>NC_137644.1:2025607-2673107 GCF_963383615.2 Lipophrys pholis | reverse complement strand
GCCTCCTGATGTGTGAGCCTCCAGGAGTGTGAGCCTCCTGATGTGTGAGCCTCCTGGTGTGTGAGCCTCCTGGAGTGTGAGCCTCCAGGAGTGTGACCCTCCTGGAGTGTGAGCCTCCAGGAGTGTGAGCCTCCTGGTGTGTGAGCCTCCTGGCGTGTGAGCCTCCTGGTGTAGTTGCTGTCACATTGGCGTTGCGGTCGAGGCGGGATGTGAGTCATGGTCTTACTCACTGAGCCATGTTTTAATAACACAATAGTCCTTTAAATCCATCTGTCCATCATCCATCCATCCTCCATCACCCATCAATCCACTTCCAGACCTGGAGGAAGGCCAATGTGGCAGAAAGAAGATCCGTGCTTCAGGCAGAAATAAGGGACCGAGAAGTGGAGCGAAGGCAGGCTGAGGCGGTGGAGCTGGGACGCCAGGGACCCTGGACCTAATGGGATCTTCCCAGGAGGACAGTGACCAGGAGTGACCTCTGGAGGCTTGAGCCCTTTTGGATTTCCTTCCTGCTAAGGGCCGTCTACGGTACCCTTCCATCTCCAGTGAAAGTCCACAGATGGGGTTTGAGGGATGATCCGATGTGAAAGTTCTGTGCGCAAAGAGGAACCATGGCACACATCTTGACAGGATGCAGGAAGGCCCTCGCCCAGGGCAGATACAGATGGCGCCATGACAAAGTACAAACTGTGCTCGCTGACATTTTAGGGCGGGCAAGACCGCCCAAACGTGGGAACTCAGGTTGACCTGAAGGGAAGGCTTCAGTTTCCTGATGTTGTCCACACGTCCCTCAGGCCTCATGCAGTATTGTTCTCTGCTGATCATCCCGGTGGAACCTACTGCCATGAGAGGAGGGGTGTGAGGAGTGACTTGGTGCAGGACTGCAGAGACAAAGGCTGGCAGACATGGTTGTCCCCTGTGCAGGTTGGATGAAGGGGGTTCTCTGCCCAATCAGGATGGAAGGTGGGAACTGCCATGGGAGTGAAGGGTTCAGAGGGGGGAAAGGGAGGGAGTCTCCTGTTGGATTTGGAATAGGAGGGGGGAGATGAGCTGGCAGTCGGGGGGGAGTGAGCATCCATCCATCCATAAGTCCATCTACCAGTCCATCTTGGTTGCTGCCTTTTTGTTTGTTATTCAGTTTATTAGTTTGTAATTCGATCAATCTGATCTGTACATTTAATGGTTTTCTCTATCACTGGGAGTCTAGAAGTGCCCGAAATAATAAATAAATGCATCTTTAAAGAATTACTTGAACGTTTCATAAAACTACTTTAGTTACATTAAAAAATTTTAAATCCTTTTTAATCAAATGTAGTTTTGCTCAGCTGGCGCCCGATGCTCTGCGCATGCGCAGCTCAGACCGTAAGCGCGTTCGAAGCCTTTGACCCTCGGGAGTCTCCGTACTGTTTACATCCTGCCAATATGGCGCCGGCCTGTTAGTTGATCGTCGTTAAGCTCGACTCAGACTCAGTTTTTAACTTCCTGGCCTGCCAGGTAACAATGTGACGTGTTATGTTTGGAGATGAAGCCCTAACGTTTTCCTGAAGTGCCCGGTCGACCTGCACGACGCCGGCTTCATGGCCGAGGAGGAGCTGCGGCCGGTGCCCCGGGAGAGAGCCATCCTGGAGAGCTTCTTCACCCAGCTCGGACTCTTCTCCTTCGACCGGGCCAAGGACTACCTGGAGAAGGAGAAAGACGGAGGCAGCCGGAGCTCGGGGGCCCTGTGGGGGGCGTTGCTGGCCGCCCTGGCTCACCTGGCGGCGGCCGAGAAGGCCTACCACCACCTGACGTTCCTGGGACAGAAGCTCGGTGAGAGCCGGGCAGGGAGGGGTTAAACACAGGTTCTCCTCTGGTTCTCTTAAAGATAGATTCACAACCTGGTGGATGACCAGGAGAGTTTAATCCCAGAGATTAGCTCTTAAATATACAAAACCATAACCTAGTAGATAAGTCAGTGATAACTAACCTAATAGATAACTTAATAGTTAAGTGTATAGTGGTGTGACGTAGGCTCTGAACAGTGGTGGCAGTGTGGGTGGGTAATAGATTACCAGGAGAGAGATCCACCCTGAGGTCAGCTGAGAAATAGAAAACCTTTTTGGGTAACCAGAGAGAAGCATTTGGAGAAGAGAGAAAATCTGTAGGAAAATGATCTTTTTAATGAGGCTCATAGGTCCTGGTGATGACGGGGAAGATCCCGTCACCTCTCCAGATCCCTCTTTCCTTGATGAAGGACTGGAGAGTTCAGCCTCCATAGCTCTGGCAGGTTTGGTGAAGATTTCAGGGGACAAGCTGGAGGACAGCTGGAGGACAGCTGGAGGACAGACTTTGGATGTTAGAATTACCTAGCGGCACAGTTTCTGATTGATCAACATTTATTTCATACCTGATAAGGAGCCAAAGTCATGAATAGTAGACAGGATATCTGGGTTATTTTAAAGCTAGTTTAAATCATCACCTCTGCTCTTGACCTGGTGACCTGAGCTCCGGGCTCCAGTGTTACAGAGGACGACCCTGTCGGACCCTCTATGTGGGGTGTAAGGCAGGGCTGGAGCAGCGTCAGGCAGAACACAGGCTGCTGGGGATGTGGAAAGTGTCTGGATCCATTTCAGAAAGTCCCCTCCCATCCCCAACCTCTCCAGGACAGTGAGTAAATATTTCCAGTCGGTCCTCTCAAATGCCTTTTCCACATCCAGAGATATGAATTACATTGAGTAATCTCACTGTTGTAAAAGAGTCTTGGTATGAATCCGGTCTGCTCTGGATTCATTAGGAATGTCAGAACCTTCTCCAGTCCTGTTGCAGGTCATTCTGAAAGCAGTTTACTGTTTAGTGGGTCTAAATGAGCTCCAGATATCTGGAGTTGCTCTTTGTTAGGATAAGCTGGATGTTTGCCAGGTTTAGTGTTGGGGGGGGGGGGGTGACCACACCCAAACCAGTGTCCATACACGTCAGAGTGCTCCGGATACTAGATGGCTCAGTGTTTTCTAGAGTTCTGGACAGAACCCGTCAGGTCCGGGAGCTTTACCCTTCAGGGCGGCTGTGGCTCCTGACTTATTGCTGCTCTGGATGTTTTTGTTGTTCCTCCACCGACGATGGAGAGTCACTTGGTTTAAACCCGTCTCTTTAGCTGCAGAAGCGTCACATTCAGATGAATCTATGATCAAACTGCCTCATGATCCTGTTAATATCTGTGTTTGTGAAGAGTCTGTCTGGGTCTCTTCATCTAGAAGAGATGAAATAGTTTGGTTCCACTCTGCCTTTGGCCTGTAATCTGTTTATTAAAGAAAAGAGCTGAGCGAGCTGCTTCCAATATTTTAGACAGAGTTCTACTAGGTGCGTTTCTAATTTGCAGCTGGATCTGTTGTACTGTTCTCTCTAGTTTAGTGGTTCTTTATTGGCAGCTTGTTGTGTGATATGACATGATGAATGCTTCAGCGTCGCCCAGAGCAACAACCGATTGGTTCTGGCCTCTTAGTTCCACTGCTCTGTGACGTAGCTGATAAAAGAGGGGTCACATGACAGAGAGGGCTTCGTCCTCCAGCGGCGAGAGGTCTCTGGTCTGGTCTCTCACTCAGGTCTCTGGTCTCTGGTCTGGTGTCTGACCCAGGTCTCTGCTCTGGTCTGGCCTCTGAACCAGATCTTTGGTCTGGTCTGGTTTCTGACTCAGGTCTCTGGTCTGGTCTGTGGTCTAGTCTCTGACCAGGTCTCTGGTCTGGTCTCTGACCCAGGTCTCTTATCTAGTCTCTGACCCAGGTCTCTGGTCAGGTCTCTGGTCTGATCTCTGACCCAGGTCTCTGGTCTCATATCTGACCCAGGTCTCCCGTCTCTGTTCTCGTCTCTGACCCAGGTCTCTTATCTAGTCTCTGACCCAGGTCTCTGGTCAGGTCTATGACCAGGTCTCTGGTCTGATCTCTGACCCAGGTCTCTGGTCTTGTCTCTGACCAAGGTCTCTTATCTAGTCTGTGACCCAGGTCTCTGGTCTGATCTCTGACCCAGCTCTCTGGTCTCGTCTCTGACCCAGGTCTCTTATCTAGTCTGTGACCCAGGTCTCTGGTCTGATCTCTGACCCAGGTCTCTGGTCAGGTCTCTGACCAGGTCTCTGGTCTGGTCTCTGACCCAGGTCTCTGGTCTACAGGGGGTCAGTCGTTCTTCAGCAGGAAGGACTCCATCAGGACCATCTACACGTCGCTGTACAACGAGCTAAGGAAGGTGGTGACGATGGGCCGCCACAGCCAGCCGGGGACCTCCTCCTCCACCCTCCACCTGGAGGACCTGCTGTCCCACCTGTCCGAGCAGCTCTGCCACTTCACACAGGCTCGCATGGAGATGGCTGACCTGTACGAGAAGATGCACTCGCTGAGCAGCCAGAAGACCATCAACTCTGATGAGCTGGTCACCACGCTGGAGGCCGTGCTGCACAAGTACAGCTCCAAGTGAGTCTCCACCTTCAGCCTCCTGCTGAAGTCCTCAGGAACATCTCAGGAACATCTCACTCTGTAACATCTCAATCAAACATCTCAGAAACATCTCACTCGGGAACATCTCAACAGCTCACTCAAGAACATCTCAGGAACATCTCAGAAACATCTCACTCGGGAACATCTATCTCGGGAACATCTCACTCAGGAACATCTCACTCAGTAACATCTCAGGAACATCTCACTCAGGAACATCTCAGTAACATCTCACTCAGGAACATCTCATTCAGGAACATCTCACTCGGGAACATCTCAGGAACATCTCACTCAGTAACATCTCTCAAGAACATCTCACTCGGGAACATCTCAGTAACATCTCACTCAGGAACATCTCACTCGGGAACATCTCAGGAACATCTCACTCGGGAACATCTCAGTAACATCTCACTCAGGAACATCTCACTCGGGAACATCTCAGGAACATCTCACTCAGTAACATCTCAGGAACATCTCACTCGGGAACATCTCACTCGGGAACATCTCACTCGGGAACATGTCACTTAGGAACATCTCACTCAGGAACATCTCACTCAGGAACATCTCAGGAACATCTCACTCGGGAACATGTCACTTGGGAACATCTATCTCAAGAACATCTCAGGAACATGTCAGGAACATCTCACTCGGGAACATCTCACTCAGGAACATCTCGGTAACATCTCACTCAGGATCATCTCACTCAGGATCATCTCACTCAGGAACATCTCACTTGGGAACATCTCAGGAACATCTCACTCAGGAACATCTATCTCAAGAACATCTCTGGAACATCTCAGGTACATCTCTCTCAGTATCATCTCTCAGGAACATCTCACTCAGGAACATCTCACTCAGGAACATCTCACTCAGTAACATCTCTCAGGAACATCTCACTCAGTAACATCTCTCAGGAACATCTCACTCAGGAACATCTCAGAGGAACATCTCAGGAAGAGTTAGATGTTTTGGTCTGTTCTTTGGAGGAAAGCAGTTTGGTTGTAGAAGCACTGAAGGTCTTCCTGCTGCAGGTTCCATCACCCCATCCTGGGCCGGGTGGAGGAGGGCTTCCAGACCGAGGTGGAGGTGGTGACCCAGCTGCTGCGCTGCCAGGCTCAGGTGTCGGAGTGGCACTTCCTGCCCGCCCTGCTGAGCCTCCACGGCGCCGGCGCCAAGCTGACGGCGTGGGGCCAGCTGTTCCAGCGGCAGAAGGAGACCCGCAAGCACCTGTTTGGAGGTCAGTCCCAGAAGGCCGTGCAGCCGCCGCACCTGTACCTGTGGCTGCAGCGCTTCCAGGCCGCGCTGCTCGCCAAGTTCAGCTTCTACTTCCACGAGGCCCTGAGCCGGCAGACGGCGGCGGCCGACATGAGGGCGCTGACGGCCCGCACTGCGCCCGACTACCACGGCAAGATCTCCAGCTTCATCCGCAAGCAGGACGCCAGCAACGTGTCGCTGGTGTTCGACAACCGCGGCCTGGAGAGCTTCCAGGGTCACGGCTACCACCACCCGCTGTCGTACCGCGAGGCGCCCAAAGGCGTGGAGCAGTTCCCCGCCGTGGTGTCACTGCCGTCGGGCGAGCGGCCACTCACTCACTGGCCCAACGTCATCATGATGATGGGCGACCGCGCCGCCGAGCTCAACTCGCTGGACAAGGTGGTGCACTTCTACGACGACAAAGTCCAGAGCACCTACTTCCTGTCGCGGCCCGAGCCGCACTTCACGCTGGTCGTCATCTTCGACGGCCGCAAGTCTGAGAAGGACCTGCACATCACCGCCTTCCTCCAGGAGATCTGCAGCTCGCTGCGCAACTCCAAACCCTTCAGCACCCTGAAGCCGGGCTCCAAGGGCTGAGCCCCACCGGGGGGGGTCGAAACCCACCGGGGTGGGGGGGGACATAAGTTCCAGACCAAAGAGATTTAAACTCTCCATGAATTTGTTTTAACTGTTGATTTTAATTTTTCAGCTTCTTTTTAACAGCTTCAGATTTTATTTTGCAACATTAATCTTTGCTTGATTCAATTTCAATAAAGTTTTGAGACAAATGTTTGATTAAAGAAGCATTGAGCCTCATTTCCTCAGCTTAGTGAGAATTCCAACGCTCTTTATCATGGCCGCCACTTCAACACTTCTGGGGTGAAGGAGAAGTGGATAGGAAAGGAGATAAGAAGGACTATTAGGTGCCAGGGTGCGTCCTCATAGTTCTTCCTATCGCCTTTCCTATCCACTTTTCCTTAACCCTGTGGATGATGTCACAGAGTTAGTGAAAGGTGTTAGGAGGCTTCCTAAAGGAGTTAGTGAAAGGCGTTAGGAGGCTTCCTAAAGGAGTTAAGGAAAGGTGTTAGGAGGCTTCCTAAAGGAGTTAGTGAGAGGCGTTAGGAGGCTTCCTAAAGGAGTTAAGGAAAGGTGTTAGGAGGCTTCCTAAAGGAGTTAAGGAAAGGTGTTAGGAGGCTTCCTAAAGGAGTTAGTGAGAGGTGTTAGGAGGCTTCCTAAAGGAGTTAGTGAAAGGTGTTAGGAGGCTTCCTAAAGGAGTTAAGGAAAGGTGTTAGGAGACTTCCTAAAGGAGTTAGTGAAAGGTGTTAGGAGGCTTCCTAAAGGAGTTAAGGAAAGGTGTTAGGAGGCTTCCTAAAGGAGTTAGTGAAAGGTGTTAGGAGGCTTCCTAAAGGAGTTAAGGAAAGGTGTTAGGAGACTTCCTAAAGGAGTTAAGGAAAGGTGTTAGGAGGCTTCCTAAAGGAGTTAAGGAAAGGTGTTAGGAAGCTTCCTAAAAGAGTTAGTGAAAGGTGTTAGGAGGCTTCCTAAAGGAGTTAAGGAAAGGTGTTAGGAGACTTCCTAAAGGAGTTAAGGAAAGGTGTTAGGAGGCTTCCTAAAGGAGTTAAGGAAAGGTGTTAGGAGGCTTCCTAAAGGAGTTAGTGAGAGGTGTTAGGAGGCTTCCTAAAGGAGTTAGTGAAAGGTGTTAGGAG
Organism: Lipophrys pholis; assembly: GCF_963383615.2. NCBI lineage: Eukaryota > Metazoa > Chordata > Actinopteri > Blenniiformes > Blenniidae > Lipophrys > Lipophrys pholis. The sequence goes on along the minus strand of NC_137644.1, from coordinate 2,665,693 downwards.
ACTTCCTAAAAGAGTTAGTGAAAGGTGTTAGGAGGCTTCCTAAAGGAGTTAAGGAAAGGTGTTAGGAGACTTCCTAAAAGAGTTAGTGAAAGGTGTTAGGAGGCTTCCTAAAGGAGTTAGTGAAAGGTGTTAGGAGGCTTCCTAAAGGAGTTATTAAAAGGTGTTAGGAGGCTTCCTAAAGGAGTTATTAAAAGGTGTTAGGAGGCTTCCTAAAGGAGTTAGTGAAAGGTGTTAGGAGGCTTCCTAAAAAAAGTTTTTTACAAAGTCCGTCTATCCACATGCCAGCGCGTGTGACTGCTTCTACAAAATGCATCGGAGGCGGTTTAATGAAGCGGTGAAAAGCTGCTTCAGGACAGAATTTTGCTCATAAACACAGTCAGTCATCAGTTTCAGGACCAGAAGAGACGGAGCAGCCTGCAGCCTGCAGCCTTGTTCTGTCGTGGAAGTTCGTCGAATACGAAGGACAAAGGCACGGAGCCCCGGGTGCTTATTTAAATGTTCTTATTAACCAAGGAAGTCCTGTTTAAAATCACATGTCCATAAGCAGTCAGCAACACTAGACAGTCAGAATTATGTGATTTAATGTGAGTTCACATCGACGGGCAAATAATGAGGGACGGACAGACGTCTCCCCGTGGAAAAATATCTCAACTTTGATTTTTGACTTTTTCTGAAGTTTTATGTTTTTTTAGCCTCCAAATTTTTTTTTTTCCTTCAAGGCTCCGAAAACTCTTCCGTAGTATATAAACGTACACTGTAAGTATACAATGAGTTATCTTTTATGTGCTCTTCTTTATTTCAATACCACTAACTAAAATGAACATCAACAAATGATTGAAGTGAAGGATTCAGTGATAAAACACAATTGAGGATGAGGTGGGAGATGAGAAGGTGGAGGATGAGAAGAGATGGATGATGAGGTGGAGGATGAGGATAAGGTGGAGGATGAGGAGAAGAAGGATGAGGATGAGGAGAAGATGGAGGATTAGATGGAAGATGAGGATGAGGAGAAGATGGAGGATGAGGATGAAGAGAAGAAGGATGAGGAGAAGATGGAGGATGAGGTGGAAGATGAGAAGGTGGAGGATGAGGAGAAGATGGAGGATGAGGTGGAAGATGAGAAGGTGGAGGATGAGGAGAAGATGGAGGATGAGGAGAAGACCAGGCATGTTGGTTCCTTGGTTACCCGACATGCCCCTGCACCGTTCACTGCCCCGCCCACCTCGTCCACAGCCACTGCATTGTTATAATTATAATAATAATAATAATAATAATAATAATAATAATAATAATGATAATAATAACAGTGGCAGGGCCTGAAGGCTTCTCTGCAGGCCTAAGAATAATATCAGAATCAGACTGATGTTGATCATATTTTGTCCATAAATACTTCCTAAATAATTCCAAACTGTCTGTCTGCTTCCTCTCATAGTTTCTCCTGACTGCTGCTTCCAGACTGAACTTCCATATTAAAGCTTTTAACCAATCACAGTTCAGCCATCATCTGTTGCCGAGTAAAGAAATCTGCCTGAGGCCTTCAGGTTCAATTCTGCAGGCGTCTGCAGTGTAAAGTAAGTGTTGGTCGCTGCTGCTTCAACCAATCAGATTTTAATACTGACGTCAGCATATTCCTGCCCTCTGATTGGATCGTCAGAGAGTTCACTCTCGAGCGCTAACTGACTGCATCTGGAGCAGCTGCACGAACAAAAATGTTGTGTTGATTTAATAGAGGTTTTATCAACCTACAATGGCTGAAGGAGAAGATAAAGACATTTATTGTCCAAACCATTTTCAAGACGGACTTTTCCAAGAGGTCATTGAACGCACCGCAGCACTCCAAGCACACAGAGGTCCGGTGTAATTTACTTGTGCTCACTACAAACAGGATTCAGGATTATGTTATTTGCCATTATAGTATTCCAAGACCATGAAAAACTGACGTCTGTCTCCCTCCTCAACCCCCAGAAGTTTTGGGAATAGCAGCTTTTTTATGCTGCTGCAGCTGAAGGTGAGACTGAACTTGTATTTTTTTTCATCGTCATAAACAGTCTTTGTCATAAACTGCACGTCCGCCACAGAATAATAATGATAACAATGATAATTATAATAATAATGATAACAATAATTATGATAATAACAATGATAATAATAAAAATTATGATAATAATGGTGCTATAATAGAGCTTTTGTTGGAGGTGACTCAAAGCGCATACAGAAGCCCTTCTTCATTCACACCAGTCACACCGGTGGAGGTACACAGCTGTCCTGGGGCTGCTGATAGAGGCTGCCGTTTGGTGCCTTCGGCCCCTCCAACTGGAAAGTGACTTGCCCAAGGACACGACGACAATGACCTGGACAGAGCAGGATTCAAACCGCCAAGATGGTATTACTGAAATCTTCATAACTGAAATCTCTGGAGAGCTGAGCTTAAGGCTGGAGGTAAAGCTGTGTTCATAAAGTCACGCAGTGTTTCAGAACCTAAAGAAAACTTTTATTTCAGTGTTTCCGATCCAAACCCATCCCCAGTGTATTTACAGAGTTAATTCTCCAGTCAGTCATGTGAACAAAACCGTTCAAACAAACTAATGTTGGTCTCGTCCGTGCAGCATCTGGATCTCCTCGCCTGAAGCCAGTTGGTGGTACAACTGTGACAGAACTTCGAGCTGAGGCGCCTTCGACTCGGGCGTGGAGGGAATATCGAAGTCCGACGAGCCCTGAGAGAGGGACTGCTGCTCCTCCTGCACCCTGGTCCCTCCTCCTTCATTTGGTCCCACCCCCTGCACCCTGGTCCCTCCTCCTTCATTTGGTCCCACCCCCTGCATCATGGTCCCTCCTTCTTCATTTGGTCCCACCCCCTGCATCATGGTCCCTCCTTCTTTATTTGGTCCCGCCTCCTGCATCCGGGTCCCTCCTCCTTCATTTGGTCCCACCCCCTGCATCTCGGTCCCTCCTCCATTTGATCCCGCCCCCTGCACCATGGTCCCTCCTCCTTCGTTTAGCCCCGCCCCCTGAATCCTGACAACCCCTCGGTTCAGTACCATCTCCTCAGTGGCGAGGAGCAGCGTGTCAGGGAGGTTCTGGGAGGAGGGGCCGGACCGGACCGGATCCTCCTCCTCCTCGCTGAAGAGCTCGGGGGACTGCGAGCCGCTGAGACTGGAGGGGGCGGAGCTTACTGCTGAGCAGCAGAAATGAGTTTGGCTATTCTGGCTGTTTGTCTGCATCTCCACAGTGAAAAAGTCCTGCCATTTTGGAGCTCCGGAGGAGGTGCTTGGATGCTCCTCCTCCTCCTTCTCCGCCTCCTCCTCCTCCTCTGCATCCTTCTTCTTCTCCTCCTCCTCCTCCTCCTTCTTCTCCTCCGCCACCGCCGCCTCCTCCTCCTCCTCCACCTCCTCCTCCACCTCGCTGTTGGACTCGGTGCAGTCGACGAAGTTGTGAGAAACCGTCAGCGACTCTGTCACTGGTATAAAATCCTCCGCAGACACTGCAGTGTCAGGAACTTTCTCTGAAACAAAACAAAAGAGCAAAACCAGCTTTAAAAAACAATAAAATGTTCAAGTATCTCCAGTAAACTCTGGAACATCAGCACATTTACATGTGAGGAGCATTTCAGAACTATTCCACCTCAACCTCCTCTTCCATAATATCAGAGTAAAAAGCACCAAAACTCAAAAGGAACTTGTGTTTTCACGGGGACTCACTATTTTGCTGGCCCTGGTTGGATCCTTTCTTCTTCCTCACCGGAGCCACATGCAGCCCGTCGAACAGCTCGTCATCGCTCTCACACTCTGAACACACACATCACCTGAACGCTAGAGATTGTACGCTGACACTAAGCTCTCACAGTTAGGATGCAACATATCTCTATATTCAGACAATAAAAGGAGGTATTTAACTGCTTCTGTAGATTATTAGTCACCAAAACAAATCAAAGACTTTTAGATGCTAAAATACGAAACAGATGTGGAAAAACAAATCCTTCAGTTACATATAAAAAATAATTTCAAGGGTCCTGGTGAAGGTCTAGTTTTTCCTCAAGGTTAATAAAGTATAAACTATCAAGCGGCTGCAATGTTACTTGTAGCCGTATTTTCATGTGCCGCCGACTCCAGTGGGAGGATGAGGAGGTACCGGCAGAACGCTGCTCTCTGCTGCGTTTCAGTTTCCCCAGGGGTTTGTAGAGCGGCGCCGCCTCGTCGCTCCGTTTCCTGCACATCAGCTTCAACCTGCCTCGACACACAACACCTGCTGAGTTTTCTCCAGAGACAGTTCACGCTTCACAGTGACGGTATTTCAGGATGAACCGCGTGACTTTGAGAAAGACTCCTCACATCTGAGTGACTTGGGGGAGCGAGCGACCGATGGGGATCACACTGGGGTAAATGTTGACAGGCTGCAGGTACGACAGGAAGTCTTGAATCTGGGAATGAAGACATTGACGTCAACAGATCTCCTGACCAACACGTTTCAACACAAATGAAAAAAAACTGTGAAAATTTAATTTTGACATTTAATATAACACAGAGAAGATTTATGTTGACTTTGTTTTTACTTTGCGGAATCTTGTCACTTCTGGCTGTGATTTCTAACAAGACAGTCATTTACAAACGTTTTCAAGAGAGAAGAAGGAAGGAAAACTGGATTTATTGGACTCTTTTATGGAGGGTTTGTTTGTTTGGCTGCTCATGTGAGTTATATAATAAATAACCTCCAGAAAGAGTCTGTAGAGAGAGAGAGATCCTTTACTCTGAAAGGGTTAACGTACACTCCAGATGTGTTAAAAGTCACATGAATCAAACATTGTGTTTTTGTTTCACTGCTCATAAAAAAGACATTGCAGTGGTAGAAGATGAAGATGAAGATGCTTTGTTCCCATACAGAAGTAATCCTCCAGAGATACTCTTACCTCAGAGTACGAAGAGTGGAAGCTGTAGCAAGCTCTGTAGGAACTGGATCCCGTTCTGCAGGAACAAGAAGGAAATGGTTCCTCTGGAGCAACTGGAACTTTGTAATGAAGAGGTGCGTCCTTACCTGATGACGACGCTGGTCTTCCTCGTCCTCTCTCCAAACCACATGGTGGACGGCTTGATGCTGATGATGCGAAGCGGCGTCCCATCGGGGGCGGAGCAGCCGCACGGCAGCCGGTTGCCCTGCAGGAAGTCGTCATCCTGCACAGGAAGAGACGGACAAAGATGGTGGAGATGGTTCATACAAGGTGATGGGGGGGTGGGGTGGGTGGAGGGGGGGACCTTTGGGTGTCGACAGGCATGAATCTGTGTGTGGCGGTCTGTGGTGATGTAGCTCAGGATCTCTGGCATCTTCTTGAACATGTTCAGATTGTTGACGTGGATCTGAAGAAAGAAAGGATGAAGGAAAGTTCCAGGTCAATACTCAGACCACCGACAGGAACCAGCAGAACATTCCCAGCAGGTTCAGAACCTCACCTGAGTGTTGAACTCTCCTCCCAGCTTGGTGAACAAATACTCGTATCCATACGCCGCCTTGCAGTTCAGCCACACCACGTGATACAAACTCTGACTGATCCACCTTCCCACCAGCTCTGAGATCGCACTCACACACACCTCCTGTACACACACACACACACACACACACACACACACACACACACACACACACACACACACACACACACACACACACACACACACACACACACACACACACACACACACACACACACACACACACACACACACACACACACACACACACACACACACACACACACACACACACACACACACACACACACACTTTTAAAAATGAGTATTATATATGTTTTAGATATATGCAGTCTGTTGTATCTCAGGCTGGAGAAATCAAACACTCCTCACCCGGGTGGGGATCTGGTAGAAGCGCGGGTCATAGAAAGTTGAGTCCAGATAAACACTCTGAATATCTTTCACCCTGGTGAGACAGTGTGAAGAGGGACATCATGACACGAGTATTTTTTGCTGATTAGGCAACTCATCTGTTAAAAAGTGAAGTACGTATCAGAATATACCACCTATGACCACTAGATGGCACAAACAAAGAATTGTGGACTAAACGCACGCCTGTAAAAGTTGAGTTTTAAATTCACAGAAGATTGTAGAACAGCAGAGCTACACTTACATCTGGACACTGGAAAATTGATCTCGCCTCTCTACTTTCCTCTTTCTTTGAATTTTTTCCTCTTCATGATGCATTTTTTTTGCACAACCTGTATCAAACCACTGATGCTGCTCACGGCGCCATCGCTGCCAGCTCGCCACGCTCAGGACAGCGTTGACCCAGAGACACTGGCAGGTCTGCTTCCACTTCTCTTATTAAAGCTTTAGGCTTCAGGGACCTTCTGGGACAAAAGGGACAATGCTACATGCTAAATGCTAAATGCAGAGAGCAAAGAGCAGAAACCAGATAGAGTTGTTGAAGATGTGGACAAGACAAGAAATATGCGAAGGCATAATGTTCCAGGACCATTTCTATGGGAAATCACTGCACAAGCTCAGGAACACTTCCAGATATCACTGTGCAATCCACAAAGAGTGAGAGGCTCTGTAGCCGCGGTGCTGCAGCCATAAAGACGACTGCACCAGTAAGGGAGTTAAAAAAACAAAACAAAACTGCGTTAATTACATAAAAAGTTGTAATGAGTTAAATGTTTAAAATGAATTAATTAAATGAACGCGTTATGTTTTACAGCACTAATCTTTTGTCATCAAGCGTGTGACTCCAAGGCCACATTGACACGTCCCCAGGTTTTTACAAAAATGGATATTTCGCTCTATACTTTCAAAAAAAAACCAATTTAATTTCCACAGACCCACATAACCACCTGACTCAAAGCTGCTCTGAGCATCCAAACCTGCAGGGGGCAGTGGTGTAAACCTCTGCCTCCCCCCTTTAGAGACATGGAGTTTCTCCAGAACTCCACTGTGGCCTGAGTTTTCAGGAATCATGGTTTGTGGCGAGTCGGAGCTGGTTTATGTGTAAATGCGAGGGTTAGAGAAATATCACCGTGGAGCGTACGTGGAAACGTGGCCTCAATCAGTGGAGGGTTGAAAGGTGGTGTGGTGAAGCAGCTTGTACCTGAAGCTCACAGTGAAGTGGTGAAGGGTGGGTCCCTGACATCTGCTCTCATTATCAACGCCAATATTTCACATCAACTTCTATAAACGCTGAACGTTCAATGTCTCATGTGTTTTTTTTACATTTGACTGAAAATGAAATGTGGTTTTTAAAAGAAATTTAAATTACTTTTCTTTTTAGTCACATTTTACACACTTGTCCCAACCTTTTTTAGTATATTCTGCACAATACTTGTGATGAAGATAGAATATAGTGTTTATAGGTGAGCGACCTGCCCCCAGAGTGCAGATGTTCCATTCTGGATGCATCGCCGTGAGCCAGCCTGAAGTCTCCAGTGTACAGCACGCTTCCCTGGGAGCCCTCCACCAGGAACCTGAAACACACACACACACACACACTTGGAATTACTTGAACGCATTTGAACCACAAAAACTTTTCCAAAGTATTGAGATGTGCCACTAGAAGACATTAGATGAGAGGTTTTATTTGTTTATTTAAAAGGATCCCCATTAGCTGACGCTAAAACCACAGCTGGTCTTGCTGGGGTCCAGGCAGTACACGCAAAACAATCATCACAACTCAATTACTCACAATTACTCAAGTAAAAGAAGAAAATAAACAACAACACTAAAAGCACTGAGTAAAATAACAATAAAACAGGGAAAAGCCACATACCCTTCTTGTATCACATGACAAAACCTCGCTCGATCAAATAATCAAGATTGTATTATGGTGCCGAGAACAAAATACATTCTTAGTCTCTTTTTAGAACCAGTTCTTCCCTTAATATCACAAACCACAAGTGGTAGATTGTTCCAAAGCACAGACGACCTATAGAAGACAGTCGTCTTCATGGAGTCAGACTGAGGTCGGGGTGAAGTCATCGTTTGCCCCTCTAGTGTAATGTGTATGCGTATTTAAGCAGTAACTGATATTATCATGGAGAAATGTAGGAGTCAGAGTGTTGATAATTCTGTGAAAGCATATTAATATATGAGCAGACAGTCTATGCTCGACGGTCAGCCAACCAAGACGTTCCTGCATTTTGTTTTGAGACGCTGGTGATTTTCTTAGACGGCAGTTCGATGCAGCAGCCCATACTGAACAGTAACCTCAATGATCAAACCAAAGTACAAACAACACCACATAGTAACTGTGAATTCAGAAACGGTGCACATTGACGCGTTGTGGCAACAGGTTGTTGATGGGATCAGACCATGATAGTGAGCAATCACCCCAAAGTCCAAGAAGCTTCACCGTTCACAAGACAGAACCTGGTCAAGCTCTGAACATGAAGGGACTGCACAATAAAGAGGAGAATCATCGGCAAACATAGTCAATGTAGCCTTACCGACGACATACGGCATATCATTAGTAAACATTTTAAACAACAGAGGTCCGAGGCAGCTTCCTTGAGGGACTCCACAGTCCAGGGACTTACTACAAGATAATGCACCATTAAAATAAACTCTCTGAAAGAGCAGACCTAGAAGTGAGTTGGAACATTGGAGTTAAATCATTGAGAGAAAAGTCGTCTTGTACTTTCTCAAATACAATCTTTTCCAATATTTCACCCAGAATAGGCAGAATGCTAAAAGGCCGACTGTTCCAACCACAGACAGAAGATTTTGTGTCTTTGGGTAACGGAATGATCGAACCCTCCTGCCAAAGCTTTGGAGACGCTCCACTGATCTGTTGACAGATTAGTTTAGAAATATGTACAGCCCATAATTTCCACAGCAGGTTGTCTGTACCAGCAGCTCCACCAATAGTCAAAGATCTCATTTCCAGCTGCACAACATTAACCTGATGGAACTCAAAATTACACTTTATCCTTCACAATAAATGTTTATCAGCTCATCGGAGTTGGACTCAGCAGTACAATCCATTTTCTCTCTAAGCCTGGAAACCTTAGAAACAAAATAATCATTGAAATCATTTGCAGTCTGATGGTTTAGTCCAATAAACTCGTTCCCTTCAACCAAAGAAGTACAGGTAGATTGTTTCCCCCGGAGTTCATCGAGTACATTCCACATTCTCCTACTGTCTGTACCACGAGCAGAGATTCTCGTTTTCACTCGGTTCACCTCGGTCACATGACTCCTTAAAGTAGAATAAAGTTTTCTGTCTTCATAAGAACCAGAAAGAACTACAACCTATTTGGCCTCCTCCCTTTGAGCCATCGGGCTCTTTAGTTCAGGGTCGACCCAGGAGCACTTTAATTTAACAGTACGTTTCTTTAACGGGGCATGTCTGTTAACAGCTCTCATGAAGAGATCCATAAATAAATCAAGAGGTAAGCACATCGTCAATATCACAAACCAAATCCCATTTCATGTTATCAAGCTCCTTTAGAAAATCCTCCTGGTTAAAGTTCTTTTGGTAAAGATTTTAGGACCGGCTCCAAAACCTGTTTGGATCATGTCTATAAATTGAAAACCCTCTATATCAACACCAGAATGCTCTATTAAGGGTTTCAGAAATCATAAGTATGTTTATTTTGTTTACTTGCTAAAACAGAGTAAGGTCATGGATTGATTCCTCAGACTACATATATTAATATATGCTATATATATTAGGTAGTTTATTTATACTGGTCATCTTAGTTTATGGTAAATAAGTCAGATATTATAATAAAATGTAAAATCTATTTGAATATCTTGTCCCATAAGTTGTTTTGTCATCATCAAGTCTACGTCAGACGTGTTTGTCCAGCGCGAAGAAGAAGAAGAAGAAGAAGAAGAAGAAGAAGAAGAAGAAGAAGAAGAAGAAGAACTATTCTCCATGATGTCACTCTCCTCTGACCCCATGATGTCACTCTCCTCTGACCCCATGATGTCCCTCTCCTCCATGAAGTCACTCTTCTCCATGATGTCACTCTCCTCTGACCCCATGATGTCACTCTTCTCCATGATGTCACTCTCCTCCATGATGTCACTCTCCTCTGACCCCATGATGTCACTCTCCCCCATGATGTCACTCTCCTCTGACCCCATGATGTCACTCTCCTCCATGATGTCACTTTCCTCTGACCCCATGATGTCACTCTCCTCCATGATGTCACTCTCCTCCATGATGTCACTCTCCACTATGAAGTCACCCTCCTCCATGATGTCACTCTCCTCTGACCCCATGATGTCACTCTCCTCCATGATGTCACTCTCCTCCATGTCACTCTCCACTATGAAGTCACCCTCCTCCATGATGTCACTCTCCTTCATGATGTCACTCTCCACTATGAAGTCACCCTCCTCCATGATGTCACTCTCCTCTGACCCCATGATGTCACTCTCCTTCATGATGTCACTCTCCACTATGAAGTCACCCTCCTCCATGATGTCACTCTCCACTATGAAGTCACCCTCCTCCAAGATGTCACTCTCCCCTGACTTCCACCTTCAGATCAGACTCTTCTCCTTCACCTCTACAGTCACTGATCGCTCTCAGACTCTCACACTATCTCCATCAGTGACGACGAGCTGCTGATCACCTGTTTTTTCTTTTATTAGTGATCCCACTACTGTGACACCAGATAATATCATCTCCTGACCTCCACCTCCTCCTGAACTATTTCTCCCACAGTAAAATCTTTTTTCTTTGTCTTTTCTGCCAGGATTTAGCGTCAAATGCCGGTTATCAATAAGCTGACTGAGACGCAAAAATATTGACGAGGTACAGTGCATTGACCATTGATGGTAGAAAGTGGGCGTGTTGAGGACGGGGTCTGAACTGTCCACCGTCCAGGTGGACTGGATCTATAAAAGGAAAGTGTGTGCAGATCCTAACCCTCCGAAATGTTTTGGGGCGCACACCATTTTCTGCTTTTGGGCACACATACATTTAGGTAGGAATCTTACGCAAGGTTTTATAAATGAGGCCCCTGATGTTCGTCATACTGTAGATTTCCAGCAGCAAAAAGAACAAAAATATTACTTTTTAAAATATCTTTATCCAGCCATAACCCAGCAAATATGCAGTGTGGGATTTTCAAATCTTACGGAGGGAGTGTATCTATACCCAAAATAACCCAAAACAACATACCACAGCCTGGTTCAGTTTGTAGTAGTACCACTTCCTGCCACAAGATGGCATAGTGAATCTTCCTCATCACTATCCAAGGACCCTCAGATGAGGCAAAACCAGAGAGGAAATTAAGGGAGGATCAGGAATTTTTACGATCTTCTTCTCTTTGCTTCACCAGACGTCTTCCCCCAGACTGACGGTGTATTCTCACATGTTTAAAACTGGACGGCACAGGAAAAATATTTGGACAACTCCAGCACAATGCCAGCATGAGGCTGCCCGCAAAGGCAAAGTTTTTCTTTGTAAATGATGTGTAATCTTTTCAATTGCTTTTTCCTGGAACTTTCCTGAATGTGAAGCTCTATATAAGTGAATTCCATAAACCATTTTAAAGGGGAGAACAATAGCTGAAAAATTAAATCATCCAGCAGATGGTTTTGAAATTCTGGCTTATTAAACTTTGTTAATATACAGAACTAAAACTGTGAAGTTATTTTATTGACTACATGGATGTTATTTTCATCAAATACGAAGCAGATCTGAGATGGTCACTTTATTTTAAAAATCCGCGGCTTTAACGTGGAATGATCTGACATTTGTGTCTGCAAGCCGGAGGCGAAACACGCCTGTGCATCGAAAACAGAGAAGATTTGACTCACATGACCGAGCCGGGACAGTGACCTGCAGGAAGCAGCGTCACCACAATGTCTTCTTTCTGCCACACAAACAACAACAGAGGGTCCAATGAGCGTCGGCACATGGGGGCGAGCTGGTGAAAGCAGCAGCCTGTCGACGTTCAGCACCTCTCCCGACGCCTCGTCCACCAGCGAGATCTGAGTCGGGCTCTCCAGCTCCAGAGGAACCTGGCGTGAGATTTGGCAGGATGAAGAATATTGGAGACGGGCAGCAGGCGAGGCTGAGCGGTGACTCACCGTGTATTCCTCCCAGAAAGCGTACCTGGCGTTGCTCAGCAGGAGCTCTCGAGTGACGAAGGAGCAGTAAAGTCTGACGGTTCGACTGGAAAAGTCAGAGAAAAACAACTTTTCATTCATTCCATCAGGAATTCACTGGCAGGGAAGTGACGTCAAACCAAACTCATGTGGCTCAAAGAAATAACGTCATGTTCTCTCCTTTATGTCTAACTTCTGTCATTTCTTCAGGTTTCTTTACTTTTTCATGAAGTTTGTTCAATATTAAGATCCTTTAGCAGTTTCAACCTTGAAGGCTTTTGAAGCTATTTCTGTCTTTTTGATATATTTATGACATTTTCTTAAGAAACATATCAACTGTAAAATTTTAAATTCACATATTTCTCACCTTTTTAATTTTCCTGAGAAAACACATACTTTAACTTTAATAATTGTCTTAAACATATATATATATATATTTTTACATCAATAGGTTGCCAATCTAATTCCCTGTTATTAACCCGGTCTGACTGCTTGAGTCACATCTTTACAACATCATGGTTCATATTATTGGTTTATTATTCTTTTTGTTTGTGTCTCATCATTTAGGGTTAGTAAAACAAACGTAGACCGTGTTTGAGATGTGATCTTTAAACAGTGATTCTCGAAGCTCTTCTTGTCTCTGAGGACTGAGGTGTTTGGTTGGTTGGTTGTCCTCGGTCACCTGGGTTGACTTCTTCATTCTGACTGCAGGATGAAGAGGGACACTGTCCAGCTTTACCTGAAGTGCAGCTTCCTCCTCAGCAGGGGTCCTTTCAGTCCTTTCATGTGGTCTGTGGGGGGACAGGCACAGTCAAGACTTTGGCTGGGGGGGGTGTCCGGTTTGGGGTTAAACGGTTCTGGTTCAGGGTTACGGGGTTCGGGGTTAAAGGGATCCGGTAAGGGGTTCTGGCTCAGGGTGAAAGGGTTAAGGATTGAGGGTTCAGGGTTAAAGGGTTCTGGTTCAGGGTTACGGGGTTCACGGTTAAGGGGCTCTGGTTCAGGGTGAAAGGGTTAAGGATTGAGGGTTCAGGGTTCTGGTTCAGGGTTAAATGGTTCTGGTTCAGGGTGAAAGGGTTAAGGATTGAGGGTTCAGGGTTAAAGGGTTCTGGTTCAGGGTTACGAGGTTCACGGTTAAGGGGCTCTGGTTCAGGTTTAAATGGTTCTGGTTCTGGTTCAGGGTTAAGGGGTTCTGGTTCAGGGTGAAAGGGTTAAGGTTTGAGGGTTCAGGGTTAAAGGGTTCTGGTTCAGGGTTACGAGGTTCACGGTTAAGGGGCTCTGGTTCAGGTTTAAATGGTTCTGGTTCTGGTACAGGGTTAAGGGGTTCACGGTTAAGGGGCTCTGGTTCAGGTTTAAATGGTTCTGGTTCTGGTTCAGGGTTAAGGGGTTCTGGTTCAGGGTGAAAGGGTTAAGGATTGAGGGTTCAGGGTTAAAGGGTTCTGGTTCAGGGTTACGGGGTTCACGGTTAAGGGGCTCTGGTTCAGGGTTAAATGGTTCTGGTTCTGGTACAGGGTTAAGGGGTTCTGGTTCAGGGTGAAAGGGTTAAGGATTGGGGCTTCAGGGTTAAAGGGTTCTGGTTCAAGGTTCGGTGTTCTGGTTCAGGATTGGGGGTCGAGGCTGAGGTGAGGCTCACCTTTGTGGCAGTGGGACAGGAAATAAGCCCGGGAATGGAGGTTCTCCCGGTCGAAGCGGTCCAGAGAAACGGTGGGGTATTCCTTCATCCGACCGGCGAACGAGCTCATCGTTACTTCCGGTTTTAGCAGAAAGTAAACATAAACTCCTTCATCCGACCCGCGAACGAGCTCATCGTTACTTCCGGCCTTTACCCGCTTTTAGCAGGAAATAAACGATAAACGGGGTAAAACCAGCGTCACATCGCGGCGGGTTCAGTGTTCGTCCCTCCCCTCAGCTGAGTTCTTCTTCTTCTCCTTCTTTTTGTTCTTCTTCTTCGTTTTGATTTAACGCAGTTTCCATCATCAGTGTTGCATTACCGCCCCCTGCTGGTTGTATTACTCTCTGTCATTCCCACTGCTCTACTGTATATTTTCCCCAATAAACACGTTGCCTTTAATAACCCGTTGAGACACTTTCTGCCCCTTCCTCTTCCTCTTCCTCCCCACACCAGAATCTCCTTCACTGTTTTTGGTCGTGGTTTTCTTGGCCAGCCTGTCAGCCTCCTCAAACCCAATTTTAATCCCCTGCTTCTCAGCCTCAGGGTGCTCCGCCATTACTTTCTACAATAGGTCTTGTCTGCTGTGTGATGCCCCTGACCCGAGGCTCTTCAATACAGCACACCAGAGCCTTGCTTACCCTTCTCCTTCTCACCCTCTCCAATGCCATCAACATTATTTACATTTCCACTGTAAACACACTCAGGTGATGTGACGTTCTCCTGTTCGTCTCTCCTCCATGCCCAGGAACAACTGGCGATATCACTTCTCTCTCCCAGTGGTTCATTACTTTCTGAGTGGGACGCTCGTCCCCGTGTCCTTCCAGGTAAATCCAGCTGTTTCCTCCGGAGACCAAGAGGCATTTCTCCGCCTCAACTGGGCCCACTGGAGACGTAGGACCAGCTCTGAAACCCTCAAGGCCTGTGCCTCAACCACATCCAGCCATTCCAACGCTGACTCAGCAGCTGAGCCGCACGCCACACTCCCATAATCCAATGCTGACCTGATCAGTGCTGTGTAGATTTGTTTCAATGATACCACGTTGGCCCCCCATTTCACCTGTGAGACGCCTCATTACATTAATACCTTGTTTACATTTCACCATAGATGCTGTCCCTGCTCTCTCCATGTCAACCCTTACCTCCAGAAATATAAAGGTATTTACTCTCCCAGTACTATTCCCATACATTATAACCTTCTTCCCTTCTGTGCTTCTCACATTAGTAAATAACATGAATTCTGTCTTTGCCACTGAAAATGTAAATCCCCACTCTCCAGTCCCCCGGACTCCTTCTGCAGTTTGTGGATCACATGACCTACATTCCTCCATCTTTTCAAAGCCCCATCATCAGCACCTTCCCAAAAATATTCTTAATCACAATTGAAAGGAGTGTGTGACCGTCACACTGCCCTGTGGTGTTCCATTCTCTACAAAATGCCTTCCTGATATTTCTGCTCCTGAATGGTTCTATCCCCCAAAAACCCCACGATCCAATTAGACACATGCAGAGACTATTCTTCCTGGGGTCCATTCACAAAAAGAAGAGAAAAATAAAAAATAAAAACATTTACACAATGAAAATAAAACTTTCAACAATGACAATTCGACATCAACGAAGCACATATGGTCAACTCCAACCAAACTAAAACCAAACAATTCAACGTGGCAGTTGAGCACCGCCGGGTTCCCCCACAGAGTCCGAAGTTCCAGAAATCATTACTTTATTAAATAAACCTAAACTAAACTAAACACCAGACGCTGCTGCCACTTTCACTCCCGCCTGTCACCCCACCTGTCACTCCCGGGTGTCTGGGGGCTCCTCCTTTATGGGCAGAGAGGTGAGGGGCTCCATCACCTCCCTGCCACATTAAACCACCAGAGCTCCACTAATTCAACATGAATCCTCCATTGATCACAGATTGTTTTCTATAGTTTCTAATGACGTCAAACTGAAGACTGCAGCAGGAGTTTCCTGGTTTCTAACGACATCAATGGTCATTGCATCTAATCAGTGAGACGTTTCTCCTCATTTTAGTCACAATATTGTTTATATGCTTTGTCCATGACATAGTTTGATCTAATGTGACTCCCAACAATCTAATCTCAGTCACTTGTTCTGATGATTGGTTCTGCAAAAAGAAGTTTACCTTTGGGGTTCTCTCACAGAATATTGCGAGCCCAACACCACACACTTTGTTTTTGACCCGTTGAGTTTCAGCCTGTTCTCCACCCACTCTGAAGTAGACATTAACTCCTGTTGGAGCATATTATTATTGAGCTGATCTATTCTAGAGGCAGACGTATGTACAGTTGTATCATCCACATATAGTGTCATACACGCTTTACGTAACACATCCGACATATCATTGACAGTCATTATACACCTGCCTTGAGGAATCCCGCATGTTAAGGTTACAGAGTGTGAAAGGATCCATTAAAAGCGACGCACTGTTTCCTGTCAGCCAAACAATGACTTAAGAAACATATAGCTGAGCTTTGTTTTTTTTTTTGATTTACATTTTTTTATTGTTTTTACACAAACAAAACACAATTATATATACATATCAATGCTTGTATAAAACTCTTCAAACACAATCCCCCCCCACCCAACAGAACAAACAGAGGGAGACCATTGACTCATTCTGTATGGCTTTGGTATTAAAAGAAAAACTAAACAAAAAACAAAACAAAACCGGAAAAAAAAAAAAAAAAGAAGAAGCTGAGGTTCTGTTTTATAGTTGTGGACATACCTTCGTCCCTTCCTCATGCAGTCATCATTGCAATGTATCTGCCCCAGTTCTGTTTATATTTGTGCACCTTATTTGTGATCCTGTAAGACATGTTTTCATATGCAGCAACCTTTGACAGTTCAGCAGTCCGTTCATCAAATGGGGGAGTTCCTGGGGATTTCCAGTGTCTGAGCACAATTTGTTTTCCAATCATGATCACAGTCTGTGTCCACTCCTTCAGTGCATTAGGCAAGTTCTAGCTGAGCTTTTAAAGCCAAACGCTGATCGTTTATGATCAACTAGAGCAAAAGGCTGCTGAACTCCTCCCTGCTTATTGTGGATTTGCTGCAGCCATTCATCAGTTAACCCTGTGAGTGCTGTGCTGGCTGAGTATCCTTCTTTACATACATGTTGAGCATCAGACTGAAGATAATTCGCTTCAAAATAATTCTGAATCTGTTTAAATATAACCGCCTCCATCACTTTACTCAGGACAGGTAAGATTCTTATGGCTCTACCGTTTTGCCCAGTCAGTGGTTCTTTGGAATTTTTAGCCAAAGGAAAAACTTTTGATATTTTCCACAAATTTGGATAAATGAAAAACAAAGATTAAGAATATGACATAAAGGCCTTACAACTGATTTAGCTGCAATTTTTAGAAGTTTGCCATCCATATTATCAATTCCACAAGGTTTATCACAGTTTATATGTTTAAATATTCTTTGAATCTCATCATCCTCCACAGGTTTAAAAATAAATGAACAATTCTTGCCAAATAGACCAGCTTCTTAATTTTATCCTTTCAAATCATTAAAAATAAATACTCTAGATTTGTACATTTCAATATTGTAAATAATCTTATGGTGAATTGTTCGATTTTTCATTATTTGAAAATAATCTTTTTTATAACTTTGAAATAAAAATGAAATTATGAACAATATTTTGTATAAGTGACTTTTTTTTAACGAATCAAAGAAATACATAAAAATAAACAAACATGTTTAGCTTAAGTTTTTATTCATTATATTTTGATAATGTCTCTATTTTGGATCAGAAACACATGTGATGACTTTTTGTTAAGTTTTGAACATTTCAAGGTGGTGAAAGTGTGAGTGACTGTGAGGAATGATGTAAAGCGCTGAGGGGCCGCTCACGCACCTGAAAGGTGCTAAATAAGTGCAGAAGTCCGTTTACAAGAGTGAAATCAAATTTTTGTTTCCTATATTATCACATTGCGCTGTGTGTAGTTTAAATGAAGTTTTTGATATTTTATTATTTTTTTCAAAAAAATTGAACAACCTGAAATGTAACAATTAAACTCCCCCTCTATATATATATATATATATATCTTTTTCTTTCTTTTTTCTCTCTCTATTAGAAGAGAGAAAGAGATGGCATGGCTGCCGTACACGACCGGGGGGGGAACGCACAAAGAGAGAGAGAAGAGAAGAGAAGAGAAGAGAAGAGAAGAGAAGAGAAGAGAAGAGAAGAGAAGAGAGAGAAGAGAAGTTGAGGGGGAGGGAGGAGGGGATAACATACAATACCCTTGTTGTGCTACATATATTATTTGCAGTTATCACACTGATCCAAATACTTTACAACGGTTATTAAATTAAACCAGCCTGAGCAGCTCTATCTAGACAGTAAGATGATTTCCCAGATTAAACCAGCCTGAGCAGCTCTGTCTAGACAGTAACGTGATTTCCTAGATTAAACCAGCCTGAGCAGCACTATCTAGACAGTAAGATGATTTCCCAGATTAAACCAGCCTGAGCAGCTCTGTCTAGACAGTAACGTGATTTTCTAGATTAAACCAGCCTGAGCAGCTCTATCTAGACAGTAACGTGATTTTCTAGATTAAACCAGCCTGAACGGCTCTATCCAGATAATAAGATGATTTCTTAGATTAATATATTATATATATTAATATATCTATATCTATATGTATTTATTTTAGAGTTAGAAACTAAAGAAAGCATAAACAATACTGAAAATCCCAAAAGAGACTGAATCGTCACAAAAATATACAAAATAGCTGAAAATGAGATCAAATACTATTTTAGTCATAAAAAGAGCAAAATCAGACCAAAATCAATAAACTGGAAGAGAAACCGTTTTGCTGACATCATCACAATAAGCAGGTATTTCACTGAGTCATGTCACGCAGCAGCTTGTTGAAGGAGAGGAGACTTCAGTTCACTCATGACTCGTTTGAAAATGTGACCAAACCTTTCTTGTGTTGGATTAATGTGAGAGGTCGTCACACTGGGCTCATGTGACACTAACATGAGCATGAGATTATTTCTGGAGCCACAGTTTCTTACTTCTGATGGAAATCATGTCCTTCATCCGGCTGCCGCCAGACTTACTGATGGACATTAAGTCACAATTTACAGGAATGTGGACGTCAAACTCCCGAAGAGACGTTTAGGAGTGACCGGTAGCAGCTGTCCGTAAGTCATTTATCTGTAATACCACAGTCATTCAAAACTAACTGAAATAAGACCAAATTCATTCAAAATCACAATTTACTCATTTGAATGTCAAGACTTAATGAATATGGCATTTACCTGTTTTTATTTGATTCATATTGCTCTTTTATACCAGTTATATACACTATTACTAAATTCATGGACATATCAATCAAAACTGTATTTTACAGCATGCTAATGAAACACTAAGTGATTTACAAAAGTAATAAAGAGGAAGAACAAGTGAGATGAAAACCTAAAGTACAAAACAATATTTGGCGAATACAATAAACTGACAGCGGGTATCAAAATTAAGGGTAAATGGAAGTTAGTTAAAAGCATCTTAAAGAATATGAATAAATAAACAAAATGTATGGAAACTAAATTGAGTGTAGAAAAACAGATGGGACCGAATTCAAGATACAAAAATAAAATAAAAAATAAAACAAAATTTACTCAGTGAAGTATTTTATCAGTTTATCTAAAATGGCTTTTAAGGTGCTTCATTTTGAAGGAGTCACAATTCAAATAAGTAAATAACTACCTCATAATGTCATTTATATTGGAGAATACGAGTAGAATGACGGTTTGTGTTCTTTAGAGTTGTCTCGATTCGTTTAAACATATAAATGAAGAGTTTTGTTAAAATACTGGAAGTTTTATGGAGTTTGATTACTTTAACATTTTCTAGTTTGAAATAACGAATATTTGTGACACGATTTTACAAAATAATAAATCTGCGTGGTAGTTTAAATCATTCTAAAGCATTTAATCATGTTTTGAATGTCGATAAAGTGGATTTCACCCTTGTTTTCTCAGTGATTCATACTTAGTTCTTAAATTCGTCGATTTTTAAATGGAGTTTGGCTGGTTTGCTTTGAGCGTGTGTTTAACATTTTAACGCTAAAAAGAAAAAAAAGGGAAGAAAATGAATGACTTGAAGTAGTTTCTACGTGTGTGTAGTTTCTACAGGAGTTTCTTACTGAAAAACTAGGAGAGAAAGCGAACGCGACGTGCTTTTCGTAGGAACTTGGCTGCTAAATGGGAGGATTTTTGAATGGAGTCTGGTGGCCGCTGCTGTCGGCTAAACGGCGGCGGAACTCTCCTTTAACGGGGGCTTGAAGTGACGCGCAGCGGGCTTATCCCCTTGAACCGTGACCCGGCAGCTTCCAGCGGAGTCTCCCCGGAGCTGAGAAGCAGGTAAAAGTAGAGAAAAACCATCTCTTTTGCGGCTCTTTTCCTCCGTTTTCAGTAGAAAACCCGCCGGTCCTTTACGCGCGAGGCTGTTAGCTCAGCCGGGTTAGCCTCGTTAGCTCCCGCTAGTAAAGGTGGATTTGTGTTAAATGGTCGTTTTGTCTGCGCAGTTTACCGAATAAAACCGACGTTTTCGACTTGTTTGCCTTGTGTCGGTGCCACAGACCGCTGGTTAGAACCTGGTAGAACCTGGTAGAACCCTAACCAGTGAAGCGGCTAACGAGCTGCTGAAGTTGTTAGCACAGCGAGCTATCGGCTAAGTGCTAAGTTCCCCTGATAAAGAGTTTATTTTCTATTTATTTGCTTTGTTTTGCCCTCCAGCCTCTCACTGCACCCAGGTGGAACTAGTTCCCACTCCTAACTAGTCCCCTGCTCAACACTGATTTTTAAAGGGATTCAATCACATAACCAACACATTTCAAACTGCTGACATAACTTTCTGACAACTTCTGATCTTTCGCTTTTTAATTGTTGTTTAATCAATAGTTAGTTCTGATTGATATATTTTCACTTTACAGTTATTTATTAAATGATACATTTATTATATCTGGGTATTAAACATTGAATATGTTAATCTGCTTGGGTTTAAAAGTCATTGAATCCGATTTAAGATCATTGTATTTGTGTTAAACTTATTGATTTTGTCAGTGATATGTAAGATGATTTGGTTCCAGCTCCTACTTTGTACCTATTTGTTGCTTTCCGACAGAATTCATTTGTGGATTTTTTTCTTCACATTCTCAGAATAATACTCTTTCAATCATGTTTAAGACAAATTTCTTTGTTTAAAAATGTTTTTTGCTCAAACTTTTCGTTAACTGAGTATTTGTAGCTCTGTCAGGTCTTTTTCCAGAATTAGTGTCTGATTATCGTCTAATTCAAAATCTTAAAGTTGGTCAATTAAATTTCATCCACCTTAGTAAACTGTTTATTTGGGAGGGTTTATGATTAATTTATGGTGAAGCAAAAAGTTCGAGTGAAATCTTAACGCAAGCAAATTAAAATTCACTTACTAGTTCCTTCTTAGTTAAAATATCAACATCAGCTTTGGGAGAACACTTTAAATTGGTAAAATAATGTGTGAAAGAAGTTATTTCCAGTTAGAAGCACATGATTTAATTTAAGATGGTGATTGTGGTGTTATTGTGCTAATGTGCTCAGATTGAGAGGTTCTCTGTTCACGTGAGTCTAAAGCTGAGCTGTGTTGTGAAACTGAAGTTTGCTTTTCTTTTCCATGACCCGTGTGCAGGATTTACTGAGGTATGGCTGCACATTTCTCTGGTTGGGGGTCTGTGTTTAAGAAGCCTAGAATCATGTGGTGCTGGAGGAATGTAGCTTCAGGTCAGGTTTATGCTCTGTTATAATGAAGCTCTTGTTTTCCCACTCACTGTTTTTCTGCTGAGAAAGCTGGGCGAGGGTTTAGATTTCCTTCCCCGCTGCTCTCGCAGTCCGAGAAACGGGAGAAACAGGCTGCTGTTGTCAGAGCACCAGTCAAAGTGTGTGAGAGAGCGTCAGTCAAAGTGTGTGTGAGAGCGGCAGTCAAAGTGTGTGTGAGAGAGTGGCAGTCAAACTGTGTGAGAGAGAGCGGCAGTCAAAGTGTGTGAAAGATCGCCAGTCAAAGTGTGTGTGAGAGAGCGTCAGTCAAAGTGTGTGAGAGAGCGTCAAAGTGTGTGTGAGAGAGTGGCAGTCAAACTGTGTGAGAGTGGCAGTCAAAGTATGTGTGAAAGAGCGTCAGTCAAAGTGTGTGCCAGTCAAAGTGTGTGAGAGAGAGTGTCAGTAAAAGTGTGTGTGAGAGAGCGTCAAAGTATGTGTGAGAGAGTGTCAGTCAAAGTGTGTGTGAGAGTGTCAGTCAAAGTGTTTGTGACGGAGCGTCAGTCAAAGTGTGTGTGAGGGCGTCAGTAAGTGTGTGTGTGATAAAGCGTCGGTCAGAGAGAGAGAGAGAGAGAGAGAGCATCATTCAGTGGGAGAGGGCGTCAGTCAGTGTGTGTGTGTGAGAGCACCAGTCAGTCAGTGAGAGTGCGTCGGTTAAAGTATGTGAGAGAGCGTCAGTCAGTGTGTGTGAGGGCGTCAGTAAGTGTGTGTGTGATAAAGCGTCGGTCAGAGAGAGAGAGAGCGTCAGTCGGTCAGAGAGAGAGAGAGCGTCGGTCAGAGAGAGAGAGAGAGAGCATCATTCAGTGGGAGAGGGCGTCAGTCAGTGTGTGTGTGAGAGCACCAGTCAGTCAGTGAGAGTGCGTCGGTTAAAGTATGTGAGAGAGCGTCAGTCAGTGTGTGTGAGGGCGTCAGTAAGTGTGTGTGTGATAAAGCGTCGGTCAGAGAGAGAGAGAGCGTCAGTCGGTCAGAGAGAGAGAGCGTCGGTCAGAGAGAGAGAGAGAGAGAGAGCATCATTCAGTGGGAGAGGGCGTCAGTCAGTGTGTGTGTGAGAGCACCAGTCAGTCAGTGAGAGTGCGTCGGTTAAAGTATGTGAGAGAGCGTCAGTCAGTGTCTGTGAGGGCGTCAGTAAGTGTGTGAGAGAGTCGGTCAGTGTGTGAAAGAGCGTCGGTCAGAGAGAGAGCGCGTCAGTCGGTCAGTGAGACCATCAATCGGTGTGTGTGTGTTAGCGCGTCAGTGTGTGTGAGAGCGTCAGTCAGTGTGTGAGAGAGCGTCAGTCAAAGTGTGTGTTGGTGTCAAAGTGTGTGTGTGAGCGTGTCAGTCAAAGTGTGTGAGAGAGCATCAGAGTGTGTGTGAGGACCTCAGTGAGTGTGTGAGAGAAACGTGAGAGAGAGAGTCAGTCAGTCGGTGAGAGAGCGCGTCGGTCAGAGAGATCACGTCGGTCAATGAGAGTATCAGTCAGTCAATGAGAGAGCTTTGGTGAAAGTGTGTGAGAGAGTGTCAGTCAGTGTGTGAGAGAGCATCGGTCCGAGAGAGGGAGAGCGTCGGTCAGAGAGAGAGTGTCCATTAATGTCCAGCTTTTCCACAGAGCTGTAGGATTCCTGCCGTCAGTTGATGAAATGCTGGATCTCCTCTGTGACGTCAGAAGATCTTCAGCTCTGCTAGTATGAATAAAGTATCTCTAGAAAAGCTGTGAACACTTTCCTCTGCAGCTCAGTGGACTGTTAGAACCAGGTGAAGCACAGGTGGAGTGTTGGGACCAGGTGAAGCACAGGTGGACTGGTGGAACCAGGTGAAGCACAGGTGGAGTGTTGGGACCAGGTGAAGTACAGGTGGAGTGTTGGGACCAGGTGAAGCACAGGTGGACTGGTGAAGCACAGGTGGAGTGTTGGAACCAGGTGAAGCACAGGTGGACTGGTGGAACCAGGTGAAGCACAGGTGGAGTGTTGGGACCAGGTGAAGCACAGGTGGACTGGTGGAACCAGGTGAAGCACAGGTGGAGTGTTGGGACCAGGTGAAGTACAGGTGGAGTGTTGGGACCAGGTGAAGTACAGGTGGACTGGTGAAGCACAGGTGGAGTGTTGGGACCAGGTGAAGTACAGGTGGACTGGTGAAGCACAGGTGGAGTGTTGGAACCAGGTGAAGCACAGGTGGACTGGTGGAACCAGGTGAAGCACAGGTGGAGTGTTGGGACCAGGTGAAGTCTTCATGCGCTCCTGACGCTGCCATACAAACGATCCACTTCACACTGTTTGTTTGTCTCACATTCCTATTTAGTTTTCAAAACAGATCGTAAACATTTTAGAGGAGAAATGAACAAAACGTCTTAAGATTTGTCTTTGAGCTGAAATAAGATTAGATTGATCAATAATGGATTGTTCTGGTGTGACTGGCGTTCAGATGGGCTCTATAGAGTGAAGAAGCCGACAGGAGGTTGTGATTGAATCGTTCCAGAGCTGGAAGACGTCTCAACAGAACAGCCGGCTTTGAAGAAAGTAAACAAACTTTACGTTGGGATCTGAAAGTGAGCGTTCATGGTGAAAGAGTCGACGGTGAATCAGTGAAATGAAAGCAGATTTTGTTCAGATTTGTTCTTCTTCCTCTCCATTTCTTCAAAACAAGGAAGTGTTGTGTCATCGCGGCTGAGAAAAGCAGCAGTGCAGTCAGCAGAAACCACAGGAACCTTTTCAGTCGCTGCAGCACATGAATGAAACAGCTCATGTAGTTAATGTAGCAATGGAAACGCGAGTCAAACAGCTCATGGAGTAGAAATCACATCCCTTCAAGTAGAGTCTCATTCACATAGAGCTGAACCACACAGAGAAATCTCATATTTCACATGAGAAGCAACAAACACAAAAAAGGACACACATGCAGACGGCAACTTCGCATAGAGGTTTTTACCCGACGCTCGTCTTCAGGCCTCCTGCGGCGGCTCCTTGCGCTGGTCCAGAGCCGGCCCAAGCCTCGTGGGGCCCGAAGCAATATTAGATTATAATAAAACATATAATACTAATGAATGAATGAAGAATGATGTCCAGGGAGCCACATATGGTTCTTAATCTCAAACATTCAGTTATAAGAGCGGCCTGGGACTGAACGTTCCAAGTGATAAAGCTTTATATTTACAGTAACTGTAAGTAACAATGTGCG
Organism: Lipophrys pholis; assembly: GCF_963383615.2. Lineage (NCBI taxonomy): Eukaryota > Metazoa > Chordata > Actinopteri > Blenniiformes > Blenniidae > Lipophrys > Lipophrys pholis. The sequence continues at coordinate 2,640,988 of NC_137644.1, read as the reverse complement.
AAAAGTTTAGTAAAAATTTATTTTTTTAAATAGACCACATTTGACAATCACTTTTGTTGCTCTGTTCTTCCTCAATACTCCACCCACTTCTCAAAGCCTGTGCTTCCTGGCGTTTCATTTCTGACCTCACTGTAAGAAATCTGAAGGCCAGCGTTGTTGTTGCTACTGCTCACTGCTCGTCCACTCAGTCTTTCTTCTCACAAGATCTCCGGTAGTTTTTTATTCATTTGAGCTTGGAAAAGCTCTGCCGATGCTCCAGTCACAGGGAGAACCAGGCTCTCCGTAGAGCCACCCAAAGATTTGGGTACAACTCACAGATCTCATTTTGAGAGAGGGAAGGAATTCAAAGGGCTTCAGGGAGTTCTGGAAGGTTCTCCATCTCTGTAGCCAGTGCACTCCCCTCAAGATCAGACTGTTCTCCAAAGGTCTCTGAGAAGTTTACACTGGTCCAAGTCGGCTAAAGTTGAAAAGCACTCCAAAAATACATCTGACCTCCTCTAGGGACTGAGAGCGGTCCTCCAAAGACTGGCTGGTACAGTCTACCACAACATTAACATTAAGTGTTTTTGTACAATAATATATCTTTGATGATGTAGAAGTCATCAGACACGCCTGCAAATCTTTTAAAATACATATATATATATATATATATATATATATGTATTTTGTCAATTGCTGTTGAGGGCCCCCTTAGTTCGCTTAAGCCTTTGGCCGGCTCTGCCCTGATCTGAGGTTCAGAGAGCAGCCTCCTCCTCTGGGTGTGGCAGAGTTGGTGGAGCCCCCTGGTGGTGAGGTGCTGGGGTTCAGCTTACAGGAGGGGTCTCGGGGGACCCCTGGTGGGGGTCACATGACCAATGGCGATTGCAACCATGTGGTCAGCAAGTTGTTCTTTGTTTAAACCCCCCCCCCCCATTTTGGTCAGGAGGGTGTGAACGTTGGGGTTTAGGCCCAACAACTGGAAAGACAGAAAAACTGGTGATGGTGAAACTTTCCAGACAAGTTTCGTGCCACTTTCCTGGACCATGTGTCCTCAGAAAAAGTGTGAATAGAAAATTCCAGCTAAATCGTCTGGATGTGCTTGTGTGGATGTCGCTGATGTTTTCTCTTCTATGAACAGAAACCCTGAAGGCTGTGGACTCCGCTGCTCGCCCTGAGCCTGCCCTGCAGTCCACCCTGCATCCCGCCCTGCAGCTCGCCCTGCAGCCCACCCTGCAGCTCGCCCTGCAGCCTCCATGTTCCCAGCGGCCTGGACACACTGACAGCTTCCTGCTGGCCAGCATGCAGCAGCACCGGCCCGCCATTTCCAGGAGGCGGCGCTGCTGAGAGGCGACTAGTCGGAGCTGAGAGCAAACCACCGCTGAGGCCATGGACGACTTCTCCAGCAGGACGTACGGCACCAGCGGCCTGGACAACAGGCCTCTGTTTGGAGAGACGTCTGCTCGGGTAGGAAGCCATTCCCATCTACATATTATGTATTCTTACTTTTTCTATTGTATCATATATTGATGGCTGATTGACATGGCTGACCGATGAGAGAGTGATGATTCATACAAGTGTTGAAATGTCCTTCAGTGGACGTCCGGTTGGGCGAGTGAGGCTATGGCGGTGTAGGAAAACGGGCTCCTGACATTTGGAGAAAAAACTTAGCCACTATAACTCAAATATCTTAAAAACTTTCAGTATAGGTGGATTTAGGACTGTGGGTCGTGAGGATGCATAAGATACCGCCGGGACAGACAAAGCAGTTGGAGTTAGTCGAGCGAGACAAAGTTAGCCACGAGCCGCTGGCTAGCAGTTTAATGGCGGACGACGGGAGGTCGGGCAATAACAAGGAGCCGGTGGACGAACTGGGCCTGAGTGTCATATTGAAAGAACTGAGGGAGTTCAGGAGAGACAAGTCAGCAGCTGAAAGAGAGAAGTAAACAATCAACTCAAGAATCACAATTGGGGGGGCGCTGCTGAGCTTTCAATGGAGTCTGGTGTGGATTCAGAGGCTCCTGACAATTTCAGTTAAAACTGTTATTCAACGGTGCTTTTTTCTTTGTAGTTGTGCACTGGATACCTGAAGACATAATTTGGACGACTTTGCAATGACGGAGATTCATTATTTTCAGTTTGGCATGATAGAGGTATCAAACAAGTTAGGAATTTATACACATCTGGGCTGTTCGACAGCTTTACCAATTTATCTTCCAGCTATAAATTACCAGGTAATCATTTGTTCAAATCCGTCATTTTGTTTCTAAATGTTTCCCTAATTTTCCCTCCGTACCTCCTGAACAGCCGTGGCAAAAGGATGAGTTCAAATAGTCCCCATCAGAAAGGCTGATATCTAAGATCTATAATTTTATTTTAACTCTAAACAAAGAATCGATAGCAGCTCCGGCGCACCGTGTGTGGACGCAGTCCGAGTCCAATGGTCACGTTGCATCACGTCGCGTCTTGATCCGCTGGCCGGCGCAACGTAGCTCCGTGTCTGCACACACTGGCAGATTCTGGAACCACTGTGTGCGACACGCGGTGGCCCGCACAATGGAGCACCGGCCAGCGACACGACGAGCGGACTGGTAGCACACTGGAGCTCCTCCCAGCTGGACGACCAACGACCGCGGCCTCCGAGCTCCGATCACAGTTCACTTAGGGCCGTAGCGTCTGCTCCAGAGTCCCGGTCTCCGTCCTGCCTTGCTTCTGCTCTTTCTGGACCTATGTTGGCATAATCCAGAATCCAGAGATAGATGGAGGAGGTGGAGCACATTAATATGTTGGTGTAATCCAGAATCAGGACTTAAAGAGACAATTCAATTTGAATAATGATGAGTTCGAGTTTGAGTTCTGCTGGAAAAGCCTCAACCCCCGGCGAGCTCAGTAGGTAGAGCATGAGACTCTCAATCTCAAGGTAGAGGGTTCATGTCTCATGCCGGGCGCAACCTTCCCGTGGGCTCTCCACCTGCAGGAAGGTTCTTAATGGGTGCAATGTGATCTGGGTGACGGTGCTCAGACTGACACCCCCACCACCCGGAAACAGATAAGCGGAAGAAAGTGGATGGATTGGAAAAGCCTCATTAGACTCTTTATAACACTGCAGCAGAAAACCATGACACCAACTCATCTGCATGTTGGAGGCAAATCATTTGCAGATATTCTGGTCCTGTACAGTACTGAGGCCTGTTTGCCAGCTTTATAAAATGATTCAGAGGATATTTATGACCGACACTTGATTAGAGATTATGTCTCTGCACCTGATCACCTCTCCTCTCAGGATCAATATCAGCTCAGATACTTGGTGCTGCAGCAGGAAGGACTTTACTAGGAAGTAGATGAAAGTAGAAAAACCAACGGTGGACGAGTGGATTGGTTTTATTATTGAGGTTTTTAAAATGGAAAGAATCACATTTCTTTTTGAAAAGATGGCTCAGGTGTGTTAAACCTTTCTTTATACCATCTCTTGTATAACGTTGAAGGTTTTGGTTCCTGTTTCAGGTTCTTGACAGGTTTACTTCATGTTCAAAGGTTTTCTTTGTTTCTTAACACCAAGGTGCTCCCATGTTTCCCTGTTCTAGGGAGAGTAGTGATTTAGTATTGGTGGTAGTAGTGTATTCTAATCTGGTGGAAGGACCAGTCATTCATCTCTCTACTATTGCTATAGGTCTGGATGTTTTGTGGAGATTCGACTGTGATGTACAGATGGAGGTCAAAGGCAAAATGTGATGTGGAGAATCTTGTGAACCATGAAAAAAAGGAAATATCCTACAATAGTAGTTTGCAGTTCAAATGTCCATGTTTCTGCACCAGGTATCTATAGAACAGCTGTAAACTCTTCCATATCTGATATTTGGTCCTTCTGACTTAAACTCACGCTCTCTCCAGCATCCAAAAGCTTTTTGTCCAGGAAGTCTTGGTCAGGACAGAAATGGCTGATTCCAGTGTGATTCCGGTGTTTTATTCATGATTGATGTTCTCTGATGATCAGTCTGGAAACACGGAAACGGATCTCTTAATGCTTTGTTGTTTCAGACCGTGATGAAGCTCTGCTGAGTACTGATTACATCATCAGACATATGACCTCCTTCCTCTGTCCTCATGTCTCTTGCAGGATCGAATCATCAACATGGTCGTGGGGGGATTCACGTCTCTGGTTGTTCTCGTGAGTAAACCTCCTCTCGCCTGCTCACTGTCTGCTTACAACAGTTACACACAAATACTTTTTTAAATACACGAACAACCGCGGCAGTATTGTAGTGAGCAGTTCCATTTCCAGTTTTGTTCTGGTTATGAGAAACTTTACAAGTGTGTCTGCAGCTTTCCAGATAGACGGAGATGGTACTAAACAAGTAACCTAATGAAAGTATGAGAAAGAGCAACTGTGGTCGTTAGGCCCCGCCCACACCACAACGTCATTTAAAGAGCACATGACACCAAAACATTGTTGAAAAAAAGCAATACAAAATAGAAGTATTTTCATAATAAAACGTTTTTGTCATACTGCCGTCATCCGCAAGTAAAAAAACTACGATAAACCCGTGAAATTAAGTCGTGATTCTTGATCTCCGCCCATCAAAAGCTTTCTCAACCTCCTCCATCTTGCTGTGACGTCACAGAAGTAACAGGCTCCAGCAGTAACAGGCTCTGGCAGTATCGGGCTCCGGCCGTAACAGACTCTAACAGTAACAGGCTCACAGTGGCAGACACACCGAAAATATTTCTGTTTCTTCACTTTTCTGACATTTCACACTGTTCAGCGGTAGTTGAAGACTTTTTTAAAGAAAAGTAAGAGAGAGTGATGGAGGAGTGATGGAGGTCAGACTAAAGAAGAAGAGTAAGAGAGAGTGATGGAGGAGTGATGGAGGTCAGACGAACAGATTTGGGAGAATATTGACGATCATCCCAGCAACTCCGTCACAGATATATAAATACCATAGCTGCACTGATAATACCAGTACAGAAGGAAATGATAGTTTAAAAAAAATAAAATAAAAAAAGAGAACAAAAAACAAACACGAACATGCTACATCTGTACGAGGGTTTGATCTGTTTAAGATTACCAATGAATGCAATGGTGAATAATAGAAGTAAAACCAGCATTCGGCATCAGCGAGGGTAGGAAACAAACCACAACATCAAACCTCCACAGCTGGAGTCGGTGGAGCTGCTGGCGGAGGGAATCCACATCTAAAGACCAACTCACCGTCCTTGAGTTAAGAAGTTTACGGACCTCGCGGTGTGTGAAGAGTTTCAGGCAGGAGGATGCAAGTCTTCTAGTCTTCATTGAATCTCCGGTCGTAGTCCTTCTGGGTTTCCCCCGGCGAGTCGAAGGTGAGCGTTGCATCCCTGTCAAAGACGCCCGGCCGGGCCGGGTAGAGCTGGTGGAAGTGGATGTTCCTCCGGTACAGGGCCTGCTTCACGCCGCTAAAAGCAGCCCGTTTTTTAGCGAGGGCTGTGCTGAGATCCTGGTAGATCCAGATGGCGTTATCCTGGTACTTCAGCTCGTGGCTCCTGGCCCAACGCAGCGCGGCCTCCTTCTCCTGGAACCTGGAGAAACACACCAGGAAGGTGTGGGGGGATTTCCTCTGGCCGGTTCTGAAGGTCGGGGACCGGTGGGCTCTCTCCAGGTGGGGCGGTTTGAGGAAGACTTTGGGGCCCATCATCTGCATCAGTAGTCCAGACATAAACTTCACAGAGTCTTTACCGTCCTCACTGCCTTCGGGGGTATTCAGAATATGGAGGCTGGACCTCCGCGAGAGGTTCTCGAGGTCGTCGACTCGGTCCAGGAGACACTGGCTGTGGGTCTGGAGGGTTCTGATGGTGGACTCTGGTGCGGCCAGACGCTCAAAGTTGTCTCCGGCTACAGACTCCACAGAGGTGAGGCGCTTCTGGAAAGAGTTTCACTGTAGTCTGGAGTGAGTCCAGTGAGGCCTGCAGCGGCTTTAGATTCTTGAATCAGGGAAGAAACGTCCTCCCGAAGCGAAGTCCTCTGCTTTTCAAACTCTGCTGCGAGCTGCTCCATAGTGATGGGCACCGCGGGTCTCTCAGGTGGAGCAGAGGCTGCTCCATAGTGATGGGCACCGCGGGTCTCTCAGGTGGAGCGGCGGCTGCTCCATAGTGATGGGCACCGCGGGTCTCTCAGGTGGAGCAGAGGCTGCTCCATAGTAATGGGCACCGCGGGTCTCTCAGGTGGAGCAGAGGCTGCTCCATAGTAATGGGCACCGCGGGTCTCTCAGGTGGAGCGCAGGCTGCTCCATAGTGATGGGCACTGCGGGTCTCTCAGGTGGAGCGGCGGCTGCTCCATAGTAATGGGCACTGTGGGTCTCTCAGGTGGAGCGGCGGCTGCTCCATAGTGATGGGCACCGCGGGTCTTTCAGGTGGAGCGGCGGCTCGCTGGTTAGCTTAGGCTCGCTAGCTGCGAATGTAGCTAGCTTACCTGCTGCACGTGTTGCTGGAGTTTGAGCAGAATTAACTTTTTTTCCACTCTTGGAATTGCTCATTTTGTGGAAAAATCTCTGCGATGAAGCTTTTGTAGTAAGAGTTGACTGAAAAAGTGGAGTTTAAAGTGAAGCTTGTAAGAAGTGAAGCGTCTCACCCTCTCACACCTCCTGCTCCTACATTACAACCAGAAGTCTCCGTCAGGAGCCTTTCTGTGTGGACTGGGTCGGTTCCCTGTGTGTGCTTTTCCTCCTGTACTCTGGTTTACACCGATAGTCCAAACAACCTGCACTGTGACTCCCTGAGCTACACCCCGGCTTCCATCACCTCCTCCTGAGCTAGACCCCGGCCTCCATCACCTCCTCCTGAGCTACACCCCGGCTTCCATCACCTCCTCCTGAGCTAGACCCCGGCCTCCATCACCTCCTCCTGAGCTAGACCCCGGCCTCCATCACCTCCTCCTGAGCTACACCCCGGCTTCCATCACCTCCTCCTGAGCTAGACCCCGGCCTCCATCACCTCCTCCTGAGCTAGACCCCGGCCTCCATCACCTCCTCCTGAGCTAGACCCCGGCTTCCATCACCTCCTCCTGAGCTAGACCCCGGCCTCCATCACCTCCTCCTGAGCTACACCCCGGCTTCCATCACCTCCTCCTGAGCTAGACCCCGGCCTCCATCACCTCCTCCTGAGCTAGACCCCGGCCTCCATCACTTCCTCCTGAGCTAGACCCCGGCTTCCATCACCTCCTCCTTAGCTAGACCCCGGCCTCCATCACCTCCTCCTGAGCTACACCCCGGCTTCCATCACCTCCTCCTGAGCTAGACCCCGGCCTCCATCACCTCCTCCTGAGCTACACCCCGGCTTCCATCACCTCCTCCTGAGCTAGACCCCGGCCTCCATCACCTCCTCCTGAGCTAGACCCCGGCCTCCATCACCTCCTCCTGAGCTAGACCCCGGCCTCCATCACCTCCTCCTGAGCTACACCCCCAGCCTCCATCACCTCCCTCAGCACTGTGCTGTGTGGCTGCTGAAGACACGGTCCATTTGCTGAATAAATTTCCCGTCGGAGGACGAATGAAGAACTAATAATAAATGAACTCTGCCTTCAATCTGTCCTGTGTAGTGAATGTCTGCTCCAACGAACCGACAGCGTAGACATATGCTAGTAGATCTTGCCCTATATGTGAGTGGTCTCCAACCTTTTCAAGCCCAAGATCCCTGACCTCCACCTTGGTGACAGGCAAGATCTTCCCAGCGAAGTGTAGAAAAAAACAGATTCTACTTCCACTTTGACGCTTTTTATTCAGGCTAACTGTATTTGAATTACATGAAATGCTTTGGTCCTACATTCATATTAATAAACCCAAGATAATGCATTCTGTATCTCTCATATTAAACTGACCATAACTGTTTTGCTTTGAAAGTTCTTAGCAGTAAGCAGATCACATGCAGTGTTATGATTATCCACTCAAGCGTCACGTGACTAAAATAACATAACATCAGCATTTTAGAACACAGAATTGTAAATCTCAGTGAGTGTCAATACGCTCAGTGCAGTTATGTTCCATGTTATGCATCATCACTTTTCATAGGCCATCACATGTCAAAGCTGTCATGTTACTCACCCAGGTTAGTGAGATGGCTGTGACTGCATACAGTCTGAGAGTGCTTTGAAGTTTGGCTCAAACGCCTCACAGGCGGTCTCAGATTAGCCGTCAGTAGCTCTGTCAGTAAGGCGGCTCCTGTGCTTTGGTTTGATTTTCATCTGTGAAAATGCCATTTCACAGAGGTAACTGGATCCAAAGTAGGCACTGTTGGGATTTATGGTTGGTTATTAGCGTTAAATTACTGTAATTAATAGATTACTGAAAGTAATAAATCACTGGAAGTAATTTATGAAAATTTTTAATTATCAATGGGCGTAAACGTCACTCATTAACAACTCCTAAAGTAATTGATTAATTACTTAAAGTTAATAAATTATCAAAAATTATTAATGAATAAATGTTATTTATCTATTAATAATGAAAAGGGGGGCACCACCAGATAGACTGGAAATAGCTAATTACCACAATATCAGTCTCGTTTGGAAAAAGGTTTATTTTAGTTAATATTTCTGTGTAAAATATAACAATCTTAAATAAAAGGGAAGGTGTGAGATCCGAGCACAGACTGTTACAAACCAGTGAATGTCAACAATAAATACACAATAATTACCAGGAATCGTTTATTAGCAAAAGTGTATTAATCCATAAATAATTCAATAAATCAACACATCTAGGTATCAAACGTCATCTAACACGGAGATCTAATCTACTAAACAGCAAACACTATGGACAGTGTGTGTGGGTGGATGTAATGACCGCAAACGTCTACCAGGGGAAGGCAGGCGTCAGAGGGTCAGTGTAATGGCCGTGAAAGTGTCCACTGGGTGATGGATGAGTTGGTATACTCATCCAAGATGGCGGCGTGGCTGGTTATCATGACACAGTAAAACACATTGCATATTAGCTTCAGGCTAACTTAACTGCACTGCCCAGACGCTGGACCTCCTACATGGTTGGACTGGACCATCAGCACTGTCCGGTGCAGTGTCATTGTCATGAGGCCGCGGTAACTTGTCCGTTACCGGGTCTGGATTCGGCGTAGCGAGCCAGAACTGTTGGGCTTTGTGTTCAGCTGCAGAACAATGGGGGGCTGTATGGCGGTAAGGAGAGACGCTCGCTGCGTTCCAAGGATCAGAAAGAAAAAGAGAATAGAAACTGTTCTGCTGGTCCAGCAGGCTGAACCCTGGTTTGGTTCTGGAGGTCCACTTTGTGCTCTTGTACCTCCAATGCAGCAGAGACGTGTCTCTCAGCTGTCTGGCAGAAGAGGCCTGAGCTTTAGTTGGAGGAGGGTTTCATCTTCACTGCTGAGTCTCTCTCTGATATTACAGTATTAAGGAAGAGAGAGGTGGCGCGCACACACACACACACACACACACACACACACACACACACACACACACACACACACACACACACAGTAAAACTAATGACTTTTACTTTCCCAATCAGCCGTCAAACTTTTTAAAGTGAAACCTTCTGCCTTCATATGGTTCCCCTGGGTACTGTGCTGCTCTGGAGTCATGGTGCTGCTCCCCTAAGGGAGTAAACAAAGCTGCGTTAATTACGTTAAATCTTTTTAACAAGTTAAACGTGTCAAATCAATTAATTGAATTAATGTTATTTTTGACAGCACTAAAAAAGTTGTATATAAGTATACCACAAGTTGAGGCAGCTACTGTCCAGTGTCATTTCTTACTTTGTTGATTGAAGCTGTAATTTCAGGTAGAGGGCAACAAAGAGTTAAATGTTAGGCCAAGTTAAGCTTATAGAGCGGCAGGGACAGTGAAGTCTGAAGTTCTTAGAAATAGAAATACTTTGAACCGACCAAGCATTTTATCCTTTGGGCTTCATAACTGGGTGGAAAATGTGGCTCACGTCTTTTCCTGCCTCGGCTCCTAATGAATTAGCGGAAACGCCTCTGAAGTTCTTTAAAGTCCTGAATGGTCAGAAATGATGTGACGGAGCCATTTGAAGGAAGTCATTCCCGAATACCCGCTCCAGTACTAATGTTTCACACATTAAACTGTCTTTCAGGTCACGGTCATCGGGTCCTTCGTGTTCCCGTCGCTGCCCCCCCGGCCCCTCAACGTCTTCTTTGCCGTGTGCATCCTGCTGGCCTGTGGATCCACCATCGTGCTGGTGAGACCCACTAACTACTCCTCAGCTCATGAACTAGTTAAGAGAATGATGGGTATTTAAGTACTCTTGATCATCCTGACACGACTGACCTGTTAGTTTAGGTGTCTGGTCTTCAGCTACACAAACTATCATTTACCTCCAAAATCATTCAGTCAAAAATATCTGGTGTGAAAAACTTTGTTCAGGATTATGGCAGAATAATAATTCTGTGACCAAGTAGTAGGGCGGTGCATCTTCTTGGTCTCGTGATTCGAAAACGATTATCTGGTCTTCAGATGGATTCAGCAACACGTCTCCATGTTCTTTAGAACGACCCATGAATAACGTTTCCCACGCAGCAATATGAACTCACTTTCTATTTTAGACAATGTCAAACACCTTAGTCTGAACACAAACGGTGTACTTGCAACTGTAAATACTACAATGGCATCAATACTGTGCAGTGTACTTCATAAGAGAAAATATTTTAATGTTAAAGTTATTCAAATGTAAACGCACCGATACCACGTTTTTAAAGGACTTAATACCGTAAGGCTGAATTCATACGCGATACACAATGTGTCCATGCTACGTCTCCTCCACCTTCTGTGTCCATGCTACGTCTCCTCCACCAGTCTCTCTGTCTACAGTAGCATAGCAGAGCGTAGCGTCTCTCTGCGCTATGCTACTGTAGACAGAGAGACTGGTGTAGGATACGTAGCATAGCAGAGCGTAGCGTCTCTCTGCGCTATGCTACTGTAGACAGAGAGACTGGTGGAGGATACGTAGCATAGCAGAGCGTAGCGTCTCTCTGCGCTATGCTACTGTAGACAGAGAGACTGGTGGAGGATACGTAGCATAGCAGAGCGTAGCGTCTCTCTGCGCTATGCTACTGTAGACAGAGAGACTGGTGGAGGATACGTAGCATAGCAGAGCGTAGCGTCTCTCTGCGCTATGCTACTGTAGACCGAAGGCCTGAGCTGCCAGTAGCGAGAGTATTGGGGACTTTAATCATGTTTAGCATGTAGCATCGCTGGTGTGTGAGCCTGAAACTCTTTAGCATGTAGCATGACTGAGCGTAGTGGGCTGGGCAGATAAAGTGATGGAGGAAGTCTCCTCTTCATAGCTACTGAGAGAGAGAGCGAGCAACATGAGTGACGCTTTCCATCCTGTGTGTCAGATCTTCTGGTACCGGCAGGGCGATCTGGAGCCCAAATTCAGGAATCTCATCTACTACATGCTGGCGTCCATCGTGCTGCTGTGTCTATGTGCCAACTTGTACTTCCACGACGTGGGAGCGGACAGGAAGTGATGGCGTGGCTGCCGCCGGGCTTGGTGAGGATTCCAAACCATCAACTCTAGTTGATGGAGGACTGGCTTCATCCTCATGAACTGTGACCGGATCGGCAGACCAACGTTTGAATCCTGAAGCACTTTGGAGACACTGATGATGATGATGACGATGATGACGACCACTCAGCTGAACAAGGAATAATCTCCCTCTTCATCCTGGTAACTTAGATGTTTGAAGCAGCTGATTACTGGTTAAACTGTTAAACTCTAACTTCAGCCCAGCAGGTTCATGTGCAACTCAGAGTCCACCAACAAAACACAAGTGCCCGCTCCCACAGGGGGGCGCTGCATGTCTCTTACACTCACTCACACTCGCACACGCACACACACACACACACACACACACACACACACACTTTTTGTAAAATGAGGCCACAAACTTTAAACCTTCACATTTTAAATTATTCAACTTTTTTAAAATGAATATTTCACATTACGAACGTTGGCATTGATTTGAGGAGATGAAGAACCTTTGAGCCTCGTTTCTTTTTTCCAACACAAACCTGTAAGTTGACTGTGATTGGGTGAAAACCACATGAAAAGACGAAGGAAAAGGAAAGTGGCGTTTAGAAGAATCTAGAAGAGGGTTGTTCCGTGGTTCTGTCCGATCAGCAGCACTCAGTCTCTCGCTTCTTTGCACTAATCAATCCTGACGTCAGCTTTGATTTAGTTGAGCTCCGTTCCACCTCCCACCACTCTAGGATTGTCAAAGCCATGCGCTTCCTTATTTTCTATTTGATGAAATAAACTGTGTACCCTGTCTGCTTCCTCTTTTTCTTCACACTGAGCCCAAAACAGCAGTACACAGTGTTTCCTGTGGTACTGAAGCTGGACGTCTCTGTCACTTTGACATTCGCCATCACTTCTCTTTCCACTATTCTCTAGTAAGCTGATGCTCCTAAAGTGGCCGTCGCTTCTCTGCCATGTCTGAACGATGAAGATTGACAGTACTTCAAATGTTCTGTGGCTGCCATAGGTTCTCTTGAACCCTTTCTATGAAGTCATGCGTTCAGGCTGTTCAGGCCAATAAAAATAAGAATGTCTTTCCCATCGTTCCATAATGCGTGGTGCTTCTCTTCAGCCTCTGGGAGGAGGAGGAGGAGGAGGAGGGCAGGAGGAACCACAGAGGCTCCTACACTTCCTCCTTTACAGTGGCAAGGTTTTGTGAAGCCACAGGACAAAAGGTTGTAAATTCCATTTCTTAGATTTCATCTTCTGAGTCCAGGTGATGAGGATTTCAGAGGAAACGGCTCCTAAACAAAGGAAAGATGTAAACGTCTTAGATAGTTGTGAAGCCAGCAGCAGCAGACTGGAGGGAGCAGCTTCACCTGCTCACCTGCTGCCTCCACCAATCAGAGAGCAGCTCAGTCCGAGCCGTCCTGGTTCTCCAGGATGGGATCTGAGGACACAGGAAGTGGAATGAGACAAAGACTGGACGGATCCACGTCCACATGCCTCCAGGTTCTCACCAGTCAGCGTGCTGCTGATGTTTGGAGGAGACACCATCAGCACGGCGCCACCAGACGCTATCCCAGAATGCACTGGGCCTTCAGCACAACGGAGAACCTGGGGGTCCAGAGCAAAAAAAAAAAACCACACACACACACACACACACACACACACACACACACACACACACACACACACACACACACACACACACACACACACACACACACACACACGCGTCTTTTGAATTACATTTTTTTTTTTTGTCTTTTTAACCCTTTGATCGTCTCTGCTCATTTTAAGTGCCTTTGTTTGAAAGTGGCTCCACATCTGTTGAATTAATTGTGTAACAATCTGTTGATCTGGTTCTGGATGTTTCTGTGGTCATTTTATAAATATACCGTCTCTTTCTGGGCATGTGGTTCCCTTCATTCCTTCTTTTAGGTGACTGTGTTTTCATTCTGTCTCTACTTGTAGTGTGTCTTCTTTCCTGTCCTTTCTTATTATGGCCTCTTCAAGGTTGTTTTATGTCCATTTAGAATCACTGCTCGTCTCCATCTGATTCTGTGTCTAGTTATTTATGTGACTGAATTAATTTTGCACCGTTGTGTGTGTCATTGTACTCATTAATATTCTGACCAAAGATAAAAGATTCTCCTTGTTTTTTTGTTCGGTGTTTCTGTTATTTTGTCCTCGTCGTCAGGTGGAAGTTACCAACAAGTAATACTGATAAATAATGAAGTTTTAGTTCAGTGTGTGAACTGTAGTCGGACACCTTCTCTGTGAAGCTGTCAGTCATTGGCTCCTGCGTTTCTGTGGCGACGCCCTCCGACACCTCCAGCAGACTCGTAGCGTCCAGGCGGTCGTCCTGGCTCTGCGCCGCCGCCTCCACAACCAGCTGTGATTGGACAAGGGGGTCTGAGGGGGCGGGGTCCGAGGTGACGGTCTGGATAATGACCCCGTCGCTGGAGCAGAGGGAGTCGGCCTGAGGACGGGAAATCACCACGGCAACACATGAGAAACAGGCCTGCATGGGGGGGGTTGTTAAGATGTCATGGGGAGGTTGGGGCCATGGGTAGGTCAAAGGTCATGGGGGGTTAAGAGGTCATGGGGGAGGTCGGGCCCATGGGTAGGTCAGAGGTCATGGGGGAGGTCGGGCCCATGGGTAGGTCAGAGGTCATGGGGGAGTTAGAAGTCATGGGGAGGTTGGGGCCATGGGTAGGTCAAAGGTCATGGGGGGTTAAGAGGTCATGGGGGAGGTCGGGCCCATGGGTAGGTCAGAGGTCATGGGGGAGGTCGGGCCCATGGGGGAGATCAGAGGTCATGGGGGAGGTCAAAGGTCATGGGGGAGGTCAGAGGTCATGGGGGAATTTGGAGACTGACCGACAGGCTGTGCAGGATGATGTGTTCGTGTGGCGATGGCGAGGATCCCGTCGTCAGGGTAACGGTGCTGTTGCTGGCCAGGCTGAGAGGAAGGCCCTGATTAGAGGAGGTCTGGAGGTAGTAGGTTCCCGGGGTGCTGGTGGGCTGCAGGTGGAAGGACTGCACAAACACAGCATGTTTCCTTGATGGGCTCTCTCTCCTCACAAAGCTTGGTGGTGTTGAGGCCACATTGGTTGAGTTTGCATGGATTTGTGTTCTTCTTGGTTATTCTGTCACGTCATGTGACATCATGCCAGCTCCTGCATTGATCTCGTCATTTCAACATTTTATATGGTCATATTCAGCTTCGCCTTAATGAACTAAAATGTTCCTTTATACGTTCAGTTTGTTACTTTACATCTTTTCAAGCTGTTTTCTTCACTTCTTTTAATGTAAATGCTGCCTCTTTGTACCCTCACCACCGTTTTCCATCATTGTTTTGTGTTAATTAGAGACCGAGCCCAGAAGCAAGGACCCACCTACATTAAGCCCTAAACACCATACATTTGGCACGAAACTCCCAAAAAATTAAAACCCTCAAGAGAGCCACAATGTGCTCTCTAGCGCCACCTAGAAATACTAAAACACCCACCCAGCCCGTAGGAACGTGGTGGAAAGATCAAAACAAAACTCACTGGTTCGTTTCATCAAGACCTAAAATTCACACACTGACACTCCTGATCCAACTCCAACAGGAAGCCAGCAATTTGCTTTTCAAAATAAGATTTCTGCCCCAATCGTATGGGCTTCAAAGACCTACAGTGTGAAAAGTGTCTGCCCCCTTCCTGAGTCCATACGGGTTATCATGTGACTCACCGGGACGATCTCGAAGGTCTGCAGGGCGCCGGCGTTCAGGGTGATGGTGTCGCTGTCGGCGGAGGCTGCTGTCGAGTCTGAGGCTGACACACACACACAGGGTCACACACACACACATACACACACACACACACACACACACAGAGGGACTCACGAGTCTCACCGAGGTGTGTGATCTGCAGTGGGATCTGTACGGGGATCTGCAGCGCCGCCACCGAGCTGGGGGCGGGGCTCCCACTGCTCTCGTCCAACCGGGTGAGTCGGATCTGGAGAGAGGAGGAGTGGGGGGAGGAGGGACTTCCTGGTCCGGAGGCTGACTGAGAGGACGCCATCAGCTCCTGGAGGCCTTTCAGCAGCACTGAGGACACAGATCAATTTATTGTCGTCTTGCTGTGGACTTTCCTTCTCTTAACTCTTCCTGGAACAACTCTCCACATTAGACTGGGTCCAGATTCTCATTTCTTCAGTAACCATTATTAGTTAAAAATGACCAGAATACGTTAGTCTTCCTGATAAAAACTCATTTGTTCCAGAACATGTGGTTAAACTGACACAACAGGATTGTTGAAGCTTTCTGACTTTCATTTTGTTTTACTTCCTCGTTATCTAATATGTATTTAGGGTTATTTAATGTCTTTGTAAGGTTCTATATCTCCTTTCCATTAAACACGCTCTCTAATTCCAGTAAACATGAAATAATCTATTCTTCTGCTGCGATTTCCTGTTTGTACTCATATGTGTGTGTGTGTGTGTGTGTGTGTGTGTGTGTGTGTGTGTACCATTGAAGGGGATCTCCTTGTGATTGGCCACTTGTCTTTTGATGGTCCACCACTTTGATCGCAGCCACTGAGGCGAGCGCACGCTGCTCCACCCGCCTGCCAAGTCCTCCCACTTTATCTCATTCTCATCCTCCACCTCCAGCTCCCATATCCTGGAACATGGAGCCGACATTTAACACACACACACACGCACACACACACACACACACACACACACACACACACACACACACACACACACACACACACACACACACACACACACACACACACCTGTGTATGAGGCTCAGCTCGTCTTCTTTGGTCCACTCCGTCCCTCCACTGTGTTTCCAGTTCAGGTAGTTCAGCCACTTGGAGCGACACTGCTTCTCTGAGCGCGTGCGGACCTGATCAGCCACCGTCGCCCAGGAAACGCCGCCGGTGACCGCCGAACCCGGCGTCACACCCGCCATCTCGTACACGACCTCAGCGAGGCGTCGCTCCTCCTCCTCGCTCCATTTTCCTGTTTGGAACCATTTCAGTAAATCATCCTATTTTTATCAATATTTATTATTAATGGTTGTTTAAAAATACTTGTACAATAAAGCCAATTACTGTACAGTATTGTTCTATTTATTAAAATCAATTCATATTTCTATTTCATATCCAACTTCATGACATTTAAAACATTTTTATTTCGACAAACTTTCTATCTATAGTAAATATGGACGCAGTCATAGGGGATGCTTAAAATAAATATTTGTAGATTGTAGAAGGGGGGCGGCCAACCGGCGGCTCCCCGGCTCTGCAGCCAGTCAGTTACTGTTCAGCTAATTTGTTTTTGCTGCTCCACGTATCTCTAGAAAAGCTGCGAAGCCTTCCGAGAGCGTTCAGTGTGATCAGGACCTGTGTTACACGTGTCCTTCATCAGGCGGCAGCGGTCTTTGACGGACGAGGCGCTGCGGCCGAGAGCCGCTCCGATCGTGGCCCAGTCGTTCCCGTGCTTCTCCCTCAAGCTCAACACAGAAACAGCAGCTCATCAATCAACCCAGGAGGTGATCGCTGTGAGGCATATGGAGACATCAAGGTCAAAACCAGGACACTCACCTCTTCAGCTTCTCTATCTCCTCGGGAGTGTACCTCCAAGGAGAGAAAGGAGTGTTAGGACGCCGCCATCGTCAAATGTCAAGGAAGCCAGGGTTGATTTTAATCCAGCATAAAACATTTCTTCAATCAATTCCAGCTCAAAATAAAGCATAAAACCAGTTTAAGATCGACTTACAAAAAGGGTCTAGAATGAAGTTAATTATTTAAAACCAGGTTTTAACTTAACTTAATTATTTCTTCTCTCTTATACAAATAAAGTACTAAAACATTTGAAAATCAAAATAAAGTCCTAAACCAATTCAAAATAAAGCCCTTTTTTTCTATCTCGTTCATATTTTGTGAAAAGTAGAAAAAGCTTAAGTTTGGCATGTGGTGTGCACCTGGAGGGAGGTTCTGTCAAGCAGAATGAAGTGGGTGTGTCGGTGACGTGTGGGGGTGTGTCGGTGACGTGCGGGGGGGTGTCGGTGACGTGTGGGGGTGTGTCGGTGACGTGCGGGGGGGTGTTGGTGACGTGTGGGGGTGTGTCGGTGACGTGCGGGGGGGTGTTGGTGACGTGTGGGGGTGTGTCGGTGACGTGCGGGGGGGGTGTCGGTGACGTGTGGGGGTGTGTCGGTGACGTGCGGGGGGGTGTTGGTGACGTGTGGGGGTGTCTTGGTGACGTGCGGGGGGTGGGAGTCGGTGATTTTCCGGGGGGGGGGGGGGGAAGTTGGTGACGTGTGGGGGTGTGTCGGTGACATGTGGGGGGGTGTTGGTGACGTGCGGGGGGGGGGGGGGGAGTCGGTGACGTGTGGGGGTGTGTCGGTGACGTGTGGGGGTGTGTCGGTGACGTGCGGGGGCGGGGGGGGGAGTCGGTGACGTGCGGGAGTGGGGGGGTGTCGGTGATGTGTGGGGGTGTGTCGGTGACGTGCGGGGGCGGGGGGGGGAGTCGGTGACGTGCGGGGGTGGGGGGGTGTCGGTGATGTGTGGGGGGGTGTCGGTGACGGGGGGTGTCAAAAGAGGAAGTACGGTGACGGGCAGGGGAAAATGTTTGACAGGTGAACGGTCAGGTGGCTGGAGGCAATAAAGAAACGCCGACTCGACTCCTTCGTCCGTCTCAGCTTTCCCAGCCTCCACAGCCAAATCTCTACACTGTATTGTAATCTGGGATTTGCTCTCAATCAAGATGTTAATACATTTATAAAAAAAAGTCCCAAACTATTTAAAATCAAGTCAAAATAGTTTAAAATCTAATCCCAAACCATTTAAACATCAACTTAAATAACTGTTTAAAACCAGAGTAAAATCCGTCCAGGTCTCGTTAAAGACCAAGTTACTTCCTGTCCACACAGTTTGTACAGAGTACGGCAGAGTACGGCAGAGTACGGCAGAGTACGGCAGAGTACGGCAGATTACGGCAGAGTACGGCAGAGTACGGCAGATTACGGCAGAGTACGGCAGAGTACAGCAGAGTACAGCAGAGTACAGCAGCGTGGCCGTCTCTCCCTACACTCACTTGCCGACGTGGTTTCGGTTGTCGTACATCCTGAGGACTCGCCTGTAGACGGCGAACAGCGGCCTGTTGAGGCCCAGAGCCACCGAGCGGTAAAAGTCCTTCCTCTCCTCTTTGGACATCTCGAAAATGATCTCGGCCGGGTCGTCGATGCCGCGGCTCTGGAAACACAACAGCTACACGTTTTCTTTACCCTCGTTTTAAATACTCCGATTCTGTTAAATCCACTTCCTAAAGGTTCTCCAGCAGTACTAATCGTCCCCATACCTGGACTGACGTCCCAGAAGTGAAGACAGTCTGTCCTCTCTCTCCCTGGCTTGTTTCAGGTTTTAAAAAGTGTGTTGCTCCAAGCAGCCAATCAGAGATCAAACCCTATATAGTGTCATCGGGGGTTTAGCCAATCCCAATCAAGGTAGGCCCTCCCTTTGACTCCTCCCACAATTAGGCAGCTCTGCTCTGGCACATGGCACCACGAGAGGAAGTACTTCCTCCTCTTCCTAAGATGGGCATGTGTGGGTGGAGCCAGTCCAGCTCACACAGACACAGCAGATTCTGAATGCAGCTCTTATGATCCAATATTCAAATGAGGAA
The DNA here is from genome assembly GCF_963383615.2 of Lipophrys pholis. Classification (NCBI taxonomy): domain Eukaryota; kingdom Metazoa; phylum Chordata; class Actinopteri; order Blenniiformes; family Blenniidae; genus Lipophrys; species Lipophrys pholis. The sequence continues at coordinate 2,621,858 of NC_137644.1, read as the reverse complement.
AATCAAGGAGGAGCTAGAAACTTAGAATACTGAAGGTTTCTGGACGTTGTATTTCGATGACCCTTGAAAAGAAAAGACACGGGAGTGACGTACTTTCACGTATTGATCAATGTTGCTCATCAAGACGTCGATCTCCTCCTTCGACCACATGCCTTGTTTCCACTTATGACCTGAGGAGAGAAACACCAAGAACACAGTGAGAGGAACATTTCAAAACTGCCTGTTTTACTAGAAGAACTGGGAAATGGAGCACAAATCTATTTATACCACGCGAGTCTACTTCAATCAAGTCCTGGTTGGTCAACAGGTTAAAGCTGAGTTCACTGAGGAGGGAAAATGATCTCATCATGGAGGAAAAGTATCTTGGTTTTTCTGAAATTCTACTTAAAAGCTCCACAAACTGCAGGATTTCTGTCTGTCTGAGACCAAAGAGAAACTTTAGTAGAATCCACACTCAAGCTGAGCTGAGCTGAGCTGAGCTGAGCTGAGCTGAGCTGAGCTGAACTGAGCCTCACAAAACAAAGTGCTTGTTTACGTGGAGTTTTGTTGGAAAATGAAAAACCACAACAGTAGATTCTAACGACATACTTCTCGCTCCCGTTGCAACTTGACCCTCAGGTTTTGTCCTCTATGGAGGAATTACTGCTGACAAAGCTTGTAACAGTGGAATGTGTAATTGTGTACCATGAGTTTGTAGTTGTTATGTAGTTGAGCCTGTAGTTGTGTACCATGGTTTGTAGTTGTGTACCATGGTTTGTAGTTGTTATGTAGTTGAGCCTGTAGTTGTGTACCATGGTTTGTAGTTGTGTACCATGGTTTGTAGTTGTGTACCATGAGCCTGTAGTTGTGTACTGTGTGTTGTGTACCTGTACAAGAGGGTATTTTGTCTGTATTGAAGTATAGTAGAAGTCCTCTCCAGTTGGAATAAAACACATTCCTTGAGGCAGCAGCAGTCAGTCGTCTTTTAATGAATTAAACTAAACTCTGTTGCGAAGCTGAAAAACTTTCACGTTCTGTCACTTCTATCCTCTGTTTCCGCCTCAAAACAGAGAAAAGCTCCTCTCCTCTGATTGGCTGTGAAATCCATCAATCTCAGATAAGCTCCGCCTTTTTCTCTGTTGACTGAAGCACAGGTAGTTTTTCACCAGGGGTACGTCTGAATTTCGGTTCTGTGGGTTTTAACATGTCGGTTCTCTCCATTTTGTTCACGTCTATAGCGTATTCTTCCCTGCACACGTCTGTGTGGTTTCGTTACAAAACAAGCAACAGCACCCTCCGGTGGCCCGGCAGACTAACTACATCACTCTCAGTGTGTCTGCTGCTGCAGTGGAAATGCACTCCTTGTTTTAACGGATTAGGTTTTGTTAAATGGAACATCGTTGTGTAAACGGGGCCTCAGTTTGGATTCTGAGTTCTTGGACTGGGTTCCAGTGGACCAAGTGTTCCGCGTCACAGCTGTGTACGGAGGAACAAAGTTTCTAGTGTTGAGGTTGCTCCACTCAAGATTTTGTAGGAAACCAGGTTCTAGGGCAGGAAATCTATTTAGTCCATTGATCGAATGTGTAGCTAAAACAGATTTTTATGTTGCAAATTCACGTTAGTTGTTTCCTCCCACAGTTTTTCAGTATTTTTGGTGTTCTGTTCTACCGCTCCTTGTGGGTTTCCATAGTTGCTGTTGCACTTTTGCTTAAACCTGGTAAAGCTTGAAACTGTGGAATGACGGAGCCTCATTTACTTGTTATTTTGGGATTGACTCTAAGGACAGTCACATCAGAAAATGTGCACTTTTGACAATATATCTGATGTCTGCACTCATTTTTAAGTGCACTGAGAAAAAAAAATTGAAAATGTAATCAAAACTCGGATTTTTATTTTTAATATTTTTATTATATATATATATATTTTTTTTTTCCCGGCCAAATCGCCCAGCCCTACCAGGTCCAAAACGTTTGAGTAGGACACTGCAGGCGGATCCACTGGTATATGAAAAGAAACAAACCAGGGTGGTGTTGATGGAAGGTCTAAAGAATGGGAAGGAGGACGAATCCAGATTCCTAGAATGGATTAAACACAGTAGGAGCAGAAGGTGGATGAAGTCAGGGGGGGGAAGAATGAAGGAAAGATGCAGGAAAGCCTCCAGGAAACAAAGCCTGTGTGAGAGTGTGTGAGAGTGTGTGAGAGAGAATGTGAGAGGTTCTAATGCAATTCATAATCTTAATCCTTTAAGATTACGATTCTGGCTTTGCCTTGCTTTCATTTCTTTGTAAAGGACAGTGAATAGCCTCGTGTCTGAATGTGGCTCTATAAATAAATGTGCCTTGACCTGCCTTACAGGAGCAGTGGAAAAGAAAACCAGATCCAACTCGATATGTCAGGTTGAAATCCAGTCACAACAAAGTCTGCAATCAACTCCAAAAGCAGTCGAATACTGGGAAGAAAAGTTGTGTAGAATCATGTTAAAGATAGATCCAAATCATCTAGAAACTGGTCTGAAAGCAGGTGAAAGGTCATTCTGAAGTCACATTTCTCATAAGAGGTGAGCTTCTGTGTGGCCATTAGAACCCTCAGATGGACCGAGGTCCACCGAGACGTTCTGATGAATTCTAAAGAACAAAGTCTTGACAATAAAACCATCTTTCCAGTTCACTGTAGGTTTATGTTGAGGTGTGATACCTTTATTAGCCAGCGTGTCTTTGTCCTCCTTCGTGGTGAACCAGGCCTGACTGACAGGAGACACCTCAGACTTTGGTGACAGCTCGCCGTCCTGCTGCAGAATCTGTTCACATCACAAGTAGAAACATTAAAGCTCCAGTAGAAACATTAAAGCTCCAGTAGAAACATTAAACCTCCATCAGTAACATTAAACATCCAATAGAAACTTGGCAGGCGGCTCTGAAGTCCAGTTTCTTCCAGTGAGGCACCAATAGAAACTCTGCAAACAGCAGTCTAGTCTTTTACTTCCAGTGGGCTTGACTATTGTAATGCTTTGTATGGGGGTCAGCACAGCTTCCATTGGCCGCCTGCAGGTGGCGCAGAACACCACTGCTCGTTGTTTACCTGGAGCACAGAACCATGAACACACCTCCCCCATTTCAGCATCACTGCACTGGCTGCCTGTACATTTTAGAATCCATTTTTATATTATCCATTATATCATCCATATATCCATTTTTAAATCTGCTTCCCGCCCCCATTCGCTCACTCAGGTAGGCTGCTTCATGCCGAACCCCCCCCCCCCCCCCCAACCCTGAGCTCAGAGACACACAAAACCACCGTCAGACCAAGGAAAGGATGAATAGAAAGGTTTGATGCCCACCTGAATCTGAGCCACGCCCTCCCCTGAGAGGTCGCCGTCCGCCGTGGCCGTCATGGTCACCTCGAAGCTCTCGTCATTCTCCGACACTGAGGACCAGAACACACAGGTTAGCTCACCTGTGAGCGAGCCGTGGCTACAGGAAGTGTCTGGGCAGGAAGTGTCTGGGCAGGAAGTGTCTGGACAGGAAGTGTCTGAACAGGAAGTGTCTGGACAGGAAGTGTCTGGACAGGAAGTGTCTGGACAGGAAGTGTCAGGATGAGGCGTCTCACTGGGTAACGTGACCACAGAAAACTGAGCCGAGTCCTCTGGTTCTTCTGTGGAGAGACGCAGCTTCTTCTGAAGAGGCTGCAAGTCCTCGTCTACACACACACACACACACACACACACACACACACACACACACACACACACACACACACACACACACACACACACACACACACACACACACACACACACACACACACACACACACACACACACACACACACACACACACACACACACACACACTTCATTAATACCAAACGAATAATAATAACAATAATAATAATGCATTTTAAGGTGGTGGGTGATGTAGGGAGTGATTTAAGGGGAGAGGTAAGGGGAGAGGTAGGGGAGAGGTAAGGGGAGAGGTAAGGGGAGAGGTAGGGGAGAGGTAGGGGGTGATGTAGGGGGAGATATAAGGGGAGAGGTAGGGGGAGGGGGGAGCAGTTCCATTTGAGCTTTTCTACATTTACTTTTTTAACATAAATATTTGTACTTATTTTATCATGTCTGTTTCTACTACAGTATTTAAATATTGGAATATTTATGTGCTTTTATAGCAGTAGGGGGTCATTTTCTACTATTTGAATTTCAGATTAATCCTCTATTTATACTGTGTTTTATAATAAATAGTTGTATTATTTTATTAGAATTCATAAATAGTTAATAACAAATCATAATAGTTTTCCTACCATTAATATCCTTTAAAGAATTTCTCTCTGGGATTAATGAAGTATTTCTATTCTTTTTTTCTCATTTCCTACTAGGAATGGAATATTTGATGTATTTTTATATATTATATTCATTTTTAACTAACAGAAGAATTTCCACTTGGGCTTTAAAGTCAAATCACTCTGGTGTTTTATTTTATGTTGTTACTCAATTCCATTCATGAAATACTCTCTAACATATAATTTATTGTGTGTTTTTACTGTTCCCAATAAAGGATCCTTTACCCACCGGGGGAGGGGCAGTGCAGGATGATGCTCCCGTCGCTGTCTTGAGTCAGAGTGACGGACTTCACCTTCTCTTCCTCCGTCACAGAGCTCATCCTGCACCTGCACGAGAAAAACACCACCATCTTACTGTCTTCCTGTTCTCCCGCCAAAATAAACACAAAGGCTCACATTCCACTACTTTTCAGTTAGAAGCAGACAAACTCACAGATTTGAGTGTTCATAGCTTTTCTAGAGATACATGGAGCAAATATACAGGGTTGTTAACTGTAAATGGTTGTTCCCATGTGAACGCAGAACAACACTGTAAAATAAAATACCCAACGATCAAATGCAAAGCAAAATAAAGGCTTCTTTACATTCCCCTCTGTTAAAGTGTAATAAATACTCCCCTTCACTAATAAACTCTCAGAATATATAATTCTTCATGAACAAAATCACGAATGTTCCTTTCGTCTCTCTGGAATCGTGGACTTTGTGAAACACAAATTTAATTTCTGATTGTGGCATTCAATGCAAGAGTAAAGCTCCAATACTCTCTATGTTGAATACTCTGATCCAGACAGTATGTGTAGTTTGGTTTGTAGCAAACAGAGTAATACCACTGATGACCTTTGGGGGCAGTGTTGAGCAGTACAGCTCATGTACGGCCAGAGAAAAGGAACAATTACCTGTTTGTTACACCTTTTACTACCAAGTGACACCATTGATGTACACCGAGTCCATAACGTGATGTACTTCCTACCTAACGGTGTAGAAAGATACTACAGAAGTACACTGAGCTCATTTTAGCTGCAGTTCAGCCCAAACCCCAAAAAACTCAGATTCACAGTTTTTCTGGAGAAAACATCACGTTACCACAGTAACTTTATTTCTACTGTCGGGTACAGACGAGAACGAAACATTCAGGCGTTATTAAAAAACTTAAACATGTCAAGTTTTCATCATTGCATTTGAGTAAAAGAGCATAATACGATAATAAATCAATTTAAAGCTAATTGAAGTCATCATGATCAAATTCTTTGGCTGAAATAGAAACAAGCGATATTACTAATATTGTACAGTGTAGTGTTTATATTGTATTTTGTAAAGTATAAAGAGTCTCAGATGTTGTAGTCTTGTACCTCTGCAATAAATGCCTAACTTCCTCCGAGGTTCCAGTTTTTATAATCCTTAATTTTGCAAAAGATACAGACATTAATGGATGTATTGAGTGTCTCACACACACACACACACACACACACACACACACACACACACACACACACACTTTGAATCAGTTTTATGAGGTTTACAGATTTCCCACAAATGAGAATACTTGTGTACAGTGTAATCCTGCACTTGTATTCCACATGATATGTTGCTTATATTCATTCTGAACTCTGTTGGCAAAACAACAAATATAAAGTAATCGGAAAATAAAAGATAAACGAGTCCCACTGTACATTTGTGAGGTTTTTGGTTTGAAATGCCACAACTCTTAATTCTTTTTATACACAGTTCATAGCCGATCATGAACGTTCTGATCAGACTGATAATGTGCTGACGTGGATGACGTGTATCTGACTACAGAATGTTTAGTGTTTCAGTGCTTCACCGGAGGAACATGTAGGACTCAGTGTCAGATCAGTAAATCATTTCGTTGTTGGAATGTGAGGATGATGATGGTTATGTTATACAGCTGGAATTTAATGTCTGACGTTCTGCAGGTTGCACTGTCATAAAGAGAGAGACGGGTTACTTTTAATTCATGCAATATACTAATTCATCGTTTTTTTCTGCTGGAAACTTTCATATTGACTGATGAACAATTATACGTTATATAATAAAATAAATTAAATCAGAAGAGAATGCAGATTCTGATCATTCAATTGCATCTAACTGAACAGAAAATGGGTGAGCTGCTCACTACCGCCCTCCTCTGTTTACATGTTGAAATGAAACAACAAAAAACAAACCACCAGTTCGTATGATTTAATGATGTGTGAGGAGATGGTTCGTGGATTAAAAAGCGCCGCATTGCAGGCTGAACCACTGTGAAATGTTTCCCTTCAGTTTGAAAGCAGCTGCTTGTTGGTTATTTGCGTGAAGTCGTGAGTGAGTAAAATTAGCCATTGTTTGAATGGAGGTTGGCGCGCAGAGGATTCCTCGTTATTCATGAACGGTGGAGACGAATATGTGATTTATGTTGAAATTAATCCACATTGGAACAAAGAAAGTGATTCAGTGAGCGGAAACAGCGTCAAAGGCTGAGGACACACTGCTAACCGTTAGCCTCCGGAGAGCTAAGCTGCTAAATGAAAGACGAACATTGTCGGGCGCCATGTTCGTCCACAAACTGCAGCGGCGGCGTCAGGCGCTTCGTCCCGCTCAGACGGAGGCTTTCCGGGGCTTTCGAGGCTTTTCGGGGGATCCGGGGGTGGAGGACGCCTCCCGGGTTAGCGTTAAGTTTCCCCGCCAGACACAAAGTCATTTTTACTTTTGATTCGGCTACTTACTTCCTGTTTTCGGTCCGGGGACTGTGAGTTACCAGGATGGAGAGAAGTGCCAGGATGGAGGATGGAGGGCCCGTCCGTTCAGGACACCCGGCTGCAGAACCAACATGGCGGCCATGGCCGCAGCCATGTTTACCCGGAAGTTGGTCGCAACTTTTTTTTTTTTTTTTTTTTTAAACTATTTATTGAACAATAACCAAAATACAATGAAACACGTAAATACAAAAACCTCGCAGAGGGAAAATAATTATTCACGTACAATAGGATTTACAATATAACAAAGGAAAGAAGAAAAAAACCACACTGGGTTTATGGAAAAATATATATATATATATATACATAAATGTATATACATAATGTTTGGAAAAGGCAAAACAGGTATTTGTGAATGTATACAGAGCGGAGAGCAACAATTAAAAATAAATTAGAAATAAATCAGTAGCAATCATCAGGAAAGCAAGGAGGACTAAAATAACAAATATTTTGAAAAGTCTGCACACATTTCTTTTAGCAAATCTAATTGAAGTTATCTTTTCCAGAGAAGAGAAATGCAGCTTGAAATCATTTATATAACAGGAAAAGAATTATTTTGAATTCTTTGTTGTTTTCTTTTTGGTTTGTCTTTGTTATTCTAGATTAAAAAAGTAAGAAGAGTTTTTCTAACCTTCCAACCACCGAGCTCTTGAACGTACAAAAGCCCCTTTTGCTTTCTCTAGATAAAGATGATCTAACTCCATTTGAAGTATTGTTAAATTGTTTAATTGTATATGTTCGTCCAGAGATAAGTCTATTCTATGGCATACTTGGTTAATTTCACTGATTATTTTCAGCTCTCTTTGCTTTTTTCGTTGAATTATTAGTTGACTTATTTTAATTGCAGACTCTTTACTTTTAAATTTAAACCATTGTCATCCATTCGAGGGCGACATTTCCATTTCTGAAACTTCTTTGGCCAAACCGCTGACTGATTTGCAGTAATCAGAGTTTTCCAAATGGGGAATAATTGCATTTCCACAGGGAGTTAATGTAAGACCGAGTGTCACTGTGGGTCATTAAGAGTCCACGATTCTTCACAGACGTTGCATTGCTCGATGGTACACCGTGAAAACCATAAACACAAAACACGACGATAACACATTTGATTTATAAAAGCAACAAAAACAATTACCTGTGTCTCTTGCTTCTCTCTAACAGATCAGACAGTTTTCTGAGAACATATAAAAGTGAATAATTACTGTGTTCACCTGGATGACCAACAGAAAACAAGAAGAAAAGGCAGCCGGGATGTAAAACTGGCTCATGTCCCACGCTGCACTGTCACATCACTTCACTTCAGCTTTTAAATCGTTGCGTCGTGGCCGAATTAACTCCGTACAACGTCTCAAACTTAAGTTCTGTCTTTACTTTTCTTGGTAAACAAGGTACAAGCACATTACTTCAGAACAGCTTCTTCTACCTTTCTGGCTGTAAACATAACTTATAGGAGGAAACATTAGGCGAGTTCGCCCTCGACTGGGTTAACACGTTATAAGGTTTACCTTATAACATGTTTATAACCTATTACCAGCCTAGTATTCAGTATACCACATAAATATATAAAACTAAATAAACTAGGCAAGAATAATTGTTTTTACTTAAACAAAAATGAGCACAGAACAAATGTCCTAATGCTACTTTCTTAAATAAATTCACTTAACAATCGTAAGATGATGAACTTCCTGTGTTGTCATGACGACCAAAGGACTCTTGCACAGTCCGCTACATGTAGTGTTTCTAAACTGAAGAGACACAGGAGCTCCACACTGGTCTGTTAAGGGAGACGCTGAGATTTCACATTCTAAGATATTATTAAGAAGGTAATTATAAATGAAGCAGTAGTCTGAGCTGGAGTATTGAGCATTAGGAGTAATACATACTGCTGGAGTGGTTTTCTCCAAATATCACGTTTCATGTTCAGGTCGGATACATTTAGAAATAACTTCCTCAGAATTGTGAAAAGGCCCCTGAGATGGAAGTCGGTCTAACCAGAGATCAGGAACCAAATTAAAATCTCCTCTCATTATGATTTTGTCGTAAACCTTCTTCTGCCTCCTCGGGGCCGACAGGAGTTCTGTGGTTTTAACCGAACAAACATAACAGGATGTCATTTACATCATTAAATCCAATCCTCAACATTATCCAGTGTCCGCTTGAGTGGTCAATTATTTTTTCCCCAATTTTTTTTTATTGTTTTCAGCATTCATATAGAGAAAATCATTTGTTGTGCATTTCTTTTTTTCTTTAACAAACAAACAAACAAACAAACAAACAAACAAACAAACAAACAAACAAACAAACAACCCACTCCGTCCCACCCCTCCCCCACAAATAAAACCAACTTCTCTCTCTCAGCCTGTCGTCCAATAGAAGATAATATAAATGTACATCATTGTCTTGAGTACGGTGTAAACATGCACAATAATAACAAAGAAAGTGATGAGAAATAAACACATTTACAGAATTTAGATAATAACAACAAAGAAGAACAACAGACAAAGGATATTAACAGTAAACAGGCCTTCAGCTTCGTTCTTGTATTTCGTGTTGTTTTGGACTTTAAGTGTCATTTTCTGGGTTTTCCTCTTTTAGAAGCTTTTTTACATCATCACTCTTTATCAAATCATCAAATGGTTTCCAAATATGCTTGTAGACGTCCAGTTTGCCTTTCGATGTATATTGTTATCTAGTCCATGGATTTACAATGTGCCATACCTTTTTAAGCACTAATGTAGGTGCTGACGTTTTCTTCCAGTTAAAAGCTCTTGATCAGCTCGCAGGATTGAAAAGTCATGAAGTTTATATTGTTTGGTTCTCAAACTGAGATCTGTTGGGTATAAATGTAGAAATATCATTTTAGAGTCTAGCGGAATATTAACAGATAGAATTGATCACCTCCTTCCAGAATGTCTTAACCTTCCCAAATGCAGTGTGTGACTATGCCTTGTACTTGTATCGGGTCTGTTGCCATTATATTTATTTATCTTTACGAGGGTTATATAAGTTTGCTTTAACCAGTTCTACTGTATTCATTTTAAATTGGTATTAGCTGTGTCCAATTGTCATTTGAAATGTTCTTATTTAAATCTGTCCTCCATGCTTGGATGTCAATTGTGCATTAATGAGATCCGTCCATTTTTATTACAGTTTTTTCTAATTATTTCTTCCAGAGAAGCGAGAGCAGGAGTGTCTCAGGACTGATTCTGCATAGGGGATATAAAACTCTTCAGCTGAAGATATTTAAAGAAATGTTTCTTTGGAATATTATAATTTAGAGAGACCTGCTCAAAAGTTTTCTTTATAGATGTCAGATATTTTATTTAGGTTTTTGTTTGCCCACAGCTGAGATCCAGTGTCTGGCTTGCCTGGTTTAAAGGAAGTATTGTCCTAAACAGGACTGGACTGTGAAAGGGAGTCAGATATATTCATGTATTTCTTTGTCTTGGCCGTACGTTGATCATATTAAGGACTATAGCTGTTTGGTTTTTAAGCTCAGCTGAGTACAGCTATAAGTGCAAGGGAAGATGGATAGAGCACGTTTGCATCCAATAACAGTGTAAAGCGAATCCAAGGTTTTCTCTTGTTCCAAATACATTTTGTAATAAGTGACATGCATTTTGTGAATATTCCTTCAGGTGGTGCCAATGGGATATTTTGAAATAAGTAAATAAATTTAGGCAACACATTCATTTTTAAAATATTTAATCTTCCTATAAGGGAAATGGGTGAAGACTTCCATCTCTCTAGGATTATATGTTGAGTCTACTATGAATTTGTAGTTTACAGAAGTTATACTTTCCAATTGAGGCGTTATTTTAATGCCTGAGTGAGTGAAGTTGTTTGAGATCCTGAACGTAGGTATGTGGTGACCAGGATTTCGACTTTCCAATTCATTTAGTAGCATAAGTGATGAATTGGATGTTTTCAATTTATATCCAGAGATTTTGCCAAACAAGTTAATTCAATCTAACGATGCAGGTATAGAAGTGTCTAATTGTTTCAGAAACAGAACGATGTTGTCTGCAGAAAGAGTGTTTTTGGTTGCCTATTATAATCCCCTGTATTTGGCATTGAGCTCTTATTGCAATTGTGAATGGTTCTATAACTCCAGTAAAGAGAAAAGTGGGGAAAGAGGTGAACCTTCAGGTACCTCTTGTTGTACCAAAGGGTCAAGTTGTTGCTCAGGGTTGCCCAACCAGTTATTAGGTTTAGAGGACAAACACTTTTTCACACAGGGCCATGGAGCTTTGGATTTCTTTCTTCTGCATTAATAAAACCCTTCATTTAAAAACTGCATTTTGTGTTTACTTGTGTTATCTTTGACTAATGTTTAAATTTGTTTGGTCATCTGAAACATTTAAGTGTGGAAAACATGCAAACAAGTAAGAAATCAGGAAGAGGGCAAACACTTTTTCACACCACTGCTTATATATATATATATATATATATATATATATATATATATATATATATATATATATATATAAAACTTTTTCAAAGGAACAATTTTTTTTACACTTAAAATTTTACAAATATTCAATTTGATTTATTATAATAAGGCGTATATTTGGGACGACACCGTTCATGAGGCTGGCACACATGAAGAAGTTATTGAAAAGTTAAAACTTTGTAGCTGACAGCTTTTAGTGATGTGTTCAGGTGCTTCACGTAAAACTGCCCTCCGACATGTTAATGAGCTGCGGGGCTCATACAAGCGACGTTACATGATAAACATGATTAAAACATGACTCATACTGTCATCAGCGTGCTGGAACGCGCATGCACAGCACACAGCAGCGCCGACGTCGTGTGTGTGTATGTGTTTGTGTGTGAGTGTGTGTGTGTGTGTGTGTGTGTGTGTTTGTGTGTGTGTGGGTGTGGGGGGGTCATGTGCACAAAGAAGTCCATTATTCGCGAGAAATAAATCCATATCATATGATACTATACTAAAAATATATGGACATATACTATATATATATGAAAAATATATAAAATATCATTTAGAAATAATATGTAAAAGTACATTGTACAGGATTTTTTTTCTCAAATAAATTGTGAAATCTCATCCGTGGATGAGTTGTGCTTCAATCGTATATTTGGAGGGTCAGAGTCCATCATCAGTTCAATTTATTTTCCCGTTTATGTCAAACCTTTAGACGCCTCCGATTGATTGATGTTGCCGATTATATATATTATATTTATTTGTTGCTCCACATGTTCATTTGATATATTTTTGTTGTTCTGTGTTTCTTTGTGGCTGTCCACTTTTATCTAATGTTCACTTTTTAAATTATTTTTTTTTTGATTATCCTTTATATTAATTCTGGTCCGGTGTGTTTTTATCATTATTATTATTATTTTTGGTTATTAAGAATTTGGATGTCGAAGATACTTAAATTGTTGTTGAGGCTCAAATCTGGCAACCATTGTGTGTGTCTCTAAAATGTGTCCGGGTCGCTACCAGATTTAGTTTTTTTCCGAGCCACATAAAAACAAGGCAGTTTACTTCCAAACTGTCCATTTCTATCTTTAAATAATCGTGTCTCTTTATCATGGAGACACTTTGATTTTTCTAACTAACAAACCCCCCGTGTTCCTTCTGGAAACATTATTTCCGCGGTTGTGTTTGGCCGGACAGCTTTTATGGTCGGACACGAAGTGGAGCAGCAGAGATCCCACAGTTCAAACATTTGGAGGAAAAACGTCTTAAATCATGGGAGAGCAGCCAGTCAGAGTGTAAGTTTGACTCCATTACAGTTTATCCGCGGGTTTAGATTCTGTTTTTCTCCGCTGAATGTCGCTGCGCTTCAATGTGTTTGGAGTGGAGAGCTTTCAACTCTTCATCATGAAGTGTGTCTAGAAGTCAGTGTGGAGCCACACTAACCTAACTGTAACCAAACCTAACTAACCAAACCTAACTAATACAACTAAACAAACCTAACTAATATAACTAACCTAACTGTAACCAAACCTAACTAACCAAACCTAACTAAACAAACCTAACTAATATAACTAACCTAACTGTGACCTAATATAACTAACCAAACTAACCTCACTGTAACCTAACCTAACTAACCAAACCTAAGTAATATAACTAACCTAACTGTGACCAAACCTAACTAATCTAACTAACCAAACTAACCTAAATGTAACCTAACCAAACTAACCTAACTCTAACCAAACTTGACTAACTAACCAAACCAAATGGGGAAAAAACAAACCTAAATGACCAACCCTAACTACCCTAACTAACACGTTCCACATTATTAAACCTTTGATTCAAAACGTGTTATTGCAGCTGATTTTGTGTGTGTGTGTGTGTGTGTGTGTGTGTGTGTGTGTGTGTGTGTGTGTGTGTGTGTGTGTGTGTGTGTGTGTGTGTGTGTGTGTGTGTGTGTGTGTGTGTGTGTGTGTGTGTGTGTGTGTGTGTGTGTGTGTGTGTGTGTGTGTGTGTGTGTGTGTGTGTGTAGCCTGGTGTGTGGGGATGTTGAGGGCAGGTTCAACGCTCTGTTCAATCGTGTCCAGACCATCCAGAAGAAGACGGGGCAGTTTGACGTGAGGACAGAAAAAGAACTAATTTCTTGGCTCCGTTGTTTGTTGTTGTTCTCCTGAAGGACGGTGAATGTCCTCTCGTTGTTTTGCAGCTGCTGCTGTGTGTGGGGGAGTTTTTTGGAACGACGCCGGAGTCCAAAGTGGAGTGGCAGCAGTACAAAACAGGGGCGAAGAAAGGTGCAGTACACCGTGTGATCAGAGAGGGCGCTGTTGCTGTTCACCCGTACATCATACTGTCCCTCACTCGCAGCTCCCGTCCACACGTACGTCCTCGGAGCGGCGAGTCCCGACACGGAGAAGAGCTTTGAGAACGCCGACGGATGCGAGCTGGCGGAGAACGTCACATACCTGGGTGAGCCAGAACACAAACCGGGGGCTTTTAAGGATCTTACACATTACTAAGTAAAATACTCTGAGGTCAGTAATATACTCTGAGGTTACTTAATTACTCATTATTCTATTCAGATTTATTTCAGTTTATGTGTAATTCATCGAATATGTTGGACTTTCAAACTCAATTAAGGAGGTTTATTGTAACAGTTTCTATTCTTTTATTTATATATATATATATATATATATATACACACACACACATCATTAATTAGATATTTTTTCATAGGAATGTTTAGCTATTTCCTTTAAACGCACCTTCAGAAAACATGTGAACTGGAAGCTGCAGTGTTGAGCTGTTTGCCTGAACGTCTGCGTGAACGTTGGCTTCAGGTCGGCGCGGCGTGTTCACGGGCGTGTCGGGACTTCAGATCGCCTACGTCAGCGGTCAAGAGGCCCGGCAGGAGCCGGCAGCAGCTCACTGCTTCACCTGGAAGGACCTGTCGGCCCTGACCACCCCGCTGACCTGCAGCTCCAAGTTCAGCGGGGTGGACATCCTGCTGACGTCGCAGTGGCCCCGTGGAGTGTGGCACTTCGGGAACCCCCCGGTAAACAACCCCCCCCCCCGGTGTCGGTGAGCGGCTCAGAAAGGTGCTGCAGCTCTGCTGACGTCTCTTCTTGTGTTGCAGGAGGTAAACACAAAGACATGTGGAAGCAGCTCCGTTGCTAACCTCGCAGACCAACTCAAACCGCGGTACCACTTCGCAGCACTTGAGGGCGTCCACTACGAACGACTCCCGTACAGGTGAGGCCGGGTGACTGTGGCGAGGCGGAACGGCTGCGTGCTGGCACGCCTCAATGACGGGTCGTTGTTTGCCTCCTCAGGAATCACCTGGTCCTCCAGGAGAACGCTCAGCATGTCAGTCGCTTCATCGCCCTGGCAACCGTCAACAACCCTGCCAAGAAGAAGGTACGGGTCCTGAAGTCAATAGTTTAGCAGGTCCAAAGCCCGTTCTGGACGCGAGGCGTTCAGGGACGCGTGTTCAGTGTAACCCCACCTCATGCCTGCATTTGAATACTTCCTATATACTCTGAATATCAGCATTGAACGTGATGCACTGAGGGAACTTCATACATTACTGCCTGTTAATGTCCTGTCATTACTTTGTACTTGTACTTTGTACTTGCAGTATCTGTACGCCTTTAACATCGTCCCCATGAAGACCATGGACCCCACAGAGCTGGTGAAGCAGCCGCAGGACGTCACAGAAAACCCGTACAGACGAAAAGACAAAGCGGACGCCCAGAAGACGTGGACCAGCGGTGCAGCAGAGGAGGAGGTAACCACCCAGGGACCCCCTCAGGAGACCAGACCCTCTCAGGTCTGCAGAGACTTCATGTCCCGGTCAGGGTTAACCCCGCCTTCTCTTCAGGAGCCCACCACCCAGTTCTTCTTCGACCTGTCCAGCAAGCGGGGCGGCGGCAGGAAGAGGCCGGACGGCGCCAGACAGGGTGGAGACCCCCATCATCAGTCCAAACAGCCGCGGAGACACCGTGAGTCCTGTCACCCCTCCTGTTACCCCTCCTGTCACCACTCTTGTAATCCCTTCTGTAACCGCTCCTGTAACAGTTCCTGTAATCCCCTCCTGTAATCCCCTCCTATAATCCCCTCCTGTAATCCCCTCCTGTAACTGCTCCTGTAACAGTTCCTGTAATCCCCTCCTGTAATCCCCTCCTGTCACCCCTCCTGTAATTCCTCCTGTTACCCCTCCTGTCACTGCTCTTGTAATCCCTTCTGTAACCGCTCCTGTAACCGCTCCTGTCACCCCTCCTATAATCCCCTCCTATAATCCCCTCCTATAATCCCCTCCTATAATCCCCTCCTATAATCCCCTCCTATAATCCCCTCCTGTAATCCCCTCCTGTAATCCCTCCTGTAACTGCTCCTGTAACCGCTCCTGTCACCCCTCCTGTCACCCCTCCTATAATCCCCTCCTGTAATCCCCTCCTATAATCCCCTCCTGTAACTGCTCCTGTAACCGCTCCTGCAATCCCCTCCTGAAATCCCCTCCTGAAATCCCCTCCTGAAATCCCCTCCTGTAATCTCCTCCTGTAATCCCCTCCTGTAATCTCCTCCTGTAATCTCCTCCTTCTTCACGGCCTTGTTGACGAGGCGTTTCCAGGCCAAATCCTTGTTTCTGCAGTTCCATTGCAGTGTTCAGCCCCTGAAAACATTCCTCCTTTATCATGTAAACAAAAGAACGAACCACAAAGTAATTAGAAGAAGAGTGAGTATTAAAGTTTTCTATGAACTCCAGTCGGAGGCGTCCTGCAGCTCTCAGGTAGTTTATTCCAAACTGAAATCAGGGAACCCAGGAACAGGAAGAGGTTTGATCTGGATGAAGGATCTGGACAGGAAGTAGCCGGACTGTCTGTGTGGCCGCCGGGACTCCAGCAGCAGCGTTTTGACGAAGCGGTGGATTAACGGTTTTGGTTTCATGACGGGTGTGAATCAGGTCAGAGGTCATGATGACACCAACATTTCTGACTCCGTCACTCATTGTTAACCTCAGAGACTGAAGAAGAGCACCAACTGTTAATCTCTCCGCTTCGGCGCCAAAACCCACAACTTCACTTTAATCTTTGTTATGATCACATGCGGACGACGCCCGGTTCGATCCCCTCACTCAGTGGTGTGATGATGCTCAGTACTCCGACTGGATTCTGTTTCACACCATGTTTCTCTTAAGTGGAAGTTAAAACTCTGAATTATTGGATTAGGAATCGTTTTAGAATGAAGGTTTGTGTTGGTGTAATTAAGACGAGTCTGTTTATCAAGATCATTTGAATCGTCCAGTTTATTTATTACAATTATTGAATCAAACAGCTGTGGACACCCAGTCAAGAGTCACTCCTTCAATACGTGTTAAACAAAGATACGTGTGCAGTGGATCTCATTCTGAGTGTCACACAGTCTAAAAAGAAATGACACTAAATGGTGGTTAATTATCCTTTGTAGCTCAGCCCACCGGGCCCTGCTGGTTCTGCCTGGCCAGTCCTCAGGTGGAGAAACACCTCGTCATCAGCATCGGATCTAACGTGAGTTCCCGTCCACAGCACCACCTGGTGGTGACGCACAGGTAGAAACTCGCAGCATTGTGGCTCGTCTTGCAGTGTTACCTGGCGGTGGCCAAAGGCGGCCTGACGTCGCAGCACGTCCTCATCCTGCCCATCGGACACTACCAGTCGGTGGTGGAGCTGAGCGGACCGGTGCTGGAGGAGATGGACAAGTACAAGGCGGCCCTCAACAAGTTCTACAGGAGCAAAGGGCAGCGCTGCGTTCTGTTCGAGAGGAACTACAGGAGCCAACATCTGCAGCTCCAGGTAACACTGACAATTAGTGAGAATTAAGAACAAATACAGACCCCGTGTAAAACTACCAGAGCAGGGTAATGATCAGTAACGACTCCTTAAACTGACTCAAGGGTTTCTGAGTCGTTCATCGAGGTGAACCGGGTGTCTGAATCATTTGGATCAGTTGAGTCAGTTGAATTGTTTGAGTCATTGGAATCATTTGAGTCATTTGAATCATTTGAGTCATTTTAATCAATTGAGTCATTTGAATCATTTGAGTCAGTTGCACCATTTGAGTCAGTTGACTCATTTCGTGCCTCTCCCAGATCTGGAGTTTCAGCTGAACGTCATCACGAAGTACGGGGAGCGTGTATCATCATGTATCAATAGGAAAATGCTGAAACACGTGTGAGGGAAATAAACAATAAGTACACACTATTGTACACATTGTTTTTTTAGTCTGTTTATGCTACATTATTTGTCTTGTTTTGAATCAGGAACTAAGTTAAATAAATCATTAAAGTAAATACCAGGAATCCAGAATGGCAAATACACAGTATATATTTTCCATCTTCTCCCTCTTCTCTGTTTCCGGGTGGTGGAGGTGTCAGTCTGAGCTCCGTCACCCAGATCACATTGCACCATTAAGAACCTTCCTGCAGGTGGAGAGCCCACAGGAAGGTGGAGAGCCCACAGGAAGGTGGAGAGCCCACAGGAAGGTGGAGAGCCCACAGCAAGGTGGCGCCACGGGTCACCAGGACAAATTATAGGACCAGTTGATATTGAAGGAACCAAACACCAAATATGTTCTGGTTATTTAAAAGCACATAACTGAACCAATACAAGATGTATACTATATAAATACATGTATACATGTATATAAGAAATATACATGATAATTCATGAATAAGATTTAATGTACTTCAGGGACCACATATAGTCCAGTTTCATCCTGAGTGGACCAGACTGGTAAAATATTACTATAATAACCTTTAAATTTACACTTCAAAGTTTTTCTTTGTTGTGGTCACAGTGTGTGTGATGGAATATTCTATATTTTTACTAGATCAAACAGTTTGTACTGAAAATGATTACAATCTCAACATAAAGTCAATTTTAATGAAACATTCTGCTGCAAAATTCAGTGTAAAATAAACCTTGTTTAAATCCTCTATAGCAGGAGTCTAACTCAATGTACCCGGGGGACCTGGAGGCAGTCTGGGGGAAAAGCCATCTAGTCTTCCTCACACCATCTAGTCTTCCTCACCATCTAGTCTTCCTCACACCATCTAGTCTTCCTCACACCATCTAGTCTTCTTCACCATCTAGTCTTCTTCACCATCTAGTCTTCCCTCACACCGTCTAGTCTTCCCCACACCGTCTAGTCTTCTTCACCATCTAGTCTTCCCTCACACCGTCTAGTCTTCCTCACATC
Organism: Lipophrys pholis; assembly: GCF_963383615.2. Classification (NCBI taxonomy): domain Eukaryota; kingdom Metazoa; phylum Chordata; class Actinopteri; order Blenniiformes; family Blenniidae; genus Lipophrys; species Lipophrys pholis. The sequence goes on along the minus strand of NC_137644.1, from coordinate 2,603,117 downwards.
ATCTAGTCTTCCTCACACCATCTAGTCTTCCTCACACAATCTAGTCTTCCTCACATCATCTAGTCTTCCTCACACCATCTAGTCTTCCTCACACAATCTAGTCTTCCTCACACCATCTAGTCTTCCTCACACCATCTAGTCTTCCTCACATCATCTAGTCTTCCTCACATCATCTAGTCTTCCTCACACAATCTAGTCTTCCTCACATCATCTAGTCTTCCTCACACCATCTAGTCTTCCTCACACCATCTAGTCTTCCTCACAGCATCATTTGACGTGTCTGTGTTCATAATCACGGTGAGGGGGCGTGGCCACCATGTCGGTGAAAAAGAAAGTCGACCATTGTTTTTCTCTGCAGTTTGTTTCGATGAGAATGAAGTCGGGCTGGAGTTTGTTGGATGTGAAGAACGTGGTCACTGCCGCCGCCCTGCAGGTCACCTGCTGAACTTTCCCTCCTTCGTCGTTGCTTCAGGTGGTTCCGGTGCCGCTGGACCGCTGCTCCACGGAGGACATCAAGGAGGCCTTCATGGTCCAGGCTCAGGAGCAACACATGGAGCTGATGGAGATTCCCCAACACACACACCTCAAACAGGTCTCACACACACACACACACACACACACACACTCACACACTGCAGGAGCTGAATTGATGTGAATGTTTTCAGATTGTCCCTCCTGGAACTCCGTACTTCTATGTGGAGCTGGACTCTGGGGAGAAACTCTTCTACCGCATCCAGAAGCATTTTCCTCTGCAGTTCGGGAGGTGACACAAAGTTCTCCTACTAAAACTCTTTTACTGGAAAACAACTCGATGTGTGATTATGGATTATGCCAGAAAGATGTTATACCTTCTACAATATTGTTTGAATTCAGTTTTATTCTTCTAAATCGGTAAGTTTTCCATTGTTGTTGTAGTAGGCAATGTGTCCACAGGGGGTGCCAGAGAGCTGAAAGCCACCTTTTATTTCCTGGTTTCCCGTGATGAGCCCTGCCTTCAGTCGGATGTAAAGTCCTCAGAGTAAATCTGTATTTTCTACTGTACCAATAAGCGTTTTGTGTCGTAGGGAGGTTCTGGCCAGCGAGGCGGTGTTGAACATTCCCACTCGAGCTGATTGGAAGGAGTGCAAACAGAGCAGAGAGGAGGAGGAGGAGTGCTGCAAACTGCTGCGGGACGATTTCCAGCCTTTCGACTTCACCTGGGACGACTGACACACACACACACACACACACACACACACACACACTGGTCCAGCTGTCATCATGGGGATGTTTTTTTTTTTTTTTTCCTTTGAATCTTGGGCCCATTTTGCTTTAATGAACAGGAAATACTAAAACCAAACTAGTTGAACTTCATGTCGCCAGTCAGCTGAACACAACCTGCGTACGGATCTGTTGGACGGGAAACAAGCAGTTTGTTGCTTCCAGTGTTTCTCTGTGAACTGGCCGATCATTTTTAAAATGTCCAGCTGTTCTTTTCAGGATTTTCATGTTTTATATGTATGTTTACAGTTGGTGCTGAAGAAATCAGAAATTGAAAGTTCCTTTTATAATTATGATGTTTTAAGTGAAAACTGAATTAGAATGAGTCAGATTGGATTTGTAAACTACGACTCGAGTTCCACACTGAATTGTTTTCTAAATCCAGAACATCTTGGTGCTTTGGTTTGAAATGAACAATAAACTCCAATTTTGAGTTAAAGATGCATCAGATCAATATCGCAGTCAAATCTTTCAGTTGGGTTTGTAATAACAGAGCAGGCGCCAGTCTTTTTGGTTCATCATGTGATGTTTATTTTAAGCACATTTAGACCAGGGCCCTTTGTTCAGAACTGGGTTAACTCGCCTCCTGACCTCCACTAACTGTTTACCAGTGGTTAACTCATGATACCAGTTCAACAGAGGAAGGACAGGGTGGAGCGAGGACTGAACTTTGATAGTCAATACTGGAGTGAAGAGTTACGCCTCTATGGAGCCCCAGAGTGGCCAGAGAGAACATTTTTTATAAATATATATAAATATGAATAATGCGTGGAAATTAGATAACTAGTAACCTCAGATTACTAACTGGAGACACTGAGTTACTATCTCCTTCCCTCGTATTATATTTTTCACCAATGTCGCCTCCATCCCGTCATGTTTGCTGCTCTGCAGCTTTAAAAGTGAAATCCAGACGTGTTAAACTCACCTTGGTCCAGAAAGAGAAGATCTCATTCTCATGTCTCTCCTCTTTATCATTAATAAATGAGTTTGGGTCTTATTTTTCACCATTCCAACATTCCATAGTGACTTTCTGCTCCTTTCACTTTATTTCTGGACGTGTCTGAATCAAAAGCTTCAACATGGAGGAACGGAGGTGTAGAATGATAGAATGCTGCTCTACAGCCGTTTCCATGGTAACCTAGGTAAACGCTCTGATTAAAGTTCTCGTTCACATGAAGCCATTAAAAGGCTCATTTTAGCTCTAAAAACTCCAAGCTTTTATTTCCAGTAGTTTGTAGTTTGTTTAGTAGTTCCTGAGGAACCAGAAGTCTGGCTTCATTAGAAAGAAGTTCTGTGGAGCGTCTCATAGCGGAGCGCCCCCTGCTGCCTCATGCAGACCTCAGCCTGCCGTCAGAACGTGATACAAGACCTGGAAATGACCTTAGTTCCAATGATATCATGAAAAGCCTGAAAAGAATTGGTTCTAGATTCTAGATCCACCAGCTGACATAGTGTGACAGCAGGAGCTCCTCCGTCACGACAATATTACTCCAGGTAATTAATTCGTGACCACAAGTAAAGAATCTTGCGACCAGAGATTAAATGATCTGGTTCCCTCGCTTTATTCATTTGAGGTAACGACTTATTATCTCGTTCCCACACGTTAGTATTTTCCTCTCTGGCCACTCAGTCCACTGTCTAGATCCTCTCTGGTCAGATTAAAAAAAGACGAGGCAACATGAAGCCTCTGATCATCCAGCTCAGTTTTCATCTTCCACTTTAACATCCTGGTAGTTTGTCATGTTTTATGGTAGTTTAATAGAGCAGAGAAACACTGGCTGCCTCCACCACAACGATGAAGACAAAACAGGGAAGAACGGAGACTTCAAAGTGGGCGGAGCCATGAAAGTGGGCGGAGCAACATCAGGGACGCTAACCAGTGACGTTAACCTCACCCTTAACTTTGACCTTAACTAACAGGATGACTAACCATGTTTTAAACCACATATTTAACGGTTGGTTAGCTAACCAGCGGTTAAGGCGGTTAAGAATTCAACCAGCTTAAGGATTTAACCAGCGGTTCGGGCTTAACCAGCGTTTAAAGTAACCAGGTTTTGAACATCTGGGCCCAGGTCGTCAATCTATTTCATTAAATGAGTTGACATAATTCCTGGGGGTTCCAGACGACTTCAGTGCTCAATTAGAAGTGATTTCATTCATTATACGACTTATTACCAGAACTACTGCCTTGCTTCAATTCTTCTTTTTGTATTTGTTAGGATTCATTAGCCCCACCACAATCTCCCACTTCTCTTTACTAATCTTAATCAGACTTAATCCCGTTCCCCGTTGCTAGTATGCGTTGAGCGGCCACATTACGGCGCTTCGAGGAGCTGATGGGGGTCAAAGGTCATGCTCAGGGACAGCTGTGAGATTCGAACCTGCAAACTCCCAAGTCCTCTTCTCTCACCTCCACTGGCCTTTGCAGTCTTAAATCTCACAGTGGTAATGATGTCAAGTTGAATAAAGTGGTTTCAGAGAGTCAGAGTGATGCGCTAGAAAAGTAGAGCAAAACCGTTGAGAGTACTGAGCAGAATGGTCGTCAGCATGTTTGCTCACTGCCGTCCACCAATTCACCATGACAACTGCCACCAATCATTTTATTAGTTTATTTGGCACCTTAAAGATATTTTCACTGCATTCATCAAAATAGTTGCTTAAAACTCCATATATCCGAATTTAAAACAAGAAAAGCCTCAAAATAAAAACATAATTAACATTCAGTTAGCTCTCAGAATTCTTAGGTAAACTGATGTTACAAGCGTGAATAAACTGGAGTGTCCACTAGAGGGCAGCAGAACTGTAAACGTCCGTTTCGTAGCTTTGTGCACAGAAGGATTGAAAATCATGATGCTTGGTAACAAACTAAGAAAAAAGCTTGTGTGTTGAGTTTCCTTTGGGCGGGACTATAAAGTGTAAGCAGGTCACGCAGACGAGATGTTAGAAGGCTGAACCGCTCAGACGACTCCACACTCTCACAAACCAACCAGGCCATCCAGTATGGAGCCGAGCGGCGCCGAGCGGCGCGGAGCGCTGAACCTCCAAACTGCAGCTTTACACAAAGTCCCTGGACTTCTTGATGGCACAGCACAGCATCATGCTGAAGATCATCCCGAAGATCTGTGAACAGAGAGCGGCGAGTTAGGAACGCTCCGATCGATGTCGACCCTCCCCGACTGAACCGATCAATGTCCCCCTCCCCGACTGAACCGATCAATGTCCCCCCCCCCCCCCCCCCCCCCCCCGACTGAACCGATCAATGTCCCCCCTCCCCGACTGAACCGATCGATATCCAACACATAGATGCACCGACCAATATCACCAGACCAAAGATTAGTCTCTTGTTTCTAGTCTCAGGTCTTTAAAGACTAAAGACCAACGATGAGCAGCAAAGTTCTTCTGCTCTCATTGTTCAGAGTAAAACAGGAAACGCAGATGTCCCCTAATTATTTACATTTTGACATCGAACATGGACGAGTCTGGAGTCTGGGAGACGGACGGGTCTGGAGTCTGGCTGCTTTGACGTTTTATGCTCAGATGTTTTGTTAATAACATCTGAGCTTTCCAATGAGGCCTCATTCTGCAGCTCGTTAGAACACAAACATTCATTTCTTATAGATGCATGTAGAAAGTTCAAATAGAGCTGGACATGTAGATATATTAAAGTAGAACGTTCACAGTAGTCTCACTGTTTAACACTTCAACTGAAATATTTCTTTGTTCTAAACGTCCATTAGATCAGAAGCACACTGATGCAGTTGTACTATTTCATTTGACATTTTGCTTTATATTCATGAAGAAATATTCAGTGACTTCCTCATTTCTTTCGGAGGTCTTTAAACTTCTAAGAGAAATTCTCAGCTCAGTTCAACTGGGTGAACAGTGGCGAAGAGTTCAGAGATTTAAATGTTGGCGATTTTCTACAGGAAGTCAGTGTGTCTGAGTATAGCGAGCATCCCGGGGCCCGTGAGACTGAAGTGTGCTGCGAGAGATTTAAAGTGGCAGAAATATCTGGTGAAGAAAAGCTTCAGTTTTGTTCAATATGGAGTCACGACACTAAAAAACCATTTGGAACATTAGGCTTGTGGTCATGCGGCTGCAGACTCACCATGATGACGCCGATGCCGATGCCGACTCCACCAATGATGTGCAGCTTGTTGTTGAACATCTGGTCGATGGCTGCAGGGCAGCTCTGAGGAGAATTAGGCTTCCATTAGGAAATGTTGGAGTGTGGACAGAACCACCAGCGACTGAATCACAGTCATCAGAACCTGGTTCACACTGCAGGGAACTGAGACCTGGTTCTCAGGTTACCCAGACAACCTGGTTCTGAGGTTCTGCTCACACTGACCCAGACCAGCCTGGTTCTGCTCACACTGACCCAGACCAGCCTGGTTCCATGTTCAAGCTCCAGTTCTGATGTTTCCCACCAGACCTCCATCATGTGGAACCAGTTCGATGTGTTTCTACATCAACTGCCTCGTCACTGACATCACTGATAAGAGGAAGTGGCTCCGCCACAATAAAAGCTGTGATCTCTTTTTCCCCCTCATTCTCTTTCTTTCCTCATGTCTAGATTCTGTTGCTCGTATTTAACAACCAGTTGAAAAACAATCTACACGCTGACCTGTGTTGCCCGATATGGAGGGTATCCCCCAATTGGGGAGCCAAACTCTCACCTTCTGACTTTGTGTATTTCCTGCATTTGAGTGTTTATGATGTGTTCTTAATCACATAATAGTGATAATCTTATCACACATAATATTTTTAGAGTTTCAACATGATTTCTACACAGGCTGAGATCTGGGTTTTTTATTGAGGTGTCTGGGTTTTAGTTGTTTAGGCTGAAACAGGGAGTCATATCTGGCAACCCTGGCTCTGACCGGCGTGGCGTCCAGATTTACTTCTGTCAACATCATCTGGGCTCTGGGGCCCGAACCCGTCGGTCCGATCAGGTTCACACTGAGGTCTGATAGAAGTTGAGTTCAAAATCTGCAGGCTGATTGTTTCCCTAAAGACCTCAGAGAGGATCCCATGGCTTCCTGTCCCGTCAAAATAATGTCCAGTCTGGGTAGACATTAGAGTGAGCTGGCTGCTGGGGTTTTTTCACCAAGCGTTGACTGTTCAGCCACTAAAGACGCTGTTCCACTGCAGTCCGTGTCGGAGCAGGGCGGGAGGGTACAGTACAGCAAAGAGCACCCAGACCAACTCTGTGGCGCCGTCCCACCTCAGACAGTACGGTTAAAATGTGGGCGGGGCTGTGAACGATGTGGGGACGTGCCAGGTGAAGAACATGGAAGCAACCGGCTGCAGCTCCGCGGCCGTCAGAGTAAAGCTCTGAACCTCGTTCTCTGTGACAGAGTGAAAACGTTCTCCAGCTCCTGCTGAAGCTCCGCCTCCTGTCACTGAGAGGAGCGTCTGCACTTCGTCTGAACACCAGGGGGCAGTGGAGCACCACATTTCAATAAACCAGTTCATTAAACAACCAAAGAGCAAAGGGGCATATGTAAACAATACCAGGAGGGTTACAGCCGATGAAATATTTAAATATTGAGGACAAGTCCAGAGTGACGCTGGTCACTGACCAATCAGCAGACGGCTGCGTTGTAGCTCCTCCTCCTGAGACCCTTCCTCAGTGCTGGGTACCTCAACGGAGGGGTAGCGGAAAATGTAACCCATGGTTCCGTTTATTTTTTCCATACTATCCACAACTTTTGTGAGTGGAGACGCAGGAAAACCTGAACCGGCACAAACAGCGAGGAGGAACCGCGGGTTACCGGGAAATGTGAGCTGGTTTAAAACCGTGGTGAGTCAGGTTAGTCCTACCCTACCTTATCTTGCCTACTGTGATTGCGACTAGTCTAGCACTAGTTAATAATTACACTGCAATTATGAAATTGAAGGTAAGTTATGCTCCTGAATCAACTACTAAACTGATGGTTCTCTGAGCTCACCGTGGTGATCAGAACCTCCAAACCTTCCTTCTTGGGGCAGATATCTCTGGCGGCGTCAATCACCGTCCCCGTAGGACCACAGCAGTCCAACTGTAAGACAACAGGCAGCAGTGAACTGATGGAAACTCAACACTGAGAGGTGGAGGACTGGGTGGGGGTGTGGAGGGCTGGAGGAGTAGAGGAGTAGAGGGGTAGAGGAGTGGAGATGTAGAGGGCTGGGTGGAGGTGTAGAGGGGCAGAGGAGTGGAGGTGTAGAGGGGTAGAGGAGTGGAGGTGTAGAGGGGTAGAGGAGTGGAGGTGTAGAGGTCAAGAGGGCTGAAGGTGTGGAGGGGTATAGGGCTGGAGGGTGGAGGAGCGGAGGGGGGAATTCTCACCCCGAAGTGGATGAGTCGCAGCGTCTCCTTCAGCGCCTCCTGTCGGGTGTCCTTGTAGTTGGCGTAGGTCTGCTTGTAAAACTCAGTGATGTCCTCCACCACCTGCAGGCCACAGAGGAGCGTCATACAGTGTGTGTGTGTGTGTGTGTGTGTGTGTGTGTGTGTGTGTGTGTGTGTGTGTGTGTGTGTGTGTGTGTGTGTGTGTGTGTGTGTGTGTGTGTGTGTGTGTGTGTGTGTTTACCCGGTCCTTGTTGGAGAGCCCCCAGATTCCAGCAGCCACTTCCACAGCGAAGATGAGGAGCAAGAAGAAGAAGAACTGCACCAGGAAATATAAGACCATGTGTTAATAGTACTCCATTACTGAGTAATCCTCCGATGGTCTCCAGGATATCATGTCCAGTTCAGTACACTCAAGTCCTTGAATAGAACTGGATCACAAGGACATACAAATCTTCATAAATCTACATTTTAGTCCCGAAACAACGAAGGAGAATCTGGCAACCGGGAAACATGCTAGTATCATGATTAGGTGTCTTTATATTAGTGCCGTCAAAAATAACACGTTAATTCAATTGATTTGTAACGTTTAATTTGCTAAAAGAATTTTTTAAACGGAATTAAAGTAGTTTTGTTTTTTACTCCCTTACCGGAGCGGCAGCATGTACTCTGGATGCAGCACTGCGACTCCAGAGCAGCATAACATGAGTGGAATAATAAGGCAGAAAGTTTCACTTTAAAAAGTTCCCTGGCGGCTGATGGAGAAAGTAAAAGTCATTAGTTTTACTTTGAAAAGCTGAATTTAACAACCACAGAAGTAATTCTGCAGCAAAACAGCAGGTTGCCATGTTGGCTGACCAGGAGCCTCCAAACTGCTAAAGCTGGAGGAAATACTGGTAAAATATTAATTTCTCCTCTTTTGCTGGCTCTCCTGTGTACTGTGTGTACTGTGTGTGTGTGTGTGTTACCGTACATTATTGCCATGTTGTTCCTTTAATAATTTTACAACTTTGTTTCTAGAAATATTCAAATCCTCAAAGTGGTGAAGCTGCACTCCAATAAAAAAAATTAATTGATTAATAAACGTCTGACATCAGTCTGGGTTTTGTTATTTTGCTGATCAGAGAGAGGAACCGTTTCAGCAAAAGCTAAAAGGACATTATAAAAATAGTCTTTGCCTTTAAATACAGTCTCTGTAGTCGACATTAATTCCGTGGTTTTCCCTGAATAAATCTCCATTACAAGCTCCAACAGCATTTGTGTCGACTCTGCTTAGGAATGACTGTTACACAGAAGAAAGTCCAAACTATTTCATCCTTCATTGGTGAATATTGAAGTTCAGAGCAGAACAAGTCTCCTTTAAGAGTTTTTAACCAGTGAATTCATACAAAAGAATGAATGTATATATGACTAGAACTGATTTTTGGATTTATTTGCGTCCAGCTGAGCAAACAGTTTTTCAATGAAGCTTCATCACACCTGACATGTGTCACAGGAAGACGGGAGTCAAGGTTTCCTGCTGTGCAGCAACATCTCAAACTGAAAACAATGGAAGCTGCAGGTTTCTGGGTTTGGTGAAGCTGAATCTGTGATGACTCACCAGTGCCAGCATGCACGGCGATTCTTTGATGGCGCCGCAGCAACCCAGGAATCCCACCACCATCATCAGAGCCCCCGCTGCGATCAGGATGTACACACCTGCAACAAGCACGACTCGTCACAATCTGGACGTTTTACCAGGACACCAATCCTGAACTGGTCTGGGACCGGCTTCATGCGGCTCCTCTGGGCCGTCTTTTGACGTGTCCGCCTCCCGCCGTCCCGTATCAGGATACGAGGCTTGATGCAGTCGAACGTTCATAGCAACTTTGCTTGTTTGGACCCTGACGACGGGGTTCCTCCTCCTGGTCTCATGGTTCTACCCTGCTGGTGTCCTTCATTCTCCCGGAGGTTGGACGCAGCTCCTCGAGCTCCCCTCAGAATCGCTCCAAACAATAGATCCACTGCATATCCTGGCCGCTCGATCCTTCTGGGTCGTCATGGAAATTCACATTTGCATCACGTCTTTGATTCAACGTGCCAATGAAGCAGGTCTCACACAGACTCTCCTGCTTCCACACTCTGAACTACAATTGTAAACATCAGAATGTGGCTGGAGACTTTGCCGTCTCTTCGTACTGCAGCAGTCCTGAAGCAAACTTTAAAACACGGACAAAAAGCTGTTCTTATTGATGGATTTTAGGAATATTAGAAAATTCAGTTTCCATTGAGATTTCTGAGTAAGTAGCAGAGTTATTTTTGTCTTTGTTCTGAATGGAGCGACTGAACTCTTCACTTGGAAACTCAAAATGTAACCAGAAACCTTTTCTCTTAAACATATATTTCTGTGTACACAGCGTGTACTCACTGTGTACTCACTCGATGGAGACGCTTCTGTTGCAATGACTTAAGATCAAATTTCCTACATTGGTGGTTTGTGATTTTAGGAACAAGGTGTATCCTGATTAATCTCTTGAGATTAGCTTTTTCTTTTAGTTTGACCACGTTTCCCACAATAACCTTTAACATCCGTCAGTTCTTCAGGATTTCTCAATGGTAGAAACGGGACACGCTGCTGAATCTCGTCTACAACTGGAATTCCGTGCTATAAATTTTATATCCGACTTTCAGGGTTTGACTACATTTTCCATTCTTTGATGCTCATGTTAATCACCGTTAAGACTTGTATATATTAATATTTACTACAGTTTTATTTGATATGTATTCTATTGTGTGGAGCAAGGCTGCAAAGACATTTCCTCATATTAATCAAGTAGGGACGTCCCAATCACACTTTTTTGCCCCCGATACCGATCCGATTTTTCAGAATTGAGTATCGGCCGATACCGATACTTTCCTGATCCGATACTCACATTGATATTGCAAATATACCCAATAGTGTATTTTTGGAGTAACTAAGATGTCTGAAGCTAAAAACATTATTGGCAGAAGCTTTGTTTACCTAGAAATTATTGTAAAACTCACTTATTGAATCAGAATTCTTCTCTTTAGTTGTTGTTGTAAACTGAGGAACATCCACACAATGAAAAAACAATCTGTTTCCTCCCTGGCCTTCTCCCAACAAACCGTCCACACCTCACTATGAACACGGCTCAACACGAGGCTTCAGGGCATGTAGTACACATGCCAGGCCTTTAGGGGCGCTGTGACTCACCAAACAACAAAAACACAGAAGAAGACAGACCACATAGACTTCTGCACATAAACCATTATATATAACTCTAGTTTTATAGGTCTATGGCCCCGCTCCACCTGCTTCTAGCTTCTGCAGCTCCACCCGAGCTTCTAGTCCCTGATTGTTGTGGACCGCGTTTTTTTTTTAGATCGGTGGGGTGATCAGCTGGATTTGCCGATCCCCGATCACTCACAAATCACTAATATCGGCCCCGATCCGACATCTACCGATCGGATCATCCCTATAATCAAGTATTTTCTATTCTACGTTGAAGAAAGTTCAAATGTTGCCTTTAGTCTTGACGTGGATTTTATTCTCCACATTGTTCTGATTTTAGTCTTAACTTTTTGGTTCTACTGAGCCGAGTGGGAAACGTCAGATTGTTTTGTGTAGAAGACAAACATCACGCTTCCATCAAGCAAAGCCTTTTCTTTGCTGCCTGTTAGTTTTTAGGTTTCAAACCGTCTCGGCTTATTAGGAGGAGTGTGCATGTTAGATCCTACCAGCTGTTCAAGTCGTCAGTGAGGCTCTGATGCTTTGATTGTCTCTTCATTTCTTTCAAACTGATGATTCATATCAAAAACATGAACATGAGGACTACAATAGTGCAGGAACAAAGTCACGAGCACACACACAAATATTCCTCCTACGGAGTCTTTTTTCCAACGCCATAATTAAGATGTTTGTCATTTCAGGCCGGCCCTCCGTCGCCTGGTGGATCACTTCACTTATCAGCTCGGAGCCGAAACACAAAGAGCGAGGCAACGAGTGTGTGACAGTTCCTCCCAGAATGCAACAGCGTGGGAACAAAGGCAACCCTGTCCATCGGTGAAGAATGAGATCTATGTATGGAGACACTGAGACAAGCCGGGCCGGGCCAGGCTGCCTCGCTGTAGGCCGAGTCTGACCTCAGCTGCCCTCAGCGAGCCTGACCTGGTTCACCGTGCTGCAGCTACAGTCCAGAGAGAATGACCTGGTTCACCGTCCTGCAGCTACAGTCCAGAGAGAATGACCTGGTTCACCGTACTGCAGCTACAGTCCAGAGAGAATGACCTGGTTCACCGTGCTGCAGCTACAGTCCAGAGAGAATGACCTGGTTCACCGTACTGCAGCTACAGTCCAGAGAGAATGACCTGGTTCACCGTGCTGCAGCTACAGTCCAGAGAGAATGACCTGGTTCACCGTACTGCAGCTACAGTCCAGAGAGAATGACCTGGTTCACCGTGCTGCAGCTACAGTCCAGAGAGAATGACCTGGTTCACCGTACTGCAGCTACAGTCCAGAGAGAATGACCTGGTTCACCGTGCTGCAGCTACAGTCCAGAGAGAATGACCTGGTTCACTGTGCTGCAGCTACAGTCCAGAGAGAATGACCTGGTTCACCGTACTGCAGCTACAGTCCAGAGAGAATGACCTGGTTCACCGTCCTGCAGCTACAGTCCAGAGAGAATGACCTGGTTCACTGTGCTGCAGCTACAGTCCAGAGAGAATGACCTGGTTCACCGTGCTGCAGCTACAGTCCAGAGAGAATGACCTGGTTCACCGTGCTGCAGCTACAGTCCAGAGAGAATGACCTGGTTCACCGTTCTGCAGCGACAGTCCAGAGAGAATGACCTGGTTCACCGTACTGCAGCTACAGTCCAGAGAGAATGACCTGGTTCACCGTTCTGCAGCTACAGTCCAGAGAACCTGTTCAGATCGAGAACCTCCTTTATTGTTCCCCCACACCAAAATACAATCATCACATTCTGATTTAAAACTGCTGCACACTGAGGCAACAGTTGAACTTGGAATGACGGTCGTCTCACCGGTGAAGAAGACGGAGGGCGAGTCCTCTCCTTCGAACAGTCCAGCAGTCCGGGAGTCGAAGCGCAGCCACAGTCCCACGGCCAGTACTGCAGTACCTGCCAGCTGGGAGGAGGAAGAGAGTTGCTACACACCTCACACACACTTTCATTAGAGCAAAGTCGCCTCATCCAACAACCAGCAGCTGCAGGTTCAAATCCTCAAGACCGACATCAAGGTTTTCCACTTTAGTTGTGTTGATCAACTTTACTGAACAAAGCTTGAAGACATTGGACACCATCGTCCTGACTAGTGATTCCTGATGTACCGCAGAAGGAAATACTGGAGTTTGACTGTGACGTTGTCGGGAGTAGTTTCAGAGTGTGGTGTTGGTGGAGTAAGGTTGGTGTGCGTTGGTGGAGTAACGATGTGGGTGGAGTAACATTGGTAGAGTAACGATGTGGGTGGATGGAACGATGTGTTGGCGGAGTAACGGTCTTGGTGGAGTAACGGTGTTGGCGGAGTAACGGAGTAAAATTGCCGTTGGTGGAGTAACGGTGGCGTGTGTTGGTGGAGTAACATTGGTAGATTAACGGTTCTGGGTGGGTGCAACGTAGATGTGGGTGGAGCAACTTTAGTAGAGTAATGGTGTGGGTGGGTGTAACGTTGGTGGCGTAACGGTGGTTTGAGTTGGAGTAACTGTTGATTGAGTAACGTTGGCGAGGGTGGAGTAACATTTTCATGGGTGGAGTAAAATTGGTGTTGGTAGAGTAACAGAGGTGTGGGTGGAGTAATGGTGGTGTTGCACTGTGAGGAACATGGAACAGAACCAGTGAATCTCAGACAATGAAAGTGCATCAGGGGAACCGGTGTAACATTATAAATGGACCCCCATAGAATATAGGCCCCAGGGTCCATTTTCCTGGGGGACCATATCCAATACTCCACCGCCAGCTGGTCCAGACACAGAGGAGACCACATGGATTTCCCGATCAGCAGTTATTGATTAATTCCTCATAGTTATTCACATCAAATCACTTTCATGAAGAGATTTGTTCTTTTCATGTTAATATTTTGTATTTTAATGAATTGATTGATTTTCATCTGTTCAGATTCTTCAGTCCGTCTCCTTTTGCACAAATGCATCCTTCTTTACTTTGTTCTGAAGTCTGCATGTTGAAAATATCTGTAGCGTTTTAAAATCTTGTCGCTGACTGATCATTTTATCTGAGGCGCTTGCACAATTCAGTAAGTTATGAAATCTTTATTAAAACTGAAGGGATAATCTATGTTTTCTTCTGATTATTCTTATTGCTCTTTGTTCAGATGAAAAGTGGATTATTTGATAGTTGCCTGTGTTTGGCCACATGTCGTCTCAGCAGGCCAGACATGGAAACTGTGATAAAATCATTTATTATGGAGGGAATCCCTTATTTTAAACAGCAATTTTTTATATTTTCACACTTTTTTTCCCCAGTTTAACTTGTCAATCATTCCACCCAACAACTCGTTTCCCTTCACATCAACAGTCAAACATAAAGGAAAAAAGCAGGACTGTGAAAACCACCACCACCAATGGAGCAACTTCTGAGGTTAAAAACGACAGGAAGTACTGAGCAGACGTCAAACAGGATTCAGGAATGGAGATAAACCTGCGTGACGACGTCCTGAACACTGAACACGCCCACAGGAACCCGACCAACACCAGAATCACATTATTCTTAGCGGCTCCTCGTCTCCACAGACACTCACACAGTGAATGAGAGGATGACCGATGGCGCAGTGAGACGCTTCATGTCCACAGACACCAAACGTCCTGGAGCTCAGAGGACCAACAGGCTGAGAGACATTTAACCAACCGGAGCAGTTTGCTGCAGCTCTCAGTGTCATCGGCTCCACAAGCGGAAGGTTCCGACGTCTCTCCACACATCTTATATATATATATATATATATATATATATATATATTAGTGCTGTCAAAAATAAAGTGTTAATGCAATTAATTTTAAATGTTTAACTCGTTAAATTTCTTCAAACAGTTTTGTTTACTTTCAGGTGTTTTTTTTTTACTCTCTTACCAGAGCAGCAGCATGAGCAGCGTCTCTGGGTGCAGTACTGTGACTCCAGAGCAGCACAACACCCAGTGGAATCATATTACGACAGAAAGTTTCACTGTAGAAGTTCCCTGACGGCTGATTGAGCCGTCAGTTTTACTTTGAAAAGCCAAATTTCACAACCACAGAAGTAATTCTGCAGCAAAACAGCAGGTTGCCATGTTGGCTGACCAGGAGCCACCAAACTGCTAAAACTGGAGGAAATACTGGTAAAATATTCATTTCTTCTCTTTCTCTGGCTCTCCTGTGTACTGTGTGTACTGCATACTGTGTGTGTGTATTACAGTATAATATTGCTTACTTTTCTTTCTAGAAATCTTCAAATCCTCAAAGTGGTGGACTCTAACAACACCCAGACTGATGTTTATTAATTTAGGTTTTTATTATATTGCTGATCTTACAGGGAAACAGTTTCACCAAAAGCTAAAAAGACGTTATAAAAATAGTCTTTGAATTAAATTGTTTTCGACATTAATTTTGTGGTTTTCCCTCAATAAATATCCTTCAGTCTTCAGTAGAAAAACAATGTGATTAATTGCAATTAATTAGTTAATTTTCCCTAATCGATTGACAGCACTAATATATATATGTATATATATATATATATATATATACACACACACACACACATACATTAACACACTACATTGACGCATGCAAGTGATAAAACATGAAACAACCCCAAGAAAAAAAAAACATAGAACATTATTAATTCCAGCCGCTGAATGTTGAGACGTCACATCAGCCCGTTGACACTGAAACTCAAAAGTTCATGTTTGGATCAGATTATAAAGGACCGAGATTAAATATCTATTGTAGTTTTTAGCTTAAAGGTGCTTTGATAGATGACAAACTTATTAGTTATGATCCTTTCATTAGTGCAGCGACTGACAATGGAGCGTGTCAAACTTTAATAAACCTAAATATGACTTTACCAAGAAGATTGACTTTTACAATAAAGATCCCAACATGACCATCATGACGCAATGCTGACACAGGCCCGTTCTCTCTGCCGCCTGCGGGAGGAACCGAGACAGGACGGTTCTCTCTGCCGCCTGCGGGAGGAACCGAGACAGGACGGTTCTCTCTGCCGCCTGCGGGAAGAAGCTCTTCCTCTTCATTTCCTCCTGCTGAACCTGAAGCTACAGACTCAAACTGCATAGAGTTAAACTTTCTCCTCTAATTGAAGTCGACCTACACAGTCCCTTGGTCATGTTCTACACATCTTGTGTGCTTTAGATCATTATGATGATGATGAACATTGGTATGTGCTTTAGATTCTTCTTCTTCGACTCCCATCATTAAAATGGTTTCGTGTGGAAGTACTCGCATTTCACATTATACTGTGTAATTGTGATAAATGAAGGATTTGTCTTTACGTGCTGTACTGCGATCGTCTCACATTGGACACATGGATTAATTGGTCTGGTGTGGAGCCGTATCTCTTAATCATTATGCCTGTTACAATCATCCTCAATTGTAGGGGTGTAGTTTGTATTGAGTACTAATAAATTCTGTTTATCCCTTACATACACAGGTTTTAGATAATGCTTCCAAACATTTCTAAAAATCCGGTTAGAAAAAAAGTTTAGCTTTTGAAGTCTTTTCCGATTGAAGAGAAGCGATCGGGACACAGCTGCTATTTCACCATATTTCAGTTAAAACCGTTCGACTGACGAGGAACGTCCGACTCGGCCTGGTTTACTGACAGCTGAACTAAAAGGAGTCAATCTGCGGAGTTTGAGCTTCACCTCCACCCAGCTGATCTGCTTTCATTGAGCTGCTCTCCCGGAGACAAGAAGACACCGTTTGGATCACTTCCTCAAGCACATTCTCTCGGTACGTACCCAGAAGAGGAAGTTGAAGACAAACATCAGGTATTTCATGACCTTCATTGCCCCCATGACTCTTAGACGAAGGTCAAACGGCTTCCAGAGCACAAACAGCAGAGCAGAGCTTCTTCACACACAAACACTCACACAGGTTGTTACCTGCCTTTACGTCAGTGGACCACACCTGGGCAGGAGGCGGGGGAGGGGCAAAGAGGAGGAGGAGGAGGGAGGGGCGGGGGAGGAGGGGCGGGGGAGGAGCAAAGAGGAGGGGCATGAAGGCCTCCAGGTGGAAACAATTTCCAAAGTGAGCCGGATCAGTCTGAAGCCTCAAGCAATAGGGTGAAAAAGAGGGTGAAAAACAACATTCTTGTCATATTGCGACTTTTGACGTAACTTACTACGTGCTGAGTTTTGTGCCGCATCTGCAAATGTGTGTGTCAGGCGTGAAGTGAAGTCAGTAGCATAAGCTGCAGGTGTGCCTGGTGTAGGTGAGGTCACTGTTGGGCTCTACAGTTCAATAGAACATCCAGTGACAAGTTAAGGCCCCAGCATCCTCCCTTTTGAACCCATAAGAACAAGAAGAAAATTCGGCAGTGACGTCAGCCAGCAGCAGAAAAAAAATGCTTTTTCGGCAGGACTGTTCATACTCCGATAAGAAGCTGCCGAACTCGCAGGCCACGCCCCCTCACAGCAGGCCACGCCCCCTCACAGCATCGCACAAGTCTGTGAAGCGGCGTTTAAACTTTTCAACTGCACAGTTTATTTCTGGCCTCCAGAGCTTTCAGAAATACATTTCTCTGAACTTTTTCAGTTATAAAAAAGTTTCTGTCCGAGCGCGATGTTAGTCCAGTTTTAACTCCAGGAGCTGACAGCTGTTCGTGATGCGTTCAGGTGCATCACGTCAGCCTACACTCCGACATTTTAACGAGCTGCGGCGCTCGTACAGTAGCGCTGTTACAAGCTAAATATGATTACAATATTATCGATAGTCATGAGCGAACTAGAACACGCATGCGCAGCACACGGCAGTGCAGAAGTTTCGGCAGTGCGGCTCCTACATAGTTCGGCCAGGGCGGTTGGCACAGCCCAAACTAATTTGTTCGGCCAGAAGGAGCTGGAAGAAGGAAATGACGTCATTTTGTTCGACAGGACCCCGCACTGCCCAACTTTCGTCTTGTTCTTATGGAGTATGAAGAGGCCTATAGGTTCCCTGCCGTGTAGGAGGAAGAACGGGGAAAACCCTGTGCTTGAATGCACACTAGGGTTAAATGCAAATTCAACTTGTGGAAGAAACTGATCCCATTCACCAGCAGTTTGTGTGACGTAGTTTCCCAGCTGATCTTTCAGAGTCCTGTTCAGCCTCTCTACCATACCATCCAACTGTGCATGGTATGTGGTGGTGCCAGTTTTGTTTATTCCCAGTAACTGGCACTGGTGTTTGACAAGGTGTGAATCAAACCCTGAGCTATGTGGATTGACTCAGGCACTCCATGCCGTCTGGTATAGAACTCAAAAATGTTTTTTTGCAACTGTAGTGGCACGTTGATCTTTCATTGGGAACACATTTGCATAGTGTGTGAAATAGTCTGCAATGACCAAAGCATACCTACTGCCCTCTGTTGTAGCAGGTAACTCCGTGATATCAGCAGCAATTTCCTGAAAGGGTCTGTCTGCTTGAATAGGCTGCAGCGGGCCACGTTCATGAGGTATAGGAGAACCTCCTGTTTGACAGGGAAGGCACTCGGTACAATAAGTGTGCACATCAGGTGTGATGTAAGGCCAATAACAGCTACGTCGAGCTCTCCGAAGTGTGCGTTCTGCATTGAAATGCCCACAAGAACAACGAGGCTCAACGGTGTGGGTTCCAGATCTGTCCGGGGTTCCAGATCTGTCCGGGCCATGTCTCCTGATGACGTCCCCTAGTGGCAGCATGTAAAGATTAAAAAGGATTGGGCTTAAAATCGATCCCTGGGGAACCCCACAGCTGATTTCATGGGTTCCTGAGGAACGTGTATCCATACTTACAAAGAAGCATCGATCTGTGAGATAAGAACTGAACCACTGAAAAACATTACCAGAGTCCTGAGTCTATCTAATAAAATGACATGATCAATGGTGTCAGAAGCACTAAGAGCCAATAAAATCTAGACTGTGAGCTGTTGAGTCTTGATTGCACCTGATGTCATTTAAAATCTTTAAAAGGGCTGTGCTGTGGTTCTTCCTAAAACCAGACTGATGCGTCTCTAAAATGTTATTTCTAAGTAAGAAATCATTTAATTGAGTATTTTGCTTAGAAATGTTAAGTTGGATGCAGGACGGTAGTTATTAAGAACGTTGGGGTCTAAACTGCTCTGCTTCAGAAGGGGCACCACCACGTAGTGGATGGTGAGTTTTGATTTTCTCCACCTCTACTCAGCAATCCTGCAGTTTCTTTTGTGTTGATGGGTTTCTTTGTTTCTCCCTGGTGCTGGTGGTTTGGCTTTATTTATGTTTCTTGTGATCATTGGGTCTAGAGTTGACTTTAGTTTCCTGTTCAAATTGTGAACAATAAGGTCACATGGAGCAGGTCAAACCTCAGCAGGGATATTCTGGAACATTTCTATAAAATGTTCAGCTACATCAGAAGTTATGGAGCGTTTGCTCACCGTTCTGACCTCCTGCTGGTTAAAATTGGTAACATTAAAAAACACACAAAAGTGGTGGGACACAGCCAGGTCAACACCAGAGGACACATCAATGGTCAGTCCATAAGACATGACCAAGTCCAGGGTGAGACCTCTGCTGGGAGTCGTGTTGTTTAAAATCCTAACATTGCAGGAGCGGCTATCTATGTTAGATTAAAATCACCAGTGATTAAAGTTTGTTCATACTTGGTGTGAATAATTGATAAAAATTCAGAAAATTCAGGAATAAAAATGCAGGAATGAAGGGTGGTCTGTATATAATTAAAGAGAGGATGGGAGGGCTGCAAAAAACTAAAGCGTGGTACTCAAAAGAGGTAAAACTTTTAAAAGCCACTTTAGATGAGCAACAGTTGTCATTAGTGATGGAAGCAGTTCCTCCTCCTCTCCTTCCATCCCTGATCGAAAATAAAAAAATTAAAATTAGGTGGGGCTTCTTCTTCTCAGTAAGAGGAAGTGGTGCGTCAGTGCCAAGTCGTGTCTCAGTCAGTAGAAGACAGTCCAAGTTGTTTTCTCAAATCAAGTCATTCATGATAAAACAGACATTTTGATGTTGGTGCTGTGCTCAGAGAGATTGTCGCCCTGCAGGGGGCGCTACCAAAAGAGTCCTGAGGTCTGGTCCAAGCGTGACATAGCCCCGCAGACCGACGCCACCCCAAGTACCAGGAAGCGACGCCCAGACACCCGAAGGACTGCAGAGCCTGCAGACCTCCTTAATAAAACTCTTCTTTTAAAAACTGCATTTTGCTTTACTCGTCTTATCTTTGACTGATGTTTACATTTGTTTGATCTGAAACATTCAAGTTCAGAAAACATGCAAAAAAGTAAGAAATCAGGACGTTTTCACACGACTGTATACACATGTTGGTAGAATTGTTGGTACCCGTCTGTTAATGAAAGAAAAACCTAGAGGGTTCATCGTGAGCGACGCTGGCGACCTGCTGCTTCGCCTCCTCCAGGGTTTTACAGTGTTCTGCGGTGTTCCGCTGTTGCTATAATGCTGTTTACATCGTTCCATGAAAGGCTGTTCTTATTGAATGCTGGACTTTGAGTCCATCTGTTGGACTAGGTTGGACATCAAACTCCCAAGACAGCAGCTGCACCTGCCGGCTGCTCCAGCCTCGCTACCCGTTAGCCGCAGCCAGCTCCTCAGGTGGGCTCACCTGTGCGGGACTCCGGGGCTCCTCTCCGCTCTGTGGCTGGACGGCCTGCTCCGGCCTGCCCCACCAAGCACACCGGTCCGGACCGGACCACCTCCACCCTGCCAGCTCTCTCGGACGCTTACCTGCGCCTGCGGATGGCTGTCAACGTGGAGGACGCCGCCCCCCGACACACCGATGGCTGATGTTGACTCCCCGCCGGCCGGCTAACCTACTGCTGGTCCCCGGTCCCGCCTGACGGACCTCCTCACCTCCAGTGAAGCTACAACCAGCTCGCTCCTCTGCTCTGCCTCCACCATCCTGGATCATCTACCTGGATTACATCGCTCTGGCCTCACATCATGTTGATTTTTAACCTGTTTCTCTGGATGGCGCTGTGTTGGACCGTCACGAGCGCTTCTCTAATCCGTTACTCAGCAACGAAGGTGTTACGCCTCTGGACTTTCTCAAGAGCCCCTCCACCTCATCTTGTATTCCACCACTTCATCCTTAAACGACCCGATACATCCAACGCAACTTTTAGTTCTCACAACACAACAACACAAACATCCATGGTCCACTAAGCCCCGCCCCCTTCCCCTCCACTAAGCCCCGCCCCCTTCCCCTCAGTGTCATAGTGTCCTGTCCCCCCTGCTCAAACGAAACCACATACACACCACTCACCGGTCTGAAACTTGTCTGTTAAATACCAGATCTGTCAGTAACAAGGCTCTGTTGGTTGATGATTTCCCTGTTGACCACATCCTGGACATTCTGTGCTTGACTGAGACCTGGCAACTGCCTGAGGACTTCTCCCAGCTCAGTGAGGCTGCGCCGCCAGGTTTGTCTTTTATTAGTAAACCCCATGCTACTGGGAGGAGGGCGGCCTCGCTCTCCTTCACCGACATAATTTAAAAATCACCAGGGTCACTGTCCCACATCACTCCTCTTTGGAATGCTTCGCTGCAAAACTCCCAGGCCCCAAACACACAATCCTTGTCAGCATCTACAGACCACCAAATCCCTCTCCCGTTTAGCTCGGTGAATTCTCCTCACTATTAACATCCATATGTGCAATGTCCCCCACGGTTATTCTCCTCATGATTTTAACGTCCACATCGACAACCCATCCAATACCTTTGCAAACGACTTGAGTTCCCTCCTGGACCGTCTCAGCATAACTCAACATGTCAACCTCCCTGCACTGACATCACTCCCACTGACCTTGAAGAACACCACAGACCTGTCCCCCTGATCAGGTCCTACCCAGTCCTCCACTGGCATCCTCCCCTGCTGACCCACTACAACAATGCCCTCTCCTCCTCCTCCTCCTCCTCCTCCTCCTCCTCCTCCTCCCTCTCCACCCTGGATCCCCTAAAACCCTCACAGCCTCATTTACCACTCTGCTCCCTGGCTTACCCCTGAACTCCACCAGCTCAAAGCCACTGGCCCGACTGTATGTATGTATGTATGTATCCTATCATAACAGTATTACATATCCGACGGATAATACCAGTAGTAACAAAACATCCCAGAACAACCTCCAAAGACATTGAAGGTCAACCCCAAGGTCAAGCTACCTCAGTGTCAGATCATCCGTCGTTGTTTGAGCCAAAGTGGACTTCATGGGAGACGACTAAGGAGGACACCACTGTTGAAAACAAATCATAAAAAAGCCAGATTGGAATTTGCTAAACTGCATGTTGACAAGCCACCAAGCTACTGGGAGAATGTCCTGTGGACAGACGGGACAAAACTGGAACTTTTTGGCAAGGCACATCCGCTCTATGTTCACAGACGTATAAATGAAGCATAGTAAGAAAAGAACACTGTCCCTACTGTGAGACAAGGACGAGCTCTGTTCTGCTCTGGGGCTGTTTTGCTGCTTCTGCCACAGGGAGTCTTCAATCTGTGCAGGGTACAATGAATTCTCAAGACTATCAAGGTTCACTAGAGAGAAAAGTGCTGCCCAGCGTTAGTTTGGTCTCAGAGGTCTTCAACAGGATAAAGACCCACAACACACAGTGAGAAATGCCCAAGAATGGCTGAGAGCAAAACAATGGACGATGAGCCCCTGATCTAAATCCTATTAAACGTCTGTGGAAGGAGCTGAAATCCCCCGTCTGGGGAATACAGCCTTCAAACCTGAGACACTGGAGCAGTTTGCTCATGAGCACTTGGCCAAACTACCTGCTGGGAGGTGCAGGAGTCTCATTGAAAGTTACAGAAATCCTCTGATTGCAGCTCAAAAAGGTGGTGCAGCAAAATAGTAAGTTAAGGGAACCATCATTTTGTTTTGTTTTTTAAAATAATTCTCTTGAACCACAATTCAAAAGCAATGTCTGATTTTCATTGCTTAAGTTTCATAGATTTTTTATTTATTATTACTTTTGTCAGATTCAAGTTACCATGGTGGGTTTTTCTTTCATTACTAGAGGGGCATCAACAATTTAGTCCACGTGTGTACAAACCCCCCCCCCGTACAATATTATTAGTTTTATTAATTCATTATTGTTGCAATATGGCATCAACTAACAGACAGATATTATTTTAACTAATATTTAAAGCCTGAAGAAAAAGGTGACCATGTTTCTGTGAAGTCCGTCAGTTGCTGTTCTTTTTTCCAGTGAAAAGTATTCCATCAAAAGATCCTGCCACTGGTTGATGTGAGGAGCTGATTTATGCAGGGGAGACCCAAACGCAGACTTCCGTAAAAAACAGGTTTATTGCAACAAAGTCCAGGGAACACGAGGGACACGAGGGACACACGAGGGACACGAGGGACACAAGGGGGACAGCGAGCGGAGCGACAAGATGACAAGAGGCGAGACATGTTGACGAGACGATCCGACAAGAACAACAGAGGGAGAGTTTAAATACACGAGGAAGGGGTGGACACAAGTGGGACATTGGTTACTTGGAAACACGAGGTGAGACACACAGAGGCAGACAGAGACCTGACAGTAACCCCCCCCTGTCTCCCTGTCTGCTGCGGTCAGGGTTAAGGTTAACCATAACCCTGCTAACCTTTCAGTTAAATGTTAAGTCAGTGGAGTAAATCAGTCAAATTTATGCGTCGATTCTGTCAGTCTGTCTCTCTCCTACGCTGCTGCAGCGTTGGAACTTTATTGTGAAAAAGCTGGGTTTAGTCTGGTACTTTACTGTGAAATCCACCATCATAGGAATTGGTGTGATGGTGGATGTTTTCCCACAGTTTGGAAAACATCCACCATCATACCAATTCCTAAACGTGAAAAAGCCAAGGAGTTAAATAACTTCAGACCAATTGCATTTACATCTCTGGTCATGAAAATGTTTGAAAGGATTATTAAAGACATGGTGGTTCCTATTATAGATGGATAACTGGAGCCTTTACAGTTTGTCTATCAAAGTGGCAAGACTGTGGACGACGCCAAACTTTCTGTTCTGGACAAAGTCGAGAAGCCCCTGGACAAACCTGGATTTCATTCGCTGACTTCTCTTCGGCTTTTAATAAGATGCAGCCTCACGTTTTAATTGACGACCTTGCATCAGATTTGAATCGACCTGCCCAGGCGTCAGTGTTGCTTTTAGACTTCTTACCAACCAGAGTCCAGGTTGGTGTTGGTGAACGGACACACTTCCAGCAGAAGGCTTTGGAACACAGGCTCACCTCAGGGTTGTGTCCTGCCTCCTGCTTTTCATCATCAGCTGCACAACATCACAGCTGCAGGCTCTCTGATGACACCGTCCTCTTGAGTCTTCCTCAAGGCCAGAACTCTGAACACAGTCAGGCCTTACCTGCTTTTGTGGAACGGTGCGATAAGAACTTCCTGGATCTAAATGTGCTAAAAACCACAGAGCTGATCATTGATCATTGGCAGAACAATGACTGGCCACAAGAAAGCACCAATCACAACCAAAAGGTTTGAAACTGTAGAGTCCTATAAATATCTAGGAACTGTGTTTGACTCAGTTTAAATTCAATATAAACACTGAGCTGGTTGCCAAACAGGGAGAACAAAGAGTCCATTTAATGAGGAAGCTAGATTCTTTTAATGTCTGTGACACCAGGTTCTAACTGAGGAATTCTCTCTCAGGCCTTCAGGCACACATTGTCAGGTAGTCAAAGTACAACAAACAGATACTCCAAGTCCTTCATTCCCTCTGCCAAAAAACTCTTATACACACACCACACCCATTTTAAAATTTAAATGACCATACATTTCTTCGAATGGCATTGTCCTTGTTTTATTGATTGTTTTTATTACTGTTCTTCCCATTTCACTGTCTTGTGCTTATCTAATCTGGTTTTATTGATTTCTTCTGTTCTGACATTTCCCTATGTCGCTTGCTAATTCCTGACAGATTGATTGACTGATGACTGAATGTAGGCATGTATGTAAAAGTACACACTGGGAAACTGCAAATGAATTGCTCCTTGTGGGATCAATAATGGTGTCTGAATCTGAATCTGAATCTGAATCTGAAAGAATTGCGTTTAGTCTGGTACTTTAATGTGAAAGAATTGCGTATAGTCTTGAACTTTACCGTGAAAGAACTGGGTTTAGTCTGGTACTTTACTGTGAAAGAACTGGGTTTAGTCTGGTACTTTACTGTGAAAGAACTGGGTTTAGTCTGGTACTTTACCGTGAAAGAACTGGGTTTAGTCTGGTACTTTACCGTGAAAGAACTGAGTTTAGTCTTGAACTTTACTGTGAAAGAACTGAGTTTAGTCTGGTACTTTACTGTGAAAGAACTGAACTTTACTGTGAAAGAACTGGGTTTTGGGTCTGTCGCCATAGCGACCGGTGGTATCGACGCTCCATTCATGAAGTTTTTTATTGTGGTTGTTCAGGCGCTTAACTCAAGGTTCACATACTGAGAGTTGATTGAACTAATTCAGATCAGCTGTTCTGGAACTGGAAACTCTGAGTTTCATTTTAGAGTTTCTGGAAAGCCCCCGGGGAAGACGAGGACGACAACAACAATAACAACAACAACATATAAATGCATCTACTACTGCAGATGAATAAATACATAAGTTACATGACACAACCATGAAGTGTAAAAATGAATGTAAAGTTGTCTGAGTAGATTGTTTTTGTTATAAGTCCCCTGTTGAACCATCGTCAGACAATGTGAGGCGACATTAACGCCCAACAACATCACGTTTCATCTGATTCTCATTATGAAGTAAAGCCAGAATACTTTTCATTCAACCAGCATGTTATGAGAGTAGTGAATGACATGTTGCAATAAAGATAATGTGTCCCACCGCACATTAAACTTGCTCATGTTATTTAATATCTAAATACAACCCTTTGTCAGACAAGCGACCATAACTTTTGGTGTCTGTTTCATTCCAACGTATGATAACAGTCACATCCATACATCGTTAAATTCTGCGGCGTGTTTTGCTCATTTGCTGGAAAATTGTCCTTTTCATCAGATTGAAGCTTTTCAATTGTAAACATCACAAATAAACTATTAAAAACAGCGCCTGAGCAAAGCACTGGAGTTTTCAAACACATGTCCGAGACTTTCACTAAAATGTATTTTGAGTAGTTTTTGTGCAAATAAGACCAGATAAAAAAAACCAAATAATACCAAATTAAAAAACAAATAATACCCACTCAGTAGCAGGATGGCGCTCAGGAACATTCAGAAAGTGACATTTATAGAAACTGCCGACTTTTGAAGCTAGAAATGTTAAAATATGATGTATGTATGTATGTATGTATGTATGTATGTATGTATGTATGTATGTATGTATGTATTTATTTTTGGGTGGGGGGGTAGAGTGTAGTGCTATTTAAGTCTCTTATGTGTAAGCACAAAAGTGTGTACAATGACTTATCCTGGGGTGAAAAAACACGGTAATTCAACATTTGTATTCTTTGTGTGCCATTGACTTGTTAGTGTCGTAGGAAATGTGGAACATCCCGGTATCATTGTGTACTGATGCTTCATCTTGAATTCGTGTTACAGTGAAATGAAAGTTTCTTTAAAGGTTTTGACACTCACCCAGAAGACGAAGTTAAAGATGAAGAGCGCATACTTGACACACAACTCCCAGCTGCTCAGAGCCGTCATCCTTGCAGAATTTATGGACCTGTGAGGGGTAAAGAAATGGTGAAATCTACCGCAGAAATACACCCGTGCGCAGCTCCGCTTCTCACCGCAGCTTCGGCTCACTTCGGCTAAATTCGGCTCGGCTCGGACTCTTCCGGAAGCACTCGGCTTGTACTGTTCGGCTCGACTTAGCTCAGACTCTTCGGCTCTGCTCGGATTCTTCCGGAAGCACTCGGTTCGTAGTCTTCGGCTCGACTCGGCTCGGACTTTTCCGCTCAGCTCGGCTCGGCTCGGCTCGGCTCAGCTCGTACTCTTCGGCTCGACTCGGCTAAGACTCTTCGGCTCTGCGCAGATTCTTCCGGAAACACTCGGCTCGTAGTCTTCGGCTCGACTCGGCTCGGACTCTTCCGGAAGCACTCGGCTCGATCTCTTCGGCTCGACTCGGCTCGGACTCTTCGGCTCTGCTCGGATTCTTCCGGAAGCACTCGGCTCGGATTGCCTCGAACAGGTTGCGCCAGAAAAGACGCCGAACAAAGATGGTCTCTGTTTAAAGGGGGTTTGATCCAGATGGGTGAAAAGACAAAAACTGGGAACACTTAACAAATATATTCAAATTGACCAAAGAAAATAAATCCAGGAAAAATTGTTAATGAGTATAATTATTCTTTTAAAACCGTCAAATCAGAACTCATTAATCATTGTACATTAAACTATGACCTTCCATACTCAAATTATTAATTTATACTGTGAAAAAAGTTGTTTAACAAGGGTTTTAACTATTTATTGTTTGTGTGTGGGTGCATGCGTGTGAGGAAGGGAATGTGAAATAAACTTCTAAACTCAATTAACAATGAATATGTCTCTTGATCAACACATATGAATACATTAATACATTAATGTATTGTGGCAGAGAGGTGATTAAGCCCTGATAGGAATCAGGTGTGCTGCCTCACCTCTCCGCCCAGGCACTCGGGGTGACATGTGGACTTGGTTTGCAAACGTTTTGGATTTACTTTAATCAAAGAATGGTCGTTGGACAATCTGACTCTGCGTCTCTCTGGGTGAACCTGACGGTGGCATGTTCCACTGCTACATGTATATTGTTTTGTTAGTATATCCAGTGTCTCTCAATCTATCTGAGACGTTGACCACAAGGAAGCAGGAGACCATAAGGAAGCAGGAGACAACAAGGAAGCAGGAGCATAAGGAAGCAGGAGACCATAAGGAAGCAGGAGACCACAAGGAAGCAGGAGACCATAAGGAAGCAGGAAACCATAAGGAAGCAGGAGACCATAAGGAAGCAGGAGACAACAAGGAAGCAGGAGCATAAGGAAGCAGGAGACCATAAGGAAGCAGGAGACAACAAGGAAGCAGGAGCATAAGGAAGCAGGAGACCATAAGGAAGCAGGAGACCACAAGGAAGCAGGAGACCATAAGGAAGCAGGAAACCATAAGGAAGCAGGAGACCATAAGGAAGCAGGAGACAACAAGGAAGCAGGAGCATAAGGAAGCAGGAGACCATAAGGAAGCAGGAGACCACAGGGAAGCAGGAGACCATAGGGAAGCAGGAGACCATAAGGAAGCAGGAGACCATAAGGAAGCAGGAGACCACAAGGAAGCAGGAGACCATAAGGAAGCAGGAGACCATAGGGAAGCAGGAAACCATAAGGAAGCAGGAGACCACAAGGAAGCAGGAGACCATAGGGAAGCAGGAAACCATAAGGAAGCAGGAGACCACAAGGAAGCAGGAAACCATAAGGAAGCAGGAAACCATAAGGAAGCAGGAGACCATAAGGAAGCAGGAGACCACAGGGAAGCAGGAGACCATAGGGAAGCAGGAGACCATAAGGAAGCAGGAGACCATAAGGAAGCAGGAGACCACAGGGAAGCAGGAGACCACAAGGAAGCAGGAGACCATAGGGAAGCAGCAGACCATAAGGAAGCAGGAGACCATGAGGAAGCAGGAGACCATAGGGAAGCAGGAGACCATGAGGAAGCAGGAGCATAAGGGAGCAGGAGACCATAGGGAAGCAGGAGACCATAGGGAAGCAGGAGACCATGAGGAAGCAGGAGACCATAGGGAAGCAGGAGACCATGAGGAAGCAGGAGACCATAGGGAAGCAGGAGACCATGAGGAAGCAGGAGACCATAAGGAAGCAGGAGCATAATGGAGCAGGAGACCATAGGGAAGCAGGAGACCATAGGGAAGCAGGAGACCATGAGGAAGCAGGAGACCATAGGGAAGCAGGAGACCATAAGGAAGCAGGAGACCATAAGGCGGGACGAGGGGACCTCCATCCCGTCTCTCACACCAGTTAAAAGGGAAACAACCAGGATTCCCAACAAAAACAACTAATGTACCAAACAAATGTTCTACTTTACTGTGGTACACTGAACTCATCGCGTAATCGTGTGCGCGCGCACGCGCGTGTGTGTGTGTGTGTGTGTGTGTGTGTGTGTGTGTGTGTGTGTGTGTGTGTGTGTGTGTGTGTGTGTGAGACGAGGCGATGTGACCATTTGCTTCTTCTCCTGCAGAACAAAGAGAGCAGTGTGAGCACTCTGCACTCTGATGCTGACGATGATGAAGATGATGAAGATGATGGCGATGGTAGAGGAGGATGCAGAATGAAGATGAGGCTGATGGAGGATGATGATGATGATGACGATGATGTTTAGTGACTTAAACAGAACTGGGTTAATATCAAAAAGGTGCAACAAGCAAAACTTCATTGAAAGTGATGGATGGATTTTTTTCAGACACGATCAGCAAAACTCTGTCAAAATGACACTTTGATGTTTTGTCTTGTGATTCGTTCACTTATTTTAATATATTGTCATAATGTACGAGTTTCTGGTTTGGATGAATGCGTCTCTGCTCATTTAATGTCTTTAGTTGTTTCATCAAATAAACAAATGGTTCAGTGTCTCACTTTATTCTGAAACAACACTGCCTTCATTTTCCTCCTCTGTGTGTGTGTGTGTGTGTGTGTGTGTGTGTGTGTGTGTGTGTGTGTGTGTGCGTGCGCGCGTGCGTGTGTGGGTGTGCGTGCGCGCGTGTGTGTGTGTGTGTGTGTGTGTGTGCGTGTGTCTGTCAACAGCTGCAGCTAAAACCTCATCTTCGACAAAAGGAAGATGAAGCAGGAGGACGAAGATCAAACCGTATCTTTTCAGGTTTACATGAAACAAACAATAGAATTATTCTTTATTTTTGTTAAATTGGAAAATATTTAAAAGCTCTGAAAGCTCTGTTCAAACTTTATAGATAAGTTGTATTCGTGTAACTAACAGATCAAAGTAGCTGTTGCCGGAGAACTAATCTGCTGCCACCCAGTGGTAAAGTTGTGAAACTGCAGTCACATAAACGTAACTGTGAACAAAAACAAACATAGAGCTATAAAGATATAGAGATATAGAGATATGGAGATATAGAAATATAGAGATATAGAGATATAGAGACATAGAGATATAGAGACATAGAGATATTGGAGATATGGAGATATGGAGACATAGAGATATTGGAGATATAGAGATATGGAGATATTGGAGATATAGAGATATGGAGATATTGGAGATATGGAGATGTAGAGACAGAGATATGGAGAGATAAAGATGTGGAGATATAGAGATATTGGAGATATGGAGATATAGAGATATGGAGAGATAAAGATATGGAGATATAGAGATATAGAGATATAGAGATATTGGAGATATGGAGATATGGAGATATTGGAGATATGGAGATATAGGAGATATAGAGATATGGAGATATAGAGATATGGAGATATTGGAGATATGGAGATGTAGAGATATGGAGAGATAAAGATATGGAGATATAGAGATATAGAGATTTGGAGATATGGAGATATAGAGACAGAGATATGGAGAGATAAAGATGCAGAGATAGAGATATGGATAGATAGAGAGATAGAGACATAGAGATATGGAGACATAGCAGTAGCGGCTGGTAATAAATTTCTTAGGCGGGGCTCTTCATTATTATCAAAGCAACCCCCCCAAAATAAAACATTTTAGAATGTTTTGAAAGAAAGCTCAAAAAATAACTTTACTGGAGAAAGTAGAACCTGACCTGCAGCTTCTCAGTTAAATTTCTTCTTTCAAACAGTAAATTAGAAGAGAAGTGACAGAGTTAATAATGAAACTGAATTAGGACTTCCGGCGGCGCCATGTTTGCCCAACAAACGACATTTTAAGTAAACCCCCCAAAAAACATGCCCAACGACACCACAAAGATAAAAGCGGGCGACAGACTCTCCAGATACCGTTTTAGAGTCAAAGAAGGAGGAGAATCGACGGAAACTGACGCTAACTATCCTGCTAAGCCCGACACAGCTAGCGCTAGCACAGGCGTTTAAGTTGCGGCTAAAAGCATGGACGAGACGCTGGAAGTGGAGCGGAGAAATACGGGAGGACATTTCACAGATGAGGATTGATGTAAAGTTATTTAAAGGCCAAACCAAGGAATCATTCACAAGACTTGAAACATCAGTTGGAGGTCTGAGCGGACGACTGACAAACCTGGATAAGAGAGTTGTCGGTGCAGAGGAGCGAATTACAACCACGGAAGAGAGCACCGCGGCACACGGTAGGGCTGTCGGCTTCCTGCTACAGCGGGAGGCGGAACTTGTGGAACGATGCGAGGACCTTCAGAACCGGGCGAGAAGGGAAAACTTAAGGTTGTATCAGGTCCCCGAAGGAAGCGAAGGAAAAGACATGGTAGCCTTCATTAGAAAACTACTTCTGAGAGAGCTGGGAGAGCTGGGAGAGCTGGGAGAGCTGGGAGAGCTGGGAGAGCTGAGAGAGCCGGGAGAGCCGAGAGAGCTGGGGGAGCTGAGAGAGCTGAGAGAGCAGGGAGAGCTGGGAGAGCTGGGAGAGCCGGGAGAGCTGAGAGAGCTGGGAAAGCCGGGAGAGCTGAGAGAGCTGGGAGAGCTGAGAGAGCTGGGAGAGCTGAGAGAGCCGGGAGAGCCAAGAGAGCTGGGGGAGCTGAGAGAGCTGAGAGAGCTGGGAGAGCTGGGAGAGCTGAGAGAGCTGAGAGAGCCGGGAGAGCCAAGAGAGCTGGGGGAGCTGAGAGAGCTGAGAGAGCAGGGAGAGCTGGGAGAGCTGAGAGAGCTGGGAAAGCCGGGAGAGCTGAGAGAGCTGGGAGAGCTGAGAGAGCTGAGAGAGCTGGGAGAGCTGAGAGAGCTGGGGGAGCTGGGAGAGCCGACTGACCTGCCGCTAATGGAAGACGACATCAGGATTGACCGGGCGCACAGGGTGCTAATGCCGAAACCGAAAGAAAAGGACCCCCCCACACTCCATTGTGATTAAGTTTGCGGATTACACAGTGAAGGAACAGATCCTGCTGCACGGTGAAGACGGACGGGAGGAAGATCTACGTCGACAATGACGACTCACCTGAGCTGCAGAAGAAACACGCTCAGGTCGGATTAGTTGTGAAGCAACTGAAGGAGAAAAATATTAAAGCAAAGTGCGGCCGTGTTGACGAGCGGGATGAAGTGGAGAGTTGACCGGATACAGGTGGGAGGGACGGGAGGGACGGGAGGGACGGGAGGGACGGGAGGGACGGGAGGGACGGGAGGCCAAAGGAGGAGGACGGAACGACAGCATGTGTACGAAGGAAGACGGCAGGTTCCTCTTCGAGTGATAAGACCGGCCATACGATACAAGAATAAGGTTTATTTCCCCTTCAAAGGAAGGAAAGAAGAAGTATTATCGCTATAGTTTTATCCACTGTGTTAGGTGGGCTGAAGTTAAATGTTCTCATTATCCTCCTCTAACAGTGGTGTTGGGTAATATACCCATTGTTTTTGTTTACAAACTCTGCTGAGCTCAGAATCTAATGAGAGTAAACTGTTAGGTGGTTTGGGGCTGCAGCTTCAGCTGCATATTAATGAGTGATTCACACTGACAGGCCCACAGCAGGCGACCAGCAGACTGGGACTGCTGTTCAATGGGACATTACCCTGGAGGGGTTCCATTACCCTGGAGGGGTTCCATCACCCTGGAGGGGTTCCATTACCCCGGAGGGGTTCCATCACCCCGGAGGGGTTCCATTACCCTGGAGGGGTTCCATGACCCCGGAGGGGTTCCATCACCCAGGAGGGGTTCCATTACCCCGGAGGGGTTCCATGACCCCAGAGGGGTTCCATTACCCTGGAGGGGTTCCATCACCCTGGAGGGGTTCCATTACCCTGGAGGGGTTCCATGACCCCAGAGGGGTTCCATGACCCTGGAGGGGTTCCATCACCCTGGAGGGGTTCCATGACCCCAGAGGGGTTCCATGACCCTGGAGGGGTTCCATCACCCTGGAGGGGTTCCATTACCCCAGAGGGGTTCCATCACCCCGGAGGGATTCCATTACCCCAGAGGGGTTCCATCACCCCGGAGGGATTCCATTACCCCGGAGGGATTCCATCACCCTCCGCCCGGTTCCACACCGGGACTGCTCACTACTGCAGAATGGCCAGGTTGATTTGTTTGAGTTCTGATGTTCTTTATAGGGTACTGTACATAGTTTCTGTTTTGTTCCGTGTTACTTCCCTAAAAACTGGTAGAACTTTAACGACAGGTGACAGTTCACCTAACCCTCATTACAGCGAGGATTAAAATGAGTGAGGCGTGGAAGGTTTAACTGTGTTTAGCTACAACATAGAGGACCTTGGAAGTCCCATTAAAAGAAAGAAAATACTCGACCAACTTTAAGCTCTACGCTGCTCAACTGCGACGCTACAGCAGAGACGCTTGTCTGAGGCAGAACATCTGAAGTTACGGAGGGACTGGGTGGAGCAAAGATACAGCCCATGAAGGAGGGAGAAAAAGAGGGGTCGGCATTTTATTGGAGAGGAAAGTCTTTTTTAATACTGAAAAAGTAGTGAAAGACAAGGAAGGTAGATATCTCATGGTGATCGGCACGACTGGGGAAAATAGTTTACATTCTTGAACCTATCGAATGAGGACTGCCCACATTTCTTTTAAGAAAATAGCATCTCAACTGGGAGATGAGGGGGGGGGGATATAGTGGCTGGGGGGGGGGGGTACAAAGGATCGTGAGGCTTCGCTTCCACGGTCTGGATTCATACTGAGAATCAAGATAAAGCGAGCTTTGGCCTTCTGCTCTGCGCTGTTTGGTCCTTCGATGTCGGCTCTTCCTCTCATTGTGAAGCAGAATTCACCAACCGTTGGATTGTTCACCACTAATAGGGAACGTGAGCTGGATTAGACCGTCGTGAGACAGGTTAGTTCTTCACTACTGATGATGTGTTGTAATAGTAATCAATAGTAATCCTGCTCAATCAAACAGTGAATTAGAAGAGATGTGACCAAGTTAATAATCAAACACTTTGGGTGTTCTAAAATGAAGATTAAAAACAGTTCAGCCTCCCCCTCACCTTGACCCTCCCCCTCCACTGACCTTAACCCTCCCCTGACGTTGACCCCCCCTCCCCTCACCTTGACCCTCCCCCTCCCCTGACCTTGACCCTCCCTTCACCTTGACCCTCCCCCTCCCCTGACCTTGACCCTCCCTTCACCTTGACCCTCCCCCTCCCCTGACCCTCCCTTCACCTTGACCCCCCCTCACCTTGACCCTCCCTTCACCTTGACCCTCCCCCTCCCTTCACCTTGACCCTCCCTTCACCTTGACCCTCCCCCTCCCCTGACCTTGACCCTCCCTTCACCTTGACCCCCCCTCACCTTGACCCTCCCTTCACCTTGACCCTCCCCCTCCCTTCACCTTGACCCTCCCTTCACCTTGACCCTCCCCCTCCCCTGACCCTCCCTTCACCTTGACCCCCCCTCACCTTGACCCTCCCCCTCCCCTGACCCTCCCTTCACCTTGACCCCCCCCACCTTGACCCTCCCTTCACCTTGACCCTCCCCCTCCCTTCACCTTGACCCTCCCCCTCCCCTGACCTTGACCCTCCCTTCACCTTGACCCTCCCTTCACCTTGACCCTCCCCCTCCCTTCACCTTGACCCTCCCTTCACCTTGACCCCCCACCCTCCCTATCGGTAACATTCACACATGCTGTGTCAGTGATGCCAAAGGGAGGACAAAGTCATTTATCCTATTTTTATCTCACTTTTTAGGAAAATAACCTTTTTGTTCAAGGTTTTCTGAATGTTGTGAACAAGTTAATATGAATAAGTTGTTTTTAAATGTGTTCTTTAATCCTGCTGCTGCAATCAGACACAGCTCCTTTTTAAAGTTTCATTCTTTTCTTTCTTTTTTTTATTTCTCAGCCAATCCGCTGCATTCTGCTTCGCTGCGGACCAATCAGAGAGCAGACCTGGAGGGGCACAGCGAGCCGGCGGCTCACCTGCTCAGTCCCGGTCCGACCGGGGAGGAGACACCGGGGAAGAGACAGTGACACCAGACCAAGGAGGAGACACCAGGGAGGAGACATCAGGAGGAGACAGTGACACCGGACTAAGGAGGAGACACCAGGGAGGAGACACTCGGGAGAAGACACCAGGAGGAGACAGTGACACCGGACCAGGGAGGAGACACCGGCAGGGAGGAGACACCAGGGAGGAGACACTGATACCGGACCGGGGAGGAGACACCGGGGAGGAGACAGTGACACCGGACCAAGGAGGAGACACCGGAGAGGAGACACCGGGGAGGAGACAGTGACACCGGACCAAGGAGGAGACACCGGAGAGGAGACATTGATACCGGACCGGGGAGGAGACACCAGGAGGAGACATTGATACCGGACCGGGGAGGAGACACCAGGGAGGAGACACCGGGGAGGAGACAGTGACACGGGACCAGGGAGGAGACACCAGGGAGGAGACACCAGGGAGGAGACACCGGGGAGGAGACAGTGTCACGGGACCAGGGAGGAGACACCAGGGAGGAGACACCAGGGAGGAGACACCGGGGAGGAGACAGTGACACCGGACCGGGGAGGAGACACCGGGGAGGATCGCCCTGGACCGGAGCAGAGGTTACCGGCTCCGTGGACCTGCGCCGCCCTCCTTCCCAGCCCGTCATGGCTCGTACCGGGACCGGGACGCTGCTCTCCCGTCGGAACGTGAAGCTGGACTCGTTCCTGAAGCGGAACACTGAGCGCACGGTGTACGAACGGATCCGCGTGCACGAGCCGTGCGTGGTGCAGTCCGACAGCGTCAACAAGGTGTTCATGCACGTGGTGCTGAGCGACGAGCGCGTGTACCTCACCGAGTATCCGCCGCGCACGCTCACCGTTGCCGTGAGTTTCGGGCGCGTGCGCGACATCGAGCTGGTGAGTAGAGATCGATGAAGTGATCAGGTTCTCATCACAGTGATCAAATGGTTCCTCTGGGAGTAACGAAGTATTTCTACTGTGGATCAAACGGTCAGTTACTAATTAAAGATCTTTTTCTCAAACGTCCAGGAGATTAAGGGATTATCGATCATCAAACGTTTCTGATCGATCCGAACCACAACAGGTGAGAAAGTAAAGTTGATGAGACCAATAAGATGATCAATAGTTGGAAAGTCTTTAACTAATTGGCTCATTAAACATTATTGTTGAAGAAATGAAAAACTAAAGGAGAATCCCACCAAACCATCTTCTAATCTGAGGGATTATAAATATTATATGAATACATTTATTTATTGTACATATTATACAAACACAATAATAATCATCCATACGGTTTTATACTGCGCTTTACAGGAAACTCAAAGACGCTTTACATTTCTTCATTCCCTCTATTCTGGATGGTGCTAAACTACGTATGTAGCCACAGCTGCTCTGGAGCATCTGCACCATCGACCCTCTGACCACCACCAACCACTCACTCTCTCACTACATTCACCCTCTGACCACCACCAACCACTCACTCTCTCACTACATTCACCCTCTGACCACCACCAACCACTCACTCTCTCACTACATTCACCCTCTGACCACCACCAACCACTCACTCTCTCACTACATTCACCCTCTGACCACCACCAACCACTCACTCTCTCACTACATTCACCCTCTGACCACCACCAACCACTCACTCTCTCACTACATTCACCCTCTGACCACCACCAACCACTCACTCTCTCACTACATTCACCCTCTGACCACCACCAACCACTCACTCTCTCACTACATTCACCCTCTGACCACCACCAACCACTCACTCTCTCTACATTCACCCTCTGACCACCACCAACCACTCACTCTCTCTACATTCACCCTCTGACCACCACCAACCACTCACTCTCTCACTCATCCACCCTCTGACCACCACCAACCACTCACTCTCTCTACATTCACCCTCTGACCACCACCAACCACTCACTCTCTCTACATTCACCCTCTGACCACCACCAACCACTCACTCTCTCACTACATTCACCCTCTGACCACTACCAACCACTCACTCTCTCACTACATTCACCCTCTGACCACCACCAACCACTCACTCTCTCTACATTCACCCTCTGACCACCAACCACTCACTCTCTCACTACATTCACCCTCTGACCACCACCAACCACTCACTCTCTCACTACATTCACCCTCTGACCACCACCAACCACTCACTCTCTCACTACATTCACCCTCTGACCACCACCAACCACTCACTCTCTCACTACATTCACCCTCTGACCACCACCAACCACTCACTCTCTCACTACATTCACCCTCTGACCACCACCAACCACTCACTCTCTCTCTACATTCACCCTCTGACCACCACCAACCACTCACTCTCTCTACATTCACCCTCTGACCACCACCAACCACTCACTCTCTCTACATTCACCCTCTGACCACCACCAACCACTCACTCTCTCACTACATTCACCCTCTGACCACCACCAACCACTCACTCTCTCTACATTCACCCTCTGACCACCACCAACCACTCACTCTCTCACTACATTCACCCTCTGACCACCACCAACCACTCACTCTCTCTACATTCACCCTCTGACCACCAACCACTCACTCTCTCACTACATTCACCCTCTGACCACCACCAACCACTCACTCTCTCTACATTCACCCTCTGACCACCAACCACTCACTCTCTCACTACATTCACCCTCTGACCACCACCAACCACTCACTCTCTCACTACATTCACCCTCTATTGTTATCGGTAGTGAAGCAAAAGCTTCTTGGTTATTTGTTTCAGCCATGAGAAACAATAAGTTAGAGGTAATCACTATCTGTATGAGTATCAAAATAAAAGTTGCATTCCTCCACCTGATACTGGAATCAGTATTGTTGCACCTCCACAAAAAGTCCTTCCAGGATTAAAGTGTGTGTGAACAATAGCAACTGACCGCTGACCCATTCTGTGTTCAGAAGGTTCAGTTTGAAGCTGAGGAGATGGAGCTGCTGCAGCGAGAACCAAGTTCCTGCTCCACAAATAAAACGCTCTTCAGCTAATTGTGAAACTGGGATTTCTATTTGAACTGAGTGACCCGGTCTGGAGCTGCGAGAGATTAAAAATAGTGTGTGTGTACACACACGTAACAGCTCCAGCTCCTTATGTCAGAGGGTTAACTTATAATCCCGTCTGCACTAAACCGTCAGATTACTGCTTCCCAACAGAAACTGGATTTCCATCGTAAATTAAGTCACACGTGGAGCTCGTTTCACTTTCACTGAAGAAGAAGAACCATGGGAGTGACGCCTTTTCATCACTCTGTGATGCTTTGAGCATTTACTGTTGCATGATTCATTTTTCTGTAACGCCTTCAAAGTACACATCATGACTTATAATAATATCACTAAATAAACTGGCTGCAATATGCATTCATTTGAATTCTCCGTACTTTTGATTTCCTCATCATTGTTTTTATCACATCAGTATTTATTCTCACAGATTCCTTGAGTCTAATGAATATAATTTAATGTGCCTGGATGTGGAATCAACCTTTATTTGTCACGTCTCACTCTTGAGTTGCTGCTTAATGTGTCAAAGTGCCTCACAAATCACCTGCAGTTTACCTTTTACCGTCGTACTTGAAGCGACCAGTGCTGTCATATTACTATACAATCATAACATAACAAGTAAATCTAAATTAAAAATAAATAAATGAATAAATGGAGCAAAGAAATAAATAGGTTTCGCCCCCCCACAGACACCCGGAAAACTTGTAAAAAAATAGATCTTAAATGGTGCATTCTAATGCATTGTGGAATACTAAATACTACATTGTGGAATACTAAATACTACATTGTGACTTGTGATACATTGTAGGACCAGTTAATATTGAACGAACTAGGGCTGCACCGATACCACTTTTGTCCAAAACGAGTAGTGTATGAGTACTTGCATTTGAGTACTCACCGATACCGAGTACTTAGGCCAAAACACACATTTATTTTTTTTCCACAGATGTTATTTGAACGACATTCCTACATTGTGATGTACTGACATTCAAAAGTAGTTTGTTTTATGGCACTGCCACAAATACTGTTAGAAAACATTGAGCGCGTGGCCCCTTTAACAGACCCGCTCGCTTGACCAGTGTGCCTGAGTGAGCGAGTGTGCTCATGCAGAGCGGATCGAGCACGAAGCTGTACATAAAACTAACTGGCAAATAAGTACAACAAGTGTTCGTCTCAGAAACTGCGTTCCATGTCCCGCTGTCCTCCGGCTGTGAGACGAGGGAGTTCACCCGGAAGCTGAGGACAGCTTCAGTCCTCTGACCACGGTCTGGAGACCGGAGCAGGAAGGGTTAACACTTTGTCATAAACTGAGAACTAACATTTAACAAAAGTGCTTTTAATAAAACTTTGTCAGAAACTGCAGGTTTCCTCTACTTTCATTTAGGAGTGGCGAGCCGCCCGGGGTGGGGGAGGGGCGCTGAGTGGAACAGCTTTGAGCAAGCTGTGCTCCTCACTGGCCGCCGCGCCGCAAACCGCGCGCTGCAGTAAAGTGGTATCGGTGTCGTGGTATCGGTGGCAGTTTTATGAGTACGAGTACACATGCCTTGTATCGAACCGATACCCGATGCTGGTATCGGTATCGGTGCATCCCTACAATGAACCAAACACCAAATATGTTATGGAAGAAACATACTTATTTATAAGCACATAGCTGAACCAATATAACGATGTATACACAATATACATGAATATAATATATACAAAATGAATATTAAATAAAAATTTACTTCAGAAGCCACATACTGTCCAGTGTCATCTTGAGTGGCTGGACTGGTAAAATAATGTTATGATAACCTTTGAATTTTCACTTGAAAGTATTTCTTTGTTGTGGTAGTACACAGTGTACGTGATGAAACTGTTATTTTGCAGGATCCAACGATTTCTACTCAAAATGACTACAATCTCTACATAAAGTCAATTTTAGTGAAACATTGTGCTGCAAATTATTTTTAAAAAACCCTCCTATAAATGCTATAAATGCTATAAATCCTCTATAACCACCTTGCCTGGTGTTCTGTGGGGCTGGTTGGAGCTTTTAGCGGCCGCTTTTGGTCCACGGGCCTCATGTTTGACTGGAGTAAACGTCCCGGCAGCCCCGAGCTGCGGGAGGCTGTCTGCTTTATAAGGCGTTAACAGTTAAAACCTCTCGGTGCTCGACCACACGTCGGCTCTTATCGGGTTCCCTCGTCTGAGGTTCAACTGGACACATATCGTAACGTCTTTGAGCAAGACCCGGATTATTCTGTCCTCCGAAAACTGAAGGAGCCGTAGGGAGGATTTAGGAATGACGGCCCGCCACTACTAAATGAATGCAAAGGAAAGCCTGCATGACGAGTAGAGAATGAGTGGAAAAGAGTGAAAATCAAATGTAAACAGAGTGATTTAAAACTCAATTTGAAAAACACCTTCATAAACACAAATAAGTGAATAAAATGGCTAAAAGTGACGTTTTTTGCCTCCAGGTCAACGACCTCCCAGACTTCCTCAGCGAGAAGGATCGAGAGCGCTGCCAGCACATTCGCATTGTTTACATTGTGGAGAAGTCACAGATTAAAGGACGTGATTGGCTGACCGGTGGACGGGGGGAGGAGCTTCCTCCAGTGGCCCCGCCCCTTCACAGAATGAGCCCAGTGATCACGCTCACATCAGAAGGTACTGGCGGCTTCGCACTCGCAGATTACACATTAAGGTTCCCTTTCTGCTTTAAAAGAATTTTACTGAGCACAAGTTTATTACATTTTGTCTGTATGTATGTGTGACCTCTGACCCTCAATGTGACCTCTGACCCTGAATGTGACCTCTGACCCTGAACGTGACCGCTGACCCTCAATGTGACCTCTGACCCCTGCTGTGTTTCCGTCTCCTCCACAGGACATCGTCCAGACAGGTGAGTGAGTGAAGACTGACCTCAGAACTTTGTTCTCACCTTAAACTAGAGATGTCCCGATCCGATCGGTAGATGTCGGATCGGGGCCGATATTAGTGATTTGTGAGTGATCGGGGATCGGCAAATCCAGCCGATCACCCCGCCGATCAAAAAAAATAATAAAAAGACGCGGTCCACAACGTCCCCTAATAACCAGAACAATCAGGGACTAGAAGCTCGGGTGGAGCTGCAGAAGCTAGAAGCAGGCGGAGCGGGGCCATAGACCTATAAAACTAGAGTTATATATAGTGGTTTATGTGTTTATGTGCAGAAGTCTACTTCTCTATTTCTATGTGGTCTGTCTTCTTCTGTGTTTTATTGTGTTTGGTGAGTCACAGCGCCCCTAAAGGCCTGGCATGTGTACTACATGCCCTGAAGCCTCGTGTTGAGCCGTGTTCATAGTGAGGTGTGGACGGTTTGTTGGGAGAAGGACAGGGAGGACAAAAATAGTTTTTTCGTCGTGTGGATGTTCCTCAGTTTACAATAACAACTAAAGAGAAAAAGAGAAGTATTTTGATTCAATAAGTGAGTTGTACAATAATTTCTAGGTAAACAAAGCTTCTGCCAATAATGCTTTTAGCTTCAGACATCTTAGTTGCTCCAATAATACACTGTTGAGTATCTTTGCAATATCAATGTGAGTATCGGATTGGGAAAGTATCGGTATCGGCCGATACTCAATTCTGAAAAATCGGATCGGTATCGGGGGCAAGAAAGTGTGATCGGAACGTCCCTACCTTAAACCATACCTACCTTGATAAAGTTGTAATTCTTTGTACACACAGAACATTTCAACGTCCAGTCCAACAAAGTGGCATTAATCATTAAAAGTCCCTGCGCTGTGTGTGTGTG
This sequence comes from Lipophrys pholis, assembly GCF_963383615.2. Classification (NCBI taxonomy): domain Eukaryota; kingdom Metazoa; phylum Chordata; class Actinopteri; order Blenniiformes; family Blenniidae; genus Lipophrys; species Lipophrys pholis. The sequence goes on along the minus strand of NC_137644.1, from coordinate 2,561,503 downwards.
TGTGTGTGTGTGTGTGTGTGTGTGTGTGTGTGTGTGTGTGTGTGTGTGTGTGTGTGTGTGTGTGTGTGTGTAATACAAACCCACACACACACTGTGCTTGTTACCTGATGTCCACTTTGGAAGCTGAGACCAGTTCACAAGCTTTCACACAAGACTCAGCATTAATTTTTTACAGTTTTAAATCTCTCTGTTTGATGAGCAGAATCCTGAAAGAAACACAAGGTTATAAATTGACCACAAACTAAAGTTACACTGAAGAGGGTGGAGATGTATAAAGATGTGGAGTGATGAAACGACTCTAAATGAAACTCCGTCCGTGACATCCAGCAATAGTAAACCCTGAGTCAGCTGTTTGGTCTTGTGCGGTCAGTGCCGTCCACTCACCTCGGATGGTTTGGAAGAAATGAGGCAAAATGCCAAATACAATCAAATGTTATGAATTCAAGGTTCTTTATTGTCAGATTACATCTTTTACTGATATGAAATTGTTCTTGAGTCAACACCAAGAACATGAATTCAGAAGAATGAAATACAATAAGACGGGAGTGAAAATAGAAAACGAACCATTAGAATTTACCAGTTTGATCACAAAGATGCACAGACTGACCTGATCCAACCTTTTGATCCTAATATGATTCAAAACCTTAAAGTGACCTGAAGTGACAGCAGAGCAACACGTTCGTCTCAAAGATAGAAAGTCTCACTGAGACACAAAACAATGAGACCAAACACCTGGAGCCAGATTAACACGATAAAGAGAAATATGATGGAAAGAAAACCGACCTTAAATATCCAAACAAGCAGGAAGCTGCATGACAGGACTTCTATTAAGCTCTAAAGCACCTGAACGAAAAGTCATCAGTCCATTATCAGACCTTCTGGTCTGAAGTTCTAAGCTCTAAAGCTCTGAAGCTGTAAGGCTCTGAAGCTCTAAAGCTCAAACTCTCTGAAGCTCTAAAGCTCTGAAGCTTTAAAGCTCTGAAGCTCTAAAGCTCTAAAGCTAAAATACTCTGAAGCTAAAACGCTCTGAAGCTTTAAAGCTCTGAAGCTCTAAAGCAGGGGTGTCAAACTCAGATCCTCGTGGGCCGCAGCCCTGCACGTTTTCAATGTCTCCCTCCCCTGAATGTCCTGATGGTTCATCACCACATTCAGCACAAAGCCAGATAACGAGCTGCTCATTGCAATCAGCTGTGTTGAAGCTGGGAGACATGCAAAACGTGCAGGGCTGCGGCCCTCGAGGCCTGGAGTTCGACACGTGTGCTCTAAAGCTAAAACGGTCTGAAGCTCTGAAGCTCTGAAGCTCAAACACTCTGAAGCTCTAAAGCCCTAAAGCTCTGAAGCTTTAACGCTCTGAAGCGCTAACGCTCTGAAGCTTTAAAGCTCTGAAGCTCTAAAGCTCTAAAGCTAAAATACTCTGAAGCTAAAACGCTCTGAAGCTCTAACGCTCAAACCCTCTGAAGCCCTAACGCTCTGAAGCTTTAAAGCTCTGAAGCTCTAAAGCTAAAACGGTCTGAAGCTCTGAAGCTCAAACACTCTGAAGCTCTAAAGCCCTAAAGCTCTAAATCTCAAACGCTCTGAAGCTCTAAAGCTAAAACGCTCTGAAGCTCAAATGCTATAACTCTCGAAAGCTCTAATGTGCTAACGCTCTGAAGCTCTAACGCTCTAATGCTCTACAGCTCTTAGGTTCTGAAGCTCTAACGTTCTGAAGCTCTAAAGCTCTAAAGCTCTTTAAATTTCTGAAGCTCTAATGCTCTAAAGTTCTGAAGCTCCAAAGCTCTGAAGCTCTAACGCTCTACAGCTCTAAAGCTCAAATTCTGAAGCTCTAAAGTTCTGAAGCTCTGAAGTGCTGAAGCTCTAACGCTCACAGCCACAATCAGGCTCCTCTGATGGTTTAACGGCTCTCAGGTGAAGATGTTTTAGAGGAAAGCTGGTCTGTCTGTTTATTCACTGACACACTGATCTGTACACACACTTTGTTTATTCACTGACACACTGATCTGTACACACACTTTGTTTATTCACTGACACACTGATCTGTACACACACTTTGTTTATTCACTGACACACTGATCTCTACACACACTTTGTTTATTCATTGACACACTGATCTCTACACACACTTTGTTGACAGGCCTGATGTTGCCTCGTCACACATTAATGACTTTGCATTAAAATAAAGAAAATCTGCAGGACAACGATGAATAATGTCGTCCTGCTGCACTTCCTCCACTGGTTTGTAATGAGGCAACAGGAAGTAAAGAAGCAGGTATACTCTTACCGTGGTTACCCAGTCTCACACACACACACACACACACACACACACACACACACACACACACACACACACACACACACACACACACACACACACACACACACACACACACTGAGGGTTCTTCCTGGTCTCCCTCAGCAGCCTGGATCTGGATCAGAAGGAGGAGGAGCCCCTCCCCACGCTGAAGTCCACCCGCTCTGCTTCCTGTCCCAACCCAGAGACCCTGGGCCTCTGGAGCATCCCGCACCCCCCCGGCCTCCACCCCCCCTTCAGCTCTCCCCCGTCACCCCCCCAGAGGAGCCCGGAGAAGCTGCACGTAGGTTTACCTGCTCTAAGGACTTCAGTTTGAGGTTTGAGCTGAATGTTGGCTCACAGTTTGTCCAACGATCCACTCAGACTGAAATACACAGTAGTATTGAGTTTTCAAACCATTCCTGTGTACTCAGTACGTAGAGCTCCACTTGAGTTCTTCTGAGTGGATGTTCTGTGTTTCCTGCACTACGAACCAGGAAGGAGGAGCTCCGATGTTCTGCTGAGACGCTTCACGCTGTTTGCAGACGAGGAAACCAGCTTGGAGATTGAAATCTTCACAGCTCTCCTGGAGATATGAGGAGGAGAACTGTGGTTCTCCGGGAAGCACCTGGCTCCTGTGTGGTGTGAGTTACTGCAGAAGTATGATCAGGGATCAGCGTAGACCAGGGGTGCCCAACATCTTTCTACCCAAGATGTACTTTTCAAGTAGCCAGCTTCCCGTGATCTACCAGTCCAACATCTCAAACCCACATGGAGTCTCCAGCCAGGAACTTACTTCACAACCAGGAGGCGTCACATCACAGCCCCTCCCTCTCTCACACGCACAAATTCCTCTCACACGGTTGCCAGTTTGCATAGTGCACTGTAAAACACACACACACCATTACTATGAACTAAACAGAAATGAACCAGATACAAAACAGGTAGTCTGAGTGTGAAAAAGGGAAATCTCTTTCTCCGTCAGTGGGAGACCTGCAGCTGGGTGGAGGAGGAGGCCAGCATCTCATGGTCAGGAGTGTAGGAGCTGGTTGCAAGGTGTAGGCACGCCTTAAGGTGGTCATCAGTCGTTGTTGATCTGAACTTGGACTTGATGATTTTCATGAGAGAGAAATCAGAGTTACACAAATCAGCTGATCCTAAAAGGAGCTGTCAGGTTCACATCTTCTGAGATTGGGATTCTCCTCCTCCAGTCGTCTCCAGAACTCTCCAGGTTGAGCAGATGTTGATCTGGCTGTGATCTCAATGTCATTTTGCAACTTCAGGATTTCATCCTCAAGCTTTCCAGGTCGACATGTGATCTGACTTGAGCTGCAGTGGCACCAACGTCCATACTAAAAGGATAACGCGTATCGCCGGCTCCAGGCTCAGTGGAGGCAGAGTCAGTAAAACGCCTCTCAAACTCTGAGGAGATGCTCTGAACATGTTCCTCATGAGGTGCACTGTCAAGCTGTCACAGCTTTCCCTTGACGTTGTGGTTCTGCCTGCATGTGAGGGACGTTGCCCAGGTTACCAGGCTGCAGCCTGCTGGACATCAGCTGTAGCTTTTAAACATGTTGACTGAACTCAACATGCTGACGACGTCCTCACCCTGCCCCTGCAGCTCGGAATTCAGTTCGTGGAGCTCGCCAGTGAGATCAGTGAGGAAAGACAAATCTTAAAAGCCACTGGCGATCCTCTCACTTTGGATCGTAATCCACATGTTTTGAAAGCTTCAGGATATCCTTGATTTCAGGGAACAGCTCAGTAAATCTGGCCAAGAATGAACCTCTGCTGAACCACCTAACATCCGTGTGACGTAGCAGGCCTGTGTGCTCAGCATCACTCTCCTCCAGGTGAACCTGAGTGGAGAGTGATGGAGGAGTGAGAGTGGAGCCTGGCCCCAACCGAACACACAATCTTCATCACACTATCCATCACTTCTCTCATATGTACAATCTTTCCTCACAATGCTTGCCGGTGAATCAAACAATGATAATTCAGGATATCTGGGGAAGATTCACTTTGTTTGCGCAGTGCAATGAACCCGCTGGTGCGGCCCATCACAGCAGGCGCTCCATCAGTTGTGACGGAGATCCGCTTGAGGAGCGGCAGTTTTGTCTCACTAACAGATCCCATGAAAGCATTAATAATCTCCTCGCCTCTGCCGTGTCCTGTTATTGGCAAAATGGTGAGTCGCTCTTCCTTGGTGCTCGTGTCTTCAAAAACCCTCCTGATGAAAAACATCCGCCACATCAGTCGACTCGTCACGTTGGAGGGAAAAGCACTCACACTGGTTGGTATCCTTCCTCAGTTGCTCCTCCACATCCACAGCCGTTCCATCACTTCGCCTTGTCGTAGTGTCGCACTTCTTTAATGGCCTTTAGGGCTCCGTTTTATTTTTGAAGTCATCAAGGCTATCCGCTGCCTCCAGGAAAGCTTCTTTCACAATATCGCCGTCTTTGAATGGCCTCTTGTGTTTAGCAGGGACGTGACTGACGCGATAGGAAGCGATAGTTGCGGCCTTACCCTGGGTCTTCAGTTTGGTGAAGATTGACTGCCGTGCTACAAGCTGTGCATCCTAATCCTGCACTTCTGTAGTGCGTAGAAGCGTTCTGGCAGGGTAATCCCTCTCGTAGCTCCCGTGGTCCACTTTGAAACGCCACTCCAGATTCCCTTTCTTTGTCGACGCCACGGTTCCATTGCAGATCAAACAAACAGGCTTTGAATGAAAATAAACAAAAAACTAATCTTGCTGTCATACGTGTCACGATACCGTTATATACTTTTGTGTGGACGTGTTTCAGAGACTGATGTGGTGCACAGGCAAGGACTGAGGATAGGCTGCAGTGTACATTTGATACAAAATATAACGAACTCACACCCATTTGTTTATCGAAGTGTATATTTGTCTGGTCACGGAACTGAAGCAACTTTGGCTATCTGTCCGGCAAACGCTCCCCTCCGACCCTCTTACCGGTGGTCTCTGTGGGGACCGGGTCGCTCGGACGCGGCTTGGGCTGTCGCAGGTGCGCTCTCTCCGGGGCGCTCTCTCCGGGGCGCTCTCTCTGGGGCGCTCTCTCTGGGGCGCTCTCTCTGGGGCGCTCTCTCCGGGGCGCTCTCTCCGGGGCGCTCTCTCCGGGGCGCGGCGCGGCTTTTTCCCCCCAAGTGCAGACCGTAGGGAGTGCCCAACAACCGCCCTCCTCCTCCCCTCTCCCGGCCGCTCCGGCGACCGTGAGGGCCCTGTTACGACCGTGGGGGCCCCGTTACGACCGGATCCGCATGGGTCTGGCACGGCTGCCGGTGGATGAGACGTCTCCGTGCTGCTCGCGTTATGCGTGTGCCTCGGCTCGCCTCAAGGTGGGGTGGATGCCGGGGCCCCTGCGGTTTGCTGGAAACTCGCCACCGGGACGCTCTGAGTTCCGTGAGCCTCCCGCCGTCGGCTCCTCACCCGCCCCCCTAACCCGGGGGCCCGGCCGGGCGACCCACTCACTTCCTCCTACAACCTCAGATCAGACGAGACGACCCGCTGAATTTAAGCATATTACTACGTGGAGGAACGGAAACGCTATAAACTATATTGTGAATCACCTCGACTCAGGGTGTTACACACAATGCACGGCGGGGATGATGGCAACAAGACAATATAATCGTATGTACACGCTAAGTCAGCCTTAATAGACCTTAATACATGTGCATTGACACCCGGAAAAATAACAGTCAATGACATCACCGCGCTCAATCAATCACAGCGTTTGCTGGACAAAAAGTCGTTTCAGTTCCATGACTGGGCAAATATACACCACCTTTTTTTTTTTTCTTTTTTTTCCACACCCCTCGCGGTCAACTTGGAATCAATTTCGACTGATTGGGCACCCCTGGCGTAGACCAAAGTGGGCTGCAAGCGGTGCAAAGTAGCAGCAAACATATGAAAGAGCTCCTCCTCACTGGTCCGTCTGCGGAAACATGCTGAGTCATGAAATGAGAGGTTGGTCTCATACTGTACAGACATGTTTCCTTGGTTTGATAGTTATTGATCAGCAGCAGACATGTTTCTGAGAAGTATTTGTAATAATCAAATAATGAAAACACGTCTCCTGAGCGCCCTCTGTAGGCTGGAGTTGGTGTAAGTGGTTAACGTCCAGAATGTGACTCCACAGTCTCAGGGGTCGAGGAGGATCGGCTTCATGCTGAACCGTCTGCTGAGGAGAGACCGCCTGGACACCAGGGAGGAGATGGAGGCGGAGCTACACCTGTACGCCGTCTCACACACCTCCACAATTTACCTTCATCTGCAGAGCGCGTGGAACAGCTTCCTCATCGTAAGAGTCCTGTGGAGGGTTTCCTCCAGCAGCGTTTCAGAGCTGATCTCATGAAGGGAAACACCAGCAGTTGCAGCAGGGCTCCATCTGATTGGTCAGATGTGCCGCCATGGAAACACGTTATTAGATGAGAGTAGAAAAGCCTTCTTGCTTCCCAGCAGTGAGAAACTTGAGCTTTGTCGTCATGGCAACTCGTTCAGACGTCTGCAGCCACAATATTGTCAAGGTGTGTTTTCCTGCCGCCGTCTGACTGAACCATGTTTGTGTCCAGAGGTCGACTCTGCTGTTGGACCCGCGGTACAGCCGGAGGTGTGGCGGCTCCACGGACGCCGCCCTCCCCTCCATCGGGTCAGTAGCTGCTGTGACGTCACGCGGACGATTGTTTCCTTTGACCTCTGACCTCTTGAAGCTTTGTGTCCTGCAGCTGGGAGCGGACGGCTCACCTGCTGGGTCAGCTGACCTCTGAGCTCCTGCAGGACGGGATCAACCTGGAAACCCTCTACCTGCTGCTGCAGGAGCTGAGGGCGGCGGCTGAACGCAGCGTGGAGCTCCGCCTCCTCTTCTGGAGGGTGAGCCTCACTGCTTCACTCACTGCTTCACTCACTGCTTCACTCACTGCTTCACTCACTGCTTCACTCACTGCTTCACTCACTGCTTCACTCACTGCTTCACTCACTAATTCCCGGTTCAGTTCCAGACTCTGTCGAAGGTTCACATTCTACATCTGTTTGACACTTTAGGAAAACTTTTATTTCTTCTTTCAAAGTGTGAGAATCTTATTAGTCCAACGTCTATAACCTCTGACCTCCATCTCCTTAAGGGGGTCCTGGTATCTCCTTAAGGGGGTCCTGGAGTCTCTTCGCATTATTATGACGTCACTAAGTGAAAGTGCTGTCTGACTGCCACACCACCATGATCACCTTTCACTAACTCCTTTAGGAAGCCTCCTAACTCCTTTACTAACTCCTTTAGGAAGCCTCCTAACACCTGTCACTAACTCCTTCAGGAAGCCTCCTAACACCTTTCCTTAACTCCTTCAGGAAGCCTCCTAACACCTTTCACTAACTCCTTTAGGAAGCCTAACACCTTTCCTTAACCCCGTGACATCATCCACGGGGTTAAGGTAAAGTCAATAGATAAGGAGTTATAAGGGACTTTTCGGACGTACCTTTAGGAATAAAACTAAAATGGCTGCCAACAACAACACTGGTTCGAGTGTGTGTTTCAGTGTGTGTGTTGTGTGTTGCAGTGTGGGGAGCTGTGTGTGTTCCTGGTTGGGACTCTGGAGGATTGTCTTGGTGACCGGCGGAGCCTCGGAGGAGGTTCCACAGCAGATCAGCTCCTGTAAGTCACTTTCTTACTGAATGTTCAGGTTTCCAGCAGACTGGGGTCAGAGGCCAATCAGAGAGCAGACTGGGGTCAGAGACCTATCAGAGACCAATCAGAGAGCAGACTGGGGTCAGACCCCAATCAGAGAGCAGAATGGGGTCAGAGACCAATCAGAGAGCAGAATGAACTTTCACCTGATCAATTAGCTTTTATCAGCTTCTTACCAATCAGCACAGATTCACAGTAGAAAACCATCCGCCCATGAAGGGAATCTCTTTTTATTATCGTTTCAAAGACACAAAGAAATGATGAATGCCATTTAAAACCCGGCTGTAATAAAAAGTAAAAGAGAGTCACCAGTCAGCTCACTACTGACACCTGTTGGCTAAGGATCAGTTTCACCTGTGGACCAGTGGAGATTCAGAATAATGGCAGAGGACGTCTGTGATCTTAATCCCGTGTGGACGCTCCATGTCTGAAATTTAGGTAAACATTCCGCCGTAAATTACCAACAATGTTTCCCCCAACGCCGTGGTCCGGTGCCGATCAGCATGTCAGTGATTGGCTGGTATTTTAGTTGTTGTGTTTATTCATCATGAGACTGATGTGGTCAGTTGACACGCCCCCTCTGCGAAGGCCGCCCGCCGCCCCAAGGTGACCTCCATACGCCCAGGGCAGGACAGCGGTATGCTGGGGGAGAAAGGTGGTGTGGGGTGGAGGACGGTGGTGTGGGGGAGGACAGCGTAGTGTGGGGGAGGACAGTGTGGTGCGGGAGAGGACAGTGTGGTGTGGGAGAGGACAGCGTGGTGCGGGGGAGGACAGTGTGGTGTGGGAGAGGACAGTGTGGTGTGGGAGAGGACAGTGTGGTGTGGGAGAGGACAGCGTGGTGCGGGTGAGGACAGTGTGGTGTGGGAGAGGAGAGTGGTGTGGGGTAGGACGGCGGGGTGGGGGGGCCCGAACTGGACGGAATTATCTGGCAGTGTGGTGCTGAGACGAGCAGGCTTTCATACCGGAGGAGATTGCTCCAACCGGTAGAGGTGGTCCTCGTCTGCAGCACCAGCAGCAGTCGGCCACGCCCCCTGCCTCACACTGCCTGCTGAAAAACCCACAGAAGAGGAGGGGGAACCATAGAAAGACACTGGACCATAACACCCCTTTTGTTTTCCATTTTTACTAATGAGTTTCCACCGTTGGTACTAAAACATGCAACCATGGCTAAATATGCAGATGATACTACATTATATGCAGATGATAGTACATTATATGCAGATGATAGTACATTATATGCATCATGCAGCAGGTCAACTTAATCACATTCTAAATGAAGAGTGAGTTGTTGCAGGGCAGTGGATTCAAGACAATAGGTTGGTGAGCAATTCTGATGAAATTAAATGTTTGTTAGTTGGTTCACAATATATGTTGAAAACAAAACAAACTAAATTAAAATTACTATTAGGAAGAACAGAAATTGAACAAGTAGAAGAAACTAAATTATCCGGGGTTATAGTTATCATGGAACAGTCACATAAATAATCTATTACAAAGAATGGGTCGGAGTATGGGCGTGATCAAACACTGGAGGGATGTTTCCACAATGGTTGACCAAACGACTAGTTCAGTCACTAGTACTGTCTCACGTGGAACATGCTTCTGGTGTTTGGGAAAACACGAGTGAAAAGAAGTTACTCAGGTCGCTCAGAATGAAGCAGCTGGGATTGTTCTGGGACGTCCGTACAGAACCAGCGTAATACCAGTGCTTAATGAGTTGGCTTGGCTGACTGTCAAAAGCTGATTAATAGATTTTATGATACCATTTATCAGGATTTTTATTTTAACAAAAAAATCCAGAAGTAAATTACAATAAATTATGTTTGTGTTTTTTGTTTTGTTTTCAGATTTCCGCTATTCTCTAACTCCTAGGAAACAGTGACATGCTCCTGCATGTAGAACCAATACAATGCAAACAACAGTATCATATCCAGCCATGGTTACATGGAATGCATTCTCTGTGTTTTGGTTGCTGGAGAACAACAACAAACGTTTTCAAAAGAAATGAAAGTTGTTCCTTTTTACCCAATAAACTCTGGTTTCATTGGGTGTTTCACTACATCAATGATGAGTGAGGAGGTGGAGCCCCTCCCTTTTGTTGTCATTATCATCATATATATATTTTGTATGAGGATTTGTGTGTGTGTGTGTGTGTGTGTGTGTGTGTGTGTGTGTGTGTGTGTGTGTGTGTGTGTGTGTGTGTGTGTGTGTGTGTGTGTGTGTGTGTGTGTGTGTGTGTGTGTGTGTGTGTAAAATAAGGTAATATTGGTTCATTCCGGTGGAGGCAGTGACTTTCCACTGCTCACAGATCAATTTCAATATGTACATAAAGACGTGGTGAACGTATAAATGTGACACCGGTTTGTTCTCTCTCTCTGTCCATCTGTCTGTCTGTCTCTCTGTCTCTCTCTCTCACTCTCTCTCTGTCTGTCTCTCTCTCTGTCTCTCGGTCTGTCTGTCCATCCTCAGACTGAGCACGCTCATCGTCCAGACACTCGCTGTCATGTTCAGAGAGACCGAGGTGGAAGCAGCCAGGATCAACCTGCTGTCTGCCAAAAAGTAACCTGTCTGTCTCTGTCTCTGTCTCTGTGTGTCTGTCTCTCCCTCTCGCGCTCTATCTATCTATCTATCTATCTATCTATCTATCTATCTATCTATCTATCTATCTATCTATCTATCTATCTATCTGTCTATCTGTCTATCTGTCTATCTGTCTATCTGTCTGTCTGTCTGTCTGTCTGTCTATCTATGTCTCTCTGTCTGTCTTTCTGTCTGCCCATCCTTATAGTTGCTACAAAATGAGCACACAGCCCATTTTTAACCAACAGAATTTGGTCAAGGTTAGTCAGGGTCAAGGTCAGGGTTTGTTAGGGTCAGGGTTAGTTAGGGTCAGGGTTAGTCAGGGTTGGGATTAGTCAGGGTCAAGGTCAGGGTAGGTAGGATCAAGGCTAGTCAGGGTTAGATACGGCCAAGGTCAGGGTTAAGTAGGGTCAATGTCAGGGTTAGGTATGGTCAGGGTTAAGTAGGGTCATGGTTAGGTAGAGTCAGGGTCAAGGCCAGGGTTAGTTAGGGTCAAGATGAGGGTGAGGTTGAGTTAGGTCAAGGTCAGAGTCAGGCTTAGTATCAATGTCAGGAATAGGGTTAGGGCGAGTTATTATCAAGGTTAGGGTTAGTTATTATCAAGGTTAGGGTTAGTTATTATCAGGGTTGGTGGTGCATGCTCTGATTGGAGATGTCTCTGTCCTCCCACAGAGGAGCTCTGGCCTCCAGGCTGCTGCTGGCGTTGGTCTCTGGACCAGAACCCAGAACAGCTGACAGAGAGTCTGAGGTGAGATACCGAACTCCACCAGCAGGGCGGTGAGGCCACACACTCCTCAGACTCATACCCCTCTCTGGCAGGTCCAGGGCTTCCTGGAGGAGTACCAGGACGCCGCCTGCTGGCTGCTCTTCGAGATGCTGCTTCTGGGCTACGAGGTGAGTCTGGTGAAACAGGAAGTCCTCATGTTCTAATTCTGCTCGTTGAAACAGGAAACAGAATAGAACAGCAGGAAGAGGAGGAGTGTTCAAATACCTTTTTTCTTTTTTAACTTTTAACAAAATGCAATTATATATATATATATATATATATATATATACCACTGAATGTGTGAAACTTTACAAAAATATAATGTACCAATTTCTACTCACTCTCACCCTCAAATCCACTCTCGCCCTCACAGCCACGCTTACCCTAACCCCAACACCCACTCTCACGCACACATCCCCTCTCAACCTCACACCCACTCTCACCCCCACACCCACTTTCACCCTGAAGTCCACTCTCACCCCCACTCTCACTCTAACACTCACACCCACTCTCACCCCCAACCTCACACCTCTTCACACCCACCCTCACATCTGCTCTCACCCTCACACCCACTCTCACCCTCAAATCCGCTCTCACCCCGCCACGTGCCCTCACACCCACACTCACCTTCACCTTTGTCCAGTCCTTCAGCGCGTCAGGCCAGTTCAACAAAACCTCCAGTGTCCGAGGACAAACCATGTAGGCAGTACTCAGAGCGTACCCCAATACCTCTACGGTGTACTTATGTAACCTCATCCACAGCCATTGGACCTGTGGACCTGTGGACCTGTGGACCAGACCACAGCACATGAAGAACCATCACATATTTTACATTTCCAACATGAGGATGACTCCAACAACTGTTCAAAATACTCTACTGGAGTCCAATAGAAGCAACGTAATATTTTGTACTGCATCAGTCTCACTCTCTGGTCTCTGGATAGAGGACCACCATGACTACTTCCTGGATAGAGTACCACCACGAGTACTCTCTAGATAGAGGAACACCGCATTAACCTGAACACTGCTCCTATGAACAACACAGCATCTGTCGTACCTATTGTACCTGTCGGACATGCCGTACCAGTTGTACCTGCTGTACCTCTTGTACCTCGTACCTCTCGTTCCTGTTGGATCAGTCGTACCTGTCAGACCAGTCGTACCTCTCGGACCTGTTGGAACAGTCTATCTTCTAGTCCATGGTAGAGTCTATCCTCTGGTCCGTGGTACAGTCTATCCTCTGGTCTTTGGTAGACTCTATCTTCTGGTCTGTGGTAGAGTCTATCTCCTGGCCTGTGGTAGAGTCTATCATCTGGTCCATGGTAGAGTCTATCCTCTGGTCTGTTGTAGATTCTATCCTCTGGTCCATGGAAGAGTCTATCCTCTGGTCCATGGTAGAGTCTACCCTCTGGTCCGTGGTAGAGTTTATTCTCTGGTTCGTGGTAGAGTCTATTCTACCCTCTGTTCCATGGTAGATTCTTTCCTCTGGTCTGTGGTAGAGTCTATCCTCTGGTCTGTTGTAGAATCTGTCCTCTGGTCCATGGTAGAGTCTATCCTCTGGTCTGTTGTAGAATCTATCCTCTGGTCCATGGTAGTGTCTATCCTCTGGTCAATGGTAGAGTCTATTGGTCCATGGAAGAGTCTATCCTCTGGTCCATGGTAGAGTCTACCCTCTGGTCCGTGGTAGAGTCTATTCTCTGGTTCGTGGTAGAGTCTATTCTCTGGTTCGTGGTAGAGTCTATTCTACCCTCTGGTCCATGGTAGAGTCTACGCTCTGGTCCATGGTAGAGTCTATCCTCTGGTCTGTTGTAGAATCTATCCTCTGGTCCATGGTAGAGTCTATCCTTTAGTCCACGGTAGTCTATCCTCTGGTCAATGGTAGAGTCTATTGGTCCATGGAAGAGTCTATCCTCTGGTCCATGGTAGAGTCTATCCTTTAGTCCACGGTAGTCTATCCTCTGGTCAATGGTAGAGTCTATTGGTCCATGGAAGAGTCTACCCTCTGGTCCGTGGTAGAGTCTATTCTCTGGTCCGTGGTAGAGTCTGTTCTACCCTCTGGTCCATGGTAGATTCTTTCCTCTGGTCTGTGGTAGAGTCTATTCTCTGGTCCGTGGTAGTGGTCTATCTTCTGCTCAATGGTAGAGTCTACCCTATCCGTGGTAGCTGCCTCGCTGAACACTGACCAGTCCGTACACTCAAAGCAACTTCCACCGACATCGTGGTGCAACCAATATCATCTGGCCAGGCCATTGGAAGTCTTCTGCAACGCAGAGATAATATTTCTGATGTCTTGAGCAAATTGCTGCCGCACGGGTCGTGTTGCTCCGCCGCCGCCATCTTGGGATGTGTTTTGAGCCTGTGAATGTTTCAATGTGAAACATCGCCACTGGTCGTGCTCTTCTTTGGTTTCGACATCCTTGTGCAGTGATCCAGTCTTCTGGTCGGGACACCTGTCAGCCCGTGGTCAGGGACAAATTTCTTGGGATGAATTCAACGCCGTTTGACGAAACGTTTTACCAAGGTCGCCATCTTGCCAACCACGTCACTATCTCCATTCCACAGTTTGCAGCCAGCGAGCAGGCTAGGGAAGTAGCACTGTGCTATCCAACTTTTCATGGCAACATGTTGCTGTTTGGACGGATTTTACACTCAAAACACAAAGCAACACAGCAACGTGGATGTTAGCAAAGCAACACAGCAATGCACAATGTTAGCAATGCGCAATGTTAGCAAAGCAACGCAGCAACGTACAATGTTAGCAAAGCAACACAGCAATGTGCAATGTTAGCAAAGCCATAGTACAGCGAGGCGGCGCTCTGCAGCCAGACGTCAGCGTTTTCAAACTCCAGCTCTGGGAGGAGAACAGCACTGACATCAGAACAATGAGCAGCAGTTCCTCCAGGCTGTCAGCAGGCGATTCACACCTCCATGAAGCTGCGTCCTACTCCACGCTAAACTCCCTGAAAATAGTCCCAATGGTTGGAGCTGCATTAGAGCTGGAAACATTGTGTTGCTGCTGCCTTGCTCAAGGATTTCCACAGGAATTAATAAAGTCATTCTGAGCTTTTAAAGGTAGAACTAGTTTATTATGAGATGATGACGTCATGCAGACCCCCACATTGTCCACATGGAACAAAAATACTTTGTACTGCTTCCTTTTCTGACCTGATACTAACCTCAACTTGTCTTTTGAGAGAGTACATGTATACTTTAGTACATTTCATACTTTACTGTAGAGAGGAGTTTATTACAGCCTCATATAAAGTCAACAATAATGATAATAATAATATTAGAGCAAACAGACCTTTGGTATCGGAATAGTATCAGTATCAGCAGATATCCAAATTCGCATATCGGGATCCGATCGGAAGTGGAAAAATGTGGATTGATACATTCCCACCTAAATACCAATTCTAATGATCGGGACATTTATTGATCTTCTCCTTTATCAAACAGCTGTTTGAATGTTTCCATTAAGCGCCTCGTTGGAGAACAGCAAGTAGTTTAGAGAAGGTCACATGAAGGTCACCTGGAAAGGTCAGAGAGCATTTTAGCTTCCTTCTGAGCGTTCAGCCTGAAGGCCCAGATCAATACCTTTTTTTAAAAAAGCATAAATGTAGTGTGTGTAAGAATTCTGGGTAATAATATGTGCTCCTGTTGGGTGATGGGAAACGATCTAACTGTCCGGACTGTTGCTTGTTATGCTGCTTCTGAACAGCAGGGGGTGGAGGGTTGATGAGCGTTAACCTGAGAGCCTGAAACTCCTCACACATTCAGTGAGCAGCTCGTATTACAGCCTCACTCGTTTCACAGGTACAGTTTGTGTTTCATGCCTAGTTTGAACACTTGGTGGCAGCAATGAGTCCCTGTTCGTAGAGTTATTGACTGCATTTTCGTGTAGAAACTCTTGGTTGGCTTGTTACATTTGGTGGATGATCCTGCAAACGGCCTGTTGTTTGTGCTTCAGACCAGCAGGAGTCCCTCCACTGACAGTAACCGCCTCACAGTGGCCTGGATCCTCCGAGTCCTGCAGCCTCACCCTCACCTGGTAAAGTCGAATCACCACCATTCAACCTGGTCACTAGTGTTGGTCACTCACTGGAGGGGATGAAGCCTGAGCTCCAGCCACAGTAGATGTTTGGTTCAGATGATTCATGAATCTCACTGCAGCTCAGGGTCACTGCTCTCCATCGACACCTTCTGTTTATTTTTTCTCTAGATCAGTGAGTCAGACCTGAAACATTATAACTCATTAATCAGCTGATTCAACCATTCTACTAACTCATTATTCAGTTGATTGAACCGTTATAATAACTCATTATTCAGCTGATTGAACCATTCTACTAACTCATTATTCAGCTGATTGAACCGTTATAACTCATTGTTCTTGAACCATTCTACTAACTCATAATTCAGCTGATTGAACCATTCTACTAACTCATTATTCAGCTGATTGAACCATTCTACTAACTCATTATTCAGCTGATTGAACCGTTATAATAACTCATTATTCAGCTGATTGAACCATTATAATAACTCATTATTCAGCTGATTGAACCGTTCTACTAACTCATAATTCAGCTGATTGAACCATTCTACTAACTCATTATTCAGCTGATTGAACCATTATAACTCATTGTTCTTGAACCATTCTAACTAACTCATTATTCAGCTGATTGAACCATTCTACTAACTCATTATTCAGCTGATTGAACCGTTCTACTAACTCATTATTCAGCTGATTGAACCGTTATAAGAACTCATTATTCTTGAACCATTATAATAACTCACTATTCAGCGAAATGGTTACAAACTTCCATGTCGGGTTTCTGTTTTATCCCTGAAGGTCTTGAAGAGCTCGCACAGTGGTAAATGTAGTTTTCCTGTTATTTCTTTTCCATGTTTACCGTAGAAAGTTGAGGTTTTGTTCTCTGTCCTCATGTATTTTTTCTTGAAATCTTAAGCTGCTCAGACTGAATGTTCAGACTGAAGCAGCCTTCTAGCCTGAGGTGGTAAAGTGACAGGAAGCTGTCATGTGACTCTCCTCCTCAGCTCTCCTTTGTCAGCCACCAGGCCCAGCAGGTGGTTCTGGTCCTGTCGGACCTGCAGGACTCGGCTCTGAGCCCCACGCGCTCCGTCCTGCTCTTCCAGCGCTGTCGCCTCCTGCTGGCCTGCCTGCAGCACAACAAGCAGCTGGCTGACCACCTCCGCTCACACTTCAGGGAGGAGTTCAGGTGTGACGCCCACCTTCTGTAGCAGTGACTCCTTCACCTTCTGTAGCAGTGACTCCCCCACCGTCTGTAGCAGTGACTCACCCACCGTCTGCAGCAGTGACTCCCCCACCGTCTGTAGCAGTGACTCCTTCACCTTCTGTAGTCGTGACTCCTTCACCTTCTGTAGCAGTGACTCCTTCACCTTCTGTAGCAGTGACTCCTTCACCTTCTGTAGCAGTGACTCCCCCACCGTCTGCAGCAGTGACTCCCCCACCGTCTGTAGCAATGACTCCTTCACCTTCTGTAGCAGTGACTCCTTCACCTTCTGTAGTCGTGACTCCCTCACCGTCTGTAGCAGTGACTCTTTCACCGTCTATAGCAGTGACTCATTCACCTTCTGTAGCAGTGACTCATTCACCATCTATAGCAGTGACTCCTGCACCGTCTGTAGCAGTGACTCCCTCACCTTCTGTAGCAGTGACTCCTTCACCTTCTGTAGCCGTGACTCCTTCACCGTCTATAGCAGTGACTCCCTCACCTTCTGTAGTCGTGACTCCTTCACCGTCTATAGCAGTGACTCCTTCACCTTGTGTAGTCGTGACTCCTTCACCGTCTATAGCAGTGACTCATTCACCGTCTATAGCAGTGACTCCTGCACCTTCTGTAGCAGTGACTCCTTCACCGTCTATAGCAGTGACTCATTCACCTTCTGTAGCAGTGACTCATTCACCGTCTATAGCAGTGACTCCTGTACCTTCTGTAGCAGTGACTCATTCACCTTCTGTAGTCGTGACTCCCTCACTGTCTGTA
Source organism: Lipophrys pholis (assembly GCF_963383615.2). NCBI lineage: Eukaryota > Metazoa > Chordata > Actinopteri > Blenniiformes > Blenniidae > Lipophrys > Lipophrys pholis. The sequence continues at coordinate 2,544,151 of NC_137644.1, read as the reverse complement.
GCAGTGACTCCTTCACCATCTGTAGCAATGACTCCTTCACCTTCTGTAGTCGTGACTCCCTCACTGTCTGTAGCAGTGACTCCTTCACCTTCTGTAGCAATGACTCATTCACCGTCTGTAGCAGTGACTCCTGCACCGTCTGTAGCAGTGACTCCTTCACCGTCTGTAGCAGTGACTCCTTCACCGTCTGTAGTCGTGACTCCCTCACCGTCTGTAGCAGTGACTCCCTCACCTTCTGTAGCAGTGACTCCCTTACCGTCTGTAGCAGTGACTCCTTTACCGTCTGTAGCAGTGACTCCTTTACCGTCTGTAGCAGTGACTCCCCCACCGTCTGTAGCAGTGACTCCTTCACCTTCTGTAGTCGTGACTCCCTCACCGTCTATAGCAGTGACTCATTCACCTTCTGTAGCAGTGACTCCTGCACCGTCTGTAGCAGTGACTCCTTAACCTTCTATAGCAGTGACTCCCTCATCGTCTGTAGCAGTTACTCATTCACCTTCTGTAGCAGTGACTCCTTCACCGTCTGTAGCAGTGACTCCTGCACCGTCTGTAGCAGTGACTCCTTCACCTTCTGTAGCAGTGACTCCCTCACCGTCTGTAGCAGTGACTCCTTTACCGTCTGTAGCAGTGACTCCCCCACCGTCTGTAGCAGTGACTCCTGCACCGTCTGTAGCAGTGACTCCCCCACCGTCTGTAGCAGTGACTCCTTTACCGTCTGTAGCAGTGACTCCTTTACCGTCTGTAGTCGTGACTCCTTCACCGTCTGTAGCAGTGACTCCTTCACCTTCTGTAGTCGTGACTCCTTCACCGTCTGTAGCAGTGACTCCTTCACCTTCTGTAGTCGTGACTCCTTCACCGTCTGTAGCAGTGACTCCCCCACCTTCTGTAGTCGTGACTCCTTCACCGTCTGTAGCAGTGACTCCTTCACCGTCTGTAGCAGTGACTCCCCCACCGTCTGTAGCAGTGACTCCCCCACCATCTGTAGCAGTGACTCCTTCACCGTCTGTAGCAGTGACTCCCCCACCGTCTGTAGCAGTGACTCCCCCACCGTCTGTAGCAGTGACTCCCCCACCGTCTGTAGCAGTGACTCCTTCACCGTCTGTAAAGAAAGCAGGGCTTTTACTTTGTAAAGGTGAGTAAAGGCGAGTATTTCCTCTGCAGGTACTGCGTCAAGCCGTCGTGCGCTGAGGTCAAGCTGCCGCCTCACTTCCCGATCAGCCGGCTGACTGTGCGACTGGTGGACGGCGTGCTGGCGGCCATTTTGAAGACATAAACAACCCCATCACGCTGCTATTCCACTGCAGGCCTGAGGGGGGCGTGTGCCTTTACCGAGCTCTGTCGTGTCACTTCCTGTTTCTCCTCTGATTAGTTTTCAGTTTTCTCAATAAAGTCAAGCTGCTTTAACGTTCATCACTTTTACTTTTCATCATCTTTTGTCTCTTCGATTGTTTTTCTTTGTCAAAGTGAAGCCAGTTAACTGATTCATGTTCCAATCAAGTTACATCTTCTTTCCAGTCTCTCCACATTAAGTTTGACTTCCTGTGTTCATGGAACGAGGTGGGAGCATGAAGTCGACTCCAGTGTCGATTCAAAGCTCTTACTTTGTCACTGTCATATCAAACTATTTTCACATTAAGAGTTTTTTTCCCTTGAATGAGTCATTTAAAGTGTTGAAGTAACTTGAAGCTTAAAGAAACGAACTGACCGTCACATTCGATCAATAATGTCCTCGTCTTTCTGCAGTTTAATCCTGGATCAATGATTCTCAACTCATTCAAACCTGGGTCAGACCTGATTCAAACCTGGGTCAGACCTGATTCAAACCTGGGTCAGACCTGATTCCAACCTGGGCCAGACCTGATTCCAACCTGGGTCAGACCTGATTCAAACCTGGGTCAGACCTGATTCAAACCTGGGCCAGACCTGATTCCAACCTGGGCCAGACCTGATTCCAACCTGGGCCAGACCTGATTCCAAGCTGGGTCAGACCTGATTCTAACCTGGGCCAGACCGGATTCTAACCTGGGCCAGACCTGATTCAAACCCGGGCCAGACCTGATTCAAACCCGGGCCAGACCTGATTCAAACCTGGGCCAGACCGGATTCTAACCTGGGCCAGACCTGATTCTAACCTGGGTCAGACCTGATTCAAACCTGGGCCAGACCTGATTCAAACCCGGGCCAGACCTGGGCCAGTCCAGGGTCATGCATTACTATTTTATCAATCAGGAATTTTACTGAAATGTTTCCAAAATAAGTTTCAGATCAAATCCTGATCAATAGAATCAATAGATTACTAAGTGAGTTTCTGCTGGTTTGAATAGAATCAGATTACAAAGTGTGAGATGAGAGGAGGAGAGGAGGATTGATGGAGGAGAGGATGAGAGGATAGAGAAGAGGATGGAGGAGAGGAGGATTAGAAGAGGGGGACAGACAAAAGGACAACAGGGGAGAGGACAAAGGAGAGGAGGATGGGGGATGATGGAGGAGAAGAGTGACGGAGGAGAGGAGGACGGAGGAAGATGGAGGCTCAGATTAAAACCTAATGGAGGAAACGTTGGATGATGTAGAGAAAGATAGACGAGCAAACAGGAAGCGACTCCACCCAACAGTTTTAATGACCAAAGTCCTCACTTCCTGTCTGGAACTGAGACCCTCCTGATGGGGTCTGAGACCCTCCTGACGGAGTCTGAGACCCTCCTGACGGGGTCTGAGGGAACGAGTTAATAATCAAACTGAATTAGAAGAGAAGTGACAGAGTTAATAATCAATGGTTGTCTCCGTTACAAGGTCTGGTAGAAACACCAGAACAAACCAGACCTTATCCAACCAGCAGGGGGAGACGATGAGTCAAAAGTTGCCTGATTGGTTTGATTTTATATCAGTAATGATATTATTGATCAGTGATTGGTGAAAGTGTGACTAAGCCCCGCCTCCTTTGGGGGACTTCGCATTGCCCCAAGCTGCGCACACACACACACACACACACACACACACACACACACACACACACACACACACACACACACACACACACACACACACACACACACACATTACTGGAGACAGAAATCAATGAATCCTCTCCTTTATTAAAGATTACCTATAGAAATTGAAGAACATAAAGTTCAGGATCATCGTTAGGTTGTTGGCATAAACATATTTTGACATTATTACAGTTTTGAAATTTATTTTCTATTGTTTTTTTCTGCTTGTTGCTCCCAGGAGGGGGGGGGGGGCGCTCTGGCGCCCTCTATTGGCCAGCTGCCACTGGAAAAGCTTTTAAGGTGGACAGTATTTCCACTAAACCTCCTGCAGGGAAAGTGATTACTGCTGGTAAAGGTCTTCAATGTGGATCCGACCAAACAGTGAACTTGTGACCTCAGCTTTTCTGCTTTGTTTGTGGGTATTTATGTACAGAAGAGTATTACGGCCACTGAAGAAAACAATTAATTTGGACGTACAAAAAAGAAAATCCTTACGCACTTCGAGAAAAAAAGTCGAGATTTTCTTTTTCTTTTTCAAATACAAGCTGGAGACTCCTGTCTCCTCTGGTCCATCGCTCATCATGAAACAATCACATTAAAGGAGATATTTCTGACTATACAGGGTTGCTTACTGCTTATGGACTTCATTCTACACAGGATTTCCTTGTTTATTAATAATATGTGACATAAATAGCCTACGAGCCAACGGGATCGGTGCTCATGTCTTTCGCAAAAACTAACCTTCACTTTGATTATCGACTTTTTTTTGTTTAACCTCAAAATAGTTTTTCTTCAGTGGCCTTCATACTCTTCCATATTTAAGTGGCTGTAATTAGATCGTTGTGTGTAAGTTGTTTGGTGTGCCCACAAGGACCTGTGAGGGTGTTGATGTGCCCTCAGCCTCGACTGCCAGGCTCACTCTTCTTCCTGTCTGATTAAGATAGAAGCACTCAAGACAGAGCATAACAAAATGAGCCTAAAAGACGAGACTGAGGGCAACAACAAAAAATAACCTTTGTTTATAAGAGGAGAGTAAAACATCTGAAGGAGTTTTGAATGCATGTTGTGCTTACTGAGCGGTGTGTGTGTGTGTGTGTGTGTGTGCGTGTGTGTGTGTGTGTGTGTGTGTGTGAAGGGATCTGTTTCTACACACTCAGTTTTAGACGTATAAAGATTTATTTGTGCTTACCAAAATTGGTTTGGGTGTGAAGACAGAGGTTAGAAGTGAAGACAGAAGTTAGAAGTGAAGACAGAAGTTTGAAGTGAAGACAGAGGTTAGAAGTGAAGACAGAGGTTAGAAGTGAAGACAGACGTTTGAAGTGAAGACAGAGGTTAGAAGTGAAGACAGACGTTTGAAGTGAAGACAGAAGTTAGAAGTGAAGACAGACATTTGAAGTGAAGACAGAAGGTAGGAGTGAAGACAGAAGTTTGAAGTGAAGACAGAGGTTTGAAGTGAAGACAGAGGTTAGAAGTGAAGACAGACGTTTGAAGTGAAGACAGAGGTTAGAAGTGAAGACAGACGTTTGAAGTGAAGACAGAAGTTAGAAGTGAAGACAGACATTTGAAGTGAAGACAGAAGGTAGGAGTGAAGACAGAAGTTTGAAGTGAAGACAGAGGTTAGAAGTGAAGACAGAAGTTTGAAGTGAAGACAGAAGGTCGAAGTGAAGACAGACGTTTGTAGTGAAGACAGAAGGCCGAAGTGAAGACAGAGGTTTGAAGTGAAGACAGAAGGTAGAAGTGAAGACAGAAGGTAGAAGTGAAGACAGAAGTTTGAAGTGAAGACAGAAGTTAGAAGTGAAGACAGAAGGTAGAAGTGAAGACAGAGGTTAGAAGTGAAGACAGAAGTTAGATGACACACAGTCACAGTTAATTCCAGTGAGGACAAACGTTGTTTCACACTTTAAGCCTTCGTCTCAGCCCAAATTCTGGGTTGTGTTTGCCCTCAGTGTAGACTGGCAGACTCAGCCTTTGACCTTTCGGCTTTGGCGCCGCGGTTGGTGTCCGTCCAGAGGGGAAGTGTCCTGGTCAGGATGCAGACAGGACCTGTGTGCAGGTTTTGGTGGTAGTAGGGTTCAGGTCTCTGAAGGGCTCGGACAGACGGGGGCCCTGCAGGCGGGCCAGCAGGGTGGTCCTGCGGATGCTGCTGTCTGAGTCTTGGTGCCGGATCCTTTTCTGTAGGCGGCGGCAGCACGGCAGACTGCCGCTGAAGATCATGTAGATCCAGGGGTTACAGCAGCTGTTGAGGCTGGCTAGCAGGGCGGAGAGCGTCACGGCGGCATTCTCCGAGTCTGCAGGGAACGGGGTGGAGTGGGGGGTGGAGTGGGGGGGTGGAGTGGGGGGTGGGGGCAGGAAAAGACCGTTAGAACTCAATCAAGTCCTCGCAGGAGTTTGCTCTTCGTCCAGAGGGAATCCAACCAGAGCGTAAATGTTTATTCTTCCTCCATTTGGAGCCATTTAAAAGTAATCACAGCTAATGTGGCTACAGGCTAATGCTAATGTCGCTTATCGAGGACTACCGGGGGCTACCGGGGGCTACCGGGGGCTACCGGGGGCTACCGGGGGCTTCTGGCATGTTGTGGTGAGAACTGAGTGGGTTGAGCTTTATTGAGGCGCTGCTCCGGTAGTAAACAGGAGATTACAGTCATAGTAACGTTTCAGCTAAGCTAATGGCTGACACACGGAGCAAAGCGGAGAGACAGTTTGACAAAATAAATACGTCATGAGCAGCGGTCACATGGACCATAAGTAATCCAATTACAACAGCTTGATGTAAACACTGATGTGATGTGATGGGAGGAGTGTCCATGGTTACGATACCGCCAGTTCAAAAACACGTCCGGTGGTGTCCATGGTTACGATACCGCCAGTTTAAAAGCACGTCCGGTGGTGTCCATGGTTACGATACCGCCAGTTTAAAACCACGTCCGGTGGTGTCCATGGTTACGATACCGCCAGTTCAAAAACACGTCCGGTGGTGTCCATGGTTACGATACCGCCAGTTTAAAAACACGTCCGGTGGTGTCCATGGTTACGATACCGCCAGTTTAAAAACACGTCCGGTGGTGCCCCAGCGGTGGAGCTCCAGGACTTCATAACGACGAGGAAGACATGAGGAAGGAACCAAATACTGTCATTCCTCACGACACCTTGAATTTTAAGCAGCTTCATGTCCCCATTTTGTTCTGAATGTCACATTTAGTTGTTTTTACCTCTTGTCCAACAGTGAGGTCACATTGCCCCGTTCACATTGACTCTGATCAGATCAGATCACAGCCGTCCGCAGCCAAAAACATCATCATCACCAAAAACACGTTTCACCCTCAAAATGAGGATTCTGCTCCGCCCACTTTCAATTCTCTGTTCTTATGCGTTTTGTCTAAAACATTTCCGGTTACTGAAAATGACATTGTGTTGGACGGCAGCCCAGTGATTTTATCTGGTCTAGAAAACTGCAGTAAAACATGAAAAACTACGCTGCTACCAGGATATAAAGTGAAACATGAAAACTGAGCTGGAATGATCGACGGCATCATGTTGACCTGAGAAGACGACATGAGGAAGACTACTGTGCTAACTTCACTTTAAGAGTACTGAGCTCTACCAGTATCTTCATAGATCAACTTTAAGAGTACTGAGGTGTACCAGTATCTACGTAGATCAACTTTAAGAGTACTGAGGTGTACCAGTATCTACATAGAGGAACTTTAAGAGTACTGAGGTGTACCAGTGTCTACATAGATCAACTTTAAGAGTACTGAGGTGTACCAGTATCTATGTAGTAGAAAGGTGGGCCCTGTGCCGTCATCCAGAGATGAAGATCCAAGCTGATCCAGAATGTCGCTGCTGGACTTCTACCAGGATCCAGAACACACCAGCTCATCACTCCAGCTTTAGTATCGGTTCACTCCTTCCTGTTCGTCTAAGGATTGACTTTAAAATTCTTTCATTTGTTTCTTAATGCCTTCATGGCCTCTCCTCACAGTATTTGTCCGACCTGCTCCGGCCGTCCACTCCCTCGCTCTCTCAGGTCGGCAGAGCAGTCCTTGTTGTTCGTCCCTCAGACCAACAGGAAGCAGAGAGGTGATCCTGCCTTTTCAGTCGAAGCCCAAAATTGTGGAATGACTTTCCTCTGCACCTCAAACAGGCCGACTCACTTCCTGTTTTTAAAACCTCTGAAAACACTTCTTCTCTTTGGCTTTTTAATCAGACTGAGAGGTTGACTTTTATTGTTTTTATAGTTTTAGTTATTTTTATTGTTTTAAATTGTTTTTATTGTTCTACACAGTTTTAATTCTGTTTTGTTAAGTAATTACTTTTTTTTTTATCTGTTCCTGTCTGTGTACAGCACTTTGGCCAACTGTGTTTTTTTAAAGTACTCTATAAATAAATCTGAGTTGAGTTGAGTCAATAAGATGTTACCGTAAGACGTTACCATAAGGTTACCGTAAGGTGTTACCGTAAGGTGTTACCGTAAGGTGTTACCGTAACGTCACAATAAGACGTTCCAGTAACTTGTTCCAGTCTCACTGACCGTCAAAGGAGAAGGTCCGGTCCCACACCGACCACATCTGCACGGTGAAGAACGGCGCCCAGCACACCATGTACGCCACCACGATCACTGACGTCATCTTCGCTGTGCGTAATTTGGCGCGTGAGATGGTTCCGCCGCTGCTGACGGAGTTCTGGCCCAGGACGGCGCCCCGGGAGGCGGCGCTCCTCCTGCGGGTCTTGGCCCGGATGTTGGTCCAGAGGGTCCTGCAGATGAAGCCGTAGCAGAACAGCAGCACGGCCACCGGCAGCACGAAGATCCCCACCGTGATCCAGGTGACGTAGGCGCGCGGCCCCCACGGTTGCACGAAGTGGCCCCAGCAGTCCAAGACGGCCGAGCCGGGCCGCACCTCGCTCAGGGAGAAGATGAAGTACTGCGGGGTGCTGAGGACCAGGCTGCACAGCCAGGTGGCGCCGATCATGACTTGGGCGCGGTGGACTGGCCGCTGGAGCGTCTGCAGCGGGTGGCAGACGGCCAAGTAACGGTCGAGCGTCATCATCACCATCATGTAGGTGGAGGCGAACATGCCCAGCACCTGCAGGTGCTTGACGACGCGGCACAGGAAGTCCGGGCCGCTGAAGCGGAAGGTGACCTTCCAGCAGAGCTGCGGCAGCACCTGGAAGAAGGCCACCACCAGGTCCGCCAGGCTCAGGTGCTTCATGAACAGGTGCATGCGGGACGGCTTTCTGCGGGTTCTGTACATAGCCAGGAGCACGCTGCCGTTCCCCACCACCGCCGCCAGAAACGCCAGGCTCAGCACGGCCATCTCCATCTTGGCCACCTCCTCGTTACGCCCGAACGGGCTGCTGTGGTTCCTCCAGGAGGCGTCGCTGTGGTTCCTCCAGGAGGCGTCGCTGTGGTTACTCCAGGAGGCGTCGCTGTGGTTCCTCCAGGAGGCGTCGCTGTGGTTACTCCAGGAGGCGTCGCTGTGGTTCCTCCAGGAGGCATCGCTGTGGTTCCTCCAGAACGCGTCGCTGTGGTTCCTCCAGGAGGCGTCGCTGTGGTTCCTCCTGCTGGTTCCAGAGTCCGGCTGTGTAAAACCAAACGGCTCTGTCCCGTTCATGTCTGACCCGTTACAGAAGAGGAAGAGCCCCCTCCTTTCCTCCTTCTCCTCTCCTTCTCTCGTCTTCCTCTCTTCCTCCTCCTCCTCCTGTCTGCTGGGTGTAATGGTCACCAACAGGAAAGTGCCTCTGACAGAGCTGGTGTGGAGGAGAAGCTCTGGAGGAGTCCAGCCTCCAGCCAGGGAGCGGCCACCCCTCACATCCCTACAGACTGTGGGGGAGGAGCCTTGGAACCCTCCAGACTGGGGGTAGGAGCACCAACAGTCCTCTAACAGGAGGGAATCACTTCATTGTTTCTTACAATAAAAATAGAAAAAGTGATTTTATGAACAGCTGAAGGAAATGGATCATATTGTGCTTTAATTGTGAAATAGAAAGTCTCATAAATAAATAACAGAAACTTACAGGAACTAATCCTAACCCTAACATTGGTTCTGCGTGTTTTTCCTCTGAGTCTGGTTCTTCATAGTTCTCCTCTGAGTCTGGTTCTGCATGTTCTTCCTCTGAGTCTGGTTCTGCGTGTTTCTCCTCTGAGTCCGGTTCTGCGTGTTTCTCCTCTGAGTCTGGTTCTTCATGGTTCTCCTCTGACTCTGGTTCTGCGTGTTCCTCCTCTGAGTCTGGTTCTTCATGGTTCTCCTCTGACTCTGGTTCTGCGTGTTCCTCCTCTGAGTCTGGTTTTGCATGGTTCTCCTCTGAGTCTGGTTCTGCAAGTTCTTTCTCCTTTTCTGAGTCTGGTTCTGCATGTTTCTCCTCTTCTGACCCTGGTTCTGCAGGGCCCCCTCTGAGTCTGGTTCTTCAGGTTTCTCTTCCTCTGAGTCTGGTTCTGAAAGTTTCTCTTCCTCTGAGTCTGATTCTGCACGGTTTTCCTCTGAGTCTGGTTCTGCAGGTTCGTCATCCTGTGAGCCTGGTTCTGCAGGTTTTCTTCCTCTGAGTCTGGTTCTGCATGTTTCTCTTCCTCTGAGCCTGGTTCGGCAGGGTTTCTCCTCTGAGTTTGGTTCTGCTGATTCCTCCTTGTCTGAGTCTGATTCTGAAAGTTTCTCCTCCTTTGAGTCTGATTCTGAAGGTTCCTCCTCCTCTGAGACTGGTTCTACAGGTTTCTCTTCTGAGTGTTGTCTGCTGGTTTTCTCCTCTGAATCTGCTTCTGCTGGTTTCTCCTTCTCTGCATCTGGTTCTGCAGGTTTCTCCTCCTCTGTGTCTGGTTCTACATGGTTATCCTCTGAGTCTGGTTCTACAGGTTTCTCCTCCTCTGATTCTGGTTGTACAGAGTTCTCCCCCTCCGAGTCTGGTTCTGCAGGTTTCTCTTCCTCTGAACCTGGTTCTGCAGCTTTTGCCTCCTCTCAGTCTGGTTCTTCAGGTTTCTCCTCCTCTGAGTCTGGTTCTGTGAGTTCCTCCTCCTCTCAGTCTAGTTCTGCATGTTTCTCCTCCCGTGAGCCTGGTTCTGCAGGGTTTCTCCTTTGAGTCTGGTTCTGCTGGTTCCTCCTTTGGTGACTCTGGTTCTGCAGGTTTCTCCTCTTAGTCTGGTTCTGCAGGTTCCTCCTCCTCTGAGCCTGGTTCGACTGGGTCCTCCTCTGAGTCTGGTTCTGAAGGTTCCTCCTCCTCTGAGTCTGGTTCTGTATATTTCTCCTCCTGTGAGTCTGGTTCTGTATATTTCTCCTCCTGTGAGCCTGGTTCTGCAAGTTCCTCATCCTCTGAGCCTGGTTCTATAGGTTTCTCCTCCTTTGAATCTGGTTCTGAAGGTTCCTCCTCCTCTGAATCTGGTTCTACAGGTTCCTCCTCCTCTGAGCCTGGTTCAACACGGATTTCCCCTGAGTCTGGTTCTACAGGTTCCTCGTCCTCTGAAACTGGTTTTGCAGCTATCTCCTCCTTTGAGTCTGGTTCTTAAGGTTCCTCCTCCTCCGAGACTAGTTCTACAGGTTTCTCGTCTAAGTGTTGTTTTGCTGGTTTCTTCTCCTCTGAGCCTGGTTCTACATGGTTCTCCTTTGAGTCTGACTCTTCAGGTTTCTCCTCTTCCTAGTCTGGTCCTGCAGGTTCCTCGCCCTCTGAGACTGGTTCTGCAGCTATCTCCTCCTTTGAGTATGGTTCTGAAGGTTCCTCCTCCTCTGAGCCTGGTTCTTCAGGTTTCTCCTCTTTTGATCCTGGTTCTACATGGTTCTCCTCTGTGTCTTCACTTTTAACAAAGTAAAGTGAAATATTTGAAGAACATAATGTAGAGTATTGATACAAAGTAAAGTGAAGTACTGGAACAAACTAATACTGAGTATTGATATAAAGTAAAGTGTTGATACAAAGTAAAGTGAAGTATTGATACAAGGTAAAGTGAAGTATTGGAACAAAGTAATGTGAAGTACTGATACAAAGTAAAGTGAAATATTGGAATAAAGTAAAGTGAAGTACTGATACAAAGTAAAGTGAAGTATCTGAACAAAGTAAAGTGAAGTACAAAGTGATAATGAAGCGTAATAAACAAAGAGAAACGTCAATTAAAGACCTTCATGACGCAGCAGCTCTCAGTGGCCAGACGGGCTGTCAATCACAACGGTGGCCCCGCCCCTTGCGCAGACACACCCACCGCTCTCACCGGTCTTTCGTTCAGTGACACCCACCCCCCCCCCCCGGTGCACGAGCGCGTGGTCCGGTGGGCGTGTGCCCGCTCCTCCCTGCAGAAGATCCCGGTGCCCGTGCATGCATGTAAGGGTGTTCACGAGTGGGTCGTTCTCCGTGATTTCCCTCCTCCCTCAGCAGGTGGAGCTGCAAGCCGTCACCCCCCCACCCCCCGCCGGTGGAGCTGCTGCGGCGCTGGACGGAGGACGAGCCTGAGGATGAGGATGAGGATGAGGATGAGAACGAGGATGAGAGCAGGTGAAGCGTCGCGTGCTGCGCTTGGAGCGCAGTAAGCAGCGGCTGCTCGTCCTCGTCACGGCCGCTCCTCAGTGGACCTGCAGCGGCCTCAGCCGCTCCACCGCCGCGGCGTCATGTCCACCTCCACCCGGAGCAAGAAGGACAAAGAAATCCTGGCGGAGTACGAGAGCCAAGTCAAAGGTAGGACAACCCCCCCCCCCCTACCACCACCACCCCCCCCCCCCCCCCCCGCTGCACCTCTGTCCTTCAGTCACACCCACCGTTGATTTCTCACCACACACACACACACACACACACACACACACACACACACACACCTGTGTGCAGGGTGTGTTTGCTGCTGAGACGTCAGATGGGTTCATCCTGAGTGCTGCATGGTGCCGCGGGGGGTGGGGTGCGTGTGTGGGGTGCGTGTGCGTGGGGGGGGGGGGGGGGGGGGGGGTGCATGTGGTACACACACACACACACACACACACACACACACATACCAGGTTCAGGCTGCTGCAGTCACAGTCTTAAAGGAATACCAATGTGTGTGTGTGTGTGTGTGTGTGTGTGTGTGTGTGTGTGTGTGTGTGTGTGTGTGTGTGTGTGTGTGTGTGTGTGTCAGGGTGTACAGGTGAAGGGACTGGGTGCCGTGACCATGGAAAAACCCTTCTCTTCCTCCTCCTCTTCCCCCCCTCCTTTGCCCCTTCTACTCCTTTTCCTCCTCGACTGTTCCTCCTCTTCCTCCTCTCCTTCTCCTCCTCCTCTTCCTCCTCGACTGTTCCTCCTCTTCCTCCTCTCCTTCTCCTCCTCCTCTTCCTCCTCTACTGTTCCTCCTCTTCCTCCCGGTGCCATGGTTACCATCCTCCCGCTGACAGACAAGCCAAATGACCTTTTCTGAACTGTACTGGTCTGTATTCACAGAATCACAGACATTTAATAGAATCACTGACATAGTAGAATCACAGATATAGAAGAATCATGGACATTTAGTAGAATCACATACATAGTTAGTAGAATCACGAACATTAAGTATAATTACGAACATAGTAGAATCACAGACATATTTAGTTGAATCAGGGACATTTAGTAGAATCACAGATATAGTTAGTAGAATCATGAACATTAAGTACAGTTACGAACATAGTAGAATCACAGACATTTTGTAGAATCACAGACATAGTTAGTAGAATCACGAACATTAAGTATAATTACGAACATAGTAGAATCACAGACAATTAGTAGAATCACAGACATTTAGTAGAATTATGGACATTTAGTAGAATTATGGACATTTAGTAGAATTATGGACATTTAGTAGAATCACAGACATTTAGTAGAATCACAGACATTTAGTAGAATCACGGACATTTAGTGGAATCACAGACATTTAGTAGAATCATGGACATTTAGTAGAATCATGGACATTTAGTAGAATCAGACATATTTAGTAGAATCACAAACATTTAGAAGAATCACTGACATTTAGTAGAATCACAGACATTTAGTGGAATCACAGACATTTAGTAGAATCACGGACATTTAGTAGAATCAGACATATTTAGTAGAATCACAAACATTTAGAAGAATCACGGACATTTAGTAGAATCACGGACATTTAGTAGAATCATGGACATTTAGTAGAATCACAAACATTTAGAAGAATCACGGACATTTAGTAGAATCACGGACATTTAGTAGAATCACAGACATTTAGTAGAATCACGGACATTTAGTAGAATCACGGACATTTAGTAGAATCAGACATATTTAGTAGAATCACAAACATTTAGAAGAATCACGGACATTTAGTAGAATCACGGACATTTAGTAGAATCACAGACATTTAGTAGAATCACGGACATTTAGTGGAATCACGGACATTTAGTAGAATCACGGACATTTAGTAGAATCATGGACATTTAGTAGAATCACGGACATTTAGTAGAATCACGGACATTTAGTAGAATCACAAACATTTAGAAGAATCACTGACATTTAGTAGAATCACAGACATTCAGTAGAATCACGGACATTTAGTAGAATTATGGACATTTAGTAGAATTATGGACATTTAGTAGAATCACGGACATTTAGTAGAATCACAGACATTTAGTAGAATTATGGACATTTAGTAGAATCACAAACATTTAGAAGAATCACTGACATTTAGTAGAATCACAGACATTTAGTAGAATCACAGACATTTAGTAGAATTATGGACATTTAGAAGAAATTCCCACGATGCTGTCAAGGTCCCTGCAGACTCCCTGCAGAACCCATAAGAACAAGAAGAAAGGTTCTGCAGTGACGTCAGCCAGCTGACAGAAAAAAGTTTTTTCGACAGGAGAGTTCAGACTGCATGAAGAAGCTGTGGAACTCGCAGGCCACGCCCCCTCGGCAGCCACACGTCTGTGAAGCAGCATTTTAATTTTTCATCGGGGCAGCTGATGTCTCGCCTCCAATGTTTTCAGAAAAACACTTCTCTGAACTGTTTCATTAATAAAATAGAGTTTTTTTTCCGGGTCTGGTTTTAACTGCAGAGGCTGACAGCTTTTCTTGATGCGTTCAGGTGCATCACGTAACTCTGAGCTCCGACATGCGAACGAGTTCTGGCGCTCATACAGTAGTGAAGTTACAAGTTAGACATGATTACAGTATGACTGTTAGTCATTAGCAAGCTGGAACACGCAGGAGCAGAACATGGCAGTGCTGAAGTTCTGGCAGTGCGGCACCAACATAGTTCATCCAGGACGGTTGGAACAGCTGAACCAATTTCTTCTGCCAGAGGGAGCTGGAAGAAGGAAATGACGTTTTGCTCGGCAGAACTCTGGAGTGCTGAACTTTCTTCTTGTTCTTATGAAGGATGAATCAGCCTTCAGAGATGTTCTGATATTGATGCTTTTAAAGCAGCCTTGTTTTTTGATGACAGGACTGAAGATGGGAAGATCTCTGATGTGTATCGTTAGTGCAGTGGTTTATAAGATTAATTAATCTACGTGTATTATTAGTGCAGTGGTTTATGAGATTAATTAATCTACGTGTATTATTAGTGCAGTGGTCTTTAGGATTAATTCATCTATGTGTATTGTTAGTGCAGTGGTCTATAAGATTAATTCATCTATGTGTATTGTTAGTGCCGTGGTCTATAAGATTAATTAATCTATGTGTATTGTTAGTGCAGTGGTCTTTAAGATTAATTAATCTACGTGTAGTTAGTGCTGTGTTCTATAAGATTTATTAATCTATATGTATTGTTAGTGCAGGGGTCTATAAGATTAATTCATCTACGTGTATTGTGAGTTTAGTGGTCTATGGGGGGGGGCATGGCTCGGTTGATAGAGCGGTCGTCTCCCAATCGGAAGGTTGCAGGTTTGATTCCCATCTCTGCCTGCTTACATGCCGAAGTGTCCTTGGGCAAGACACTGAACCCGAAACTGCTGGTGTGTATGCAGTGCGAGTGTGAGTGAGTGGTGGTGGTTGGAGAAGCCGATGGCGCAAAATGGCAGCCTTGCTTCCATCAGTCTGCCCCAGGGCAGCTGTGGCTACATATGTAGTTTACCACCATCAAGTATGGAGTGAATGAGTAATGCAACTTAAAGCATCTCCGAGTGTCAAGAAAAGCTCTTTATAAAACTGATGTATTGTTATTCTTTATCATACGATTAATTAATCTACTTGCATTGTTAGTGCAGTGTCGTCTTTTAATGAACCAGTCTGCTTACTAATGCTTTACTAATTATTTTAAGATTGATTAGTGATATTGGGCGAAAGCTACATGGTAGTGTGGGATCTTTATCCGGTTTTAGAAGAAGACTAATGTTTGCACAGTTCATATGTTGTTGATTCGTTAATCTCCTCAAATATAAAAAAAATAATTGGTGACCAGAATTCTTTATAAAATTCAGTAGGGTATCCGTCAGGTCCTGGAGCTTTACCGTCAGGTCCTGGAGCGTTACCATCAGGCCCTGGAGCTTTACTGTCAGGTCCTGGTGCTTTACCGTCAGGTCCTGGGGCTTTATCATCAGGTCCTGGAGCATTACCGTCAGGCCCTGGAGCTTTACTGTCAGGTCCTGGTGCTTTACCACCAGGTCCTGGAGCTTTACCGTCAGGTCCTGGAGCATTACCGTCAGGCCCTGGCGCAGATTTTAGGGATGGAGCCGATTCGATCCGGGATCGGGTTCTGATATCAACGTAATTCACGGATCAGAAATTTCCGATCCAACCTGGGGAGATTTCTGATCTATGATCCTCGTCTGCTTCACTGTTGCTGAAATGATCCACAGTGTTTCCCTGCTGCTGCTCTGCTCGCTGGCTGCAAACTGTGGACTGGATTTCCTGAAGGGAGGCGGGTCTCAATGAGACCAGGAGGAATGAGTCAGGAAATCCATTCCACAGTTTGCAGCCAGCGAGCAGGCTAGGGAAGTAGCACTGTGCTATCCAACTTTTCATGACATGTTGCCGGATTTTACACTCAAAACAGCACAAAGCAACGCAGCAACGTGGACGTTAGCAAAGCAACGCAGCAACGTGGATGTTAGCAAAGCCGTAGTCCAGCAGGGCGGCGCTCTGCAGCCAGACGTCAGCGTTTTCAAACTCCAGCTGGCCGAGGAGAACAGCACTGACATCAAAACAATGAACAGCAGCTCCTCCAGGCTGTCAGCAGGCGATTCACACCTCCGTGAAGCTGCGTCCTACTCCGCGCTAAACTCCCTGAAAATAGTCCCAATGGTTGGAGCTGCGTTAGAGCTGGAAACATTGTGTTGCTGCTGCCTTGCTCAAGAATTTCCACAGGAATTAATAAAGTCATTCTGAGGTTCTAAAGATAGAACTAGTTTATTATGAGATGATGACGTCACGCAGACCCCCACATTGTCCACATGGAGCTAAAATACTTTGTACTGCTTCCTTTTCTGACCTGATACTAACCTCAACTTGTCTTTTGAGAGAGTACATGTATACTTTAGTACATTTCATACTTTACTGTAGAGAGGAGTTTATTACAGCCTCATATAAAGTCGACAATAATGATAATAATAATAATAAAGCAAACAGAGCTCTGGTATCAGAATAGTATCAGCAGATATACAAATTCAGGTATCAGGATCGGATCAGAAGTGAAAAAACGTGGCTCGGTGCTTCCCTACTGCAGTGTAGATGAGCAAGTTCCTGAAGCTGTCCCTCCATCAGACTCCTGAAATAAGAACATTTGAATGTTCATGAATTGTGCTTCGATACTTGTTTTCAAAATATTTTAGTGACAAACCGGATCCACATTTTGTTAGTTTGTGTTCTACAGTACTGCATCAGTTTGTGTCTTTTTATTGGTGTACTCTAGTCACTGAATAATATCAGTTAATGTATGATACTACAATAAATTTTTTGTCTAAAACTAGTCATTCATTCTCTAGTATGCACAAGAATTTAATTCTTCCCTTTAAATCATTAATGCAGTACCTGTTGTTTTCAACTATTCTAAGTTAATTGAAACAACTCTGTTAATGTGTAAATAAATTAAATATGTAAATGAACTCTGATAGGCTAAATGTCTAAATGTTTCAGTACTATGTCAGAATCTACACGGATACTCTCATGGAAAGACGTGTATATTGTAAAAATCATTTGTGAAATCCTAATCCTAATGTTTGTCTAGTCATTTTTAATTGGAGTCAAATAAACCTCAAGTTTATTTAAAAAACAATTACAGAAACATATTACAGTGGATTTAATGGTCAAATTCATACTTTACCCAAGCTTATAGATTTCCATTAAACTTCGAGCAAGTAAAGAGTTGTAAGCACTTGCCCGAAGGTCCTGGAGCTTTACTGTCAGGTCCTGGAGCTTTACCGTCAGGTCCTGGAGCTTTACCATCAGGTCCTGGAGCTTTACCGTCAGGTCCTGGGGCTTTACCGTCAGGTCCTGGGGCTTTACCGTCAGATGCTGGGGCTTTACCGTCAGGTCCTGGAGCATTACCGTCAGGTCCTGGGGCTTTATCATCAGGTCCTGGAGCATTACCATCAGGTCCTGGAGCTTTACCATCAGGTCCTGGGGCTTTACCGCCAGGTCCTGGAGCTTTACCGTCAGGTCCTGGAGCATTACCATCAGGTCCTTGCTCTTTACCATCAGGTCCTGGGGCTTTACCGTCAGGTCCTGGGGCTTTACCGTCAGGTCCTGGGGCTTTACCGTCAGGTCCTTGAGCTTAACCATCAGGTCCTGGAGCTTTACCATCAGGTCCTGGAGCTTTACCATCAGACATGTGCTGGAGAGCTTCATGCAGTTCTTCTACTGAGATGGAAGCTTCAAGGCCTTGGATCCTTCGTCTTTTAATGTTGGAGGTCAACTGTGCTCAGAAAGTTCTATTTCAGATTGTAATGGGTTTATAAGTGAAGAGTAAAGTTGTTTGTAAGATTCTCTGAAGGTATTGTTTATTTCTTGAGGGTTAAAAGTGATTTGACCATTTTGAGTTTGGACTGAGGGGACTGGACAGTTTTCTTTATTTCCTTTTAACTGATTGGATTTACTGCCATATTCAAAGTTCTCCCAGCTTAGTCTCTGTAGTTGAAATTCAATTTTATGTTGAATTATTTTATTCAAGTCCATTTTTAATTTCCTTAGTTCCATCAATAGGTGGTCGTCTTTGGAGGCAGCATGAGCTGTCTCCATGGTTTTGATTTTATCTTCCAGTTCTTTCTCCTTTATTTTGTCCTCTTTGGTCTTGTATGAGGAGTAAGAAATGATTTTACCTCTCATGAAGACTTTAGCGCCTCCCAGAGGACACAGGGAGTAATACCAGGCATGTCTAGCGCCTCCCAGAGGACAGAGGGAGAGACACCAGGCAGGTCTAGCGCCTCCCAGAGGACACGGGGAGAGACACCAGGCAGGTCTAGCGCCTCCCAGAGGACACGGGGAGAGACACCAGGCAGGTCTAGCGCCTCCCAGAGGACAGAGGGAGAGACACCAGGCAGGTCTAGCGCCTCCCAGAGGACAGAGGGAGAGACACCAGGCAGGTCTAGCGCCTCCCAGAGGACACGGGGAGAGACACCAGGCAGGTCTAGCGCCTCCCAGAGGACACGGGGAGAGACACCAGGCAGGTCTAGCGCCTCCCAGAGGACAGAGGGAGAGACACCAGGCAGGTCTAGCGCCTCCCAGAGGACACGGGGAGAGACACCAGGCAGGTCTAGCGCCTCCCAGAGGACACGGGGAGAGACACCAGGCAGGTCATTTGTTTCTAAAAAGATTGTCCATTGTTTTTTAAAGAATGTGAGGAAGTCTGGATCCTTGAGCAGTGGTGTGTTAAATCTCCATTGTCTGATAGGAGGGTGATTGTTCTATTAGTGACTGTCATAGTGACAGGTCAAAGGTCAAAGGTCACTGATAGTAATGGGGTGAATCTGTGTGTTCAAGGTGTCTTTAATCACTGATTTACTCACCAGAAAGTAATCTGACCGTGAATAGGATTGGTGTACTGCTGAGTAGAAGGTGTACTCTTTAAGAGTGGGACGACAGTATCTATTGATTAGTGACCATAGTCACTCATGTACTGCTGGACTATGTCTGTGGATTCCCAGTGTCGAGTATTTGCTACTTTACTAACTCTGTCTACTTGTGGATTGAGGACCTGGTTGAGGACTCCTCCCACTATCAGTGTTTTGTCAGAGTGGGTTGTGGTGAACAAGTTGTGATAGAAGGAGGGTCATCAACATTTGGGCCATAGATGTTTGCGAAACACATCTCTATGTTCTGAAGAGAAATATGAATCATTATAAATCTTCCTTCTGGGTCTGTGATTCTGTCTTTATAAGAGAATTGTATTTTATTGCTGATTATTGTAGCTCCGCCCCTCTGCTGGGAGTTCTAACAAGCTCAGTGTGTGTGAGGGAACTGTGGTGAAATCAGTTTGTGGTGTCCTGTGGTTGGTGTGTGTGTCTCTTGTAATAAGTGTGTATGTGTGTGTGTGTGTGCGCGTGCGTCCGCCCGCCCGCCCGCCAGAGTGGCATTCAGTAGAGGGGGTGACAGTGGGGTCCTGGAACAGCGGGCCGTTGACATAGAGCCTGTCCACTGTGATTGCGGCTCTGGACGCTTCAGCAATGAGCTTCGTCCTCAAGAGGACAGTGAACGGCGGCGGTCCAGGGTCTCCTTCACTAACTGCTCATTGACGCTGAAGTCCGTCCCTCACTGGTTCCTGCCGCAGCTCTTAACCTGCTCCTTCTGCTTGAAGTGTTCACACCTGGCGACGATGGCGCTGGTTGTCCTGGTGTCTCCCTCCCAGGCGGTGTACCCTAAGAATCAACCTGACGTAGCTTCGACGGTGGGAAACAACCAGATGTAGCTCCGTCTGTAAGAAACAACCTGATGTAGCTCCGACTGTAATTAACAATCTGACGTAGCTCCGACTGTAGGAAACAACCAGACATCGCTCCGACTGCAGGAAACAACCCCACGTACCACCGACTGTACGAAACAACCCGACGTAGCTCCGACTGTAGGAAACAACCAGACGTAGCTCCGATTGTAGGAAACAACTTGACATAGTTCCGACTGTAATTCACAACCCCACGTAGCACCGACTGTAGGAAACAACCCGGCCTAGCTCCGACTTTAAGGAACAATCAGACATAGCTCCGACTGTAAAAAAAAAAACAACCTAAAGTGCCTCCGACTGTAGGAAACAACCTGACATAGCTCTGATTGTTGGAAACAACCCGATGTAGCACCGACTGTAGGAAACAACCCATCGTAGCTCTGACAGTAGGAAACAACTGTAGGAAAAACAAGCTGACGTAGCTCCGACTGTTGGAAACAATCGAATGTAGCACAGACTGTAGGAAACATCCCGACGTAGCTCTGACTGCAGGAAACAACTGTAGGAAACAACCCGACATATCTCCGACTGTAGAAAACAACCTGACGTAGCTCCAACTGTGGGAAACAACCCGACATAGTTCCAACTATATGAAATAACCCGACATAGCTCCGACTGCAGGAAACAACTGTAGGAAAGTACCCGATGTAGCTCCAATTTTAGGAAATAACCTGCCGCAGCTCGAAACTGTATGAAATTACCCAACCTAGCTCAAACTGTAGGAAACAACCCGATGTTGCTCCGACTGTAGGAAACAACCAGAAGTAGCGCCGGCTGTAGGAAACAACCCGACACAGCCCTAATTTTAGTAAATAGCCTGACGTAGCTTCAACTGTATGAAATAACCCAACCTCGCTCCAACTGTAGGAAAAACAACCCGACGTAGCTCCGACTGTAGGAAACAACCCGATGTTGCTCCTACTGTAGGAAATACCCAGACATAGCGCCGGCTTTAGGAAACAACCTGACGTATCTCCAATTTTAGTAAATAACCTGACATAGCTCCAACTGTAGGAAATAACCCGACTTCACTCCAACATTATTAAACAACCCGATGCTGCTCCGACTGTAGGAACAACCCGTTGTAGCGCCGACTGTATGAAACAATCCGATGTAGCTCCAATTTTAGGAAATAACCTGATATTGCTCCGACTGTAGGAACCAACTGTAGGAAACAAACCAACGTAGCTCCGACTATAGGAAACAACCCAACGTAGCTCCGACTATAGGAAACAACCCAACGTAGCTCCGACTATAGGAAACAACCCAACGTAGCTCCGACTATAGGAAACAACCCAACGTAGCTGACTGCTGGAAACAACAAGACATAGCTCCAAATTTAGGAAACAACCCGACGTAGGTACGACTGTAGGAAACAACCTGATGTAGCTGACTGTAGGAAACAACTGTAGGAAACACGCCGTAGAAAACAACCCGACGTAGCTCCGACTGTAGGAAACAACAAGATGTAGGAAACAACAGTAGGAAACAACAGTAGGAAACAACCCAACGTAGCTGACTGTAGGAAACAACTGTAGGAAATAACAAGACGTAGCTCCGACTGTAGGAAACAACTGTAGAAAACAACCCGACGTAGTTCTGACTGTATCAAACAACAGTAGGAAACAAGACATAGCGCCGACTGTAGGAAACAACCCGACGTAGCTCCAACTGTTGGAATCAACTGTAGGAAACAACCCAACGTAGCTCCGACTGAAGGAAACAACTGTAGGAAACAACAAGACGTAGTTCCGACTTTAGGAAACAACTATATGAAATAACCTGACTTAGCTCTGACTGTAGGAAACAACTGTATGAAACAACCTGATGTAGCTCCGACTTTAAGAAACAACTGTATGAAACAACCTGATGTAGCTCTGACTGTAGGAAACAACCCGATTGAACCGGATCTGATCAGATCAATCCTGGACTACACCGCTCCTTGATCTGATCAGAATTTCAACTAAACGGAGCAAATATGATCACATTGAAGTGTTTATATGAAGCTGTGGTAATCAGACTACATCTGGTCAATGTCACCACAGTGACTGATTACTAATTACCACCCACATGTGAAGTTAATGTCATTTTTATTTCTGTAATTGTTTAAGTCTCAGGTTTTGTATTTCTTAATTTTGGCCGTTGGGGACTTCATTCTGTCTTCAGTAATCTGAGTAATTGTAACTTTCCGTCACCTCACCTTTGGCTTTTAGCAGGTCGTCATTGAAAATCCGAATCTTGGTTCCTGCTTGAATAAAGATTCGATCAAGTCAAATTAAAATAAATCACATTTCATCATTGAAATATTGAAAGCTGATCGATGAGGTTGAAGACACCTTCTTTTCCTGAATTCTGTTTGCTTCATTTCTTGGATCTTTATTTTGTCCCTTTTAGCCCACCACAGATACTGAAACTGTTTGTGTGTATATGTTATATATTTTACTGAAGAGAAAGCAATGCTGAAGTAAATACCTGCAATCTCATTTACTTGAAAAAATCCACATGTAATAAATTAATTATGGAAATGTCGATATACAGGTGCGTAAAATGATGAAGTATAATAAAGAAGTATGTTGTTTTTCGTCACGCGTCACATCGTCACGCGCCACATCGTCACGCCGCCACATTGTCACGCCGCCACATCGTCACGCCGCCACATTGTCACGCCGCCACTTCGTCACGCGCCACATCGTCACGCGCCACATCGTCACGCCGCCACATCGTCACGCCGCCACTTCGTCACGCGCCACGCCGCCACTTCGCCACGCCGCCACTTCGTCACGCACCACATCGCCACGCGCCACTTCGCGACGCCGCCACATTGTCGCGCCGCCACATTGTCACGCCGCCACTTCATCACGCGCCACTTCATCACGCGTCACGCCGCCACGTCGTCACGCCGCCACTTCATCACGCGCCACTTCATCAGGCCGCCACGTCGTCACGCCGCCACGTCGTCACGCTGCCCTGCCCACTCTCCTGAACGCCACAGCAACCAGGGACACACACACACACACACACACACACACACACACACACACACACACACACACACAGGGTCTATTTTGAGTGATTGCATTTAATGGAGAGCAGCATTTACACCCCCCAAAGAGAGGGAGGGGTGTGTGTGTGTGTGTGTGTGTGTGTGTGTGTGTGTGTGTGTGTGTGTGTGTGTGTGTGTGTGTGTGTGTGTGTGTGCGTGTGTGTGTGCATGTGTGTGTGGTTACCGTGGTGTCCGTTCAGAACACACTCAGGAAGCCCTGCGTTGTAATAATGGCTGGAGCTTGACGTACAGACAACTGCTGCTGTTGCTATGTGCTTTCCAAGTCTGCCTCCCTGTGCTGGCTGCTGATTGGTCCACGCAGGAGGAGGTTCAGGAGATGGAGAACGAGGCTCAGGATTAGGAGGAGGAGGTTCAGGAGGAGGAGGAGGTTCAGGAGGAGGAGGAGGAGAACAAGGCTCAGGAGGAGGAGGAGGAGGAAGTTCAGGAGGAGGAGGAGGAGAACAAGGCTCAGGAGGAGGAGGAGGAGGAAGTTCAGGAGGAGGAGGAGGAGAACAAGGCTCAGGAGGAGGAGGAGTAGGAGGTTCAAGAGGAGGAGAACAAGGTTCAGAAGGAGGAGAACAAGGCTCAGGAGGAGGAGGAGTAGGAGGTTCAAGAGGAGGAGAACAAGGTTCAGAAGGAGGAGAACAAGGCTCAGGAGGAGGAGGAGTAGGATGTTCAGGAGGAGGAGAACGAGGTACAGGAGGAGGAGAATGAGGCTCAGGAGGAGGAGGGGGAGGAGAACGAGGCTCAGAAAGAGGAGCAGCAGGGAGCTTAAAACAAACATACTCTGGTTGTTCAGGTTGTTACAAGGACACAAAGATTCCAGTCTTTTCTAATCAGTTCAAGTATTGAGGGAGACTGAGACGTTTCAGTCTGTCCACAGCGTCTGACCTATTAGTAAGGTTCTGGAGTTTGTAATTTGTAGTTTGTATGTCGTCTGTCAGTACTGGAATGTTTTAATCTTCCCAATCACAGAAATCATAAACATAAACTGCTGATTCAGACACAGCGCCCCCTCTGGTTAAATCAGGAACAGGATCAGTAAACTACTGAACCTCTGTTTGACCCAAATAATTTCTTCCAATCATGCCAAGTCCTTCATTCATTAGTTGGTTTGTCTCTCAGGAGTTGGTTTGTCTCTCTCAGTAGTTAGTTTGTCTCTCTCAGTAGTTAGTTTGTCTCTCGCAGTAGTTGGTTTGACTCCCAGTAGTTGGTTTGTGTCTCATAATAGTTGGTTTATCTCTCACAGTAGTTGGTTTTTCTGTCAGTAGTTGGCTTGTCTCTCTCAGTAGTTAGTTTGTCTTTCTCAGTAGTTGGTTTGTGAAGAGTTATGATGGGATGAAGGATTATGAGAGGGTGAAGTTCTTAGAGATGCTGAATTTTAAAAAGTTGTATTGAAATTGAATTTATTTTCTATCAAACACAACAAAATGATTCCACCTGCAGAACCAGCCCAGACCTGCAGAGTAAGACTAAGACCTGCAGAACCAGACTCAAAGGAGAAACCTGCAGAACCAGCCCAGACCTGCAGAGTAAGACTCAGACATGTAGAACCAGGCCCAGACCTGCAGAATCAGACTAAGACCTGCAGAACCAGACTCAGACCTGCAGAACCAGACTCAAAGGAGAAACCTGCAGAACCAGTACCAGACCTGCAGAACCTGTCCCAGACTAACAGACTTTCTTAGGTGTAGAATGTGCTATTGGACCAATCAGCCAATTTTGGTATTCTTGTGCAAAAAGCCATCCAGGTTGCAAAAGGCACACATTCATTCATTCATTCATTTACATCAAAGTGTTGCAGCCATTTTAAATACAAGCAACACATTGCTGCCAGAATCAATACACACACATACACATTACAGAAAACTGCCAAGTCTACAAAACTCTGTGTGTGTGTGTGTGTGTGTGTGTGTGTGTGTGTGTGTGTGTGTGTGTGTGTGTGTGTGTGTGTGTGTGTGTGTGTGTGTGTGTGTGTGTGTGTGTGCGTGTGTGCGTGCGTGCGTGCGTGCGTGCGTGCGTGCGTGCGTGCGTGCGTGCGTGCGTGCGTGCGTGCGTGCGTGCGTGCGTGCGTGCGTGCGTGCGTGCGTGCGTGCGTGCGTGCGTGCGTGCGTGCGTGCGTGCGTGCGTGCGTGCGTGCGTGCGTGCGTGCGTGCGTGCGTGCGTGCGCGTCAGATGCAAGCTCTTGTCTTCACCATCCTCATCACATGGTTCACACAGTGTGTGGTTGCCAAGACAACAGGTAGTGGAGCTGATGGATTCGCCGGGGATCTGTGTGTGTGTGTGTGGGGGGGGGGATAACGGGATGTTGTCCAAGGTGACTCCTGAGAGAAACAGTCTTCATTAATCACATGAGGATGAAGATACAAGCGAGTGAAGGATATTAAACACTGAATATGAAATACATTTTTTAAAATAATTTATTATATGAATCTCAAGATTTGACCTGAATATTATAAATTCCACTTGTGTCTTAAATAAATGTGTGACGTGTAGAATGTGAGTGAGCACTGCACCCTTTTGTGGTACAAAGAGGCATTTCAAATGACACATTTTAAACACATTGTTCATATAACCATTCATTCTTTTATTCATTCATACCAGGGTTTTTTTTCAAGTTAACTTGATTTTAGTCAAATAGAATAAAATACGTTAAATAGATGAGATTTCTAGTAAATAAATATCTACCAATTCATATTTAATGCTTCACTCAATGTCAACATGCTAATCCGGCTATGCTACTTTAATGCTAGTCTGGCAATGCTACGATAATTCTAATTTGGTTATGCTATGATACTGCTAATTTGGCTGTCCTATGATAATGCTAATTTGGCTATGCTATGATAATGCTAATTTGGCTGTCCTATGATAATACTAATCTGGCAATGTTATGATAATGCTAATTTGGCTAAGCTACGAATATACTAATCCGGCTAAGCTATGATAATACAAACAGGTACATGGTGACGCTACATTTCAACCTATTAATCATCTACCAATCACTGACGCCACAGAAATAAAGCCAGCTGTGCTGTGAATGATTGAGGGGAAAAGGGGCCATTCCAGTCAGGCGTTTCCCAGATGTTTGGTTATTGGGTGAAACCGTCCGGACTCCGTCTCCTCGGCTTGCAGCTCCCTGGAGGTCAAAGTTCAATGTGTGTTTGCAGATGTTCGGAGCCAGCTGGTGGAGCAGCAACGGTGCCTGGAACAGCAGACCGACATGCGGGTCCAGCTGCTCCAGGACCTGCAGGACTTCTTCAGGAAGAAGGCCGAGATCGAGACGGAATATTCCAGAAACCTGGAGAAGCTGGCCGAGAGATTCATGGCCAAAACACGAAGCACCAAGGACCATCAGCAGTACAAGTAGGCCTTTTATTATTATTATTATTATTGTTATTATTATTATTATTATTATTATTATTGTTGTTATTTTTTAGAGTCAACAACACACCACCATCAGGTAAATCACTAAATCTTATGAGTTAATAATCATGATATTAATTAATAATAATAGTTTAATAGTAATAATAATAATTAAAGCTGCAAGCAGCCTTGGTTGGGACCTGGCACCCTGGACTCTGGCCCGTCGGGGTCGGCCCAATCACGGCCTCTGGCCCCTTTGATCAAATATACATTTTGAAGGTTTTAACAAAAAAGGACTTTTATTTTAAAAAATGTGTGTCGCTTTTATTTTGAAAGCCAACTAAACACAAATGTAGATTGTGCCATATAGGCCATCACCTAACCCCAACCTAAGGATCTACTATAGTGGGCGTGGATGGTGGGTGGTGTTTAGATAAAGCAAAGCAAGCCACTTTCAGCTGGGGTTGGTCCTGTAACCCTAAAGGCCGATTCATCCTCCATAAGAACAAGAAGAAAGTTCAGCACTCCAGGGTCCTGCTGAACAAAATGACATAATTTGCTTTATCCAGCTCCCTCTGGCTGAAGAAATTTCTTTCAGCTGTTCCAACCGTCCTGGCCGAACTATGTAGGAGCCGCACTGCCGAAACTTCAGCACTGCCGTGTTCTGCGCATTTGTGTTCCAGCTCACTAATAAACATCAGTCATATTTTAATCATATTTAGCTTGTAACATCACTACTGTACGAGCGCCGCAGCTCATTAAAATGTCGGAGGGCGGACTTACGGGATGCGCCTGAACGCATCACGAACAGCTGTCAGCTCCTGGAGTTAGAACCAGACCAACATGGCGCTCTGACAAAAACTCTCTTTATTACTGAAACAGTTCAGAGAAATGTGTTTCTGAAAGCTCTGGAGGACAGAAATTGTGCAGGTGAAAAGTTAAAACGCCGCATCACAGTGTGGCTGTTGTGACTTGTTGCAGACTTCCTGTTGGATTTAGTTAGTTGGTTTGGAGTTAGGGGTATCAGCGCGTGATTTTTAGGTCTTGATAAGATGAACAATTGAGTTTGGGTTTGATCGCTGTGTTTGATGAGATCACTCCTCTGATGACATCACTCCTCCGTTTGATGACATCACTCCTGTGTTTGATGACATCACTCCTCCGTTTGATGACATCACTCCTGTGTTTGATGACATCACTCCTCCGTTTGATGACATCACTCCTGTGTTTGATGACATCACTACTCTGTTTGATGACATCACTCCTCCGTTTGATGACATCGCCAACGACAACCCTACGCCCTTTCTGGACGCTCTGCAACGCCTCATTTGTGTCAGTGAATGAAAAAGCAAAGAACAAAACAAAACATCTGATTTTAACTAAACATTCATTCTCAAAGAGAGAATTTGGTCGTTGGGAAAAAAGGTTGGATTTGTATCTCATTTTTAAATCTTTTCTTTTTGGCGGCACAAGATTAAGACAAAGTTTGTTCATGACTTTAGAAAGGAATCAAAATCAACATATTCAACCAATGGCTGCGGTATAACATAAATATGAATTTATTTCATACTATTTCAAAAATATATTGAATTCATTTATCGACAATAAATTGACCAGTAAACGGCAACAGCAGGTTAAACATTGTGTGCATCATTACATTTCACCAATAAACTGCAACAGCAGGATCAAAAGGTGTGTTTCCACCGCACAAAAAGTGCGGGAAGGGACTGATATAGTCCGTTACGTTTCGGGTTTCCACCGCAAGAATTTGGGATTTTCCGGAAAATCCTGCTCCAAAGGTAGAGGCTTTTCCACTACCCCTCTGTCGGGGTACTCAGGACCATGGAACGGGTCTGGTTTTGAGGAGCCGTTTGTTGATTGGTCAGTGATTCACTACACGCCCTCAATATTTTAATATGTCGGCTGTATGAATCCTCTGTTGACATAATCAGCTTTGCAGTGGTTGTTTTTATATTTATTTTTTTGCTGCTCAACTTTCATGTTGATCCCTAAAGAGCAGACGTGAGGCAGGACGGAGACCGGGACTCTGGAGCAGACACTACGGCCGTAACTGATGCTCTACCGAGTCAGCTCGTCACGTCGCATTGCTGGCCGGTGCTCCATCGCGTGAACCGCCACGTGTCGCCCCGGAGCTCCGGTTCCCCGACGCTGGAACCGGCTGGTTCGGCGGGACGCCGGAGCTGGTCCGAGCCCCGGTGTCTGTCCTGGCATCACGTCCACCATCTCTGCCTCCATGTGGAATTTGCAGCCGTCACAACCAGCGGAGCGACACCGGAGCACAAAGCCGGGGCGACGTTCCCTCTCTAGGAACCAACATGGAAGTTCAGCTTCAGCTCTGTGGCTGCAAAACATAAAACTAAACTAACTAAACAACTCGTGCAAAGCAGAGGATGTAAACAACAACAGAGGATTCATAAGGTCCAGGTCTGTCGCCCCGGCTGGGATTACTGTTGTAACGTCACATATCTGTAAAGCTCTAAACCCCGCCTACATTCTAACCCTCCCCTCTGCGGTGGAAACACCACCCACATTTCGGTCGGGGTCTGTTTTGCCGTACCACTCTGAACCGCTCCGTTCCTTCCCTGAACTTTATGTGCGGTGAAAACGTGGCTTAAGTGCGTGTAAAAGTAACTTTTAAGGCAGCATCCAGACCCTTCACAGAGGGGATGTTGGTCTCAAAGTCAGAGCTTCTGCACTTCAGGCAGTGAGCTGCAGTGAGGAGCCACTGCCTCACCCAGACTCCACACCTCACCACTCCCTCACACAAGCTCCACACCTCACCAGTGATCTGCAGTGAGGAGCCACTCCCTCACACAGGCTCCACACCTCACCACTCCCTCACACAGGCTTCACACCTCACCACTCCCTCACACAGGCTCCACACCTCACCAGTGAGCTGCAGTGAGGAGCCACTGCCTCACCCAGACTCCACACCTCACCAGTGATCTGCAGTGAGGAGCCACTCCCTCACACAGGCTCCACACCTCACCAGTGATCTGCAGTGAGGAGCCACTCCCTCATACAGGCTCCACACCTCACCAGTGATCTGCAGTGAGGAGCCACTGCCTCACCCAGACTCTGCCTCCAGAGGCCCCCGGGTCAGTTGATAGAGCAGGTGGTAGAGCTCGACTACCCTGCTCTACCCCCACTATAGGGGGTAGAGCAGAGACCCCTGCTCTACCCCCTATAGTGTATTGTTTTGTTGATGTCGTTTTATTTTGAAAGTCCACAGGTGCTGGGGTGTATAACTTCCCCTGTCACGGAGTGTGGCCGGAAGTAATTTAAATAAAGTTTGGCGTGCTGCTGCTCAAATGCTGGTCGTCCTGTCAACTTCATTAAAAGACAAAGCCAAACATTACACACCTCACCAGTGCCTCACACAGGCTCCACACCTCACCACTGCCTCACACAGGCTCCACACCTCACCAGTGCTTCACACAGGCTCCATACCTCACCAGTGCTTCACACAGGCTCCACACCTCACCACTACCTCACACTGGCTCCACACCCCACCACTACCTCACACAGGCTCTACATCTCACCACTACCTCACACAGGCTCCACACCTCACCACTACCTCACATTGGCTCCACACCTCACCACTACCTCACACTGGCTCCACACCTCACCACTACCTCACACTGGCTCCACACCTCACCACTACCTCACACTGGCTCCACACCTCATCACTGCCTCACACAGGCTCCACACCTCACCACTACCTCACATTGGCTCCACACCTCACCACTACCTCACACTGGCTCCACACCTCACCACTACCTCACATTGGCTCCACACCTCACCACTACCTCACACTGGCTCCACACCTCATCACTGCCTCACACAGGCTCCACACCTCACCACTACCTCACACTGGCTCCACACCTCATCACTGCCTCACACAGGCTCCACACCTCACCAGTGAGCTGCAGTGAGGAGCCACTGCCTCACACAGGCTCCACACCTCACCAGTGCCTCACACAGGCTCCACGCCTCACCACTGCCTCACACAGGCTCCACACCTCACCAGTGAGCTGCAGTGAGGAGCCACTGCCTCACACAGGCTCCACACCTCACCACTGCCTCACACAGGCTCCACACCTCACCAGTGAGCTGCAGTACTTACTGAAAGGTTTGAAACAAATAAAATCCTCGTTCAGAAAAATGACATTCAAACAGTTGATTAAAGCTTCTGCAGACTAAGTTCACTGAAGGTTATATCTTATACTTAGGTTAGAGATCTTCAACACACCAGACGTGTGAAAGTCTCCTTGGTCGGCTGTACATCCGCCTCCGTCACCTTCTGCTTGGCATCTCAGACAGCTGATTGATGCTGTCTCATAGGGCTTTTCCACCAACAAGAACCAGGTTCTGGTTCAGGGCCGGTACCAGGACCAGTTCTTAAATGAGCAACACCAAAGAACCGGTTCTTTTTCCACCGTTAACGGAGCCAGTGAGAGCCACGTCACTGCGTCACTCCAAAACATGATACGTCACTGATTTCACCAATTTCACACTGACAGTGCTCAGACAGGAACCAGGAGACGGACTGTAACAGTGGTTTAGTCCGGGTCGGTCCATCTCGTCTGGCCTGAACCTCTGATGCACCAAAGAGCCAGAAAACTTTGAGTCTTCTCGTGTCTCTATTGGTGTTTTTTCACGTCTGTCTTGTTTTAGTCCAGAGCCCCAGAGTGGACATAGAGAAAAAAAATAACACGTGTATGAATTTGGGTCTTATTTTTCACCATTTCAGCTCCATAGTGAATTTCTGCTCCTTTCACTTTATTTCTGGGTGTTTCTGAATCAAATGCTTCAACATCGGCGAAGAATGCGGATTAAATAATCCCATTCCCTCGTATTATTAAGTTTATTTTATTTTTTTTCTCTATAACCACTCGTGGGCTCCGTGTTCACTGTAGTTTTTAATAAGCCGGTTCAGCGTCGCTTCCGCCTTTTAGGTAGTGATACCTCCAGCGATAACTCCGCCCCCAGCTGACGACACATATTTTTTGGACGACGTCCTGCCGATGACCGTCTTCAGCCCTTCGATTTACATGTGAGAACAAAAAGAAGCAACTGAAAACAATAAAGAATAATACAGGGAATAATTCAAGATTTCTCTGTCAGTGCATTTAAAGGCACACAATATAACTCATCACCTAAATCAGATTTTGCTTGATATGAAATGTTGCATTACCTCGTTTTGGATCGCCGCCCACTCTGGAACTCCTGAAAATCCCTTTCGGGCAAAGCAGGTATTTTCCTGGAGTTCTGCTTCCAGTAATGCGCGCCTCAGCAGTCAGAGAGAATGTACTTCACGTTTGTATTTAAAAGCTCTAAAGAGTGAGAACTCTCTGTTATCATGTAAATAAACAAGTGAGGGATTGAACTGATGAGATTTTCAGTTCTCATGTGAGAAACGTACCAAAGTGAGATGATCGGGCTCAGAATGAGCAACTTACTTCTAGTGCCGTCTGAGTTCAGGACAGTCAGTCAGGGTGATGAAATCCTCGTCCCCCACAGCCTCCCTCACTCTAGTGGCGATGCCCTCCACAGCGCACCACCACCGTCCTCCAGGTTGATAGTTTGCCATGGACAACCTCAGCAATATGTTTTGACCTGGGGAATGGTACAGACACTATGAAGATGACATCATCCAGTCGTTCACCATCAAATCCATAATTCATCCATTCCAGATAATAAATAATAAGTAATAATCAGCTCTGTTCTGATTGGAGGGAGGTGGTGGATTTACATTTAGATATTCTTGAATGACATTTCAGCTGGAAATGTCAAATACATGATCAAATAGTAACCTTTACCTTTGCAGTGGTCTCAAAAAACTAATTTGTCTGGGAGCACCCAATGGTGGGGGTCTTCCAGGACCCGCTGAGGACACAGAGGGCGAGAGGTGTCCTACTCACAGGGGTCACAGGGGTCATGCTTGGCCCCTGATCACCGTGCAGCTCATAATGCCCTCGGTTGGTGAGGCTCATGGTGGGGAAACTCCCCGAGTCCTCAGAGAAAATGGCTGCTGGTTGCCATCGTCTGTGATGTACACAGTCACAATACTCACCTGTAAATCTGGATAGAATGGGAAATAAATTACATTTAAAATGAACTGGACATTTAACTCTTATTGATTCACAGTCATCAAAACTACACAGCAGAACACCGCTGCACCAAGGTAGTCATGAAAAACATATAGGCTATATATATTAAACTACAGGAGTAATGTGTTATTAAACTACATAATCACGTGTTATTAAACTACATAATCACGTGTTATTAAACTACAGAATCACATGTTATTAAACTACATAATCACGTGTTATTAAACTACAGTAGTAACGTGTTATTAAACTACAGGAATAACGTGTTATTAAACTACATAATCACGTGGGTGGGTGGGTGGGGTGGGGTTATTGAGAAATTGATGTAAAAGTTCTGTGATTATATTGTTTATTGGTTGTATTTGAAAATAAAAAGACATTGTTCAAAAAACTACATAATCACGTGTTATTAAACTACAGGAGTAACGTGATATTAAACTACATAATCACGTGTTATTAAACCTCATAATCATGTGTTATTAAACTGCAGAATCACATGTTATTAAACTACATAATCACGTGTTATTAAACTACAGGAGTAACGTGTTATTAAACTACATAATCACGTGTTATTAAACTACAGGAGTAACGTGTTATTAAACTACATAATCACGTGTTATTAAATACAGAATCACATGTTATTAAACTACATAATAACATGTTATTAAACTACGAGTTGTTTTGAACCAAACAAAGTGCTGAAAGTGTTTTATTCTGACATTTGTCTTCAGGAAGGACCAGAACCTTCTGTCTCCAGTCAACTGCTGGTATCTGCTGCTGAACCAGGTCAGTCTGTGTCCTCTGTTCAACCTGATTCGCTATCCTAAACCCTGGCCCTAAACCCTGACCCCTGACCCCTGATCATCAACCCTGACACCTAAACCCTGACCCTCAGCCCTAACCCCTAACCATCAACCCTGACACCTAAACCCTGACCCCTGACCATCAACCCTGACACTGAAACCCTGACCCCTGACCATCAACCCTGACTCCTGACCCCTGACGCCTAAACCCTGACCCTCAACCCAACCCCTGACCCCCAAACCTGACCCCTAAACCCTGACCCCTGACCCTAAACCCAGACTGTCAACCATTGACCCTCAACCCTGCTCCTAAACCCTGACCCCTGACCACCAACCCTTACCCCTAAACCATGACCATTGACCCTAAACCCTGATTCTAAACACTGACCCTCGACCCTGACCATAAACCCTGATCCTAGATCTTGACCCTAGACTCTGACGCCAAACCCTGATCCTAAACCTGACCCTAAACCCTGACTAAACCTTCTCTTGGTTCATCCTGGCTCCTCTTCTGGTTCATCCTGGTTCTTCTCTGGTTCTTCTTCTGGTTCATTCTGGTTCATCCTGTTTCTTCTTCTGGTTCATCCTGGTTCAACCTGGTTCATCTTCTCTGGTTCATCCTGTTTCTTCTTCTGGTTCATCCTGTTTCTTCTTCTGGTTCATCCTGGTTCTACTCTGGTTGTTCCTTCAGGTGAGGCGGGAGAGTAAAGACCACGCCACGCTCAGCGACCTTTACCTGAACAACGTCATCAGCCGTCTCACGCACATCAGCGAGGACTCGGCCCGGCTGCTGAAGAGGGTGAATCACATTACACATCTCACTCTCTCACCTGAGGGTGAATCATATCCAACATCTCACTCTCTCACCTGAGGGTGAATCATATCCAACATCTCACTCTCTCACCTGAGGGTCATTATGTAACACTGTATAGACCATGCTAACACTATACAACATGCTAACACTATACAACATGCTAACATTATACAACATGCTAACACTATACAACATGATAACACTGTATAGACCATGCTAACACTATACAACATGCTAACATTATACAACATGCTAATACTGTACAACATGCTAACACTATACAACATGCTAACATTATACAACATGCTAACACTGTATAGACCATGCTAACACTTTACAGCATGTTAACACTGTATACACCATGCTAAAACTTTACAAAATGCTAACACGTTTATTGATTTGTTGTTTAAATATTGAGAAAACTTCAATATCAAATCCTTAGTTAAGACAGAAACTGCAGTATTGTTGAATATTAGTAAAGGACAATGTACCTGATGAAGTTTATCTCAAATGATTAAATAAAGCAGGTAGTTTCATGTTTAATACTTTATTATTCGTGCTGATACTTTTCTCCAGGAGATTACAAAGCCTGTTGATGTTTCTTCAGAAGAATGTACACAGAACTCTATCTGTACTTTAACTTGTACCTATGCTACGTTCTCCTTTTTCTCTTCTGTCTTTCAGAGCAAAGAAATTATCTTCCAGCTGCAGGAAGACCTGATGAAGCTCCTGAATGAGCTCTACACCGTGAGTACTGCACTCTGTACTACACACTGAACACCGTGAGTACTAGAATAGA
This sequence comes from Lipophrys pholis, assembly GCF_963383615.2. Taxonomy (NCBI): domain Eukaryota; kingdom Metazoa; phylum Chordata; class Actinopteri; order Blenniiformes; family Blenniidae; genus Lipophrys; species Lipophrys pholis. Next base: position 2,509,392 of record NC_137644.1, on the reverse strand, counting down.
ATAGAAGTGTATTTCTATTTCTTTCAGACACAAGGTGTTTTACTGAAAACAGAACAAATAAAAGAGATACGATTCTCATCCTCAGTTCAACAATGTGAACGAAGCAGCTGCTTCATCGAGGGAGGAGAGGATGGAGTGATGAGGAGGGAGGAGAGGATGGAGTGATGAGGAGGGAGGACATGATGGAGTGATGAGAATGGAGGACATGATGGAGTGATGAGGAGAGAGGAGCAGTTGGAGTGATGAGGAGGGAGGAGAGGATGGAGTGATGAAAAAGGAGGAGAGGATGGAGCAATGAGGAGGAAGGAGAGGATGGAGTGATGAGGAGGGAAGACAGGATGGAGTGATGAGGAGAGAGGAAAGGATGGAGTGATGAGGAAGTAGGAGATGATTGAGTAAGAAGAACAGAAGAGAGGATGGATTGACGAGGACTGGAGGAGAAGATGGAGTGATGAAGAGGGAGGAGAGGATGGAGTGATCAGAAAGGAGGAGAGGATGAAGTGATTTGAAGGGAGGAGAGGATGGAGTGATGAGAGGATGGAGTGATGAGAAGGGAAGAGAGATGGACTGATGAGCAGAGGATGGAGTGATGAGAAGGGAGGAGAGGTTGGGGTGATGTGATGCAAGGAGAGGATAGACTGGTGAGGAGGGATGAGAGGATAGAGTGATGAAAAGGGAGGAGAGGATAGAGTGATGAGAAGGGAGGAGAGAATAGAGTGATGAGAAGGGAGGAGAGGATCCTCCACTGATCAGAGAATCAGACCAGAAACAAAAAGTCTTTCAGGACATTGAAAAGAAGATTCAGACGAGACGTCATTAATTCAAACATGGACCACAATCCTCTCTGTGGCCACTGGAGGGCAGGAGGGGGAGGAGTCTAAACTGGAGGGCAGGAGGGGGAGGAGTCTAAACTGGAGGGCAGGAGGGGGAGGAGTCTAAACTGGTGGGCAGGAGGGGGAGGAGTCTAAACTGGTGGGCTGGAGGGGGAGGAGTCTAAACTGGATGGCAGGAGGGGGAGGAGTCTAAACTGGTGGGCAGGAGGGACGGGGGGCAGACGGGGGGCAGGAGTATGTTGAAAGAGTTCCAGACCTCTGATTGTTAAAATTGTGATACTAAAAGGAAAAAAATAAAATAATAATATTGATACTTGTGAAAGACAGAATGTTAAAAGTTCTTGACATTGTCACCAGAAAAACTCCTGAAAACTGCTTAGAAAACTTTGTGACGAACCTCTGACAGAAACACTTTACGTGTGTCATCACTTCCACTTCCAGGGTCTTCATACTATAAACTGTGCACCTTGAGTACTACACTCTGTACACTGTGAGTACTACAAACTGTATACAGTGAGTACTACACTCTGTACAACATGAGTTCTACACTCTCTACACTGTGAGTACTACACGCTGTATATTGTGAGTACTACACTCTGTATACTAGGAGTATTACAAACTGTACACCGTGAGTACTACTGTCTAGTTTACCGTGAGTACTACTGTCTAGTTTACCATGAGTACTACAAAGTGTACACCTCACCCTGTCACCAGACGTTCACCCTGTCACCAGACGTTCACAATGTCATCAGGTGATCACCTGTCACCAGGCGTTCACCCTGTCATCAGACGATCACCCTGTCACTAGACGTTCACCCTGTCATCAGACATTCACCCTGTCATCAGGCGATCCCCTGTCACCAGACGATCACCCTGTCACCAGACGTTCACCCTGTCATCAGGCGTTCACCCTGTCATCAGACGATCACCCTGTCACCAGACGTTCACCCTGTCACCAGACGTTCACCCTGTCGCCAGACGTTCACCCTGTCACCAGGCGTTCACCCTGTCACCAGACGTTCACCCTGTCACCAGACGATCACCCTGTCATCAGGCGATCCCCTGTCACCAGACGTTCACCCTATCACCAGACGATCACCCTGTCACCAGATGTTCACAATGTCATCAGGCAATCACCTGTCACCAGACGTTCACCCTGTCACCAGACGTTCACCCTATCACCAGACGATCACCCTGTCATCAGACATTCACCCTGTCACCAGACGATCACCCTGTCATCAGGCGATCCCCTGTCATCAGGCGATCACCTGTCACCAGACGTTCACCCTGTCACCAGACGTTCACCCTGTCATCAGACGTTCACCCTGTCACCAGACGTTCACCCTGTCATCAGACGTTCACCCTGTCACCAGGCGTTCACCCTGTCACCAGACGATCACCTGTCACCAGACGATCACCCTGTCACCAGACGATCACCCTGTCACCAGACGTTCACCCTGTCATCAGACGTTCACCCTGTCATCAGGCGATCACCTGTCACCAGACGTTCACCCTGTCACCAGACGTTCACCCTGTCACCAGGCGATCACCTGTCACCAGACGTTCACCCTGTCACCAGACGTTCACCCTGTCACCAGGCGTTCACCCTGTCACCAGGCGATCACCTGTCACCAGACGATCACCCTGTCACCAGACGTTCACCCTGTCATCAGACGTTCACCCTGTCATCAGGCGATCACCTGTCACCAGACGTTCACCCTGTCACCAGACGTTCACCCTGTCACCAGGCGATCACCTGTCACCAGACGATCACCCTGTCACCAGACGTTCACCCTGTCACCAGGCGTTCACCCTGTCACCAGACGTTCGCCCTGTCACCAGACGTTCGCCCTGTCGCCAGACGTTCACCCTGTCACCAGGCGTTCACCCTGTCATCAGACGATCACCCTGTCACCAGACGTTCACCCTGTCACCAGACGTTCACCCTATCACCAGACGATCACCCTGTCATCAGGCGATCCCCTGTCATCAGGCGATCACCTGTCACCAGACGTTCACCCTGTCACCAGGCGTTCACCCTGTCACCAGACGTTCACCCTGTCACCAGACGATCACCCTGTCACCAGGCGATCACCATGTCATCAGACATTCACCCTGTCATCAGACGTTCACCCTGTCACCAGACGTTCACCCTGTCACCAGACGTTCACCCTGTCATCAGACATTCACCCTGTCACCCGACGTTCACCCTGTCATCAGACGATCACCATGTCACTTTTCACTGTCCAGGTGATGAAGACATACCACATGTACCATGCCGAGACCATCAGTGCAGAGAGCAAGCTGCGGGAAGCGGAGCGTCAAGAGGGACGCCTGAAGGGCGTGTCGGGGTCGGGCGGGGGGGCGGAGCCTGTGTTCGGCCTGCGGATCGAAGAGCGCCACCAGAGACGCAACGCCGCCCGCAAGATGGAGAAGATGAGGGAGAAGGTGAGACTCTGGGTCACAGGGTTCAGTACCGTGGCTTTCACAGTGGTGACCTTCACAGTGGTGACTTTCACAGTGGTGACCTTCACTATGGTGACCTTCACAGTGGTGACTTTCACAGTGGTGACTTTCACAATGGCGACTTTCACAGTGGTGACCTTCACAGTGGTGACCTTCAAAGTGGTGACTTTCACAGTGGTGACTTTCACAGTGGTGACCTTCACTATGGTGACCTTCACAATGGCGACTTTCACAGTGGTGACCTTCACAGTGGTGACCTTCACTATGGTGACCTTCACAGTGGTGACTTTCACAGTACTGTCGCTAACTCAGCTCATCAGAAACATTAAAGCTGTTAATTTTTAGTATTTTCAAATGTTTGTTTTCAAAGATCTTTGCAGTTTTTCCTTGTAAAACTATTGCAATGTTTCTACCATTTACATTTATTCTACTAGTTATTCTACTAGTCATTCTACTAGTTACATTTATAAAGGACCGAGCCCTAAAGGACTGGAGCACATGATTCTATTGTATTTCCAATGTTTCTTTCTTTTGTCTCCTGACGACCTCTTTGAGCCCAAATTCGACCCACGAAACACACTGAAAAACTCACCAAATTTTGCACGCTCATCAAGACTGGCAAAAAATTTAAGGAAATGTAAAAATGAAACCCCAGAGTTCCAAAATGCTCTCTAGCGCCACCTAGAAACCCTTAAACGGCCAAGTAAAAACACAGAACCGTCCACCACGGCTTATAGGAATGTCGTAGAGAGATCAAACCAAAACACAATTATTCGTCTCACCAAGACCTACAACTCACACGCTGATACCCTGGACCTAAATACAACAGGAAGTCCGCCAATTTGCCTTTCAAAATAAGATTTACAAACGCTATCTCCTCTGAGGGCGAATATCGTATCGGCTTCAAAACACTATTAAATAACAGAGGATAATTCAGTTGAACTATTTTGATTAGTCGAGTGGTTTTGTTTTTATAAGCCGTCAAAGTTGCGCCTCCTCGTGTCCAAAGTTTACATCTGACTGCTTCCAAACCCACACAGACTGAAAGACGACAAATTTTCCTCTCAAGAAATTATAATTTGATCAAAACATTTGCCTGTAGAAAACTGGATTCAGAGGAGTTGTTTCCAAAATATGTGGATAAAATCCGTCCTGTCCCGCTCTGATGACATCACTAACTGCCGCTGGGTCCATCAGTGTTACATCGTTCACACCAGGATTACACACTACCATGTTTATCAAATTGTCACCACTCCATGTCCTGACTTTCCAAATAAAAGCCCCAAACTCCTTCAAAATAAAAGTTCATGTTTAAAAAAAATTACAATGTTGACTTCAAAATGGATATTAAGTGTTTAACTAGCCATAGGGTTAAGCTGGCTTTCAAAATAAAAGCCCCCAATCTTTCAAAATTAAATTCCATGTTTACTAAATATGACACCAAAAGGGATTAGCGAGATTAGAGTTTAGTTGTCTTTCAAAATAAAATACCCCCACGTCTTTTCAAAATAAAAGTCTGTTTTTGTTAAAACCTTCAGAATTTATATTTTATCTATTTAAATGGGCCAGAGGCCATGAAAAGGCCGACCCCAACAGGCCAGAGGCCAGAGTGCGAGGTCCCGATCAAGGCTGCTTGCACCTTTAATCATAGTAGTTATTCTACCAGTTACAATTATTCTACAAGTTATTCTACAAGTTATTCCACCTGTTATTCTGCTTGTTATTTTACCAGTTGCATTTATTCTAGCAGTTATTCTAGTAGTTATTCTACCAGTTAGACTCGTGGTTTGTTCTTCAGAGGAAAGCCAAGTTCTCGGAGAACAAGCTAAAGACCCTGAAGGCCAGAAACGAGTACCTGCTGACGCTGGAGGCCACCAATGCCTCCGTCTTCAAGTACTACGTCCACGACCTGCCCGACATCGTCGACGTGAGTCTTTCTCCTCCTCTGTTGGTGGCAGGACCTCCCACTGCTCCTCCCACTTCTCCTCCCACTGCTCCTGTCTTTCCCTACTGCTCCTGCCATGTCTCCTCCCACTGCTCCTCTCTCTCCCTACTGCTCCTCCTTCCTCCTACTGCTCCTCCCATGTCTCCTCCCACATTGCCTCCCACTCCTCCTCCTACTCCCACTGGTCCTCCCACTGCTCCTCTCTCCTCCCACTACTCCTCCCACGGTTTCCTCATGTTTGCTGCTGTTTCTTTTTGTTTCCTGGTGTTTCCTATTGTTTCTTCATGTTTCCTGGTGTTTCCTATTAATTCCTCATGTTTCCTGGTGTTTTCTCATGTTTCCTGCTTATTCCTCATGTTTCCTGGTGTTTCCTCATGTTGCCTCATGCATCCTGCTGTACCCTCATATTGCCTGGTGTTGCTTGGTGTTTCCTCATGTTTCCTGCTTTTTCCAGTTTATTCTCATGTTTCCTCATCTTTCCTGTTGTTTCCTCTTGTTGCCTCATGTTTCCTGCTGTTTACTCAGGTTTTTTGCTGTTTCCTTGTGTTTCCTGCTTTTTCCTCATGTTTCCTGCCATTTCCTGTTGTTTCCTCATCTTTCCGGTTGTTTACTAATGTTTCCTCATCTTTCCTGTTGTTTCCTCATGTTTCCTGCCATTTCCTGTTGTTTCCTCATCTTTCCGGTTGTTTACTAATGTTTCCTCATCTTTCCTGTTGTTTCCTCATCTTCCCTGTTGTTTCCTCATCTTTCCTGTTGTTTCCTCATCTTCCCTGTTGTTTCCTCATGTTTCCTGCTGTTTCCTCATCTTTCCTGTTGTTTCCTCATGTTTCCTGCCATTTCCTGCTGTTTCCGTGCAGTGCTGTGACCTAGGGTACCACTCCAGTCTGAGCCGGGCTCTGCGGACCTACCTGTCAGCCGAGCTGAGCCTTGAAGCCTCCAGGAGGACCGGCCTGGAGGTCCTGGAGGGGGCGGTGGAGGGCCTGGACCCAGCCCGGGACCGCCAGCGCCTGCTGGGCCTCTACCCCACCGCCTTCTGCCCGCCACAGCGCTTTGGCTTCCAGTCGCACATGGGCGACGCGGTCAGTCCTCTTTACACCTTGACAACAATGTCAGACTTTGATCTTTTCAAAACGAAATCCTGAAAATTGGATTAAAACCAAATTTTCCCCATTGAAATGCAGCTGACTTGATAATGAGCAGGATGTGCAGAATGTGGCAGGAGTTCAGTTTACCAGCCGTTTTAGGAAAGTGTGGAGCTGCTCACCAACATCTGGCTGAATCTCACCAACATTGCTGTAACTTTGTTATGTTGTATCATAACGCTGTAAAGTTGTTAGGTTGTAACATAATGCTGTAAAGTTGTTAGGTTGTATCATAACGCTGTAAGGTTGTTAGGTTGTAACATAACGCTGTAAGGTTGTTAGGTTGTAACATAACGCTGTAAAGTTGTTAGGTTGTATCATAACGCTGTAAGGTTGTTAGGTTGTAACATAACGCTGTAAGGTTGTTAGGTTGTAACATAACGCTGTAAGGTTGTAACATAACGCTGTAAGGTTGTTAGGTTGTAACATAAAGCTGTAAGGTTGTTAGGTTGTAACATAACGCTGTAAAGTTGTTAGGTTGTAACATAACGCTGTAAGGTTGTTAGGTTGTAACATAACGCTGTAAGGTTGTTAGGTTGTAACATAACGCTGTAAGGTTGTTAGGTTGTAACATAACGCTGAAAGGTTGTTAGGTTGTAACATAACGCTGTAAAGTTGTTAGGTTGTAACATAACGCTGTAAAGTTGTTAGGTTGTATCATAACGCTGTAAAGTTGTTAGGTTGTAACATAACGCTGTAAAGTTGTTAGGTTGTAACATAACGCTGTAAGGTTGTTAGGTTGTAACATAACGCTGTAAGGTTGTTAGGTTGTAACATAACGCTGTAAAGTTGTTAGGTTGTAACATAACGCTGTAAGGTTGTTAGGTTGTAACATAACGCTGTAAAGTTGTTAGGTTGTAACATAACGCTGTAAAGTTGTTAGGTTGTAACATAACGCTGTAAAGTTGTTAGGTTGTAACATAACGCTGTAAAGTTGTTAGGTTGTAACATAACGCTGTAAAGTTGTAATGTAACGCTGTAAGGTGGTTAAGCTATGACATAACGATGTAAAAATGTTAGGTTGTAACGTAACGCTGAAAGGTTGTTAGGTTGTAACATAACGCTGTAAGGTTGTAATGTAACACCGTAAGGTTAATAGGTTGTAACATAACACTGTAAAGTAGTTAGGTTGTATCATCACAATGTAAGGTTGTTAGGTTGTAACGTGACGCTGTAATGCTGTAAGACTCTAAGGCTGTAAAGTAATGCTGTAAGGTTGTTAGGTTGTAATATAAAGCTGTAACATGCTTTGCTTGACAGAAACACTTGAATTGTGACTGACGTGTTATTGTGGTTGTCCAGGTGACCCACATCTCCTCCCAGCCTCAAGTCCAGGCTGAACTCACCCTGCGGCTCACACAGCTGCAGACCCGCCTCACGTCTCTGAAGATCGAGAACGAGGAGGTGAGACTGCGCCGCACTTTTCACACCTCTGAAATTCCAGACTCCGTCACACTGTTCACACCTCTGAAGATCTGGATTGAGGACCTCGGTGCAGCTCAGTAAGAACCAGAGATGTTGAAGAGCTGCAGCTGTGTGTATGTGTGTGTGTGTGTGTGTGTGTGTGTGTGTGTGTGTGTGTGTGTGTGTGTGTGTGTGTGTGTGTGTGTGTGTGTGTGTGTGTGTGTGTGTGTGTGTGTGTGTGTGTGTGTGTGTGCGTGCTTGTTTTCACTGAGAAACAGACCGATGTGTTGAGAAACAGTTCAGGAAACACAAACTGGAGGAGTTTGATGATAAAGTAAAATAATACACAAGGTGGATGTCAGGGGAGAGTGACATCATGGGGAGAGTGACATCATGGAGGAGAATGACATCATGGGGGAGAGTTACATCATGGAGGAGAGTGACATCATGGGGGAGAGTGATATCATGGAGGAGAGTGACATCATGGGGGAGAGTGACATCATGGGGAGAGTGACATCATGGAGGAGAGTGACATCATGGGGAGAGTGACATCATGGAGGAGAATGAAATCATGGAGGAGAATGACATCATGGGGGAGAGTGACATCATGGGGAGAGTGACATCATGGAGGAGAATGACATCACGGGGGAGAGTTACATCATGGAGGAGAATGAAATCATGGAGGAGAATGAAATCATGGAGGAGAATGACATCATGGGGGAGAGTGACATCATGGAGGGGAGTGACATCATGGTGGAGTGTTGGAGAAGAAGGAGACATTTTGTTGGAGACACAGCAGATTGATAAAGTTCAGTTTTATCTGTTTATTAGATATTTGAACAGGGACGGTGAAAAACGTCAGTGGACTTTGTATTTTGTCCTCAGTCACTGGAGGTGGAGGAGGCCGTCTGTCTCCACCACCGGTACCCTCCAACACCAGAGCATCCATGGCGGTGCAGAGCGTCCTCAGTGCAGAGCATCCACATTGCAGAGTGTCCACAGTGCAGGGCGTCCACTGTGCAGAGCGTCCACAGTGTAGAGCGACAACAGTGCAGGTCGTCCACTGTGCAGGGCGTCCACGGTGCAGAGCGTCCACAGTACAGAGCGTCCACGGTGCAGAGCGACAACAGTGCAGGTCATCCACAGTGCAGGTCGTCCACAGTATAGAGGGTCCACGGTGCAGGTCGTCCAAAGTGCAGGTCGTCCACAGTGCAGAACGTCCACAATGCAGAGCGTCCACAGTGCAGAGCAACAACAGTGCAGGTCGTCAACTGTGCAGGGCGTCCACGGTGCAGAGCGTCCACAGTGCAGAGGGTCCACGGTGCAGAGCGACAACAGTGCAGTTCGTCCACAGTGCAGGGCGTCCACAGTGCAGGGCGTCCACAGTGCAGAGCGACAACAATGCAGTTCGTCCACAGTGCAGGGCGTCAACAGTGCAGAGCGACAACAGTGCAGGTCGTCCACAGTGCAGTTCGTCCACAGTGCAGAGCGTCCACAGTCCAGCGGTGAAAATCTGCCATATGATCATGGAGCTGCTGATTCAGCAGTAACGTCTCACTAAACAAACATCTCTACCAGAGTTCTCCACTTCTGGTCCTGGAGGACCGGAGTCCTGCAGGATTTATCTCTCCCAGCTTCAGCACACCTCAATCTGATGATGATGATGTCATCGTCAAGCTTGTAAAAAATCCAAGTCACGAGGCCTTATTGCATTCAGGTGTGTTGCAACTGGGAGGAACCTAAAACATGCAGGACCTTCAGGACCTCCAGGACCTCCAGGACCTCCAGGCCCGGAATTAAGGACCTCTGGTCTATAACACTGCAGCTTGGCTGTTTATGATTACATAGATCAGTAAATCTGATATCAGAAGACATTAAACGTATGAGATGAATCTGGCTTCAGTTGGGAAGTGGCGTACACCTCTTTCAGAACCCGTTTTGTCCGTCAGCAGCGATTATAAATGAACGCTCTTCTCCGTGACCATTAATGTTAGCATTACGCAAATCTCTTGTGTTGTTCGTGTAAAGCCGCAGTGTTATGATGTTAGTGAACTGCTGGAGGAGGAGCCTCATTAATGTTGGACTGTCTCCTGACAGCAACGCGTGAACGTCGGGCGGCGTCCACGTGAGCTGGGATTAGCATTAGTACGCTCATAATGTTTAGCTTCTGGGCGCTACCGTGCTTCAATGAGTGAAGGTCAAGTGTCTTGCGCCCCCTGCAGGTGAAGAAGACCTGGGGGGCAACGCTGACCACCCTGCAGGACATGACGGTGCTGGACGACTGCGACGTGTCGCAGAGCTTCACCCACAGTCCGTCGTCTGAGTCGGTGAAGTCCAGCGTGTCGGACGGGTACCTGAACAAACCCAGTCTGGCCAAGAGGCGGGCCAACCAGCAGGAGACGGAGCTCTTCTACTTCAACGTGAGAGTAGAGGACTTACCTTGACCCCCGACCCCTAATCTGTGACCCCCCTGACCCCCTACTTCAGTGTTCTAGTACTGTAGTGTGCTAGTACAGTAGTATTACAGTACTGCAGTATTATATTACAGTTGCAGTACATTACGTTGAGTTGCTGAGTTATGTTCATATTTCAATCCTCAGAAATTCCGTGAATACCTTGAAGGAAGTAATCTGATTTCTAAACTTCAGGCCAAACACGACGTACTGAAGAAAGCCTTAGCGGAGGGTAAGACGACGCCTCACTCATTCATTATGAACTAGGGCTGCACCGATACCACTTTTGTCCAAAATGAGTAGTGTATGAGTACTTACATTTGAGTACTCACCGATAGCGAGTACTTAGGCCAAAACACACATTTATTTTTTTCCCACAAATGTTATTTGAATGACATTCCTACATTGTGATGTACTGACATTCAAAAGTAGTTTTTCTTATGGCACTGCCACAAATACTGTTAGAAAACATTGAGTGCGTGGCTCCTTTAACAGACTGTGGTGAATCACTCAGTCATGATGAAGTGGTGAATCACTCTTTCATGATGAAGTGGTGAATCACTCAGTCAGGATGAAGTGGTGAATCACTCTTTCATGATGAAGTGGTGAATCACTCAGTCATGATGAAGTGGTGAATCACTCTTTCATGATGAAGTGGTGAATCACTCAGTCATGATGAAGTGGTGAATCACTCAGTCATGATGAAGTGGTGAATCACTCTTTCATGATGAAGTGGTGAATCCTACTTGATGCTCCGCCTTATTTCTCTTGCAGGATATAAAGCCGAACTACTGACCACCAGGTGAGTTACTCACAAGTTACTTCTGTTTTACAAGTTACTTCTGTTTATCAAGTTACTTCTTCCGATTCAGTTTGAACTCTGTGAAACTGACACATCTCTGTCTCTCTCTCTCTCTCTCTCTCTCTCTCTCTCTCTCTCTCTCTCTCTCTCTCTCTCTCTCTCTCTCTTTCTCTCTCTCTTTCCAGCCGAGGGAGGAAAAACTCCCACAGTAAGCATCAGGTAACTTCCTCTACTTCAGGCAATTTCCTGTTGCCTCAAGTAACTTCCTGTCGCTTCAGGTAACGTCCTGTCTCTTCAGGTAACGTCCTGTCGCTTCAGGTAACGTCCTGTCGCTTCAGGTAACGTCCTGTCGCTTCAGGTAACGTCCTGTCTCTTCAGGTATTGTCCTGTCGCTTCAGGTAACGTCCTGGTGCTTCAGGTAACGTCCTGTCTCTTCAGGTATTGTCCTGTCGCTTCAGGTAACGTCCTGTCGCTTCAGGTAACGTCCTGTTGCACCAGGTAACGTCCTGTCGCTTCAGGTAACGTCCTGTCGCTTCAGGTAACGTCCTGTTGCACCAGGTAACGTCCTGTCGCTTCAGGTAACGTCCTGTCGCTTCAGGTAACGTCCTGTCGCTTCAGGTAACGTCCTGGTGCTTCAGGTAACGTCCTGTCTCTTCAGGTAACGTCCTGTCGCTTCAGGTAACGTCCTGTCGCTTCAGGTAACGTCCTGTCGCTTCAGGTAACGTCCTGTCTCTTCAGGTATTGTCCTGTCGCTTCAGGTAACGTCCTGGTGCTTCAGGTAACGTCCTGTCTCTTCAGGTATTGTCCTGTCGCTTCAGGTAACGTCCTGTCGCTTCAGGTAACGTCCTGTTGCACCAGGTAACGTCCTGTCGCTTCAGGTAACGTCCTGTCGCTTCAGGTAACGTCCTGTTGCACCAGGTAACGTCCTGTCGCTTCAGGTAACGTCCTGTCGCTTCAGGTAACGTCCTGTCGCTTCAGGTAACGTCCTGTCGCTTCAGGTAAAGTCCTGTTGCTTCAGGTAACGTCCTGTCGCTTCAGGTAACGTCTTGTCGCTTCAGGTAACGTCCTGTCGCACCAGGTAACGTCCTGTCGCACCAGGTAACGTCCTGTCGCTTCAGGTAACGTCTTGTCGCTTCAGGTAAAGTCCTGTCGCACCAGGTAACGTCCTGTCGCTTCAGGTAACGTCTTGTCGCTTCAGGTAAAGTCCTGTCGCACCAGGTAACGTCCTGTCGCTTCAGGTAACGTCCTGTCGCACCAGGTAACGTCCTGTCGCTTCAGGTAACGTCCTGTCGCTTCAGGTAAAGTCCTGTCGCTTCAGGTAATGTCCTGTTGCTTCAGGTAACGTCCTGTCGCTTCAGGTAAAGTCCTGTCGCTTCAGGTAACGTCCTGTCGCTTCAGGTAAAGTCCTGTCGCTTCAGGTAACGTCCTGTCGCTTCAGGTAACTTCCTGTCTCTTCAGGTAACTTCCTGTTGCTTCAGGTAACGTCCTGTCCCAGCTTTTTCTTCATAAAACTACGTGCCTATTTAAATCTAGTATTCGTGAGCTTTCTATTATTTAATAGCGCCCCCTGTGGGGGTCCGCCTGCCTCTCTAGCAGCAGTATGTTTCTCAGCCACCAATTCATTCCACCCAGATCTGATGTTGGGTATTTTATATTTACTTCTGTAAACGGTTCAATGGAGGCATCAGGACATTTCACAGTATCATCATACATGGCACAGAGATTCCCAGCATGACGCTCAGCCTTACAGCTCATATCTGAGCACATTAGGGCCTCTTTAGGGAATCCATGTTGTTTAGAGAGCTGACTGTGAGCCGAGAGGACCCAACCATATCATCTCAGTCTGGACCAGTCCAATTTATTTAAGGGGCCAGTATTATTATTTTTTGCCAGCAGGGGGACATTCTCAACATTAAACAGAACAGCAATCAGTATGTGATCATATGTGGCAAATCCATAGCATATCTCTATACATCCCAGTGAGTCGTGCATCAGCAGTGGTCACTATGTGGTCTAGCCAGGACGTAGTGTGCCACGCTTCACTTTCAGAGGTAAAACCTTTTTCAGGCTTCAGAGCTGCACGAGACAGAATAAGTTTAGATATATAGAAATTCATTTCATGCTCATACGATTCATACGGTGTATAAATATTTATGATAGTACATTTCTTGTCATTATAATTAAACTCAAGCCCGATGGCCCTGTCAACGTTTAGATGCACTAATTTCACCATTGGGTCAAATTTAATGTTCCACAAAAAGGCCACGCCACCAGCTACCCTACCTCCAACCATCCTGCGGAGATCGTGGACTCCCCAGCTCCATGGAGGTCCTGGTGGAGGCTGTTCAATTTGTCCACATCTTGTTTGGCCACCCAGGTTTCTTGAAGGCATAAAATGTCACACTCGTCAAAGCAGTGTGTCCACCACCAGACGTCTTGATCTATCAGCGTGTCCACCACCAGACGTTTTGATCTATCAGCGTGTCCACCACCACACGTCTTGATCTATCAGCGTGTCCACCACCAGACGTCTTGATCTATCAGCGTGTCCACCACCAGACGTCTTGATCTATCAGCGTGTCCACCACCACACGTCTTGATCTATCAGCGTGTCCACCACCACACGTCTTGATCTATCAGCGTGTCCACCACCGGACGTCTTGATCTATCAGTGTGTCCACCACCAGACGTCTTGATCTATCAGCGTGTCCACCACAGGACGTCTTGATCTATCAGTGTGTCCACCACCACACGTCTTGATCTATCAGTGTGTCCATCACCGGACATCTTGATCTATCAGCGTGTCCACCACCAGACGTCTTGATCTATCAGCGTGTCCACCACCAGACGTCTTGATCTATCAGTGTGTCCACCACCAGACGTCTTGATCTATCAGCGTGTCAATGAACCAAAAGTCTGGCTTCATTATAAAGAAGTTCTGTGGAGCGTCTCAAAGCGTAGCGCAGCGCTGTTTCTACTGTGTTTCCACTGTGTTTCCACTGTGCTTCTATTATGTTTCCACTGTGTTTCTACTGTGTTTCCACTGTGTTTCTACTGTGTTTCCAGGATTCTACTAAAGCCATACCTCTGCTTGTGGAGAGTTGCATCCGCTACATCAACTTGCACGGTGAGTTCTACTGTTCTACTGTGGATTATTGCAGATGACATTCTACAACCAGTATTTCAAATTAAATATAAACATATAATAGCTGATGAAGCGTGTGGGTCCACAGGTCTTCAGCACCAGGGAATCTTCCGGGTGTCCGGGTCACAGGTGGAGGTCAACGACATCAAGAACTCCTTCGAGAGAGGTGAGATGTCGACCGGGCGTTAGTCTGAGGAGAAGGTGATGTACTCTGTTAACCCGTGGTTCTCCTCCGATTGCCCAGGTAATGACCCGCTGATCGACGAGGAGAGCAACCACGACATCAACTCGGTGGCCGGAGTGTTGAAACTCTATTTCCGGGGTTTGGAAAACCCGCTGTTCCCCAAGGACCGCTTCAATGACCTGATCTCCTGTGTCCGTGAGTACTTCAGGGAACCAGCAGGAAGTCTCCGGAGCACAAGAACAGGAAGCAGGAAGAGACAACAGAGAGCAGCTTCAGGGAACCAGCAGGAAGTCTCTTGAGCTCAGGAACAGGAAGCAGGAAGAGACAACAGAGAGCAGCTTCAGGGAACCAGCAGGAAGTCTCTTGAGCTCAGGAACAGGAAGCAGGAAGAGACAACAGAGAGCAGCTTCAGGGAACCAGCAGGAAGTCTCTTGAGCTCAGGAACAGGAAGCAGGAAGAGACAACTAAAGTGTGAAGGAAACAAACGCTGCAACACTTATTGAAATGAACTTGCTTGTGTAAATAAATAAAATAACTTAAATAATATATAATAAAGTAAATATGATAAAACGTTAATAGAATACTAATAAAACAAATACTTACATGGAACAGTGTATCAATAAGTAATCAGAGTATATACACTTCAGTTGCTCCTTACACGTCCAGAGAAACTGATCATTTCAATCGTCTCACTTTTCCTCTTCATCTTTTCTGCACTGGTAACTAAGTAGTGAAGCTACCAAGTAATCAGAGTAGCTGCAGAGTTGCTCTGATGGCTGGAGGTTAAAACAAGCAGCCGTTCAGTCTGAAGGCCTGTTCATGCTTTCAGCATCCACGTGTGCGCAGAATAGGTGTGATTTTAAAATCGCCATCCACCGATTTGAGCAAGGATCCACTCCGACCCTCTGTGGTCGACACATTTTGTGACCGCGCGACCTGCACGCTCTGAATGCGCCAAACCAACACAGTGCTCCGACCGACGGGGATGTGTGGACCAATGCGCATGCGTGGAACACATACTGCTGCGTGGCCAGAAGTGTGAACACCCTGCAGCCTCCGCACGGTCTGCAGACACGCAATGCGGAAAGCATGGAAGGGCCTTAAAAGGAAGTTCAGTCTGAGAGGAAGTTCAGTCTGACAGGAAGTTCAGTCTGAGAGGAAGTTCAGTCTGACAGGAAGTTCAGTCTGACAGGAAGTTCAGTCTGAGAGGAAGTTCAGTCTGATTCGTAGATTCGTGTCTCTGTTGCTCAGGGATGGAGAACCTGTACGACCGGGCGCAGTGCATTCGGAAGATCCTGCTGGGCGTCTCTAGAGCCACGCTGGTGGTGATGCGTTACCTGTTTGCCTTCCTCAACCAGTGAGTGTTGTTTGATTGTTGGTGTGAATGTGAGTGTTGGTGTGAATGTGAGAGTTGGTGTGAGTGTGAGAGTTGATGTGAATATAGGTGTAGGTGAAAATGTGAGTGTTGGTGTGAACATGAGTCTTGCTGTGAATGTGAGTGTTGGTGTGAATGTTGCTGCGAATGTGAGCGTTGGTCTGAGTGTAGCTGTGAATGTGGGTGTTGATGTGAATGTTAGTGTTGGTGTGAGTGTTGGTGTGAATGTGAGTGTTGGTGTGAGTGTAGCTGTGAATGTGGGTGTTGGTGTGAATGTGAGTATTGGTGTTGGGGTGAGTGTTGCTGTGAATGTAGGTGTTGGTGTGAGTGCGGATGAATGTGGGTGTGAGTGCGGGTGTTGGGGTGAGTGTTGCTGTGAATATAAGTGTTAATGTGAATGTAAGTGTTGATGTGAGTTTGAGTGTTCATTTCAATATTAGTGTTGGTCTGAGTGTTGATGTCAATGGTTTTTGTTATTTTTACACCTCGTTGCCTGGTGAGGGACAAACTGTGGCCCCGCCCACACCATGAAACGTCATGTCACCAAGGTTTCTGTCCGATCAGCCACACAACGTTTTAGGAGCCTCAAAACTAGTTTTTTGAAAATGAGTTCCAGAGTGGAGGAATTTGAAAATGCTGCCTCGGTTTTAGCAGGTGGACGGACAAGACGCTCATTAGCGGAACACGATGATGTCATCACCCACTTCTCCACCTATAACCCCGCGTCCCTCTCCGTGAGGTCATCACCCACCTCTCGACCTATAACCCCACCTCCCTCTCCGTGAGGTCATCGGCCACCTCTCGACCTATAACCCCACCTCCCTCTCCGTGAGGTCATCGCCCACTTCTCCACCTATAACCCCACCTCCCTCTCCGTGAGGTCATCGCCCACTTCTCCACCTATAACCCCGCGTCCCTCTCCGTGAGGTCATCGCCCACCTCTCGACCTATAACCCCACCTCCCTCTCCGTGAGGTCATCGCCCACCTCTCGACCTATAACCCTGTCTCCCTCTCCGTGAGGTCATCACCCCCCTCTCGACCTATAACCCCGCCTCCCTCTCCGTGAGGTCTTCACCCACCTCTCCACCTATAACACCGCCTCCCTCTCCACCCCTAACGTCACTCACCAACATGGCTACCTGCTGCAGAAGCTCGATGCTTTATTGAACCACATGTTGATTCCTCCAGTACAGGGGTTCTCAATCCTGGTCCTCGAGGGCCGGTGTCCACATGGTTTAGCTCTCCCAGCTTCAGCACACCTCAATCTGATGATGATGTCATCATCACGCTTCATCAAAAAGCCCCTTATTGCATTCAGGAGTGTTGCAACTGGGAGAAACCTAAAACATGCAGGACACCGGCCCTCCAGGACCAAGATTGAGAACCCCGTCTCCAGTAGGAGGAGCAGCAGGAGGAGTCTCACTGTCCTCTTCTCTGTATTATAGTGTATTTACCGAGTCACAGCGCCCCCTAATGGTGTGGCATATCCACTACATTGTGTTGAGCCGCATTCACAGTAACATGTAGACGGAATTATATTTATTATTATGTCACCAGGTGAGGGACAGACACGGTTTCAGATGGGTTTTGTCACCTGGTGAGAGACAGACACGGTTTCAGACGGGTTTTTTCACCTGGTGAGGGACAGACACGGTTTCAGATGGGTTTTTTCACCTGGTGAGGGACAGACACGGTTTCAGACGGGTTTGTTTCTCGTTTCCGACTAGTCTCTGGTGTTTCTTGCAGTCTCTCTCAGTACAGCGACGAAAACATGATGGACGCCGGGAATCTGGCCATCGTGTTTGGGCCGACGCTGCTGCCGACGCCCGACACGGTGGACCAGGTGGCCTGCCAGGCGCACGTGAACGAGGTGGTGAAGACGGTCATCCTGCACCACGACAACATCTTCCCCGACAGCAAGGAGCTGCCCGGCCCCGTTTACGAGAAGTGCATGACGGGAGAGCAGTACTGGTGAGACGCTCGGATTCTCTCTGTTGATGCTATTGCTAAGGCTAACAGCTGACTCATGAGCAAGGCAGCGTGCTGGAACCTTGTGGAGGTGCTAATGCTGAAGCTAACAAAGTGAGTGTCAAAACAAAGTGAGATCAGTGAGCAGAGACAGAAATCTGCTTAATACTACTAGCGAGCAGAAAAGACTTCTATAATGCTAATGCGAAAGCTAACTGTGGTTGGTGAACAGTATGGAATGATGATTTGTGCTAATGCTAATGCTGAAGATAGGAAAGGAGTGGAAGCTTTTCTCACATGTCTCAGAAGTAACAGGAAACTTAAGTAACTAGCTTAGTTGCTAATGTCATTGAGGTAATCGGTTACTGATGAGAATACTGGAGTCAAATGCTATTGAAGGTTTTTCTTTGTGCCACGTGTTGGTTTGTCCACTGGGGGGAGTGGACAGATGAGGAACTGTAGTACTTCTTTGTGATGAGCACACAGGACCATGGGGAGTCCAGTCTGGACCCCTTGGATCCAGATTGAACCCCCTGGTCCAGACTGGAGCCCCTGGTCCAGATTGAACCCTTGGGTCCAGATTGGACCCCCTGGTCCAGACTGGAGCGCCTGGTTTCCGCATGTGGGCCTGGTACTGAACCCGTCTGCTGTCAGCAGACTGTTCACAAATGCCCAGACCTGCTGAGAGCTCCTCCTTTGTTATTCACTACGATGACGGTTTGATTATCTCCTCCTCCTCCTCCTCCTCCTCTTTCAGTGAGAGTCCGTTCAGTGAGCCAGGAGCGTTGGAGGAGGCGGAGCCTGATGGCGGCACTGAGACCCAGACCAGCGACGAGGGTATGCTTGACCTTTGACCTTCGCAACTTCACCCACACTTTTACATCTCCACACACTCTCACTCTGCCTCCTGCTGGAGAGAGGTTGTCATGGCAACTGTAGCCATGGACACACATTCAGCACCACCACCTTCTCAACCCCCACACCCAACCCACCTTCTTCACCAACCCTCCACCCCCCCACACCCTCACCCAACCTCCTCCACCCCCTCCTCCATTCAACATCCCTCCTTCACCAACCCTCCTCCCTGCACCCCCCTGCACCGTCACCTTCCCTTCTCCACTTGCCTCACCCCGCCTCCTCCACCATCCCCCCTTTTCCCCTTCCCCAACCTCCTCCACCCCCTCCTCCACTCAACCCCCCTCCTTCACCAACCGTCCTCCTCCCCTCACCCCCCTTCACTTTCACCCGCCTCCTTCACCTTCCTTTCTCCTTTCTGTCTAAATTGAGAGATGTATTTTCATGACATGCTGCTCTGTGATTGGTCGAACTGTGGACGGACCAGGAGCCCTTGGAGCCAGCTGATTGGCTGGTTGGCAGGTTGACTCACCCCCTCTCACCTATGTGTCCATCAGAAGGCGAGGCGGTGGAGGCAGTGGCAAGGTTTGACTACGTGGGCCGGTCGGGCCGCGAGCTGACCTTTAAGAAGGGGGCGTCGCTGCAGCTGTTCCAGCGGGCATCACATGACTGGTGGGAGGGGCGAGTTAACGGGCTCCGTGGCCTCGTGCCTCACCAGTATGTGGTGCTGAAGGACAGGCGAGTTCTCAGCCCGCGATGGTTTGTACTTCACCCCTCAACAATAAGCCCTTCATCCTGCTGTTCATCCTGCTGCTGTTCATCCTGCTGTTCATCCTGTTATTCATCTTGCTGCTGTTCATCCTGCTATTCATCCTGCTGTTCATCCTCCTGTTCATCCTGCTGTTTAAACCTGCTATTCATACTGCTGTTCATCCTGCTGCTGTTCATCCTACTGTTCATCCTGCTGTTCATCCTGCTGTTCATCCTACTGTTTATCCTGCTATTCATACTGCTGTTCATTCTACTGTTCATCCTGCTGTTCATCCTACTGTTCATCCTGCTGTTCATCCTGCTGCTGTTCATCCTGCTGTTCATCCTACTGTTCATCCTACTGTTTATCCTGCTATTCATACTGCTGTTCATTCTACTGTTCATCCTGCTGTTCATCCTACTGTTTATCCTGCTATTCATACTGCTGTTCATTCTACTGTTCATTCTACTGTTCATCCTGCTGTTCATCCTGCTGTTCATCCTACTGTGCATCCTACTGTGCATCCTGCTGCTGTTCATCCTGCTGTTCATACTGCTGTTCATCCTGCTGTTCATCCTCCTCTTCATCCTGCTGTTTATCCTGCTATTCATACTCCTGTTCATTCTACCGTTCATCCTGCTTTTCATTCTACTGTTCATCCTGCTGCTGTTCATCCTGCTTTTCATCCTTCTGCTATTCATCCTCCTGTTCACCCAACTGTTCATCGTGCTACTGCTGATCGTGCTGCTGTTCATCCTATTGTTCATTGTACTGCTGCTCATCCTGCTGCTGTTCATTGTACTGCTGCTCATCCTACTGCTCCTCCTGCTGCTGTTCATCCTACCTTTCACCCTACTGCTATTCATCCTACTGTTCATCCTGCTGCTGTTCATCCTACTGTTCATCCTGCTGCTATTCATTCTGCTGTTCATCTTGCTGTTCATTCTGCTGTTCAGCCTGCTCAACATCCTGCTGATCGGTGAACTCATTGTTTGGAGGGACCTGCTAAACACACATGTATTGATTAGTGATTGGCCTGCAGCTCCTGCTCCTCCTGCTGCTCCTGATGGAGAGTGTTTTTCTTTCAGGGCCGACGCCATGTCCGACACGCTGAGCCAGAAGGCTGACAGTGACGGCGGAAGCAGCAGCACTGACGACAAGCGCTCCCGCAGCGAGCTCAGCTCCCCCACCGACGTCCGGCCGCCCGAGACCTACAGCAGGTCTGTGATGTAAGAGTTCACCTCCGGCACCGCGACTCATCTTCACGCTCATCACTGCTGAACAAGAAACCACTTCTCCTGTTCTCTTCTTGTTCTCTTCTCCAAAAGTACCTAAAATCTCATCACGGCTCACTCTCATGTTAGCAGCTTCACACACACACACACACACACACACACACACACACACACACACACACACACACACACACACACACACACACACACACACACACACACACACACACACACACACAGTGAATCCTGGGAGGAGATATGAGGGAGCATTAAGATAAGTTTCATTAATGTGTTAAATATAAGGACGACGGTATGACCGTAAGGTACGACGGTATGGTACAACAGTACAACTAAAGGTGTAACATACCTTATAACAACCAAAGATTCAAAACAAAACAAGAGGACAAAGTATTGAGTGCCTCAGCTGACGGAAGAGATCCAGAAGGATCATGTTTAGTGTCTGACCTTCTTCTCTTCGATCACAGCCACCGGAGGAAACGGACCGACGGCCTCTTCCGACGCCCACTGTGCCGCTCCAACGACAACCACGGCAATGGCGGCATGGTGGAGCGCAGCTCTCCGCCCGTCACGGGTCACTTCAGCCCCCGGGACCTGCTACTGGGCCGCAGCCAGGGCCTGACCCCGCCCCTTGACAGCCCCGAGCGCCGCCGCCGCTCTGCCGCCATCACCATGACGGTCAGCCGCCACGACTCCCTGCGCCGACCGGAGGACACGCCCCTCCGGCGTTCCAGCAGCGGCCAGCATGGCTTCGGAGACCCGCTCCGGTCCAGAGGCCTGGACCCAGACTGCCTGGCTCAGGTAGGTGGTCTTGACCAGCTCCAGGTCCTGGTCTAGGGTTAGGGTCAGGTCAGGGTTAGGTTGAACCCTGACCTGAATGTCAGGTCAGGGTTGTCGTGGCACAGAATGTCTCTGTCGCCCCCTGCTGGCTGCTTGCTGACTGCTCATCTGACCCCCTGCAGGACATGGAGGACACGGTGACGGTCGCCCTGGGCGAGCTGCGGCAGCTGGAGCGGCCGGGCTGCCGGCCGGCACCCGACGTGGTTCTGGACACTCTGGACCAGGTGAAGAATGGTGCCGGCACCGCCTGCTCCTCTGAGTCCCCCAGCCCCCACAGTACACCCAGCACACCGGGAACCCCCGGGACCCCTGGTACGCCCGGGACCCCGAGCCCCCTCAGCCCACTGAGTCCCATCAGCCCGCTGCCAGGACCTCCGCCGGGACCCCCCCGGCCCTCCAACCCGTCCCCGGACGCCCCGGGTTCCTTCAAGCCCCTGGCGGCGGCGGCTGCGGTTCGTGCCGTTGGGGCGCCGCTGAGGCCCCCGGCACTGAGGCCCAAACCCACCGTCCCACCCAAGAGCAGCACCCCCCCTCTGCCCCCACCATTGGACAAGTCCTGCACCATGTGAGCCAGACCGGGCCCAATCAGGCCTACCCAGGCCAAAAATGGGCCAGACCAGGAGATCAGGGTAGTTTAACCAACATGAGGGTAGAAAGAGCTGAGGGCTTCAAATGTAGTTGTAGATTTACAAGCCCAGAGCTCCAGTATGGTACGGTATACTATACTGGAGGGTATAGTATATGAAACTGTAGGGTTCAGTATGATATACCATACTGTAGGGTACGATATGAAATGATATGATATGATATGATATGATATGATAGAATATGATACGATATGATAGGATTTTCCATGATGTTTCTGTGTCGTCAGGTTGCTGTGTTTCTCTCAGTGTATAGGAGTTTACTTTCTCCGTGATTCAAGCATTTATCAAAGGTTTAGCTGAGGAGCTGCTGGAGACCGCTGGGGTGGTCGTCCCAGTGTGGTCGTCCCGGGGTGTTTGTCCTCCCCGGGTTGTCGACCAGGGGTGTTCGTCCTCCCGGGGTGGTCATCTCGGGTGTTTGTCTCAGGGTGGTCGTCATCCCAAGGTGGTCATCCTCCCAGGGTAGTTGTCCCGGGGTGGTCGTCCTCCCAAGGTGTTTGTCCTCCTAGGGTGGTCGTCCTGGAGTGTTCGTCCTCCCAGGGTGGTCGTCTCGGGGTGTTCGTCCTGCCAGGGTGGTCGCCCCGGGGTGTTTCTCCTCCCCGGGTGTTCGTCTCGGGGTGGTCGTCCTCCCAGGGTGGGCATCCTCCCTGGGCGGTCGTCTTGGGGTGTTCGTCCTCCTAGGTTGGTCGTCCTGAGATGGTTTGTCCCGGGGTCGTTGTCCCGGCAAAGTGTAGTTTAAGTGATTGTTGGCTGTGCCGTCGTGATGACAGATTGAAAAAGAAGGGAGCGGGATGACGTTCAACTCCTTGACTCCACCAACTCTTCGACTCCACCAACTCTTTGACTCCACCAACTCTTTGACTCCACCAACTCCTTGACTGCAACTCCTCGACTCCACCAACTCCTCAACTCCACCAACTTCGTGACTCCACCAACTCCTCGACTCCACCAACCCCCTCGACTCCATCAACTCTTCGACTCCACCAACCCCTCGACTCCATCAACTCTTCGACTCCACCAACTCCTCAACTCCACCAACTTCTCGACTCCATCAACTGTTCGACTCCACCAACTCCTCGACTCCACCAACTCCTCGACTCCACCAACTCTTCGACTCCACCAACTCCTTGACTCCACCAACTCTTCGATTCCACCAACTCCTTGACTCCACCAACTCTAAACTCCCACCAACTTCTAGTAATGAATGTTTCTGTTTCAACGACTGTTCAGCTTCCATGAATGTTCAGCTGCTGCTGCGGCGGTCAGCTCTACTTATAGCCTTCTACTCCTTATCTCCTCCACCTTATCTTCTCCCCCTCTTCTCCTCATCTCCTCCTCCTCCCACACTCAGACTGGAGCTTCTAACAGGGAGTGTGATGTTGGACTGTGGAGGCAGCTTGGATTTAGCTTTCTGTGTGTGTGTGTGTGTGTGTGTGTGTGTGTGTGTGTGTGTGTGTGTGTGTGTGTGTGTGTGTGTGTGTGTGTGTGTGTGTGTGTGTGTGTGTGTTACACTGAAGTCACTCGTTAACCTTAAGTTCACAATTAGCTATCAGGGTGGGGCTCCGTGTCGTCCCGGGGTCGTCGTCCCGGCAACGTGTAGTTTAAGTGAATGTTGGCTGTGCCGTCGTGATGACAGATTTAAAAAGAAGTGAACGGGATGACGTTCAACTCCTCGACTCCACCAGCTCCTTAACTCCACCGACTCTTCGACTCCACCAACTCCTCGACTCCACCAACTCCTCGACTCCACAACCCTTTGACTCCACCAACTTCTTGACTCCACCAACTCCTTAACTCCACCAACTCTTCGACTCCACTAACTCCTTGACTCCACCAAATCCTTAACTCCACCAACCCCCCCGACTTCACCAACTCTTTGACTCCACCAACTTCTTGACTCCACCAACTCCTTAACTCCACCAACCCCCCCGACTTCACCAACTCTTTGACTCCACCAACTCCTTAACTCCACCAACCCCCTCGACTCCACCAACTTCTTGACTCCACCAACTCCTTGACTCCACTAACTCCTTGACTCCACCAACTCCTTAACTCCACCAACCCCCTCGACTCCACCAACTCCTTGACTCCACCAACTCCTCGACTCCACCAACTCTTCGACTCCACCAACTCCTTGACTCCACCAACTCTAAACTCCCACCAACTTCTAGTAATGAATGTTTCTGTTTCAACGACTGTTCAGCTTCCATGAATGTTCAGCTGCTGCTGCGGTGGTCAGCTCTACTTATAGCCTTCTACTCCTTATCTTCTCCACCTTATCTCCTCCTCCGCTTCTCCTCATCTCCTCCTCCTCCCACACTCAGACTGGAGCTTGAGTGAGTGATGGGAGTGTGATGTTGGACTGTGGAGGCAGCTTGGATTTAGCTTTCTGTGTGTGTGTGTGCGTGTGCGTGGGTGTGTGTGTGTGTGTGTGTGTGTGTGTGTGTGTGTGTGTGTGTGTGTGTGTGTGTGTGTGTGTGTGTGTTACACTGAAGTCACTCGTTAACCTTAAGTTCACAATAAGCTAACAGGGTGGGGCTCCGTGTCGACGCCCGTAAAACAAGAGACACTAAAACACCAACACTTGAACAGCACAGTGAATGTGGTGTGCATGTGTGTGTGTGTGTGTGTGTGTGTGTGTGTGTGTGTGTGTGTGTGTGTGTGAGTGAAAGTGCCTTTTTTTAATCCTTGTGTTTTTTAAGAGTTTTTTGGAGAGTTTTAGAGTTTTTTGCAGAGTTGTGGATCCATCACGTCCTAACGAAGAGCAGCAGCTTCACTCTGATTGAAACGATCATTAAAGTGTTTAGTAGGTTAAATTCTGACTTCAGCATTAACCCATTGTGACATTGCACTTTGATGTATAGGATTGTGTACTCGGCATGTGGCACCATGTGTTGGTGCAGATTAACTCAAAAGGGAGGTTTCTCTGAATGTGTTTGATAATAAAGGAAATGGTTTTTGTCCGTTAGTGTTGCTGTATTTGAAAACCTGAGCTTCCTGCTGACGAGCTCATATAGTCAAATGGATTGTATCAACGTGTTGTATTTATAATATAAACTCCAATAAATTAGCCTTGAAGTGGGTGGATCCATGGAGCCCTTCTTTGAAGAGGAAGTGTTGTTAGTGATGCGTTCACTGACACCCCGACTGATGTGTTTCATTGCACATGTAAAAGTGATGAATTTACTAACAAACACAATGAACTATTTCGATGTTAATGCAATTAAATGGCAAACACAAATATATTGCAGTTGTGATGATTTCAAGACACACAAATATCTATTGTCATCTTCTGTTCTCAACTGTATTTCTCCACAGTAAAACCCAGAGTGATGCATTCACTGGACTCCGCAGTAAAACCCAGTGATGCATTCACTGACCTCCACAGTAAAACCCAGAGTGATGCATTCAGTGACCTCCACAGTAAAACCCAGTGATGCATTCACTGACCTCCACAGTAAAACCCAGAGTGATGCATTCAGTGACCTCCACAGTATAACCCAGAGTGATGCGTTCACTGACATTAGCACTGAGGTATACATTACTGATAATGCGTGGAGTACACTTTGAGCAGTAATGACTGTAAACTTCTTGAACAACGAAATTCTATTAAAATAAAATGGAGATGAGTTCCGGTCCAGCTTGAGGGATGGCACCATAGAGAAACTGGCTCCCGGCTGTAAGAACTAATTGACGCCCCAACAAACTTGAATATTCCCTAAGACACCGATACCCTATTGTAGATTTTATGGGCAAACAAAAAGTCCATAACCTGGGAAGAAAACAGCAACTGAGAGAAAATTAAATGACGGAGAAAACGATCGTCAACAGGAAGCAAGATGGAGGAGGAGCCATGTTGGACCCGGAGCCGCACCACAACGTGATCCTGGTGATCCTGAAAGAGCCCTGGGAATTTAGAAAAGACTCCAGTGCGCAGCTATGTGGCATACGACGGGAAATACTACGGATTAACGAGAGAATGGAAGAAGCGGAGGAGCGGATAAACATGGCCGAGACCCAAATCCAGACATCAGAGGAAGTCCTGTCGGAGCTGGTGAAGCTCCAGGAGCAAGCACACGCTAGAGTGACGGACCTGGAGGGCCGCCTGCGACGTGAAAACACCAGAATACACAGAGTGAAAGACGGTGCTGAAGAGACTGTGGACTGGGTTGAAGGTTTTGTAGAAGACGTCCTAATTAAACGTTTGGAGCTTCGCCCATCGAGGAAACTGAACATGGAGCAGCGAGAACGCAGCGAGGACGCAGCGAGGACGCAGCGAGGGCGCAGCGAGGACGCAGCGAGGGCGCAGCGAGGACGCAGCGAGGACGCAGCGAGGACGCAGCGAGGACGCAGCGAGGACGCAGCGAGGACGCAGCGAGGGCCGGGCCCAACCCCCAACCGGAGCCGCTCCCAGATCCATAGTGGATCCAGCTCCAGAGGGAAGGAAGACGTGATTAAAAAAGCTTGGCAGATGAAAGGATTTGATCTGGACAGTAAAAGGACATATCTGGACCACGACTACGTGCCGGAAACGGAGGGAGTATGCTGAAGCCAAAACTGCTCTGAAGGAAAGAAATATACAGTTTCAAACTCTGAACCCCGCAAGACTGAGAGTTTTCTATAAGGATGGCACCGTGATCTACAACTCGGCAGCGGAGGCAACAGCAGACCTGGCGGCGAGGGGGGTCCCGGTGACCAGGGGGATCCCAGTGACCAGGGGGATCCCAGTGACCAGGGGGATCCCGGTGGCCAGGGGGATCCCGGTGACCAGGGGGATCCTGGTGGCTAGGGGGATCCCGGTGACCAGGGGGATCCCAGTGACCAGGGGGATCCCGGTGACCAGGGGGATCCCTGTGGCGAGGGGGATCCCGATGACCAGGGGGATCCCGGTGACCAGGTAGATCCTGGTGGCGAGGGGGATCCCGGTGACCAGGGGGATCCCGGTGGCGAGGGGGATCCAGATGACCAGGGAGAACCTGGTGGATCCCGGTGGCGAGGGGGATCCAGATGACCAGGGGGATCCCGGTGGCGAGGGGGATCCCGGTGACCAGGGGGATCCCGGTGGCGTGGGGGATCCAGATGACCAGGGAGATCCTGGTGACCAGGGGGATCCAGATGACCAGGGAGATCCTGGTGGATCCCGGTGGCGAGGGGGATCCAGATGACCAGGGGGATCCCGGTGGCGAGGGGGATCCCGGTGACCAGGGGGATCCCGGTGGCGTGGGGGATCCAGATGACCAGGGAGATCCTGGTGACCAGGGGGATCCAGATGACCAGGGAGATCCTGGTGGATCCCGGTGGCGAGGGGGATCCAGATGACCAGGGGGATCCCGGTGACCACAGGGATCCCGGTGATGGTGTTAAGAAACCCTGCGTCCCTCCTGGATCAGATTCACCAGTTCACCTGGTGATCCAGTGGAAAACTGGGAAACCAGAAGAGGAATGCTGGTCAAAGTTACAAAGAAAGGCTCCAGGCTTTCCAGAGACCGGAGACTGAGAAGTACTTCAGTAGTTATTCTATACTCTGTTTTAATAACCTACACAGGTTATAACACAGGTTATAACACATATGTTATAACACATGTGTTATACACAGGGTAAAAAGTCAGAGTTCAATAAATGTTCATTTTCTTTTCCTTACAAGTAATAACCTATATTTAGAGATGAACGTTATGGGCATTAGATGTTTAAACCTTGAGTCAGCCCTAACCCTAACCCTAGACGCTAGAGGGCGCTCTTTCACTAAACTCTCCCTCCACCAGACACCAGGCCACAGAGGAGGATTTATCTTTGGAAGTCAAAGTAGTTTTTTCTCAATATATTGTTCTTTTTTTATTTCTTCAGCAATGTTTCAGCCACCGTTCCTTGTGACACCAGTTGGAGAACAAAACTTATTTGTTTATCCAAGGGTGTGCGTACAACATCTAGTGACTTACAATGCAAAGTCTAAACTCATGTAAAATATAATCTAAATAAGATAAAAGAAGCAAAGTGTCACGATTTAAGAGAAGGGGTAGAAATAGTATTTGAGGGATGGAAGTGGGCGGACCATGGAGTAGGTTGAGTTTCTGTTCGGCTCCACCACCCTGACTTTATTTTAATATATAATGCCTATTTTTTAACGTTGCTGACAGTGGTACGTTGCGCATAAATATCTCAGTGATGAGATAATCCACCGACTGAGCTAGCTAGCGTTACTCCCCAGGCTCAGCTAATGCCTGGTTCACACGGCAGGATTTTAAAATTAAGATATAAGATAAGATATCCATTATTTATCTCACATGTGGAGAAATGTGGTACAATGGATAGTAAAGAGAAAGAAGCACATAGCAGAAACTAAAAAAAGCAGATAAAATACAATATAATAAAAATATGCACACGGTGCCTATAAGTGTGGACATGTACAGAATATGGGGTGGATGTATTTTACATAGTAAATACGTTCTTATAGATTATTATAGTTATTGCACCACTTCTTGCCCAGTTGCAGTGGAGTGATATTGTCCGGTGGTGGTGTGCAGTGGTCTACTGGGAGCAGGCTTGGTTGAAGAGTCTGACTGCAGCTGGGAGGAAGGACCGGCGGAGTCTCTCCTTCAGACACCGCGGGTGGAGAAGCCTGTCACTGACGGAGCTGCCCAGTGATGTGACGGTACCATGTAGGGGGTGGGAGACGGTCTCCATCAGAAGATGGCTGATGCCACCACTGAGTCATAAAAGGTCCTCAGGAGCGCCCCCTGCACTCCAAAGGACCTGAGTCTCCACAGCAGATGGAGTCTGCTCTGGCCCTTCTTGTAGAGAGCTTGGGTGGTGTCAGACCAGTCCAGTTTATTGTTCAGGTGAACACCCAGGTACTTATAAGAGTCCACTATCTCAATGTCCTTTCCCTGGATGTTCACCGGTGTGGGGGGAGTGGGTCTCCGCCTGCGGAAGTCCACCACCAGCTCTTTGGTTTTACCCGCATTGATCTGGAGGTGGTTCCACTGGCACCAGTCCACAAAGTCCAGGTTGAGTTCTATGTACTCCGCCTCGTCGTCGTTGGTGATGAGGCCGACGATGGCGGAGTCGTCAGAGAACTTCTGCAGGTGACAGGTGGATGTGTTGTGGGAGGAGTCTGCAGTGTAGAGGGTGAAGAGGAAGGGAGCCAGGACCGTCCCCTGTGGAGCCCCCGTACTGCAGATGACCAGGTCAGACACACAGTCCCGTGTCCTCACAAACTGTGGCCGGTTGGTCAGGTAGTCCAGGAGCCAGGATGTGAGGTGCAGGTCGACTCCAGTGTGCTGCAGCTTGTCCCCCAGAAGCGTGGGCTGGATGGTGTTGAAAGCTCTGGAGGAATCCTAGAACATGATCCTCACAGTGCTCCCAGCCCTCTCCAGGTGAGAGAGAGATCTCTCCATGAGGTAGAGGACGGCGTCCTCCACCCCGATGCCTGGCTGGTAGGCCAACTGCAGCTGGTCCATCGATGAGCTCACCAGGGGGCGCAGATGGAGAAGGACCAACCTCTCCAAGGTCTTCATCAGGTGTGATGTCAGCGCCACCGGCCTGAAGTGGTTGAAGTCCTTGGGGCGGGAGGTCTTCGGCACCGGTACCACACAGGTCGTCTTCCAGAGCTGTAGTACTCTCCCCAGTTGAAGGCTCAGGTTGAACATGTGCCCCATGACCCCACAGAGCTGGTCTGCACAGGTTCTGAGGAGTCTGGAGCTGATGCCATCCGGACCGGTAGCCTTCCTGACCTTTAGCCTCCTCAGCTCTCTGTTCACCGGGGCTGTTGTGTAGGACAGGCTGGAGCAGGGGGGCTGTGGGGGGGTAGTTGTGGGAGTGAGGGTGTGGCTGACACTGAGGGAAGCAGAGAGCGGTGTGCAGGGGGGTGGGATGGGGGTGGGGACAGCTGGTGGTAGTGATTGCAGTGGGATGGAATGGGTTGGGGGAGGGGTGGATGGCTGTTCCAATCTGTTGAAGAAAATGTTCAGATCATTCACCCACTCCTGGTCCCGAACCAGCTCGGTGTTGGAGTCCTTGTGACCCGAGAACGCTTTCAGGTCCTTCCAGACTCCGCTGACATTCCGCTGCTGCAGCTGTTCCTCCATCATCCTCCTGTAGCTGCTTTTCCCCTCCCTGATCTTCCTCCTCAGCTCTCTCTGCACAGTCCTCATCTCCTCCCTGTCTTTTGATTCAAAGGCCCTCCTTTTGTCCTTGAGGAGGGACCTTATCTCAGGAGTGGTCCACGGTTTGCTGTTGGCAAAACAGCGTATGGTCTTGGTGGGAACCGTGTAATCCACACAGAAGTTTATGTAGTCTGTGATGCAGTTTGTGAGGCTGTCGATGTCCTCCCCGTGGTCCTCATAGAACACTTCCCATGCAGTTGTCTCAAAACAGTCTTTGAGAGCCTCTTCTGCCTCATCGGACCAGATTTTAATGGTGCGGGTCACAGCTGGTTGTCTGTGTACCAGAGGTTTGTACACAGGCAGGAGGTGCACAAGGTTGTGATCTGATCGGCCAAGGGGAGGGAGAGGAGATGAGGTGTATGCCCCCTTGGTGTTGACATAGAAAAGGTCCAGTATTTTATTGTCTCTGGTGCAGCAGATGACATGATTAAAATCCCCGGTGATGAGGAGGAGAGCCTGTGGGTGTTGTGTCTGCAGCCTGTTTGTGAGCGAGTGCAGGACATCACACGCTGTGTGGGCGTTAGCAGAGGGGGAACATACGCAGTTATCGCGATAACGTGTGAGAATTCCCGCGGCAGGTAATACGGCCTCATGCTAACCGCTAACAGTTCAATGTCCTTACAGCAGAGTTGTTCTTTAACAGTGATGTTCCCGGGATTACACCGTCTATCGTTCACAAACACTGCCAGCCCTCCTCCTTTCCTCTGACCCTCCTTTGTCCTGTCTGCCCGTGTCAGTTGGAAACCATCCAGCGTAACGTTCGAGTCCGGTGTTAGCTCCGTTAGCCAGGTCTCCGTGAATAGCATCAGGCTACATTCCCGATATTCCCTCTGATGCCGGGTTAGCGCCGCGAGCTCGTCCATCTTGTTCCAAGGGATCTTACGTTCCCGGTGACGATCGATGGTAGGACGAGTTTGTAGCGTCGTTTCCTGTTGCGGTGTTTTACCCCGGCACGGCCCCCCCGTCGCCTTCTCTTCAGCCCGGGGGGAACATCAGGTCTTTCGCCGGTTAGCTTAGCTGCATTACCGAGGGCTAACAGCTGATCCCGAGTGTAAACAATAGGACCACTGCAGCACCTCACCTCCGCTGTCACAGGTGTAGCCAGTAAAGTTATTAACATTAGAAAAACCAGGACAGACTTGGCCAGAGTTCTATCCATCTTGTGACAGGATGATTGTCGTACAAAAAAAATCCACTAAAAGAACAGTTAGTAGGAAAAAGTAGAAATAGTAGGAAAAAGCCAGGAGCTGTTGTACCGTGCAGCCACTTGGGTAGCAGATTTGTCGGCAGATTTCCCAAAGCTAAGAGAGCACACACACACACACACACACACACACACACACACACACACACACACACACACACACACACACACACACACACACACACACACACACACACACACACACACACACACACACACACACATGGCGATAAATAATCCCAGGTTGAACAGTTCTGGTGGTGCAGTGTGTCGTGTGCAGCCACACGGCAACATCAACACACCACACGCAAACTGATTTCACTCGCGAACATCTCCACATCAGACGGGAAATCTCACAAAACCTCTCGAGAAGAGGCGTTGGTCAAAGGAGTGGAGTAGCCATCCGCCGTTAAGAAATCAAAGAAGAAGAAGAAGAAAGGAGTGGAGACAACGGGAGCATGGTTGTACGTCCGGTCCGGCGTTTCCTCGCCACTACGTCACCTCGCTTTCTGATTGGCTCTGCGTCACAGTCAACACGTTCGTGCTCGTTTTCCCCTCGGGGGACACCACTGCTGGGCTCGGGATTCCATTGAGCCCCTCCAAGCAGTTTCTTCCTGAGAGGAGAGACACCAGCAGGGAGGCAAAGACCCCAGGAAGACCCCAACCCACAGACTGGCGACCAATGGAAATGGTCGAACCCGACCCGGACACCACAGGAGACCGAAATTCAAACTTTGTGAGACTCCTGTCCTACCAACTGTCCCCTGCTTCTCAATCCGACCACCAAGAGGGACACACAGCCTTGCTGCCTTGGGACGGAAGAGAGCACACAAAAGTGGAACCATAGGACCAAACCCAATTCAGCCCGCTGGACGAGCAGGACACAGTTTGGACTACTTCTTCTCTTTTCCCCTTTTCCTGTTTTGGGGGATTCTGGCGTTCAGAACTGAACCTCACCAGAACTCTCTTTCTCTTCTCTTCCCCCCCTCTCTCTCCCCCTTTCACTAACTCGGCCGTGAGCATGTCCCCTGCCGCTCGTGTTATCTGATCAGATAAGCTTACACACACACACACACACACACACACACACACACACACACACACACACACACACACACACACACACACACACACACACAGCCACATTTAGAAACCAACTGCTATCTGGTGCTGCATCGATCACCAGAGTTCTAACTGTATGTCCTGACATCCACTTAGAGCTCCGGCGCTCAGAACCGGGCCAACGAAACCGCCGGTTTGTTACGAGAGTGAGTGAGACCGCTTCGCCCCAAAACTGCCCTCACGTATGCGCGCGTGACGGGCGTCTTGTTTATCTGGTCGCTAAGCAACCGCCGCGTCCCCCAGAAAGAGCGAGTCAAACGCCTCTAGTGGTTGCGAGGGTCATCGCAATCCCTCTTGACGTCCACCTGGTGGACGCATCAACTCATTGCCCTCTCTGTTTTACAAAGTATATGCTGAAAATCAATTCCTAGTGTGTCCTAGAAAGATCGAAACATCAAACATGGAATGAATCAAACTAGAGTGGTTCAGTCAGCAGGATTTTATGAAGTTATTTGATTTTACATGAAATGAGTCCAGCAGTATTTTCCTTCTAAATGATGTGTTCAGTCAGAGCTGCTGTGTTCTGCTTTACATTCAATCATCCAGGCTTTTTTCACAGCTTCTTCATTTGGTGTGAGGACGTTACTCACCTGAAGAAGCAGAAGATTCTGGGTGAAACCGCGAAGACATTTCTCCTCCCATTATGTCTCGCTCGTTTGTTCAAAAAGTTGAACCGTAATTCTAGTATTTTGAAAGTAGTAGCTGTTCGTTGTCCGCAAAAACTCTCCTGAACTCTAGGCTCTGAAGTGTGCAGCTCTGGGGACTTTGAGGACTTTATGGGTTCAATTCTGGCTTTGATCTCCTTTGAGCTCCTTTGATCGCCTTTGAGCTCCTTTGAGCTCCTTTGATCGCCTTTGATTGACGATGGCGAGCCTCTCCCATCTAATTTGCATAGCAGTCATCTCATTAACAAGCTGCACGTTTTGATATTAAAAAAAGAAACATTTTATAATTGAACTTTATAAACACAATTTTGCAAACAACTGGTGTACAATGGATTTTTTTGGTTTTGTTCCAAAAGCATGAAGCAAATTAAAACTTAAACGTATCTTCAACCAAAATGTCACTTCCTTTATATTTCTTCATCCTTTTCTCTCCCATTTACTACTGATGATAAAAGATATGTATACATACTAATACATCATGCACACCCCTACATACCCACACTTTCATATATCCATACATACATACACAAACATAAACACATGTCCAGCGGTGGACTGGCCATCTGGCATACCGGAAACAATCCCTGTGGACCGGTGTCTATGTGGGCCGGTGTGTCGGGCTGATCAGCAGGTCCCACCTAACAGAATTGGCTGGCCAATCGGCCAACACTACTGTGGGCTGACAGTAGTGTTACAGCGCAGCCCATTGGTTATCTGTCAGTCAGGGGCTTAGTCAATCACCCAGTTGCTGGTTGGGCGGGGCAAACAGAGTCACCTTCAACCACACTGCAAGTTAGGTCAGGTGAGAAGACAGACAACAACATGTTGATGGAGACTGAGCCTTTAGAGGGTGGGGTGAGTAATAAAAAGCAGCATGACGGATCTGTAAGCAGCTCTACTTGTGAGGTTATCTGAGAGAGCTACATTTTAAAGACACACTTATGTCAAAAACAAAAATGGTGTTTTTGTTTGCAGACACATTCCTCATGTGTCACTATTTATTAAAGTTAAAGCGCAAACTACCAGTCAAATCTTTTGCAAGCTGATGCTACAAATCTTAAATATATTAGTATAGATTTAGTAATTAGTTCATTACCTTATACGGAGATAAACACTCACAAGCCACTGCATTGGTACACCTGTGCAATCTAATGCAGTCATATCCAACTTTTTTTAAAAAGCTGACACACTTTCTGTTTTTGTTGACATTCTCAGGAGTCGGGGTATTATTGAAGTCTTAGAGCAGGAGTGTCCAACTCATTTCCACCGAGGACACGTCAGCATCATGGCTGCCCTCAAAGGGACCAATGTAACTTTTGCATTGTATAGATATAAAAATATATATTTGCTCGTTGCTCTGTTCAGTCTAACTCTGTCATACTTCCCTCCGTACTTGGTGTCAAGATGTGAACTTATATTTTACTCTTTGACAACCGACACGGCTCATAACACTAAAGACAAACAGTTTTTTCTCCTTGAAGCACAAACATGTCTTCTCCTCCCATCGTTCATCAAACATCCTTTCATCTGCATCACGTTTTCTCTTCCTGGACATTTTGGGATCATTTATATTTCTCAATTCTACTTGTTGAAAATTGCATTGATGTTTATACACTGCAATCTTCACGGGTAATATAATATAACAATCATGTATAAATTGTACACAAATTGTAAATGTGCCAGATTGTAGCAAAACTGCAAGTTTAAATCTTTAGTACTTTAAAATTAATAGAATCGGCATGCATTGTGGGAAATGTAGTTTATGGTCAATGCAGTTTTACAAAGATGTGGTGAGCTCAAAGAAACCAACCTCATTACTTGATAAAATGATATTTTGCAGTTGGTGCAAAAGTAACGAAA
This sequence comes from Lipophrys pholis, assembly GCF_963383615.2. NCBI lineage: Eukaryota > Metazoa > Chordata > Actinopteri > Blenniiformes > Blenniidae > Lipophrys > Lipophrys pholis. The sequence goes on along the minus strand of NC_137644.1, from coordinate 2,474,318 downwards.
CAACAGTAAATAAAATTTTCCGCTTCAACAAAGGCACATATAATTACCGTAATGTTATAAATAGACGCGCACCCCAAGGTGTGCTCTGCGCTTGTATTATAAACAATACGGTATTTTTAAAAAGACAATCAGACCTTTAAGCCCTCGCAGGACACATGTGACTTAGGCCCCGTTTACACGACAACGAATTCGAGTGTATCCGCAAAACTTTCTTCACTTTTGGGGGGTCACCAGTGTTCTGATCCACTGTATCCGCAAAGTTTTTAATCCGGCTCCCAAGATGGAAAGATTCTTTCACGGCTCTAATCCCTCCTGCAGAGACTGATGGAGGCTACAGAGCCTGTTACTGCTCATCTCCCCCTCCCTCCTGCTCATCCAGTTGTAAACAAACACGGCGGCCGCGTTAGTGGTACGACCCGTAGCGGTACGACCCGTAGTGGTTCGACCCGTAGTCCATATTCTAGTTTTCTTGTCCAGATCAGTAGTTTAATAGTTGAGACTCTCCCTGATATCATCCGGTTCCTCATCAGTCCACTAGGATGTCAGGTTCTCTCCATTTTCTTCACCTTTATAGTGTTTTGTTCTCTGCACACGTCTGTGTAGTTTCATTACAAAATCAAGCAACAGCGCCCTCCAGTGGCCCGGCAGACTAACTACGTTGTTCTCTCTGTGTCCGCTGCTGCAGTGGAAACACTCTCCTTATATTTAGCGGATTAGGTGTTGTCACGTAAACAGGGCCTTAGTGGATGGAGGTGGTGTACTTTAGCGCATTATAATGAGCTGTGTGTTCCTTTTACTTTTGTCCAACTTCAAGACATTAACATACGTCAACGGGGAGAAATTATTATTCATTCATTCTCTTCCGCTTATCCGTTTCAGGGTCGCGGGGGTGTCAGTCTGAGCACCGTCACCCAGATCACAATGCACCGATTAAGAACCTTCCTGCAGGTGGAGAGTCCACGGGAAGGTGGCGCCCGGCGTGGGACACGAACCCTCTACCCTGAGATTGTGAGTCTCAGGGCTCTACCAACTGAGCTAGCCGGGGGAGAAATAATTAGGAACACTTAATTATACATACACTCCAGTATACCACCACCACCCATTACAACCTCAATAACCAACACTACTTCAAACTATAACCTTTGCAACAATTCCAACAAAAACTGAAAATGATAAAGCTTTGTTAACGTGGAATCAATGGTAGCGCTGATGTATTTGACTGGATTACATTGAACAAGTGCATCTAATGAAACGGCCAGTAAAATAGAATAATAAATATATATTATTTATTTATGCAGATTTGTGGGCCGGTTGGAGCCAAAAATGCCCGGGCAGATTTTTTGCCCCAGTCCACCCCTGTCTTGGATTGATGTGGCTTTGAATTTCACCTAATCTGGTTTCACTATTTTCCAAAACCAAGTTCACAATGGCAGCTTCCTGTACCCTGGTGAACATTTGGCCCCTTCCTCCACCATGGTTGGGTCTCTGTCCTTTAGAAAAACAATAAAAACAATCTATAGGACTTGGACAATGCAGCCTAAAGTCAGTAGAGTAAACTGTACAGGGAACTTGTACACTTAGTGTATGACATCAGCCTTTCATGAAGTAAACAGGTGTCACCCAACTGATCCACTATGACATGAGATGTACTACATAGTGTGAAAGGAATGTTGGTTCCATACCGGTGCTCCAGTCTAAATGTCTGGACGACAGAGGCGACAGTGAAACGACTCAAGTTGAGCTGCTCTCTGTCCAGCTTCTGGCATCGTCAGCCCATGGTTGATGACATCATCAACTCAGGTTGCTCTGGTTTCATTTGAGAGTTGCTGTCTTCTTGGGACATGAACTCCTCTACCAGCTCTACCCCTACCTCTCACTCTTCCTCCCCTCTCTCATTCTCACCCTCCCTCTTCCTCTTCCTCTCTCTGCAACGTCTTCCATTGTTGTTGTAAAAGAAAGAGGTGCTCACCTGTGGTCTTTTTATCGAGCTTATTTCCTGATTGAAGAGTGAACGATGAAGCATTCAGGTGTTTGGCCAGAAGGGACATATATTGACCAATCAGCTCATGCCGTGTCATTTTGAATCTCAGTGTGCATGAGACACAACCATCTGACATAAAGTCACATGTCTGCAATTTCAACAGAGAAGCGTGTTCAGGTCATTTATAAAGTGCCATTTTAAATTGCAAAATGTGTGTAAAGCAGAAAATGTTTTAGACTTTTGGAGACTTGAGAGGAGGTTTTGCTCTCTGGGTGTCACTTAAAAGAATTGTGCTACGGATGTTATTTTAGTGTGTTAGCAACTGGAAAAAACTGTAAGCAGCAGACATAATAGGAGTAAATCTTCTCTTCTGCTAATTTCATTCAAAATGAGAACTGGCAACAAAGGCTGGTTATTTTTATTTCATTTGATTTTTACTTTTGAATGAAATAAAAAAAAAAAAACCTGTCCATAGGTGCAGTTCTAGTGTTCAGCCACTAGATGGAGCTCGGGTCAATGTAATGAGATCAAGCTCCAGGTAAAGAGGTCAGGTGAGGACAGAGAGCAGACTGTCACACTGACAAGATCAGAGCTCAGAGGGTCCCATGTAAAGTTTATTCATTGTTTTGAATTATTGAAATGAAACATTACAGAACAACAAACAAAGCCAGTGTCTGAAAGGAACATAGAAACCTAGACCCAGAATATTCCTCCACCTCTGGTTAAACCTCTCAGCTCTCAGTATTCTGATATGATCTACCAGAACACCTGGTCCTCAGTGCTGCCCCCTGGAGGGTCTTGGGTTTTCTACAGAACACCTGGTCCTCAGTGCTGCCCCCTGGAGGTTCTTGGGTTTTCTACAGAACACCTGGTCCTCAGTGCTGCCCCCTGGAGGTTCCTAGGTTTCCTACCAGTAGAATTGATGCTGAGCTTCCAGCTCTCAGGCTCCTCCCATGAGGAGGCAGTGTGGATGCAGCATGAGCTCACCTTCATTGGTAAAGGAAACATCAGTGGTTCCTAGGCTAAAGGAGATTCTAAAGGAAGCATCAGTGGTTCCTAGGCTAAAGGAGGTTCTAAAGGAAGCATCAGTGGTTCCTATGCTAAAGGAGGTTCTAGAGGAAACAACCAGCCTCCTTTCCTTTGCTTATTGAGAATTCAGACCGTCCTTATCATGGCCGCCACACTAAACACTTCTGGGGTGGAGGAGAAGTGGATGGAGGAGACAGGAGGGACAATTCAGACGCACCTTCAGTCTCTACTGTGAAGGTTCTATTGAAGGAAGCCTGGAACATTTTCTAGTCCAGCTGATGTTTAGATTGATGGAGTTTTCAAACTGATGGAGGTTTAGACTGATTGAGGTTTATACAAAAAAATGAATAGGAGTTATTCTTTACAGCAGAAGATGGTGACAGCTACAGAAACACAGATGAAAACAGCCCAGCACAACGTGATGGTGACGGCAGACACATGGTACAAACACACTAAAACACACTTTATAATAATATTATGACGCCTACGTCTCCCCGTCGCATCGAACTCCCGCAGAATCAATAGGAATATCATGATGAATGTTCATCAGGTCCACTCAGGCTCTCGTCTGTCATGTGATCTGGAGGTATGTTATCAAGTCACGTCAACAGCTGAGTGGACGCTCAGCACAGGCAGTGGACACGAGCATTGTTAGGACCACCTTCAGGACAGGATGCACGTTGGGATAAAAGTCTGCGGTTCGTCAGAGAGCACACTTTTTAAAACTTAATGACATTTTACAGCACACTCAGCGGCACAAGGCGGGTTACTTTAAAGGTAATATTAGCTATTTCTCATTCTATTTCTCATGTTACATGATAAACACTTCACAGAAAAGACTAAAACTATGTTTTTTATGTTTTATATATGTATATATTTGAAGAGTGGCATCGGACATGTGAAACAGGCGTTCATTCAGTATCTGTTTGGCAGCGACGCGGTGGCTGGAGTGCGTCCTGGCTTCACGATGGCGCGTCGGTGATGATGGGGAATGATGTGTGATGAGTGCTGCCTACAGCCGAGGCTACAGCTCACAAGGGTTTATCCAAAGGTTGTCACCTTCTTCTTCCTCAGCTGCACGAAGCAAGAAATCCAGACGTGACTCCGCTGGAGCTTTCAAGGTTTTCATTGCAACGGCCAGAGGGTTTTGGAAGTTGAGGCTACGCACACGAAAAGCGCACAAAGGGATCGCGCATTGGAGCGCACACATTTTAGAACCAATACTGGCGCTGAGAAGAGAGCGCACACTTTTTAAAACTTAATGACATTTTACAACGCAACCCTATTATCAGGGTGAAACAATAACTGCTCATTCAAAATGCTGCAGCCAGAGTCGTGACAAGAACCAGCACCAGAGATCAGCTCACTCCAATACTAACCTCGCTTCATTGGCTCCCTGTTCGATCTAAATCCTCCTAACTTAGAACGCTCTGAACAACCAGGTTCCATCATATCTTAAAGAACTGCTAGTCCCAGATCTCCCCAGAAGAACTCTTGGTTCTCACAGTGCTGGCTTACTGGAGGTTCCTAGCTTTTCTAAAAGTAGAATGGAGGCGGAGCTTTCAGCTTTCAGGTTCCTCTGATGTGGAACCAGATCCTAGTTTCAGTTAGGGAGGCTGAAACAGGCTCTACTGTTAAGGTTCTACTCAAGACTTTTCTATTCATTAAAGCTACAGTGAGGACTGCTTGGCCATCTGTTTGGCGTCAGCAGACCACTGTGTGTCGCTGGGTGCAGGACTTTTGTGACGCTGCTTGTCAGTTCTTGGTTCCAGAGCAAATCAAATTTCCAGACCAGGAGAAGCTGCAGGAAATGGCAGCCTACTTCCATAACAGGTGGGGGCTTCCGCAGTGTGTTGGTGCAATAGATGGGTCACATATTCTCATTTTGGCACCACAGGACTGCCAGTGCGATTACTTCAACCAGAAAGGCTGGCACTCCGTCATCCTTCAGGGAGTTGTGGATGGAAGGGGTGAGTTCTGGAGTGTGTTCACTGGGATGCCTGGCAGTCTGCACGACGCGCGTGTCCTCAGACTGTCCACCCTCTGGGAATCGGTTGGCCGTGGCTGCAGGCTTCTACATCCTGGGTGACTCCGCCTACCCATTGCAGAGCTGGCTCATGAAACCCTTCCTGGACACTGGGCGGCTGACAGCAGGGCAGCAGGTGTACAACAGGAAGATCTCCAGAGCTCGGGTGGTGGTGGAGAACGCCTTTGGAAGGCTGAAAGGCAGGTGGCGCTGCCTGTTGAAGTGGAATGACAGTGACATCAGCTTGGTAAAATCCATGGTGCTGGCGTGTCGTGCTCTGCACAATGTTTGTGAGACTCATGGAGAGGAGTAGAGCAACGGATGGAGCCACACTGTGGAGGCAAGTGATGGAGCTGAACCTGTGGTGGCAGTGGGACAGGGTGCAGATGAGCAAGGCAGGGATGTGAGAGAGGGACTCCTGCAATTCCTAAATGCATGAAGTATTTGTAAATAGAGCTGTGTGTATTTTAAGAACCTATTTTGTGTAGTGTAGTTTAAAAAACCTGTTACTGTTACCTGAGTTACTATTTTGTTTTTCTTGTTCTACTTGTTTCAGGCTGCATTAAATCTGCAACACTGATCTTTGTGTCCTTGTTGTCCATCTACAAGCCAAACCATTCAGAAAGCTCACTGCTAACAACCCCAATCCAAGTTTTTCTGAAAGCCTCTGACACCAAATCAATAATCTGAATTCTAACAAGTTTTCATTCCAAACTTTTTCCTCACAAAATACGTCTCAATTCACACCAGTCAGAGTGGAGACCTCCAGCACATCACAAGTGTTCAACAACAAGTAGATGCACACATATGGGGTGTGAAAAAACTATTTATTTGAACACCACCACCAGCTATTCATTTGGCCCTGTGCCACGCTGGGCTCTCAGGGCCTGTGCCAGCAAAGCAACCCCCTGGAGGAAAGTCTCATTAAATAGCTGGCTCTGCTGTTCCTCCTGGAGGACCCGGGGCTCCTCCTGGAGGACCCGGGGCTCCTCCTGGAGGACCCGGGGCTCCTCCTGGAGGACCCGGGGCTCCTCCTGGCGGACCCGGGGCTCCTCCTGGCGGACCCGGGGCTCCTCCTGGCGGACCCGGGGCTCCTCCTGGCGGACCCGGGGCTCCTCCTGGCGGACCCGGGGCTCCTCCTGGCGGACCCGGGGCTCCTCCTGGCGGACCCGGGGCTCCTCCTGGCGGACCCGGGGCTCCTGCTGCTCCATTTGCTGGCGCTGAAGCTCCCTATTGAGGTGTGCCTCCCACTCATCTGAGGCCTGCATCTCTCTCAGGAGCTCCGTCAGGTGGTGGTGTCGCTGCTCCCGCCTCCTCCTGCCTAAACAGCAAACGGCGAAAGAACTGTTAAGTAAAGCATTGGACAGTAACAATATAATAATACATTTAATTTGGCAGCGCCTTTCACAGTACTCAAGGACACTTCACAGAAGTATAAATGCACAAAAAACAAATACAAAACAGAGTTAAAAGTAAACAAGGAAATTAGGTGAATATGCAGCTTGAAACGTCACAAGGATGTGTGGGAGGACACTGCCAGGGCGGAGCCTATCACCTCACTGCTCTGCACTTTGTTTTATCATTATATCATAATCTGTTGTTGAGTGAAGTTAATTATGAAAATAATAATAGAAACATCCAGCTGCAAAAACAGCAGAAAATATATCAGTACTCTGCATCATTTGTACTGTACATTGTTAGGTATTTATCACAGTATTCAATGTAATGGTGCATGTATATACTTTTAGTTAACAGAATACCAGTACTGCAATAACAACATGTAAAAGCTACTCCTTACCCGGGCGCTGCTGGAATGAGACATTCCCATTCCCTGCACGAGGTGGTGACGCTGGCGATGGAGTTGCGAGTGACGGTGTGCTGCACCGCCCCTCCACACTACTGGGTCCAGGGGAGGTGAAATCCTCACTGATCGACTCACTTCCTCCTGCAGAAATGTAAACAAACCACACATTCAGACCGCCGATAACTGGGGCTGAAGCTCACTAGCTAAGCCGTGTGCTAAAGCTCACTAGCTTAGCCGTGTGCTAAAGCTAACTGGCTGGCGCCTCGCGTGGATACAAAAAGCCCGGCTGGCTTTCAGTTGTGGTTGTAAACACAGTTCAGAGTTTAAAAACTCACCATCTCCCTCCACCAGAGACTCCAGCAGGGCCGTGGCGCTGTCCACACCGGCTTCTCTGCCCTGACTGGCCGGTCTGTGGACATAAATTAGGTCCATGGCGTCCATCCACCGCCAGTGCCGCCTCTGGACCCCGCTGCGGCTGTTGTGGTCTTTTACCTTACGGTAGTCACTCCACAGTTTTAGTTTTGCCCGGCATTGTGCTGGGCTTCTACTGAAGCCGTGAGAACCCATCTGCTCTGACACCACGTGGAAAGTTGTCTCATTCCTCACCACCCCGTCCAGCTCTTTCTGGATATTTTCCTCTCCAATTATGGAGAGGAGCGGCTGCACCTCCTGAGTGGACCATGGATCCGTAGACATTTTCAAAGTCGTTATCTGACTGCTGCCGGAGAACTGATTCAAAATGCCGGGCTTGCCGGGAGAATAGCCGTTGTCACGGACCAATCAGCAGACGGCAGTGTTGAAGCTCCTCCCGGTGGCCTGTTGGACCGCTCAATACCACCAGAGCTGAGCAGGGGGAGTCTCCTGATCCAACAAATGGACAAAGAGATGCACTTCTCTTATTTCAGGATGTCGGCCTCCCATTTTGACGACCTTGTGTGACGGATCACGCCATTCATCCAGCAGCCTGTGACGGAGCGGCAATCACACACACACACACACACACACACACACACACACACACACACACACACACACACACACACCCCTTGAGGAAGGGGAGATCCTCACCAGCACCACCTGTAAATATAAGGTGACGGAGGTAATTGGAGAGGGCAGTTTTGGAAAGGTTCTTGAGTGCTGGAGGCTGGACAGTTGGGAGACTGTTGCAGTCAAAGTCCTGAAAAAGGAAGTGGTGACGGACACCCAGCATGAGGTAAATATTTACACCTCTGATATTTCTATATTCACATTTATTCTTCACAGTCCAGAGTTTGTTCCAGGATCCCGACCACGTCTTCCTCTTTGTTCCCTCCAGCTCACCATGTTGAACACAATCAGCCTCCTGGATCCTGACCAGACAAACCTGGTCAGGTTTTTGGAGAGCTTCAATGACAGGGGCCACACATGTCTGGCCTTTGAGAAGCTGGACATGGACCTGTTTGAGTTCCAGGCCCTGGTGGACTTCAAGCCCCTGTGTCCAACTAAGATCCGTGATATGGCAGAGCAGGTTTGTCTAATTGTCTCCAATAATCTCTTTGTCCGATCAGTAAGAGGAAACAGTGAGTGCGTCCTCACCGACCTGTCCTCTCACACGTCTCCGTGCAGCTCCTGGTGGCCCTTGACTCTCTAAAAGGACTGGCTGTCCTGCATGGTGACATCAAGCCGGATAACGCCATGCTGGTCAGTTTAGAGAGAATTCATCTTTCGTTCCCCACCTGTTAGCATAGTGATCCAGGGGTGCACACTTGGCCATGTTTTACCCGTGCAAACATTCAAACTTCCTCACGCACACACAACCCTTACCGGTGACATGACGCCGCGGAGCTGGTGACAGGCAAGACGGAGTGGAGTTAACCCCGGGTTTATAACAAAGCCTGAGCGTGAGTTAAGGTCATGTGATCATTTGGTGTTTTAATTATTAATTTTTGTTTATAAGGGGGATTATTTCGTGACTATTTGGAAAATGTTTTTGTTCATTGTATTAGAAAAATGAAGTGTTCCTAAAGGAGGATGTGAATATTATTTGTTTTATGAAATGAGGATTAGTGAATATAACTCCACCACACCCCTGGGAGGGGTGGAGCAGGATAAAAGCAGTGGGCAAAGCTGCAGAAGAGAGTCATTCCTTGAAGTTGCACAGGGGAGCAACACGACTCACACCAGAACTTCTTTCCAAACCCACCAGCTAAACGAAGAGCCGGGATCAGGTTATGTTTTTCTGTTCTTGTTGTAAATATTTGTCTCACTGTAAATAACGAGCACCGGCACTGTTGGGGACAATAAAAGAAAAGTCGACTTGCCATTTGGAGTTGCTGTGGTTGTTCTTTGAACGGGAGTGAACCCCGCCACACCGCCCAATCTCCATCCAGGAGAGGCTAGTGGTCACACTGCGCTTAATAGCTTCTGGAAGCTCACGGGTCAGTGTGTCCGACAGCTACAAAATGGGACGGCCAACTGTTTGCAGTTTTGTCAGAAGTGACGGAAGCCATCTGGAGAGCCCCGAAGGAGGAGTTTGTTGCCTTCCCATCACCGGCGCAGATGTTTGACATCGCACAGGACTTCTGGAGGCTGTGGAACTTCACCAATTGTGTTGGTGCGATTGACGGCAAACATGTCACAATCAGAGCACCACCGAGAGCTGGAGGTGACTTTTTTAATTATAAAGGCCAGCACTCCATTGTTTTGATGGCTGTGTGTGACGCGAGGTACCGGTTCACGATGGTGGACATCGGGGCCTATGGCAAACAGAACGATGGGGGGTGTTTGAGTAGAGTTCCTTTGGCTCGGCTCTGAAGAACCAGCAGCTTCCTCTAGCACCACCATCGAGAGACCCCCCCCCCCCCGTGTTTGTGGTCTTTCTCAGCCAGTTGCTTGTAACGAGACGGAGAGATTCCCCAATTGTTTTGTCTACTATACTATGTATTATACTATTTAACTATTCCTATTTATCCAGTAATAATGTAGAGCTGAACAATATTTATTGTCCAATGTATTTGCCGCAAACATCAAAGAGCCGCATTTGGTGAAATAACGGACAAATACTCTCACTATGAATTGATATTCAGCATTAAAAGGTGTATTGGTACTATATTTGTTGTGTATTCTTTATTCTTTAAGTACCAGGCAGGACGCACATTGTAGTCAGTCTGATTGGCCGCGGTGCTTGGAGCTTTGTTGATGCCAAAAATTAATGAGTTAATAACTTCATATTAGCATTTAACAAGTTTGCTGTAAAGGTTTCTGTTATTTATTTTTGTAAATGTGACTGCTGTGGTTTTCGCGGTGGAGATTTACAGGGGTCTCTGGACTCCCAGCAAATATATATTTCAACCACTTATTTGTGACAAAATAAAAGTAGACAAATTGTAATTGAAAAACATTTAAATTATCTATCAATGTGTGACACATTATGCCATGGAGTTCTAGCTGGCATTATTCGGGCGTTGGTCGGCGGTAGAGTCGGTATATAATATATATATATATATATATAATTCCAAGCCATTATTATTATTATTATTATTAATCTAAATTCAAGCGCTGCTGCGCAGAACAACTCAACCTCCATGTCAATGAGGCCTCACCTGGTATCTCAGAGTCAACAATGAGTATTTTTTGTATCTTTTTTTCCCCAAACTTTTATTTTCTGCACACATTAAAATGATAATCTGCCCGTCTCAACCTCTCAGATTGCAAGTGCATGACCTTGATCTTGTACGGTCGCTGGTTAGATATTCTTAAAATGTGCGCAATCAATGTTAGAAAACCACAGCTGCACAATATAATTTTTGTCTCCCACTTTGAACACAAAATAGTTTGAATTAACACATGCCTGTTGTCTTTAGGTCTCCAGATCACAATCTGACTTTGAAGGAACAGATTTTCAATTACCGCCACTCTCATGCCCGGCGAGGAATAGAAAATGCGTTTGGTATCTTGGCAGCAAGGTGGAGGATCCTCGGCAGGCCCATCGAGTGTTTGCCTGACAAGGTCGGGGATGTGGTCAATGTCTGTGTTGTGCTGCATAATTACCTCACCTGAACTGATGCAGCCAACGCACCGGTCGCCAGATACATCCTGGCAAACTTCACCGACTCCACCGCCGCTTCTGGTGAGCTTCAGCGTGGAGAGTGGAGGAGGCAGGTGGAGGGAAACGGCAACCTCCAGGACCCAGGGACACTGTCATGAGTCCGAGCATCACGGGCAGCCCGTCTCGCAAAAATTGGAAGAAATCCATCAAGTAGACACCTCAAGGACTTGTACCATGGCAAGAGGAAATTGTCCAGGGGGGCTGTATTAATTGAGGAATGTAAATATACTTTGTATATAGTTATCAATGTTAATAGTTTCTGCTTTTCTGAAGCTCATTTTGAAGTTTTTTTTTTTTTTTTTTCACATTTCACACTAAACTTGTATAAAACACAGTGCTTTAGGTGGAAAGAAATAAGTGGTGGTCCTCTTGGTGACCTGCTGTCAGTCTGTAATGCTAATAATGACATTAACATAATATTCAGTGGCGTGTACAGACATTTAGTAAGGGTTTGGTTTTTTTCTTTAAAAAAATATAAACACTGCTTTGGTGGGGCAATGGACTGGACTGGGGGGGGGGGGGGGGGGGGGGGGAAGCAAGAGCAAGTGAATGACTGCAAAAATACACATACACTGAGGGTTTCATCTCTGGTCCAAGAATTTGCTAATTGTGAGGAGAGGAGATTTTCCTCTGAGGAGGGTTGGTCAGCCCCGGAATGCAGAGTTCCGTGATGCACCTGAACGCATCACCATGTATTGTCAGCTTGAAGCTCGTTTACCACTAAAAATCCATAAATTGGCCTCATTGTTTAATCCGCTGCGTTAAACAACAGTATTAGTGGTGTGCAGGTCATCCGCTAAGTCCTGCTGTTTGTGTAACGTTGAAATGACTGTTGACGCTACGTGCTAATCGCGCTAGCCATCAACGTTAGCGTCAGCACTTCCAGGACTAATATAACCTGGGACTTCTAGTTAAACTACAGATGACCCCCGGCGTTTTATTGTACATGTCCAGGGTGCGTGGCTCTGCGCTGTTTATGTTTGGAGACGCTCCACATTGTTTGTTTAATTTGTATTTTACTTTTCGTGCTAGCAAAGAATGCTATCCACAGCTAGAGGCTATGGTACATGAGTGACAGGTCCCGCAGCCAATGAAATGTCCAAGCCAGCGGAAATTCTCGGCGTTCTATTGGTTAATAACAGTTCAGAGTCATGACTATAAATACAATCTGAGCTAGGAGCCCGTCGCGTTCTCTTGACTGAGAATTTTAAAATCCACTGTGGTTTTGGGATTTGAGACACAGACTGAAGAACATCGTTGGATAGACATTTTCTCGTTTTTTCCACTATTTCCCCATTGGATTTTCGCTTTTGTAGCCTTGACGCGAATCAGGGTGACTTTCTGGCTTGAAACGCCGAGCTAGCTGCATCTTGATCAGTCCTGTTTAACTTTCTAGATGTGAAAAATACTTATTTGTAGTTGATCTCGGATTTAAACTTGTTGGTGATGTTGGGGCGAGTTTAACTCATTTTAGTTAATCGTTTTATGTAGTAAAGTGTGTCTTTGTATGCGATTGTATGAAACTTCTAGAAGTTTCTGCGCGTGTCTGTAGCAAGCGTGTGTGTATGTGCTGGTGTGCACCTGCCTGCGCCTGCGTGAAGCTGTCACATGGTTTGTGCTGGAAAAATGACCGTTAGTGCTGCTTTTGTGTTTAATATATAAGAATTTTATGGTAGGGTGATGATGTCACTCAGCTCCTCCACAACGTCCAAGCTGAACAAAAATGGTCTCAATCGTTAATGCTGTGTTAGTGCTGAAAGAATTATAGTTTGTGCTGCTTTGGTTTAAGATATTTAATATTATAAAAGGCTTGCATGCATGCGCGCCCTGGCGCGAGGTGGAGGGTGTGCACACCTCGCAGCAGCAACGAAGGAACTTGTACGTTCACACAGCTCCTCCATTCTTTCAGCGCTGATTGAGACAATTTTTGTTCCGTTTGGACAAAATGATCGTTTGAGCCTCTTTGGTTTTGTTTTGTTTTTTTTAATTAATTTTGGACGTTGGAATGGGGGGGGGGGGGGCAGCTTCACGCAGGACCTGCCCGTCTCTATGTGGTGTCAGACGTCATGATGTAGCCGTCTCTAAGCCAGCAAATATTTAATTACGATGCTAAGTTTGTTAAACTCATTTGTTAATTTTCTCTGTGTGAGGGAGTGACCTTCTAGAAGTTTCTGCGCGTGCCTGTCTGTGAGCGCGCGTGTGCGCGCCTGCCTGCACCTGTGTGAAGCTGGCCTCCCACCACTCAAAATCTGTGAAAATGGTGTCAATGGTTTGTACTGCTTTGGTTTAAGATATTTAATATTATAAAAGGCTTGCATGCATGCGCGTGCACCTCGCAGCAGCAACGAAGCAACTTGCAAGTTCACACAGCTCCTCCATTTTGTCCAAACGGAACAAAAATTGTCTCAATCATTAGTGCTGAAAGAATGCTAGGTTGTGATGCTTTGTTGGCAAATGTCAGGATGTAGCCGTCTCTAAGCCAGCAAATATTTAATTAAGATGCTAGTTTTTTGTCTTGAGAGGAACATTGTCTGCTTGTGCTTATGTGAATGTAGATGGACGTCTAGAGAAGTTCTGTGGCTTTAACACACATGCACACACAGACAGTTTTTTTCCCAGCTGTTGCAGCATCAACTGCCTGTAAGTTTGTGTAAATCCATGCGGTTTGTGAGTATGATGGAATCAGATTCACTCGTTTATCTTTCTGCCTTGAGGATGTTGAACTGAACAGTTTTGTTGTTGGATTAAATTCTACATGCCTTGCAGGAAGATCCACCGTCTGGCTCGAGCCATGAAGGAGCGGATGGAGAAAGCGGAGTGGGCCGAGCCACCTGTCCCGGTCTTCGTTGCTCGTATGTATGAGACTTTTGAAATGTTAAGCTGATGCACATCATATTTAAAGTGTTGTTTTCACATCCTTTGCTTTGAACTTAATCTCGACAGAACGTGGTACCGGGTTTCGTCATCGGGTGCGGAAGTGGCCGGCGTCCGAGCTTACCAAGAAGCCCTGCAAGGTGGTCACTAGTGTCGGGGATGCAGAGAAGAAGGTATGAGCTTTTCTTGTCTGTAGAGACAGTGCCAGTTGTAAGGGGCCGTGACTGATGTCTGTGTTCTAAAACATTGTCTCCGTTCTCCAGACCGTCTTCGTCATCGGAGATTCCCACCTGAGGGCCGTGGTGGATGGGTTCATGGCCATGCCGGAGGAGGGACAGGCGAGTTTTTCGCTTTTCTGTCTGTTCCAGGAGTTGCTGCCGCCGAGCTGAGGACCGAGGGACTGCACACTGCCCTCCCCTGGACCCCCGATGTCGTGTGCATGATGGCCCCGAGCAACAACCTCACGGCCAGCCGGACGATCGGTGAGGCGGCGGTGGACTTCAGTGCTCTCCTGGCGACGGTCTGCAGCCTCTGGCCCAAGGTGTGTTTATTTAGCAGCTATTGTTGTCGGTGTCTCAGGACCAGACGAGTGTTGAGATTGTCCCTCTGGTGCTTCTTCTCTATCTATTGGTATTGGCAACATTTAAATTTGAAAGAGAAGCGGACCATAGATAAGCCGGTGTTCCCTTTTATTACTTGTGACATTGTGTCTGGTGAGATAGGCGTGACTGAAGGTGAGTTCATCGATTTGGATGTATATTTCAGTCTGCGTAACGGACTGGAGCGCATCTTCACTCAGTCCAACACAAGTCTACTGACAATGTGTAGCAGCACTACTGCCATCATATGTGAGGCTGAACGGTTCGCTGTGGTCGACAGTCACTCACGCAGCAATCTTGGCTTGGTAGAGGAGGACGGTACCCGTGTGGTTCTGCAGTTTGCGTGTCTTGATGACCTGCATCATTATATTTGTCGTTTAGCGGACTGCTTACGTTCAGGACAGAAGCTCTTGGAGCTCTGTGCCATTAGTATCGGTGGGGGTGCCAGTCCAGCCCTGTCTGGCATTTCTATTCAGACATTTGCCAGTGAGGTGAGCAATGGTTCAACAGCAGAATCGGTTGCTGATGGCAGATAGCGTAAGGTTTCTTCTGGCACTTGCATGTCAAAGAAGTCTCTACGTCACGACGTCAGCAAGGGCAACTCTGACGTTGAGTTCGTTAGTGCAGTGAGGAACGAGGAGCTGGTCTTCCGTCCTCTTGATGTTGAGGTGTGTAGGGCTTTGTGCAGTCGTTTGAAGGTAGACTGAGGGTCGGTGGTCCCACGTCCACACAGGTTGGTTTGTTGGGTGCTCCGTGTAAGAATGAGAGGATAGTGGCTGATGGGAACTGCTTCTTCAGAGCCATCGCTCAGGCTGTCAGTGGCTCACAGAAGCACCATCGTACCATTAGGTTGGCAGTTTGTAAGGAGTTAGAGAGAAATGCTCCCAGGTACCAGGGCATTTTGAGGAGCCAGTATTCTTCTGTGTCTGAATACGTCCAGCAGTCCAGGATGACATCCGTGAGCACTTGGGCCACAGAGGTGGAGATCCAGGTAGCGGCAGACTGGTTAGGAGTTAGCATTTGTACTTTTAAAGATGGAGGGTGGGTAAAGTATAGCTGCAACAGTCAGACTTTGTCAGGACAGTGTGTTTAGAGAATATCCAGGGAAGCCATTTTGAGAATGTGTGTGTTTGTGAGCCTGGTCTGCAGAGGTGTTATGGTTACTGTAAAGTTAGTTAAGTGACAGGTTACAGCTTCAGGTCTAGAGTGACAGATGAGGTAGTTTTAGATGTTGGGGGATGTAAGGGTGAGACTGTAGGTTCAGATAAATGTGTAGAGCAGGAGAGGTCAAAGGACTTTAGTTTCGTGATGGATCAGTTTTTAAAGAAGTTTAGAGACGAACCAGATTTTGTGTGTTGTTGCCATAGGCTGTTCTTCAGATACCAGGTGCTGAGTTGTGACAGGCAGGTTTATAGTAGTCGTGAGGCGTCGGCTAGTGTAGCAGAACGGTGCATCAGTGAGGACTACTTACACACCTGTAATGATGTGTGCTGTGCCGTGCCAGCTGGTTCCATCTAGAGACCAGCTGTGGATTTGTTACACTTTTCATGGTAAGGTTGGTAAAGGTGAGATGCCAGCTGAATGCTGGATCAACAACCTTAAGCTCGATCCCATTCCACCTGAACTGGGATGTTTGAACAGCATAGAGCAGCACCTGGTAGCATTACATATCCCCTTTATGAAGCTGTTGGCTTTGCCTAAGGGGGGGTCAGAACGGGGTGCATGGGCCGGTCACCTGTGTACCAGCCAACATCATTCAGACCACTAACGTGTTGCCAAGGTCCAGTATGGAAGGGTCTTTGTTACAGGTTAAGTTGAAGCGCAAGTTAACATATAAGGGACATTATGAGTATCAGTGTGTAGATACTTTACGTGTAAGACAGGCGCTAGCATATTTAAAGAGGACTAATGTCTATTATCAAGATATTGAATTTAATGAAGAATGGGTCAATGAGTTTTGTAGGCAGCAGGATGAGGAAGAGGCTGAGTGCGGAAGTGAGGAAGAGCAGGTTGTTGTAAAGGCAGAGTTGACCCATAAGGAAGGTGATCAGGCTGAAGCTGTTGAGGAAGAATCAGCAGACATATTACAAGATGAAATGTTACATGACAGACAGACGCACTGCATGTTTCAGGACACTTGTCTTATGCCTGTTGATATTGGTCAGGAAGCATTAGATCAGTATTTTGAGGATAGAGTCAATATTGCGCCTGCAGAGCGGAACAGTCCAGTTAGGTTGCTTTCTGACCAAACAAATGAAGCCAAATGTTTCCTTGCGTTGTTCCCTTTAGGTAGTAAGACCTTCCATGACGATCGCTTGTATCGATTGACGTTGTCACGTTACTTGAACAACAGGATCATGAGCACTGACTGTCGTTTTGCGCGTAACATAGAGTACATTTTTTTTGGTCAATATATGTCTGAACTGGAGCAGGTCGTGTCGCGTATGTCCGTGTGTCGTGTAAGGGGAAAGGAGGCAGATTGCACACGGTCGAGGATTTGGAGTGGGCGGAAAGGTCCGATTTGTTGCGTCGCAATCCGGTCACAGCTGGCAGGATGTTCGATTGCAGATGGCATTGTTTTTTGAAAGAGGTTCTCATGTCTCCTGCTCAATCAATTGGCAAAATCGTTGATTATTTCTATCGCGCTGAGTTCCAGCAGCGCAGGTCTCCTCACATTCACTGTTTGTTTTGGATCGAGGGTGCTGCCCAAATTAATAAGAACACAGACGAGGAAGTAGTCGAGTTCATTGATAAATACGTCACATGTGAGTTACCATCAGACGATGACGCACTATTGGACATTGGAATGCGTTTGAACAGACACAAACGACACTCAAAGTCGTGCAAAAAAAAACACGTTTCCTTTCAATTTCCCCAAACCTGTTTCTGTGCGGACATTACTTTGTAAGAAAAAGGAATGCAAGTGTGACAAAAAGGAGGACATGAAGGATCCTGATTCAAAAGACAAGCCAGTCTGCAGGTGTTTTGAGGATGGAAATACAATGCCTAAAGATACAGCTCAGAGAGTCAAGGAAGAGGTTAAGAAAGCCCTTAAGAAGGCAGTAGAAGACGACAAGCATTATGATAGTACTGAGGACTTTTTCAAGATATTGGACATCAACCAAGACATTATGGAAATGGCCTACAGGAAGCTAGAGAAAAAGACAACGGTCGTCTATAAGAGAGGGCTGAAAGAGGTTTGGGTTAATCAGTATAGTAAGCAGTTATTAAAGTGCTGGAACGCCAACATGGACCGTAGCTTTGTCACAGACGCCTACGCCGTAATAATATACTTCATATCGTACATTACGAAAGCGGAGAGAGAAATTGGTCTTTTATCGAGCAACGCCCAAAAAGAAGCAACCAAACAAGGAAATCTCTCTGCTGGAGAAGCTCTTAAGAAGCTGGGCAGTGTATATTTACACAACACGGACATTTGAGCCCAGGAGGCAGTGTATAGGCTAACCAACATGCATCTGAAGGAGTGTTCCAGAAAGGTAGTTTTTATTCCAACCGGTTCCAATACAGTTAAGAGTTTACCCCTCAGCGTGTTAAAACAGAGGGCGTCATCACATGATCTGAGTTCGGACGACATGTGGACGACTAGTATAGTTGACAGGTACAAGAGCAGGCCTGGTGGCGACGTTTGAGGACATGTGTATAGCTACGTTTGTGTCAGAGTATCGTGTTTTCTCCAAGAACGAAAAATCCAGTTGAGGAATAATTTGGGCTTCATCTTGAGGAGAACACGATCTCAGGTTGCGGTGGTTTGTTATGTGCGCTTCAACTTGGAAAAGCAGGAGGCGGCTCATTTCCAGAGTCTGCTGCAGTTGTTCCTTCCTTATAGAACCGAGTCGGAGCTCAGACCTGAAGGCTTTGAGCTCTTTCAACAGTTCTATAATGACGGAGAGGTCAGGTTTCACGACGGCTCGGTTCATTCAGTTGCGGTGGTGGATGAGAATAGGGCCAGGTTTAAGGTTGACAGTGAGGATCAGGAGCAGGCACAGCAGATAGCTGAGAAGCTCCAGGGGGTCGAGGAGGACGCTTGGGGTGCGCTTTGTCCTGAACAGGAAGTGGAAGGCCTAGAATGTTTAGAGGAGGGAAGGCAGCACCAAGCGGGTGAGATAGCGGATGAGCGGCTACTGGAAGCGCTGGAGAACATTCACGATTTGGTCGTGGGGAGTAAACGGGTCACACACTTTGCGAGACAACAAGATGTTCCGGTTCCTCTCCGTGAGGGTTTGTCTCTGGTTAGGTCTTTGAACGAGATCTTTGTTAGCGGCCCCTACGGGCATCGCTGCATGCAATTTAAATGCAGCGACAATCCATCACACACTGAGTATTGGCAAACACTCTAGTCTATCTTCACCCAGAGGGATGTAAGGTAAACTAAACTCTCAGATCTAAATTGAGTCACCTCAAAACTCTAATCCTAGATGAAATCAGTATGGTTGATCACAATCTGTTGGTATATGTCCATGGGCGCTTGAGGCAGGTCAAGCAGACAGGAGCCTTTTCCCCATTTGGTAACGTTAGCATCATCGCTGTGGAAGACTTCTATCAGTTGCCTCCTGTTAAAGGGAAGCCGCTGTGTAGCAGTCAGGTTGGTGTGGACCTGTGGGTTAACTTTAGTGTCGTGGAGCTGTAGACCGCAGTGAGGCAGAAGGAGAGCGTGTTTGCAGAGTTGCTCAACAGGTTGAGAGTGCGTTCCAAGGCCACCCCTATGTTAGAGAGTGACGTTAAACTTTTAAAGGCGCGCGAGACCGGCGAGGTAAGCGCTGCCTTGCATATTTTCTCCATGAACGCACAAGTAAGTGAGCACAATCTCAAGCATCTGTTTGAAATTTGTCCTGATTATGTCACCATTAAAGCCCAAGACTTCATGAACAGCAGGACAATGGGGAAGTTAGAAATGATGGTAGGGCACCACAGTCGAGCTTCGGACACGTCGTTACCTGAGAGTTTGTGTTTGGCCAGAAACGCACGCGTTATGCTCTGTAAGAACGTGGACGTAGAAGATGGCACGGTCACTCAGATTGAGTATAGAGAATGAAACGTTTCCTCAGACAGTTTTTGTCAGATTTGACGATGAGAAAATTGGCTGACGGAGAGGAAACAACGTGCACACGCATCAGTAGATGCAGTAAATGCAGACATTCTACTGCCATTGATCCGGAGGAGGAGAAGGCCACTAAGCGTGGAGGTTTGCGTCATCAGTTCCCTCTCAAGTTAGCCTGAGCGTGTACGGTGCACAAGGTCCAGGGGTTGACGGTACACCAGGCTGTGGTGTGTTTAAAGAAGGTGTTTGCACCCGGGCAGGCGTATGTAGTACTGAGTCGTGTCAGGGCTTAGTCTGAACTAATCATCAGGGATTTTAAAGACAAGGTCATTTACTGCAAAGACACCATAAAGGAGGCTGTGGACAGCATGCCTCCATTTTTAATTGAGCAGCCAAAGCCTTCATTAAATACACAAAGTTTCTCTGTGTATTTAATGAACGTTCAAAATTCAAGTCGCCACGTAGACTTGGTGTCTTGCACACAGCATTTACAGCCTACCTGTATTGCTGTCACAGAAACGTGGCTCACTGCGCAGTCCTCATCTTACGCTGTCTAAATTGATGGCTACGATTTCCACAGCCGCCCTCGAGCCTTGTGTTACAGCAGCAGCAACCCCAAATTGTGAGAGCTCCAGGGTCTAGAACATGGTGGAGTGGGATTGTACACGCTAGAGCATTTGGACTGTGACATTCTGCAGGTACCCGATTTGAATCTGGAGTGTTTGGTGTGCCTGTGTAACAAATGGGACATATTGATAGCCGTCATTTATCGTCCACCATGTTATCCAAAGTCTTTATTTCTACAAAACCTGGGCGGGTTACTGGATTGGCTCCACGCCATCAGTAACACAATTGTAATAATGGGAGATTTTAATGAAAACATCTTAAAGTCTTTAATCACCAAATTCATGGGAAGCAAAGGATTTGAGCAGCATGTAACAAGAGACTACATCGCAGTGACCCGGTGCAAACGTAGTTTAACTGTTTATAAGGACTGGCAGTACGATCATGTTGTGTAGTTTGTCAGTGAATTTTAAAGCACATATTTATTATTATGAATTATGTATTTATTGTGAGGCTTGTATTCCTTCTGTACAGAATATAACTTATTTATCTGAATTATGGGTGTATATCAGTATTTTGTAGATATTCATTGTGAGGCTTGTATTTATTTCATTTTGTCCAGAGTATAACTTATTTATCTGAATTGTGTACATCAGTATTTTGTAGCCATTGTGTCAAGGTTCAACCTGCAGGGTTTAGGGTTCATCGTCAGTGTAATCATGTGGACGGTGTGGACAGTAGAATCATGTGCCCCAGCAGCGGTTGTCCGATTCAGCCTCTCTGCATGTTTCCTCAGTCTTTATTGATGTCAAACATTAAGAGGTGTGTTGTTAAAGAATTTGGAACCACTAACTTGTAATCGCGGCTGATGTTCAGCACCACACTGTAAAAAGTAACTCAGTGCTGTAGTTAGTATTACTTAATTTTATAAAGCATGTATGCACCAATAAATCAATTTCTTTTTTTGGCATTTTGGAAAGTTTCAGATAAGTAATAAGTGTGAATATTTACCCAACCTATAATTTTATATCTTAAAATTGATTTTACTCAACTTCTCTTAAAAAATGATTGAACAAACTAAATTTTTGAGGGTTTACTAAACCTAAAACTTTCTGACCTGCCCACTGGAGGGTGAACTTGTCTGGACATGCCTCTCCGACACCTGCAGCAATTTGACTTTCAGTTGGACTGACACGGCAACACATCACGGCAGACATGTAAGTAACCATTTTTATTTCTCTAAATGAGGTTTTAGCTGGATAAACATGAGTGTGCTTCAATATGTAATCCCAACTTTAATACAGAAGCATGGCTTGTTCCCCCACTATGTTTTGCAGTGTTGTAGGCCACAATGCGATATAGTAACCTTACAATGTTCATTTCTGAGACAAATGCAGTATTTACTTCACGTTTTCAATACATGTTGTCTTCCTGATAGTTCTCCAATGGGATTATAATCATTTTGTTCTGATACTGATATTCATTTTTCTGCTGCCATTGTCGAAATACCAGCTAACATCCATGTGCTCAGGGCTAATGCTAACATGCGAGCTAATCTGCTGCGGCGGGCGGGGTAATGAAGCAGAATAAAATTCAGGCTACAATTCTCCTAAAATCTCATACAAATTCTTTAATACAAGGTCTTAAAAATCTATTTACGTTACTTTTATTTAAAACATGCACAAACTTTAGTCTCGCTTTTGAATGTTTCGCTTTTTTAAAGAACGCTATAACCTTGCTACAAAACGGAAAGATACCTGTGCAGCCCGGTGACAATTTATCGCGCACCACCAGCTTGTGTTGTGCACGCCACGCTGTGTGATAGCTTAGCATAGTAGCACCTGCACCTCGTTTTTTGGAAAGGCGAGTGGATCAGGTCTCACTGAAACAAGTCAATGTAAGTAACATCAAACTCACACACACGCGAGCTAGCAGCAGGAACATTAGCTTGAGAAATTACATGAAATGTCCCACCCGCCATGTACGCAACGCGTGTGTGTGTGTCCCAGGCCCGGAGTGGCTAATCGGGAGGACCGGGACAGTTCCCGGTGGGCCGGTCTGATGTGTGGGCCGCGAGGGCCGGAGTATTTTTTTTTTTTGTGTGGTGTGTGTGTGTGTGTGTGGGGGGGGGGACGGGGGGTGGCGGCACTGGGTTGACGGCTCCCGCTGTCACCATTGAAACAAACCCCAACATCTCCCCACTCACCGGTGAGTCGATTCATGTTGTATTTTTTTATGTTTTTTGTGGATTTGTAGTGTACCAGACTCCATTGAAATTCCTGCTGAAATAAGCTAGTATTAGCTCTGGAACACTCATGGTCAGTCGGACCATTTGCACTTTTATTGAAATAATCCTTTTACTTTCTAATTTATTACAAAAGCGAATTGTTTATTAGACAGTATTCTATAAAGATAATACTTTGCTTTTTGTAATTTTGACCATTTGTTACTTTTTGAAATTAATGCCCAATCGGCTATGTGGTTTTGAATAGGCTTCGGCCTGTTGAATGAATTGGATATCAACAACAATGATGTATTTAAAGAATATATAGAAAACATGCATGTTTATGAAATGGCTTAGCTTTACAGCTAATGATTTGATTTAAAAGTGCACTTTATTTAGTTTTTGAACTGTGAATGTATATAATGAAGCTTCACATTGATTTACTTGGATATGGATTTTTCTGCTGTGATTTTTACCAGATAGACAAACAGCACTCAAAACCCTTTATGACGTAGTAGCGTGTTTGAATTAGATCGCTAGTGTAGAGTGGAGTGTGTTTAGTTGTTGGCCGTGGCTATTGTTACGATGCATCCCTTACCCTAACCCTAACCCACAAAATATGTCTTTTTTAAGTGAGAATTGTAAAAAAAAACTGGCCAAAAACGCCGCCGGGTTTGTCGTAACAATAGCCACTTCCTTAGTGGTTTGTTATTGGGTGTGTGTGTGTGTGTGTGTGTGTGTGTGTGTGTGTGTGTGTGTGTGTGTGTGTGGGGGGGGGGGGGGGGGGGGGGTTCGCCCAGGGAGTCATTCATGCTAGGACCGCCACTGATTGTAGAATACTGTGGATATTAAGTTGAAGGTTAAAATGTATGTAACCACTTGGTTAACAATAAATGGGTCAGTTTTTCCTCATACTTACTGCTATTGTTCTCTGAGTAACATCACTGATCAAGACTTTTCTAACATTCCACACTACTAAATAAGTCATAAACGTATGTATGATTTTATATCGGTCAATACTCAAGGCTGCAATAATAATAATTGCATCAAGATTATACCTTTCATTGTCCAACCATTAGGTTTTGTTTATTTTTTTTTAATTTAATTTCATTAATAATAATAATATTATTATTATTATCCTTACCACATGCCGTCAAGCAGGCAACACCGCACTGCGCATGCGCGTCAACAGGCTCACACCACAATAAGATGATTTTAATAATAACAGGTCATGATCATGGGCCGGTCTGAGGCATGAAACTCCAGGGCTGAAAATGAGTCCCACTCCGGCCCTGGTGTGTCCGCCTACCCGCCCGCAACGTTCTGACGCTCATGGATAGACTAGAGCAGGCAACCGTTTGTGAATTATATATCGTCCATGGGGCGTTGTGTGTGTTTGTTATTGAGTTGTGAATTAGTTGAGCTGGCAGGCAGAGGTCTATCTGCCAGCACTGATCTGGTTGACCTTGTGGGCGTGTTTTACTGCTATTGGAGTGTTTCCCTTCTAATGACAGCTCAGCAGAAAGTAGCCTTAATAGCCAATAGTAAAATTAAGTTGTACTAGCTGGCGTTCAACCATTTGGGGCAGTATATCAGACATTTTACAACTAAATACGCAACATTAAAATACTTTTATTAAAATGTGAAGAGTGGGACTATTATTAGACAGCACTACTTAATACCCAAATACACATGTATTCAGCAGAAAAAAGTTGGTTTGGGGTTTAGTTACTCTTTAAATATTATACTTTGAGATACATATACATGAAGTCAGATTTGCATTACCTATAGTCATTAAATGTTTACAAAAACTGTCTTGAAATATATTAATTTCTATCTAATGAAAAGAGAATACTATACATAAAATTGTATCATTTTTAATCTGTTTTGCAAACTAATGAACTTTTCACAATATTATTTATTAAGATGCACTAGTAGATGTTTAATCCCCCGTGACCCTGAGTAACAGGAACAAGCGGGTCAGAAAATCAGTTGGTTTGTATTGAAATCCCTTTTGTTGTTTCTTTAGACAGCCTTCAAATCTGAGGAATTCACCCCAGATGTCGACATCAGGTACAGCAATTTCAATTCTTAAGTTCATCAACAAGGTTAGAGGTTATAGCAGTACAGATGGTCAGTGTAATTAACATACACATTTAAGGTGTTCAGTCTTCTCATCACCCATTATGCTAGTCAAGTGAAGTTCATTAGTCAATTAAATATTTCTAAAGCTTCACAGGAAAGCATTGATCAAATAATTTTCAGCATTTTCTCAAACCATTGCTGGGACTTTTGTTAAAACCTATACTTCTAGTAATAGCTTTCTTGCTTTTATTCTGTGACAGATGGGATGGCCCTGTAAATTATGCGACTGTCTCGTGCAAGAAAAAGCTGATATTTTAAAGCATTACAGACTGCACCATGGAACCTATGGACAAAGCCATGCCTTGCCTTGTATACACATAGGCTGCCCATGCTCTTTTAAACACTGGAGTGCCCTCCGCTGTCACTTGTCTCGGTACCATCCAGAAGTAAATGCACCATCCTCAACACAAGCAACTATTTCGTTCACCTGCCTCGTGTGCCAAAGACCTGGATTTCCAATTGAAAAGGATTATTTTGAACGCCTACATCATCATCTAAAGAATAATGAGACCGTAAAGTGTGTCTTTGCAGGCTGTGATCATCAAACTAATGTTTATTCAACCTTTGCAACACACAAACACAGAAAGCACGGCCCCCATTCTTTACATGATTTCAAACCAGGCATCATTAGTCAAAGACAGATAGCAGAGTCAAGCAAGCCACTTAATTTAAAAGCCTCTTAAGAGGATATTGATGATGAGAATGAAGTAACTACCTCGAATGAACAATATGAGGAGGAAGATGGAAGTGATGTGTATGTAGAATATATAGCATCCTTCCTTTTGAAATTAGAAAGTGTTCATAATGTGTCAGTTCGATGCATTGATGACTTGGTAGATAATCTTTACTTCATAGCAAGTTCTGCACCAGTAGCTGCAATTACAGATATTGTTGTTTCTCATGTAAAGAAAAATAACCAAACTATTGATAACACATTTAATACATCTCTTGTGGAGGAATTGTGCAAATACAATCCTCTAAGCAAAGCACTTGGAGCCAGTGGTCCTCTTTCATCATCATTTAGGAGACATAAGTATAAAGAAAATTTTGAAGTTGTTGAGCCTGTTGAATATATCCTTTACTCAAAATCTGAACTAAAGACTGAAGAATTGGGACATACTGGAAACTTCTCTCATTTGATTCAAGACAATTTGAGTGAAAAAGCACTAACTAAAGATCACCATCAGTCATCATCTGGAGAATATAGATCATACCTTAATGGTATAGTCTACAAGGAAAATTCATTTTATTCTAAAGAAATAAGAATACCTCTTGTACTGTATGTGGATGACTTTGAGATTTGTAACCCACTGGGAACATCAAGAAAAAAGCATAAAGTAACAGCAATATATTGGGTTTTTGGCAACATCCCCCCAAGCACAGAGCTTTTCTTCTGTTTTACAACCAAAAGAGGCACAAGTTGGCATTTTGACTGAAAAAGCTGCTAAATTATTTAAAAATCAGGCTTGAATGCTTCACTCCTATAGAAAGCAATGGGATGTAACAGGCAAATGGGGCTGTGTGATGTCTTATATCATGTGATTTTAAGATGTGGAATAAAGGTTTTAAAATAGTAAACTATTCCCATTTTTAAAAGTTAATAAACGGAATATCCTGCATAGTCATGCATTTGTTAGCCATATATCTTCTATTAAGTACATTTCTCAGATTCTAGGCCTGTTTTGTAAAAACTGTTGGATCCCTTCAAGGTTTTATCAGCTGCAGGTCAGAATTTAAATGTTACATGTTGTTAAAATTGTTAAAATATTATCATGAATCCTATATAAAATATATATGTGTTATGCACTTTGTTACATCTGCTTAAGACACTCAGGTGTTGTATTCAGCACTTTAAAGATGCAGTCAAGGGTTACTCTGACTTTTTTTGTTTCATTGTATTTTAAGTCAACTGTGAAGTTCCAAAAATGCTTAATAAAATACAAATGTTGGACACAAATGCCTCTTTCATAAATATAACATTTTATTAGGTATTTCTTACAAATTTTATTAAGTAATTTAGACTTTCAAAACAAGCAAAATAATTTTTTTAAAAAATCAATAAGATTGAGTGCATAAATTCAATAATATATACATGTACATTTAACTTTAATTAAGTATGACGTACTTGACAAATGACTTTTTTAAGTTCGTGAAACTCTTTTTTTTTTTTGCTTTTTCCTTTAAGGCTATCCGAATAAAAATTTATACAGAAAAATTTAAAAAATTAAGTTTTCTGGAATCAAAAAAAACAAGAAGTTCACTAAACTACTAAAAATTGCTTGGAAAATGTTACCTTATTTTTTTTAAGTTGGATCTAAGCAACAGTTTTTACAGGGCATTTTGAGGAGCCAGTATTCTTCTGTGTCTGAATACGTCCAGCAGTCCAGGATGACATCCGTGAGCACTTGGGCCACAGAGGTGGAGATTCAGGTAGCGGCAGACTGGTTAGGAGTTAGCATTTTCTACTTTTAAAGATGGAGGGTGGGTAAAGTATAGCTGCAACAGTCAGACTTTGTTAGGACAGTGTGTTTAGAGAATACCCAGGGAAGCCATTTTGAGAATGTGTGTGTTTGTGAGCCTGGTCTGCAGAGGTGTTATGGTTACTGTAAAGTTAGTTATGTGACAGGTTACAGCTTCAGGTCTAGAGTGACAGATGAGGTAGTTTTAGATGTTGGGGGATGTAAGGGTGAGACTGTAGGTTCAGATAAATGTGTAGAGCAGGAGAGGTCAAAGGACTTTAGTTTCGTGATGGATCAGTTTTTAAAGAAGTTTAGAGACGAACCAGATTTTGTGTGTTGTTGCCATAGGCTGTTCTTCAGATACCAGGTGCTGAGTTGTGACAGGCAGGTTTATAGTAGTCGTGAGGCGTCGGCTAGTGAAGCAGAACGGTGCATCAGTGAGGACTATTTACACACCTGTAATGAGGAGTGTACTGTGCCGTGCCAGCTGGTTCCATCTAGAGACCAGCTGTGGATTTGTTACACTTGTCATGGTAAGGTTGGTAAAGGTGAGATGCCAGCTGAATGCTGGATCAACAACCTTAAGCTCGATCCCATTCCACCTGAACTGGGATGTTTGAACAGCATAGAGCAGCACCTGGTAGCATTACATATCCCCTTTATGAAGCGGTTGGCTTTGCCTAAGGGGGGTCAGAACGGGGTGCATGGGCCGTTCACCTGTGTACCAGCCAACATCATTCAGACCACTAATGTGTTGCCAAGGTCCAGTATGGAAGGGTCTTTGTTACAGGTTAAGTTGAAGCGTAAGTTAACATATAAGGGACATTATGAGTATCAGTTTGTAGATACTTTACGTGTAAGACAGGCGCTAGCATATTCAAAGAGGACTAATGTCTATTATCAAGATATTGAGTTTAATGTAGAATGGGTCAATGAGTTTTGTAGGCAGCAGGATGAGGAAGAGGCTGAGTGCGGAAGTGAGGAAGAGCAGGTTGTTGTAAAGGCAGAGTTGACCCATAAGGAAGGTGATCAGGCTGAAGCTGTTGAGGAAGAATCAGCAGACATATTACAAGATGAAATGTTACATGACAGACAGACGCACTGCATGTTTCAGGACACTTGTCTTATGCCTGTTGATATTGGTCAGGAAGCATTAGATCAGTATTTTGAGGATAGAGTCAATATTGCGCCTGCAGAGGGGAACAGTCCAGTTAGGTTGCTTTCTGACCTAACAAATGAAGCCAAATGTTTCCTTGCGTTGTTCCCTTTAGGTAGTAAGACCTTCCATGACGATCGCTTGTATCGATTGACGTTTTCACGTTACTTGAACAACAGGATCATGAGCGCTGACTGTCGTTTTGCGCGTAACATAGAGTACATTTTTTTTGGTCAATATATGTCTGAACTGGAGCAGGTCGTGTCGCGTATGTCCGTGTGTCGTGTAAGGGGAAAGGAGGCAGATTGCAGACGGCCGAGGATTTGGAGTGGGCGGAAAGGTCCGAGTTGTTGCGTCGCAATCCGGTCACAGCTGCCAGGATGTTCGATTGCAGATGGCATTGTTTTTTGAAAGAGGTTCTCATGTCTCCTGCTCAACCAATTGGTAAAATCGTTGATTATTTCTATCGCGCTGAGTTCCAGCAGCGCAGGTCTCCTCACATTCACTGTTTTGGATCGAGGGTGCTGCCCAAATTAATAAAAACACAGACGAGGAGGTAGTTGAGTTCATTGATAAATACGTCACATGTGAGTTACCATCAGACGACACATTATTGGACATTGTGTCAACGGTTCAAACGCATTGCAAAAAAAAACCACCACAACGTGTCGTTTCATTTTCCCCAAACCTGTTTCTGCGCAGACATTACTTTGTAAGAAAAAGGAATGCAAGTGTGACAAAAAGGAGGCCATGAAGGATCCTGATTCAAAAGACAAGCCAGTCTGCAAGTGTTTTGAGGATGGAAATACGATGCCTAAAGATACAGCTCAGAGGGTCAAGGAAGAGGTTAAGAAAGCCCTCAAGAAGGCAGTAGAAGACGACAAGCATTATAGTACTGAGGACTTTTTCAAGATATTGGACATCAACCAAGACATTATGGAAATGGCCTACAGGAAGCTAGAGAAGTAGACGACGGTCGTCTATAAGAGAGGGCTGAAAGAGGTTTGGGTTAATCAGTATAGTAAGCAGTTGTTAAAGTGCTGGAACGCCAACATGGACCGTAGCTTTGTCACAGACGCCTACGCCGTAATAATATACTTCATATCGTACATTACGAAAGCGGAGAGAGAAAGTGGTCTTTTATTGAGCAACGCACAAAAAGAAGCAACCAAACAAGGAAATCTCTCTGCTAGAGAAGCTCTTAAGAAGCTGGGCAGTGTATATTTACACAACACGGACGTTTGTGCCCAGGAGGCAGTGTATAGGCTAACCAACATGCATCTGAAGGAGTGTTCCAGAAAGGTAGTTTTTATCCCAACCGGTTCCAATACAGTTAAGATGAGTTTACCCCTCAGCGTGTTAAAACAGAGGGCGTCATCACATGATCTGAGTTCGGACGACATGTGGACGACTAGTATAGTTGACAGGTACAAGAGCAGGCCTGGTGGCGACGTTTTCGAGGACACGTGTATGGCTACGTTTGTGTCAGAGTATCATGTTTTCTCCAAGAACGAAAAATCCAGTTGAGGAATAATTTGGGCTTCATCTTGAGGAGAACACGATCTCAGGTTGCGGTGGTTCGTTATGTGCGCTTCAACTTGGAAAAGCAGGAGGAGGCTCATTTCCAGAGTCTGCTGCAGTTGTTCCTTCCTTATAGAACCGAGTCGGAGCTCAGACCTGAAGGCTTTGAGCTCTTTCAACAGTTCTATAATGACGGAGAGGTCAGGTTTCGCGACGGCTCGGTTCATTCAGTTAAAGCGGTGGTGGATGAGAATAGGGCCAGGTTTGAGGTTGACAGTGAGGATCAGGAGCAGGCACAGGAGATTGCTGAGAAGCTCCAGGGGGTTGAGGAGGACGCTTGGGGTGCGCTTTGTCCTGAACAGGACGTGGAAGGCCTAGAATGTTTAGAGGAGGGAAGGCAGCACCAAGCGGGTGAGATAGCGGATGAGCAGCTAATGGAAGCGCTGGAGAACATTCCCGATTTGGTCGTGGGGAGTAAACGGGTCACACACGGAGAGGAACCGGAGCATCTTGTTGTCTCGCAGTGAGGGTTTGTCTCTGGTTAGGTCTTTGAACGAGATCTTTGTTAGCGGCCCCTACGGGAATCGCTGCATGCAATTTAAATGCAGCGACAATCCATCACACACTGAGTATTGGCAAACACTCTAGTTTGCCTTACATCCCTCTGGGTGAAGATAGACTAAACTCTCAGAGCTAAATTGAGTCACCTCCAAATTCTAATCCTAGATGAAATCAGTATGGTTGATCACAATCAGTTGGTATATGTCCATGGGCGCTTGACGCAGGTCAAGCAGACAGGAGCCTTTTCCCCATTTGGTAACGTTAGCATCATCGCTGTGGAAGACTTGTCAGTTGCCTCCTGTTAAAGGGAAGCCGCTGTATAGCAGTCAGGTTGGTGTGGACCTGTGGGTTAACTTTAGTGTCGTGGAGCTGCAGACCACAGTGAGGCAGAAGGAGAGCGTGTTTGCAGAGTTACTCAACAGGTTGAGAGTGCGTTCCAAGGCCACCCCTATGTTAGAGAGCGACTTTTAAAGGCGCGCGAGACCGGCGAGGTAAGCGCTGCCTTGCATATTTTCCCCATGAACGCACAAGTAAGTAAGCACAATCTCAAGCATCTGTTTGAAATTTGTCCTGATTATGTCACCATTAAAGCCCAAGACTTCATGAACAGCAGGACAATGGGGAAGTTAGAAATGATGGTAGGGCACCACAGTCGAGCTTCGGACACGTCGTTACCTGAGAGTTTGTGTTTGGCCAGGAACGCGCGCGTTATGCTCTGTAAGAACGTGGACGTAGAAGATGGCACGGTCACTCAGATTGAGTATAGAGAATGAAACGTTTCCTCAGACAGTTTTTGTCAGATTTGACGATGAGAAAATTGGCTGACGGAGAGGAAACAACGTGCACACGCATCAGTAGATGCAGTAAATGCAGACATTCTACTGCCATTGATCCGGGGGAGCAGAAGGCCACTAAGCGTGGAGGTTTGCGTCATCAGTTCCCTCTCAAGTTAGCCTGAGCGTGTACGGTGCACAAGGTCCAGGGGTTGACGGTACACCAGGCTGTGGTGTGTTTAAAGAAGGTGTTTGCACCCGGGCAGGCGTATGTAGTACTGAGTCGTGTCAGGGCTTAGTCTGAACTAATCATCAGGGATTTTAAAGACAAGGTCATTTACTGCAAAGACGCCATAAAGGAGGCAGTGGACAGCATGCCTCCATTTTTAATTGAGCAGCCAAAGCCTTCATTAAATACAAAGTTTCTCTGTATTTAATGAACGTTCAAAATTTTAGTCACCACCTGGTAGACTTGGTGTCTTGCACACAGCATTTACAGCCTACCTGTATTGCTGTCACAGAAACGTGGCTCACTGCACAGTCCTCGACGCATTCCAAATTGATGGCTACGATTTCCACAGCCGCCCTCGAGCCTTGTGTTACAGCAGCAGCAACCCCAAATTGTGAGAGCTCCAGGGTCTAGAACATGGTGGAGTGGGATTGTACACGCTAGAGCATTTGGACTGACATTCTGCAGGTACCCGATTTGAATCTGGAGTGTTTGGTGTGCCTGTGTAACAAATGGGACATATTGATCGCCGTCATTTATCGTCCACCATGTTATCCAAAGTCTTTATTGCTCCAAAACCTGGGCGGGTTACTGGATTGGCTCCACGCCATCAGTAACACAATTGTCATCATGGGAGATTTTAATGAAAACATCTTAAAGAAGTCTTCAATCACCAAATTCATGGGAAGCAAAGGATTTGAGCAGCATGTAACAAGAGACTACATCGCAGTGACCCGGTGCAAACATAGTTTAACTGTTTATAAGGACTGGCAGTACGATCATGTTGTGTAGTTTGTCACTATGAATTTTAAAGCACATTTATTATTATGAATGATGTATTTATTGTGAGGCTTGTATTTATTCCATTTTGTACAGAATATAACTTATTTATCTGAATTGTGTATATCAGTATTTTGTAGCCATTGTGTCAAGGTTCAACCTGCAGGGTTTAGGGTTCATCGTCAGTGTAATCATGTGGACGGTGTGGACAGTAGAATCATGTGTCCCAGCAGAGGTTGTCCGATTCAGCCTCTCTGACATCAATAAAGACTGAGGAAACATGCAAACATTAGGAGGTGTGTTGTTAAAGAATTTGGAACCACTAACTTGTAATAACGGCTGATGTTCAGCACTAACATGTTATGTATGAACACAGTGGGAAGACGTTAACAACTGAGCTGTAAATACTTATAGTACTTAGTGACTGGCCTGCAATGTATAAAGTTATCATGTTCTCTTTCTCTCTCTCCCCCCCTCTCCCCCCCGGTCGTCCCACTTTAAAAACAAAAAGCACCGGACTTCCGGTTGGAGAACAAGATGGCGGCGTGAACCTTTTTTTCCTCCCGATAGCGAGTTTAGAATTTACCCCCTAAAATCCATAAAAGAACACTTAACTCGGATCCAATGAGCGGGGGACGCAAAACAAGAAGTAAGAAGAAACAAGAAGTGAAAGTAGGACCGAATTCAATGGCAATGGATAAGAATGACGACGGCAGTGAGCACCTTGCTAATGCTAACTCGCTAACGGACATGATGCGCTCGGGGTTTGATTCAATCAGTAAGGAGATAACTGAGAAAAAACCGAGATGAAGAACGACCTAGCCACACTCAAGGACCAAGTCAAAAAAGACGTCAAGTTGGAAATCAATGAGCTGAGGCAAGAAATAAAACGGCAACTCACGGCTAACACTAAAACTTTACACGCACATGGAGCCCAGCTCGCTGAAGCGGAAGAGCGCATCGCGGACACGGAGGTGAAAGACGCGCTGTGTAAATCTTTGAGACAGCAGAAAAAACTACAAGACAAACTGACGGATATGGAAGGGAGGAACAGGAGGAACAATATTCGCATTTTTGGGATACCCGAGGATAAAGAAGGTGACTCAGCCACCACATACATTCAAAAGCTGCTCACCGCGGCGCTCTCGTTAACACCGGACTTCAGCCTGCAAATTCAACGCGCACACAGAGCACTGGCCCGAAAGCCCAACCCAGGTTTGCCACCAAGAACCATGATTGTTAACTTTTTGGAATTTACCGTCAAAGAGACGGTCTTTAAAAAAACGTGGCAAACGAAAATCATTGTGGAAGGGCGGCAGCTGTTTTTTGATCATGATTATGCAACTGAAGTGGTCCAGAAAAGGAAAGAATACAGCGGAGTTAAGAAAATATTGAAGGAGAGAGGGATTCGTTTCCAGACTCCTCTCACCAGGATGAGAATCCACTGGGATACCGGACTGAAGCTGTATGAATCCGCACGAGAAGCGACACTGGACCTTTTTTCTCTAGTTTTAATATTTGTTCTAACCTCATCAACCAAGAGGCTACACATAATTTAGAGTCCTATTTGCTATTGAAAATACAGAATTATACAATCTACCTATCGGGATCTTTAAGTTCTAGACATGAAGAGTTGAACTAGTAGAATGTGTGAATTGTTTTTTTTCCACCACTACTGAGGGGCCCTCACCTTTAAGGTTTTCCCCTCCACCCACCAACAGGGATTTGGGGTGGCTCCATAACACCCCTTATTGGAAGTCAACATTTTTTGTTTTGTTTTGGGTTTTGAGGCCACATGTTCAGGCCTGTTTTGTTTGTGTTGGTGGGGGTTTTCATCCCTTGAGATTGAACATAGATAATGACATGTAACAGTGTAAAAGTGGTGTCACTGAATGTAAATGGTTTAAATAACGTGATCAAGAGAAGTAAGGTTCTATCCAAGTTAAAAAAGGAAAAGGCTCAAATTCTTTTCATACAGGAAACAAAGTTAAATCAGCAAGAACATGAGAAATTTAAACACCTGGGTTACAAAAAAACCTATTATAGCTTCAACAAATCTGAAAATAAAAGAGGGGTAGCAATACTCATACCAAACGCAGTACAATTTGAAAGTTGTAAAGAAATAAGGGATAAAGATGGAAGATATATCCTGGTCAAAGGGAAACTACAAAATGAGTTGGTAACACTTGTCAATGTATATGCACCCCCAGAGAGTAGGAAATGTTTTTTCAAAACTATTTGATCTTATTGCACTGGAAAGCGAAGGTATTCTGATATGCGGAGGTGATTTTAATGTCATACTACAACACAGTCTAGATACTACAAGTACTCGTAACCACAAAATATATCTATCAAAGTTTATAAATACCACACTGCAAGAAATGGGAATGTTTGATGTTTGGCGGAATCTACATCCTTTACAGAGAGACTACACATATTTCTCAGGAACTCACCTGGTCTATTCAAGAATTGATTACTTTTTTCTTAATAAAATGGACAGACATAGGGTAGAAAAATGTGAAATTGGAGAGGTGAGTGTCTCGGACCATGCTCCCATATCGGTTACAATACAACTGAACAAAAGAAAACAAAATACTATATGGAGGTTAAACACTGGCATTCTAAACAATAAGACAGTAGTGGAACAAATAAGATCAGAGATTAAGAAGTACCTAGAAGAAAATAATAATGGAGAAGTAGACCCTACCATACTGTGGGATGCTCTTAAAGCAGTCTTGCGTGGCAAACTGATTGCCTTAACTTCATTGCAGAAAAAGACCAGGGCAGCGAGATATGATCGACAAGTGGGAACACTGAAAGAATTAAAAAGTAAGCATAAAAAATCCCAAGATCCAGAAGTCCTCCAACAAATTAAAAAAGTAAGGGAAGAAATAGACGACATTCTCAGAGAGGAGATAGAAAGGAAAATCAGATTTCTAAAACAGACATACTATGAATCTGGCCCAAAGGCCACTAAATTGCTGGCACGACGACTGCGTAAACAGCAATCCAACTCTACAATTGGTAAGATACGAAATCCGAAAACCCAACAATTGCTTCATGATCCAGAAGAAATATTAAAAGTGTTTGAGGATTACTACAAAAATCTTTACTCAAAACGTCCTTCAGCAGAAGAAGATGCGATTCATAATTTCCTAGACACACTTGATCTGCCATCTATTGGCGAAATGCAGAATAACAGCCTCATTACCAAAAGAAGAAATACAGAATGCAATTAGTAGATTAAAGGCTAATAAATCACCTGGTAGTGATGGTTTTTTTTCAGAATAGTACAGAGTATTTCAAAGTGAATTAACACCCTTACTCATGTCTTCCTTTAATTGGACTCTGGAAGAGGGAAGGGCCCCCCCATCGTGGCGAGAGGCAATTATATCATTGATTCCAAAGGAAGGCAAAGATATAGAACAATGCAATAATTATAGACCAATCTCAATACTAAATGTCAACTATAAAATTTATACCTCAATACTCTGCAAAAGATTTGAAACCTTCATGTCAGAAATCATCGATGAGGACCAAACTGGGTTTATTAAAGGGCGTCAAACACAAGACAATATTAGGAGAACACTACACATCATAGATCGCATACAAAAAATTGGGATGAAAGCCACAATAATAAGTTTAGATGCAGAAAAAGCTTTTGACAGTGTCAGTTGGGAATTTCTATACTTAGTAATAAAAAATTTTGGCTTAAATGAAAGATCAATCCAGAATATTAAAACTATCAAGAACCAACAGCAAGGATTAAGGTAAATGGACAGTTATCAAAAACGATAACATTAGAACGAGGCACCAGACAAGGCTGTTGCTTGAGTCCCACACTCTTTGCCCTTTATATTGAACCTTTAGCACAGGCAATTCGTCAAAACACCAACCTGGAAGGACTAGAGATTAAAAACAGAAAACATGCGATTGGCCTTTTCGCGGACGATGTGGTGGTGTTCTTGCAAAACCCAGACAAAGGGTTTCCCCTGCTGATGAAACTTCTCAATACCTATGGTCACTATTCAGGGTATAAAGTTAACATTGCAAAAACTCAGGTTCTCACATTCAACTACTCTCCATCGCAAAACATTCGGGACACATATAGCTTAAATTGGAACTGTAAAACCATGAAATATCTTGGAGTCACAATAACAAAATCACTAGACAAATTATACGAAGCCAATTACAACATTATTGACCAAAACATTCAAAAAGATCTACAGAGATGGTTGACTTATCCCCTGGATCTTAGCTACAGGATTAAGGTGGTCAAGATGAATATTTTACCAAGGTTGCTGTACTTCTTTCAATCACTACCAATATCAATACCTCAAAACAAATTTACTTCCTGGGACAAGAGCTTATCACGGTTTATTTGGAATGGCAAAAAACCCAGAACTAGATACAAAACTCTTCAACTTGCAAGGAATAGGGGTGGAATGTCTTTGCCAGTTTTGAAGGAATATTTTTATGCGGCACAGCTGAGGCCTGTGGTACTGTATGTTGGTGCATGTCCGAGTATGAAGCAAGGTGGAAAGATAATGAAATTGAAGTCGCAGGCATACAAATACAAAGTTTGTTGGGTATGAAAGAACAAACCGAAATCATAAAGAAAACAATAGACCCAATAACAAAATTTACATTAGAAATTTGGGAGAAGGTAATGAGGAAATATGGATTGCAAGGAGAGAGAAAAATATTGAGTTGGGTGGCCTATGACCCAAAGTTTTTACCAGGTCTGGATGACTCAAGGTTTAAACAATGGACCGAAAAGGGCATTACCGCTCTCTGCACAATCTGTAAACAGGGGAAGTGTATGAGCTTTCAAGAAATAAAACAGAAATTTGGACTACAACAACAAGATTTTTTCAGATATTTACAAATTCGGGATTATATTAGGAAAGAGACTACAATCGATTCTAAAACAGAATTTAATGGGATTATTCAAATTGTAGTAGATGCATATAATCAGGGTAAATCTGGGGGTATCTCAGCTTTTTATAAAGCTTTTGAAGAGAATAGAGAAAGCTCAACACTTTACCTAAAAAATAAATGGGAATCAGAGCTAAAGATTGACATTTCAGTTAACGACTGGGACAAAATGTACTTGACTCAATGTTCTACCACCAGCTCACCAATATGGGGGGAGTTTGCTTGGAAGAATCTCACTCGATTCTTCATAACACCCCAAATTAAGACTAGACAATTAAAAACCCAACAACCATGCTGGAGACTCTGTGGTGATCAAGAGGGACATCATTCACATGTTTTTTGGTGCTGTTCTAAAATAACACCGTTTTGGAATATAGTAAATGCAACTGTAATCACCATATTGGCCTACGACATACCAAACATCTGTGCTGTCATGTATCTTGGTAAACTTGATGAAGCCGTGCAGAAGGAAGATCGATATCTGGTGAAGGTTTTGCTTATTTCCAGTAAAAAGGCTATCACTAGGAACTGGCACAGAGTGGAGGTGCAGAGCGTGGAACAATGGTTCGAGATCATCAGGGAGATCTATTCAATGGAACGGATGACCCATCACTTAAGACTCAAGAGACACATATTTGAGAGGAACTGGAAGAAATGGAACGCCTACAAAGAACGTGACAACAACTAAATGGACTAACAAAGCGGACCGAGAGAGAAACATACATATTAGAGATGCCCCACTGTATTTTTGTTCATTATTGTTTGTGATTGTTTAATAATGAAAATAAAAAGTTTAAAAAAAAAAAAAAAAAAGCACCAAGGATGATGATGCTCACCGATTCTCTGAGATCCGGATGAGATGAAGAAGTGAAACTGAGGTGTCTTTTGTTGTTTTTAAACTCTCCTTCAGCATGTCTTTGCTGCCTAATGGGAAGGTTGATTTCCTCTCTCGCTCTCAGCAATGGGATATTTGTTTAAATGTTTGGAGTTTATTCCAGGTGTGTGTTTGTTCTCTCCGAGGTGAAGCTGGTGGTGGTGAAGATGGTGCAGCGTCTCTAAATGTCTCTGCCTCTAAACCTCCCCGTGCTGCTGATGTGGAGAGGACACAGCCACGACTGTTCATTTATTTCTGTCCTCCTTGTCTCTCCTGTCCTCTCACCCTAACTGAATACCAAATGTCACCCCTGTCATTCAAGTTGAATTGATTTGTTTTCTTCACATTAAGTTTCAATAAAACTGTTAATGTTTCTCATGAACATTTTGCTTCTTGCTTTTCCTGAGTTTAAAATAGAATCGACATTACTAAAGTCAATGTAAAGATTCATGTGGAAACTAAAGTGTAGATTGTTTCAGTGTAACTGTATAACTGTATTGATGGAGGTCCAGCTTCACTGTAGAATGTTTGAACAAGATGAACAGCCATACGGACACATTTGAACTGATCAACAGGGAGGTTCTTTTCTACACTTTGACGTGTTTCTACCCTGGTGTGTTGATGTCGCCGAGCCTTCAGCTTCTTCATTTAGTCAAACTGGAAATGAAGCTTCAAGGTGTGTCAGGTGACTGCTGCAGGGAGACTCATCGCTTTGGTTCACTTCTTGTTTCATGGTGAGTGGTCATGGTAGGAGGAGGAAGGCTGGGATGGAGGACTGAGGAGGAGCTCATATAGCACATCTAGCACACAGCATGTTTACTCATAGCAGTTTGTGACATTTGGCATATGGGCTCATTTTGTTGGCTCATATAGCATACGTTAGCAGGTTAACTCATAGCACATGTTGACATATTAGCTCAGAAAACATGTTGGCACATTTACCTTGTTAGCCTGTTTGCTCATGGCTGACAATGGCATGTTGGCTTGTATGGTGCACCTTAACTCATACCTCAATGTATGTTGAGACATAGCACACTTTAGCGCGTTAACTCGTGGGACTCAGTTTCATCACTGGTTACCTCAAAAAGCCAAGCGTTGAGATGTACTGGTCAATGGATGAGCTTGATGCTACGCCATACTTTTCAAAGATAATGTCAAGGAACAGGTACCAACTTATCTGGAGGTTCCTACATTATGACAATAGGTCACAGGATGCTAATGACAAAATGTACAAAGTCCGCCCTGTATTAGATTACCTGGTCACTAAATTCAAGGAGTTGTACAATCCAGGGAAGAACGTTTGCATCGATGAGGGGATGATGCTTTGGCGAGGGCGCCTGGCTTTTAGAGTTTACAACCCTCAAAAGCCAGTCAAATATGGGATTAAATCCTACATCCTTTGTGACTCAGCCACAGGGTACTGCCACAACATGCACCCCTATGTTGGGACAAGCTCCACACTGGAGGACACGGTCTTCTCCCTCCTGGATCGTCTCCAAGGCCGAGGACACACACTTTTCATGGACAATTTCTACAATTCCGTGTCACTCAGTGAACATTTACTCATAAAAAAAACAAATGTGTGTGGAACAAGAAGAAATCGGGGGGAACCAAACATCATAAAAGAGGTCACAAAAACTCAGGTTGGAGACAGGATTGTGCGACACAATGGGAAGGTGATGGTGGTGGCGTGGCAGGACAAGAGGCTGGTCAAGATGGTGACGACCTGTCACCACGATGCCATGGAGAGGGTTGAAGTGTGGCAGAAGGTGCCAAAGTGGAAGCCAGCGTGTGTTGTGGCATACAACACATCCATGAACGGGGTGGATAAACTGGACCAAAACGTGGCCTACTACCCCTTCATCAGACGGTCACTGAATTGGTCAAAAAAATTTGTGGCCTCTCTTTCAGCTGGCAATTTTCAATGCCTTCATCCTGTTCAGAGCCAGACATCATACGAGAGGAGAGAGCAAACACCTCTTGCAGTTTCTCAAGAGTGTTGCAAGATCGTGGACGTGAGGGAGGAGGAGGAGGAGGAG
Source organism: Lipophrys pholis (assembly GCF_963383615.2). Classification (NCBI taxonomy): domain Eukaryota; kingdom Metazoa; phylum Chordata; class Actinopteri; order Blenniiformes; family Blenniidae; genus Lipophrys; species Lipophrys pholis. The sequence continues at coordinate 2,434,596 of NC_137644.1, read as the reverse complement.
AAGGAGATGTTGCTGCTGTTGTGGGGGCTGTCTTGGGTGCGCACAACACCAGGGCTCCTTATATGGTTGACCCAGAGAGCAGGCTGGATGGACAAACAAAAAGGCACAAGATGGAACACCTGATGGCCACCAGCAAGAAGGAGAGACCGACGAGAAGATGTCGGGTGTGTGCACGCAGGGGTCTTCGCAAGGAGACCAACAAGTGGTGCGCAGCGTGTCGTGTTCCTTTGCACACAGGAGACTGTTTCACCTTCTACCACACAAAGCCGAACTACTGGGCCTGGGAGGATTGAAAAAGCACACACACACGCGCGCACACACACAAACTCAATCACACACTTCACAAACTCACTCTCACACTCACTTTTTTTCTAGTTCATACATTTCTAGTTCTATTATCTATTTTTCTGTTTCAAAATTTGTGTACTTTTTGAGATGGTTTAAAAAAGTTGCATTTTCTGTTTTGTGAATAAATTTCCAAAAATTTGCCATCAAAAATATTTTTTCTGAGTCATGTTTTTATAATTTATATATTGGAAAAGGTGTTAAGATGTTTGAGGAGTGACTACAGCAACAAAAATGCATATAAAAGTCACTTTTCTGCTTGATAAGTTACTGTTTACAAAAAGCTTGTTTTCTCTGTTTTTTGGTCAGAAGCAGGTGTTTTGGGTGAAACTTTGCTATGTTGTACGGCAGATTGCTCATGAACGGTAAAAGGTAGAAACAAACAGTTTTTTCCAGATGAAAGCAGAGATCCTAATCTTTTATTTGGTGTCCTTGGGTTACATAGTCTAACAAAATGCATATTCTGTGGCCCTTCAAAGTTGGGTCAAATCCCCTGAAAACGCTGGCAGAACGCACTTCCGAAAGCTGAAAATGCCTGGCAGTCAGTGAATACGTGAGACTACCAGCTGATGACTCCTTAACTCAGTCTCCCTTAAATTGTCTTTAGATCAATTCTTAAAGAAAAATGAAATACAGAGCTTGTTCTGACCCTTTTTCACACCGAAAATTTCTCACAAGAGTACATATGTTGACGGGTATGGATGTTCGGCGCGTGTGATTGGCTGCAGGAAATGTTAAGGACGATGGCGTTCAAAGTTCATACGCTGCCAGCAGTTAAAAGAACACCTGCAAACATTCGCACCGCAGAGCAAGGCACCCTGGAGATTTTAAATGAAATACAGGGTCAATTGTAAATCTCATGGGGTTAAAAGTTTATACTAGTCATTATACTAGTCACGTTGGCTAACTGCTAGATAGTATGCTGAAGGAAAGCTTCCCTTCGATAACCTACAGTGAGGGTGTCTGTGACGGAGCGCTCTTGAACGCACCGTCATGCCCGGAGCGGTGCGCCTTTCCTCTCTGCTGGCCGGAAAGTGCGGGTGCTGGGAGCACGCACAGCGCTGTCAATGTTATTGTGGAGCTCAACTCTGAAACTGTTTCCTGGTTCCATGGTGATTTTTCCCTGCTGTAGGCAGACGAGGGTGCACACTCTTTGCCTACACACACACCCCGACCTGCTGGTACTGTCAAACCGAGATACTTCCTTGTTCTCAGTTAAGAGCGCATAGTGGCGTGCAAAAGACACTGGGTTGGTGTAACACGGGTGGGAATTAATTTCCTCTTATGTCATCCCCTTTTGCATTACCTTGCTTTACCTGCGGCGTTCCCACGTTTAATCTCACGAGAGTAATGTCACCCGCTCACATGACCCGCTGCAGCCTATCGCGCTCTATATTATCCAGTGTTCCAATATGGCTGACAGGTGCGGTGGCTAAGCGTCGGGGGGGGGAAGTTTGAAGCCGGTATGTGTAAAGCTCTGATTTACCTTCCTATCACGAAAACAACCGTCCAACAGCTTGCAACTAATTGTTAACTTATAGGTGCCGACCATCAGGGCCGAGTTGTTACGGGCGAGTGTGTCGATGCTGAGATATAAAGCAGAGTTGGTAAGTCAATCTGGTTGCTAACGGTAGCTACTAGCCGTATCCATGTATTCCTTATGGGCGGTTAGCATTGGGTTTTAACCCCGATTTCCTCCATGTCTCTGAATGAATTTAAGTCATATTTATGTCGAGTCCTCATTGTATGTATGTATACATGGTGACTTAAGTTTTGTGGCGTTTTAAGGCCATCTGAACGTTGTATGCAATGATAAAGACAATGAATGAACGCTGCCGCTGGTGCGCAGTTACACTTGTCATAGTGACAACACTGTACGTTTTCATTTGGTTTCTTGTACATGTGTACCATTATTAGTATATATTAAACGTATGACATAATTGCATTATTGATTGTAGTTGGTATTGTTAATACGAGCAGTGTTAAGTTTATTAAGATTTGATATATAGATTAGATTACTTTGATGTGCGCACAATGATTAAACTGAGGGTCCTGTGTTTTACGCAGGCCAGGTCCCTAAATTCCGGATGGCAAGCTATAGATAGGAGGCCTCGAGCCTGAGCCCAAGGATCTCCGCCCCTGGACTCCTGGACTCCACCTGCCCTGGTCGGGCCGGTAGGCGGCTTTGGCCAAACCCCCTTTCCTCGCACCTCATTACTCTGCGGCCCATTTGCACTATGCCATACACATCGTCTCCATAACCCAAATTATTCCCACTACGAACTATTATACAAATCCCCAACCCGTGTGGCCGTATGAACTGTTGCATATGAACTTTTGAACTGTTGCGTATGAACTTTTGAACTGTTGCGGGATCCGTGAACTCAATGAATTGAACTGTCCCAGTAATGAACTCAACCCGCATTGGTGTTGTTGGTATTCATGTATTTCTGTTTATTTGAATGGCCATTCCTGTCCATGTTTATTCTCATGTCTAATGGTTTTGTGTCCACTGTAAATAATCAATAACACTGCTACCATTTAAAAGTAATGTTCGGTGTCCGTCCTATCTCTCCAAGAGTTGTAACTTAGACTTCTGATTAGCTCAACAACAACTTATAGAACACTACTATACTAGCTAAAGTACATGCTACATTATACCATTATAATGATTATAATTTGTATACCCTATGGTATCAGGTTTAAACCGCCCCGGATAAAACCTGTATCAAAAGGGCTTTCCCCTATTTATGATGATGTGGCAGTTTATCATTGCTTGGAGAATGTTTTTTTTCCATTTACTTAAGTTTTGTGTAAAAACCCTGTAATGTCCAGTTGGTTTGCCCAGGGGAGGGGCTTAAGGTATAAAAGGAGAGCTCTGCTCACTTAAAGGTTTCTCTGAGCCTAGAAGCATTGTGGCTCGTCTAGCTGCCAATGAGAAGTGAACGTTTCCTCTACTTAATTTTTTAGGATTGTTTTGTTTCTGGTTTAATTTATTCCTGCACTGTAAATATGGGCACTTTGGTGCCGCTTTGGACTTTGGTGTAAATAAAAAAAAAACACCCCACACTGAAGTTTGCCGACTGGCCATCATCTTTTTCATCTTGTTCTCTTTGCAAAAACCGGACCCGTGACAGTGTCCACGTCCTTTATTGCAGCTCAGAGGAATTTGCCTTCCCCGTAGATTGGGGTTGCAACCTTAAACCAAGGTTAACCGCTAAATTAATCAGAGGTGGGTTTATAATATTCCAGTGTCGACGTTGACAACGGACACAATCAAAACCTCCCGTTTGAGTGCACGCCCTTGTGGGCAATTCTAGTTTGAACAAAGACCCCAGATGAACAAAATGCAGTCTCTTCCAAACTCCAGATTTTCAGGCAAGTTTCAACTGAGCTCCAACATCAATATACATGTTTTAACAAGGAAAAATGTGATTTCCAGGTGACAACTGCTTTAACATATAGCGCCACCCAGTGTATCTGTATATGTTCACCAGCCCTGCATCAATCCATTATCTGGGATCGATCGGCCTTGACTTGATGTGCAGGGGAACCAATCAGGTGAAAGGATCCGCCCACTGACTTTGATGGGCAGTTTGACAGGTTGAACAAATTCATGAAACACGGGACCAGGAAATAAAGTGAAATATTTAGGTTTCTTACATAAAAATGAATTGATATTTTAATCATCTAAGGACATTAAATTGTGCATTCATGTATTTAATTCTAATTAAAGTTACTCTTTACTTCAAAATATACTTATACTTTCAATAAAAAGTATCACTTCCGCAGAAAGAATAAACCAATACACGAAAACAAGACCATTTTCTCATATTTCCAACCTGAAGTTGCCCAAACCGATCACACCAAAGCTGATATGTTTACAAACAAACCGGAATTTGTAGCCATTAAAATGTTTTGCTAACTGACAAACCCGCCGCAAGGGTTTCTGGGAAATAAAAGATCAAGCAGCTCAAGCCAAAATATTAATATTTAACTGATTAAATCTGGAAAAAAAGCTAGACTTTCACAGTATTTCAGACTATTGTCGTGGCTTTAAGACCTTTTCTTTGTACACTGGATTTTAATTTGCAACAGGAAAACTACAACAATCAGTTTCTCAAACGGGATCTTGTGACATGACACCTCGGGAATGTTTGGGGAATTTCCGTGAAACTTCAACATCAACAAACAGGAGGATGTTCCGCAAAATTCAAATGCTGGAAACACGTGTTTGTGTGAGTGTAAATTCTAATTTGCTTCAGAAAGATTTTGACATCTTATTAGAGATGTGCTGTATTTTACGGACTAAGTCACTCCAGAGTTAACGTTGCACCAGTCAAACAATGGAGGAAAAAAAACAAGTCGTACTCTACTAATTGGAAATTCATTTCACAAAATCCTGAACCAAGAACAGACATTTAATCTGGAAAAGCAAGTTATTCAGTCTCGTGGTTTTCAGTGTGAAAATGACCATCAGTGGCAGGTTTGGTTCGTCTCCACAACTCTCCAGCTCCTCTGAGAAGTGTAACTTCTCCTGACCAGTTCTCACTATATTCACATTTTTCTGTACATTCTCTGCAACACTGCGGCCCGTGGGGATGTCAAACGTGAGGTTGCTGAGCGAACCAGCTGATCGATATCGATGCCGGGCTTGAGCAGTGGGCTGAGCCAGCCGGACGGTGGCAGCATCTGCGCCGGAGCCAGGTTCTGACTGGCGTGAGGCGAATGATAGGGTGTCTGTATCGCGTCAACATGTGCTTCCCACGCCAGGGTGCGGGATGGGGAGTACACCTCTGCACCAACAGCTACAGCTGATTTGGTACCAATGCCGGTGGCTATGCTAACTGCTTACTGAAGAAGTTGGTTTTATATTCGCTCATCTCAGTGGAAAAGACATTAAGGCACTATGCGTCCCGGACAGGACAGGCGCTCACCAACCAGCCATGTTATATATTTTGATATACAAGTCGCTTCTGACTATAAGTCGCAGGAACAGCCAAACAATAAAATAAAGTGCGACTTGCACTCTGGAAAATACGGTACATCAACAACTTAAGCTGGATCCGAAATTATTTTTTTTCCTGAGTGGATTCTCGTAACTTTAATGACGCATTTAAGTAATTATTTAATGGTGTATTTATTTAATTTTGTCCGGTTTAGTCCTCCATAGTGTAGGTAGGAGCAACATAAAATACCATAAAGCTCAGCAATGGACAGTAGCTGTACTTGCGTACACTGAAGAAACTACTCAACACAAGGAGCTTCAGTAAAACGCTACAGGTCAAACTCCATGTGTGATTGTAGAAGTACACTAGCACATCGACAGTGCTGGCAGCCACACACAACATATAGTTACTTTAAGGTGTGTTTCCACCGCACAAAAAGTGCGGGAAGGGACTTATATAGTCCGTTACGTTTCGGGTTTCCACCGCAAGAACTTGGGATTCTCCGGAAAATACCGCTCCAAAGGTAGAGGGTTTTCCACTACCCCTCTGTCGATGTACTCAGGACCATGGAACGGGTCCGGTTTTGAGGAGCTGTTTGCCGATTGGTCAGTGATTTACTACACGCCCTCAATATTTTAATATGTCGGCTGTATGAATCCTCTGTTAACATATTCAGCTTTGCAGTGGTTGGTTTTTATATTTAGTTTTTTGCTGCTCAACTTTCATGTTGGTCCCTAAAGAGCAGACGTGAGGCAGGACGGAGGCCGGGACTCTGGAGCAGACGCTACGGCCGTAACTGATGCACCACCAAGTCCGCTTGTCACGTCGCGTCGCTGGCCGGTGCTCAATCGCGTGAACCGCCACGTGCCGCCCCGGAGCTCCGGTTCCCCAACGCTGGAACTGGCCGGTGCGCCGGAGCTGGTCCGAGCCCCGGTGTCTGTCCTGGCATCGCGTCCGTGATCTCTGCCTCCATGCGTAAGTTGCAATCGTCACAACCAGCGGTACGACACCGGCACCGACCGGCCGGCTTACGTTCGCTCTCTCTGAACCAACTTGGAAGTTGCAGCTGCAGCTCTGTGGCTGCAAAAAATTAAAATAAACTAACTAAACAACTAGTGCAAAGCGGAGGATGTAAACAACAACAGAGGATTCATAAGGTCCAGATCTGTAACGTCACATATCTGCAGAGCTCTAAACTCCGCCTACATTCTAACCCTCCCCTCTGCGGTGGAAACACCACGCAATTTTGGTCGGGGTCTGTTTTGCCGTACAGCTCCGTTCCTTCCCTGCACTTTTTGTGGTGGAAATGTGGCATTAGAGAGCTCTGAAACACCTATACACAAACCTCCACACAATCTGTTACATAAAGTTACATAAAGTAAAATACATTCTAAACCACGCAGCATTACTCACCCTATATAATAGAATGATTATACCATACTTAACATATTGTGTAGAAATTTGGGGGACAACATTTAAAACATATACACAGCCAATTTTCATATTACAAAAAAGAGCAGAGAATTGTAAACAATAAAAGATATCGAGATTCATCAAATCCTCTTTTTGTCAAGTGCAAGGTGTTAAAATTTTATGATATTGTGGATTATAATATTCATCAGATTTTGTATAAAGCAAATAGTAAAATATTACCAGGAAACATCCAAGAGAACTTTGAAAGAATTTGCATTCTATGCTTATGTAAGTTCTGATTGCAAATTGAATCATTTGTAAAACTGTAAAAGAAACAAAAGACTGAAAATGTATAAAGGAGTAGGAAACATAAGTTTTACTTCAACCTACTCCTTTTCGAATTGTATGCACAGTATATTACTTTTTTATTTTAAATTTTTTTTTAATTGCATTGTACAAATTCGAAATAAAGACTACTACTGCTACTAGTGTCAACAATCCCACTAATTTCAGGCCACACAGCCAAATAGTTTGAATACTGCAACTCTCACTTTAACCCTGGTACTGACCAGTCACACACACGCCACACAGGATGCCTTCACTGTGAACAAATCTAACGTCCCACAATGCACAGTCTCACCAAAAAAAAAAAAAAAAAAAAAAAAAAAAAAGGTCGGCAAACACCACCACATGCTACCACTAGGGGGAATGGCGTTTCTACCTCACCTGTACTAGAGCATGCCTAGTTCCTAGTTAACTGGAATTGACTGAGTAAACCTCACCTAGTCTTCAGCGGCGTTCCCAGGCTCGCCAGGGGCCACCTGGGGTTACCACACAAAAACAAAAAAGTGGTGAAGGTCTCTCCCAACACCCGGCGGCTTGCTTTAACTAGGCACACTCAAACACTACCTCATGTGGTGACATCAGCATGAACCTTCAAACACAAACTAAAAGAAATAAAGTCTGGGATGATTCTCAACCTACACTATAGGCTAATGCATGTTTAATTTAAGGCTCAGACAGGCTTATCGATCGAACAGGAACAGTGAACCCCAAAGAGAATGTGGAGTGGAAGCTCCATAATCACCTCCCTGATGGCCTCACAAAACAAAGATTTGTCATCAGAAGCTGAGCAGAACATTTTTTTTACAAGTTACATCCTAGATGAAGAGCTTCTCAGATTGTGTCACTTCATGATTCTAGCTCACCTTTGTCTTTGTTAGATGATTCTTTATGGTATATTTACCACAGAAGGCAAAACCAAGAGAAACACCTGGCAAAAGTCATTACTACGCCAAACAAATGCCATCTTCAAGAAATTCCACTGTACTGCCCTTGAGGTGCACTGGAATCTAGAAAACTCACCATGTCATCATTGACATTCATTATGGGCCTGGCATGTAGACTGACATCCACCAACTGTTATTACATGTGTGATGTGTCTGAACATTTTCAACATCTTTTGTCAGTCGGGTCACTCAGCGTCAACACTGCAGACCAACAGGTGCGTTTAAAAGATAAGTGCCAGTACAATCCTATACAGGTGAGTTGCAGCCCCTTTTTATTCAGCAGAGAAATGTTGACCTTAAGTGTCTTACAATAAATTTCTTTAATGTCCATAATCACATTTCAGGTCGGTGAGCCATTTGAAATGGTAGGTATGGATCTGATGAGGCTGACAAAAACAAAGGGAGGCAATCAGTACATGTGTGATGGTTGATTACTTCAGAGTGGGCTGAGGCCTACCCTCTGAAAACCAAGTCAGCAGATGAGGAGACGCTGTGTATTCTCGATTTCTTCTTCAAATCTGGTGCAACCCAGAGACTCCTCACTGATCAGGGCACAGAATTCAAACCCCAGGTACAGTCATGCTTTGAGAACAAAATGATGGGTAAAAACAAGTTGGCTCATGTTTTGTACGACCACAACATGATTCTCAAAGCGAACCTGAGCAAAATCTTGGCATGGAGCGGGTTTACTTCGCACCATATCATCCTCAGACCAATGCTTTGGTTGAGAAGCTGAATGACACTATCCAGAGGTAAGCTAACTGAATGGACTAGTCGTGAAAAGAAAAAGCCATTAGTGAACTGCTCCTTCACCTTCAACTTGTTGCGGCTCTGGTCCTGGACCCGGGCGTTGTACGTCTGCGCCTCCCTCTCCATGATCCTGACATTTCCCAGCAGTTCACTCAACTCTGCTTAACGAGCTCTTCTAGAAATGTGTGTTCTGCTAAAGTCATTAAAAGCTGCATAGAGTCTTAAACTTGACAACATACGATCAATAAAGAAAGTGTGAACTTCTTAGGTTTTCTTGGTTCAATTTCAGTAATTCAAATAGAAACCTTTATCCCACAGTAGGTGGCCCTGTTAGACTTCAGATGTTTTTTTCCTTCCTATAAAAAATTGTCAATTATGTTAGTCTGTCAGATAAAACAAGCATTTTATCTGAAAAGCACTGACAATGAATTCATTACAGCATGACATCTCATGAGTAAAGGTGCACAACCTGCAGGCCAGATTATTCCACTACAAGTCAATTAGACATAGTGAGCCTGCCATCATGTGGCCCCGAGAACACGAGGATTTCTGCAGGGAACAGCACTGTCTGTCACGTTGCTGCTTAAAATATAGAGGAGCAGATGGAGAAAGTGGGTGGTAAGAGAAAAAACTAAAACCTCATCCACTCAGAAGAAAAAGCACGCTTTTTTTTGTAATAGTGAGTCTCCTCACACAAACACACTAACATACATTTACTCTCATTGAAAAAAAAAAAAAAAAAAAAACATTGACACCAAGATCAAACTCAGGAACTTGGTGAAGACACGGTCAACTTGAAAAGTAACCAGAAACTATAGTCCGGTACTACGAGGATTGTGGTTTTTGATCATATCACGAACCAAGTGCAAACAGTAAGCATTCCAATTGAGCTGCACCAAAGTCGCTTATGTGGAGGAAAAAAGCAGAAAACTTTCAAAATCGTAGTAGAGTTGAAGTAATGGCTCATGAGCTCGGTGCAATCTGTGATCTCCAGACAGCTGACAAACTTGTTGAAAAGCAAAATATAACTATTAGCTTTAATGCCACTACTCAAGAAGGCAAGCATGTGGCTGACAATTACCTTACATTCCTTCTCCATTGTAGCGTAGCAGCTATTGATGAGTTGCTCGGAGGCACAGCTGCAGATTATGCAGAGCATATCATAAATACAGTTGACAACCTGTCTGGGGCATACTGTTATTTTCATGAGGTTAGTGAGACAGACCAAAGGAGTGCAACAAAAAAAATAGGACTGATGTGCTTCCGAGTGGGGCAAAGGTTGAAATGAATTAAACTCACCTTCACCCCTTGGACTCCATAGCTGGTGCCACTCGTTCTGCTTTGAAAGCATCAGAAGAGTAACAGGGAAGATTGCATGGCTGCCAATCTAATCCCAGCCACCAACAAGCTTCGCTACAAACACGGGAAGGAGGACCCTCGTGGGTTCATATTAGAGCTGGGCAATAGAGTTTTTAATCAATAGATATATTTATTCAGGCGATATAGTATAGGACTATATCGTAATATCGATATAATTCACGTAACATTAAATGTTTCTTCCGTAGAGCCGCCAGTATGTCCTTTTCTCCTCTTACCATCTGTCCTTAACCCCGCCCCTCTCCTGCTCTGTCCCTCTGAGCGAAACTCAACAAACCCGCCCCCTCACAACAAGACATCATGGAGGCAGACAGACGAGAGTACCGATACTGAAGAGGAGTTGGTTAGTAAAAGGAAAAGCACAGGCTCTATAATTTGGAGATGGTTTGGGTTTATAATATCGGACGAACAGCAGAATAATGTATTTTGTCGAGAGTGCCGAAAACAGGTAGCAACAAAAAGTTCAAGCACGATGAACCTCTTCCACCAATTAGAAAAGTGCCACAAAATTCAGCGCAAAGAGTGTAAAACTACATGCTGCAAACCAGAACCTCAGACCTTCGCAGCCTATCTTCCAATACAAAGCACGCTGAACGCTTCAATGACTCGTGCTGTGCCTTATGAAAGAAAGTGAAAAGTGGGGTGAGATTACCAAGGCAGTAACCTACCAAATTGCTCAGAACATGGTCCCTGTTGCAATGGTGGAACAGGACGGCTTTAAACGGCTACTAAAAGCCATGGACCCAAGGTACCAGTTGCCTAGTCGTAGGTAGTTTGCAAGAGAACTTTTGCCGAAAATGTACACCGAAGTCAAAGAGATCCTCTCCGCCCGGCTTGCTAACGTGTCTCACTTTGTCCTGACCAGCGATATGTGATCTTGCAGGACCTGCACGTACAGGGCTGCGCACAAGAAAGGAATTAGTACCTGTGTGGAAAATAATTTTTGGAGAGCAAGGAGGTATTTTTATTCTGTCTGCTCTGTTTACATTATTTGCGCAGCTATTTATATATATATATATACACATACAGAACACAAATATTTTGTATTTCACAAACAGGCACTTTGACTCAGTCAGCTGCACAACAACATGAAATATTACAAAGTAAATTACCTGGGTGAAATACAAAATATTTGTTGTGTTTTCTGTATTTTTATATATATATATATATATATATATATATATATCTGCACAAATGTAAACAGAGCAGACAGAATAAAAATACCTCCTTGCTCTCAAAAGATAATTTTCCAAACAGGCACTTTTATTCAGTCAGCTGCACAATAACATGAAATATTACAAAATAAATTACCTGTTTGACTTTTGACATTTGGCTCATGTTGATTTGACTTGGAACAAATTGTTTATTTTTTTACAGAAGAAAATAGATATATATATCGAATACCATGGTTCAGCAAAAAAAAGATATATATTTTGGTCCATATCGCCCAGCCCTAGTTCATATCATTCTTGGATAAAAAATAGCTTACCTCGTGGACTTCTACAACGATACCGTGGCAATCGGCTGCATGTGCTGTTCCTCATTGATCACTATGATATTCTTGCTGATCTTTTAAAGACTGGAGGAGTGATGGTTGGAAGACTTCGCACTGCCACATATCAAGACTTCACAAAAGACCGGTCAAAACCAGAACTTTGTGTCTTGGGATTGACGGGCAAATTGTTAACTGCTCCATGGACGAACGCATTCTACAGCTCTAGTGAAAGTGAGACTGACCACGTGGAGGGTGTTGAGGTTGTCCGGCTGGTTACAGAGAGGCTGAGGATTGCAGAGGACGACCCATAGAGACGTCATCAGATTGCGATCTCTTCGGCAACACGTTGCCAGCTGATTGCACCAGTCATGAGTTGTGAAAGGAGCTACAGAAGGATACCACCTCGGCTGCCGAGGTATTTGTATTCTTCCACCACCTCCATGGGCTCCTCATGAATGGTGGCGACTACAGCAGGACAAGTCATGGACTTTGTTTTTGTCAGTTGCAAACAGTGTTAAAGTAGCAAAACCAAGGTAGAGGTGTAAATATAGGAACCGGTTAATTATGTGTTGCTAAAGGACAAGTTAGTGCGACACCTAGGATACCCGACCAACCTGAACGTGACCTCTGGTGCAGAAGTTAAGAAATAAAAGTGCAGGGCAGACTTGTACAAAGGACTGATGGTGCCAAAATTAAAAATACCCCATTAAATAATTAAATGTGTGATTTATTTATTGAAATTGGAATACATAAGTGTCATTAATTAATTAAAATTCAAATTTATTATATGTAAAAGACAAGTTATTCCACTATTTAGATAATTTCATAGCTTAGATATGTCAAAATCAAATACACCATTAATTATACATTTGTCAATCAAAATTAGAATTAAATAAGCCATTAATTACCATTAATTAATTAAAATATGAATTCATTTTATGTAAAAAACACATTTAGTTATTTCACTATTTAATGGTCTGGTGTTACACGGCTTCATGAATTCTTATTTTATCTGTCAAACTGGCCCATCAAACTCAGTGGGCGGGGCTTACGCTGACCGAGTCAAACCCATTGCTTTTGTCTGAAAAGTTTCTCAACACGGCGGCTCGGTTACTGGAGGATCTGCAGGAGCTTTCTAGGGAGTTGGTGAGAGAAGTTTGAGGGTAAAATCTCTCTCACCACTGAGAGTGTTTAACTAGCAGGACCCAGTGTTGGTCATGTGCTGCTACAGAGACGTGTTAGTGTACCGACCACGCTGAATGTAACCTCACGCGCAAGTTGAGCTACGTCACTCAGCGCAACGATCTTGTTCCTGTCGCAAACCTTCGACTGTAAGCTGCTCAATCTCTGCTTCAATCTGTCTAATTTGACGTCTCAGTGCCACGGCCTCCTCGTTGTGCTCATAAACTGCTGACCAGCAGGTCCAGGTCGTCCTCGCCTGTCTCAGCCTGAATCCTCTCCAACGCCTCCACCAAAGCCTCCAGAGACTCTTCCCCAGAGGCAGACCTCATCTGCTCCTTTGGCTCTAGCAGTTGTCTGCTTCTCATTTCAGGCTCATTGTCATGCCTACGCATCTCTCTGCACTTGGTGGTCATGAACTCTAAGATCATATTTTATATTTAAATTTTTTTACAATTCTTTCCAGATCATTTATCTCAGTGTTGACTTCCTTCTTCAACTTCTTCCTCATCTTCATCATGGACTGAACCTTCCCACTTAAGCAGCTGCAGTTGACTTGCTGATTGTTCAGTGTTTAGTTTTGTCTTTAGTTGCTGGAGGCGATCCTGCTCAATCTGAAGTGTCTACAGCTCGTCTGACTGTTTTTGGCCTCTTGCTCATTTAAATTGTCTCCCTGTGCAGTTTGTCCTCTAAAGTGTGTATGACCTTGAGATTTCTCTTGACATCTGAACGTTCTGTGTTTAGTCCTGACAGTTTTGACTCACTGTAATCTGTGTTGATGCTTTAAATGTGCTTGGTGTTTGCTTTTTTTTTTTTCTTAATCATAAACTGTAGTCCCTTAGACGGTCTGAAATCTGACTTTTTTTCTCCTCTTCTCACCTCGTCTCTTTTTTCCCCCTAAGCTTCACATGAAATTTTGTTGTACTGGTACAATGACAATAAAGTGTGATGGATAGATAGAACACTATATGTGCAGCTGTCCGGGTGAAACGTATTTATCCTGTGAAGACCGTCTGTTCCAATCATGTTATTTAAGTCAAAATGAATTTCACAGGAAAGGCTGCAATGCCAGAAGCCTAATCAAAACTTTCATTGTAGGTGAACAAAATCTAGTAATGGCCAAACGAAGCTTCATAAACCACTATTTCCATCTATTTTCTGAGGCCACTAGATGGCAGTGTCCAACAATGTTTGAATTCACACTTCAGTCTGTCAGCATCCATCTTAAAACCAAACAGCGCTATCTGGTGCAGGGCTTGACATTAAGGATTTTGAGCACTTGCCCAAACGGCCACTAAAACTAACCAGAAACACTTTGAAAGTCTCACTTTGAATCTCATGCATTTCGACTGGAAAACACCAAAGCCAGTTCTATTTGTCGTGCTGTACCCACCCTCCTTGGATATTTAAGTTGACATTCTAATACTTTCTCTTATGAAGTACACGGCACGGTACTGATGCCACTTTAGTATTTACTGTTGAAAATAAACTTGTCTGCTGTGTTCAGACTAAAGTCATGTTCCCGATGCTTCTCATTTTCTAAATTAACAAGAAAGTTAATATTTATCTGCATGAGAAAATGCTTGATGCTGGAACAAAGTTATGATGCATCGTTATGGAGCTAAATCCAGGCCAAAAGGCTCGTTCAAGGTTTGACGTTTAATAAATAAAGCTGCATTCAAAATTTAAATAAGTGAAAAGTTTTCAAATATAATTTTGATTCAGCTCCAGAATTCTTGTATAAAATTATTTTTCACTCAAAACATCTAAAATTTTAATATATTTTCTTTTCATACTAGAATCATTTTTTTCCACATTCAAATCCTGTTTTCAGATTAGTTTACCTTCAAACTTTCAGATATTTTTTCAGAGAATTCACCTAAATTAAGTTAAGCCGAGGACACGCTTCACTTTCAAGGGCCGTTTTGGACAATTCGTAGAAATTACCAATACATAAGACTATTAAATATCACAGATTGTCAAGTTTAACATTCACACTTAGACTTTTCCTGTTTCCACATAAAACTGAAAGTAGCGCAGTATCGCAGATTACAATGGCGCCCTCTTTGGGTCAACCTGCAGGCCTGCAGGTAAGAAATGCTACTGTTTGTAAAAAGGTGAAGTGGAAATTATCCTGCGTATCGTACTGCTGGGTAACATTCAGGAAGATGTTTTTAGGCGTCAATGCAGTAAGTAGACAGAACCGTAGCATGAACTAGCTTCATGCTATTAGCAGTTATTGTTGTCGTTGCATGACGATACTTAATAGGATCATTTCCACTACCTTTTCCTCAAAGTAGAATTTCTTACCTGCAGTTCAAATTAAACATTCAATCACATTTTTTTTCTTTTAAATAAACCTTTTGGAGACACAAAAACATGCAAATCATGCATCAACTCCCTGAACCAATTCTGCTAAACAAGTACAATTCCTGCTTCACACCCAATGTTTTGTTCTAAAACACTTAACACTTTGAAAACTGCCAAAGGCAGAGAATCGTCTCAAGAAAATCTCTTTTTCTCACAAGAAATATGCTCTCCTTCAAAACTTTACTTTTAGTTGCCCTACTCTGCACACCGACTCGTCACACTGGTAAAACGCCTGTCAAACCGTTTCACAATCAACAATGAGAGCTTTGGCACAAAACGGCAACAGGTGAGTTCTGTGTGGCCACTTTGACCACGTGGTCTTCCAATGAGGGAGGCTGGCCAAAGAGTACAGCCAAACTTGAGGAGGTACATTGTAGCATACATCATCTGGACTTTCTGAAGTAAGGAATATACTCACAGTACTGAATATCTATACAGTACTCAATGAGTACAGTAGTTCATTGTTGCTTATGGGCTGTTCTGTATGACTAACAGTGTGTTTGTGAAAAGTGTTCCTAATTTGTATTCCTACACAGTATAACCATTTGTATTGCAGAACTAAAAGGTTACCAATGTGGTGCACCTAAAAATAGGTGACCACACTGTTTCTAGTTTCCTTTGGAAACTTTGGTAAAATAAAATTTTAATTTTTTGTTGCATTTCTTCAGATTCAGATATCGCTAATATGGTGCTTTCCTGAATTTAGGAGCAGTAAGAGGGAACTTGGGTCAAGAAGTGGAACCTTGTGTGTGAAGCGTTGCTGCCGGGTTGGGTTTGCTGCGCACCTTCCTTGGTCTCCTCAAACGTAATCCGACCATCAATGGCAGCTCTCAGGTATTCCTTTCAGTGTCCATTGTCTATTTTCAGGTCAGTACACGGTTGAATGAAGCCAAAATAAGTGTAAGATCCTTACCCATAACTCAGTCAGTATGACGTATCAGGTGATGTAGAATCACAGCCGGTGTGTTTGTGTCTCGTGCATTGGTGGAGCTAAGTGTTAGCCACGAGTGCGTGGAGCTAAGTGCTAAAAGTACAGTTTGCCCGTGTGCCTAAATTATCATATTGAGATACGGTATCTTTTATGTCGAGTTTCTCCTTGTTAATGCTGTATGAAGTTTGTGAATGTTTATGATTCATAAGAAACAGCATTAATTGAGTGTAAGCCCAGTTTAAAAGCAACTAAAAGTAGTAATGGAAATCAGTTGAGCAATCCTGTTGTAACACTATAAAATAGTGGTTATAAATAAGTGATATGTGGAGGTTACGACAAGAGAGATGTTTTGTTGTGAGCAATGTAATGAAAAGTTGGTGACAAAATCACTGTTGTGCACTGTTAAATACTTGAGAACAAGTAAAGAGAAAAACGTAATCCGACCATCAATGGCAGCTCTCAGGTAGTCATTTCAGTGTCCATTATTTTCAGATTGCATATTCACTGTTACATTAGTCCCAAGCTGGTGCCTGTAACACCAACACAAGTTTTATTTTATCCTCTATGGTGGTCTGACCGTCCCCTTGACTCATGCGACCTACCCCTCAGTCTTCTCATGCGACACATTATATTGCCTTTTAAAGTGCCTATGACACCACATCGCAGGCTAATTTTTCCCTTAAATAATATAAGTCAAAGGTTTATTTGCCTTCATTGGATGCCCCATGGAATTTACACATTTTGCACTGTTGACAAGCCAACCCTCCCTGGGGAGGCCTGGAGAGGAAAGAGGAAGTGACGTAGCCGGAGGAACACTTTCAGTCGGCAGGGAATGCTGCGTGTTCATATTGTGTTGGTGCCTTTTATCTTTTAGGTTATTTTCAACACAATGATCCAATACATAGACATATAGTAGTAAATCTCCAATAGATTGTGTCTACACAGTAGACATACTCTATATCGTCCACTATATCATGTAGACTAGAGGCTCTTAATTTATTATTAGTCCCTCATTATTCAAAGGGATGTTTTGGACAATGAAAAGTGCGGAAATCAGCGCTCCAGTTTAATTTTATTTTTACTCTGATTACTGAGGTGTGAAAAAAACCGGCTGGGACAGGGTGCGCGCGTGCTCCTGCACTCCGACCCAAGATCCACACCTGAATAAGGCTTCATACTGGACCTAATTTACCAACAACATTCCTGGACACAACTTCAAAATAAGTCAAAACAACGGATTTTCAAAACAATCTCCTAACCGAGCTTGTACTTTGAAAAGAATACCGGATGTACATGCGGAAATGACACGGCGTTTGCGTCCATGTGAGAGTGAGCATGCGTAACTGGCTCAAACGACCCGTGGAAACGCAGTAAAAAGAAATGGAGCAGCAAAGAGCTAGAGTCGGGGGGGGTTTGGGGGAGACGACAATGGCTGCCGCTACATCCACAAGGCCGTAACTGTTTTCTTTCTATTTGGAAACGTACAGAAAAACATGGTATCAGTATCGATACCAAATTGTTGGCATCGTAACACCACTACAGTGGAACATGTATTATCACATCAGATCTACAGTCTTAATTCTGTCGTCTCCCACGGTAACGCTATGGACACAATTACGTCACCTTGACTATCGTTGTTGGCGTCTCGTCCTCAGATTGTCTGAATCTGTGCAGTAGTTGATCATCGATTTCCCCCCAAATCTGTTGGGTCTGACCTCCAACGCCACTGAACTGTGTGAAATGTCAGAAAATATTTGTTTCTTCACTTTTCTATGCGTCCGCCGCTGTGTGCCTGGTACTGCTGGAGCCTGGTACTGCTGGAGCCTGCTACTGCTGTGACGTCACAGCAAGATGGAGAATCACAACTTAATTTCACTTTTTTTTTAACTTGCAGACGATGTCAGTATGACAAAATCCTTTGATAATGAAAATACTTTTTACAAAAATGTTTTGGTGTTGTACGCTCTTTAAAGTTCCTGTGGAAAAACCTTAAAATGCAGACGAAGAAAACAGCCGCTGCCGGTAGGGCGTGTTTAAAGACACGTATTTATGTTTGAAAGCTCACTTCACTGCCAGTCTTTGAGGTGGTGATGGCAAAATGAAGCACTATTTTCTGAAGCCACAAGATGGCAGTGTCTGTTCAACAAATGCTTGCAAGCACACTTCATTGCCAGTCTTTCAGCCTCTATCTTCAAACCAAGAGCGCCATCTGGTGGAGTCAGCAAATAATGGAAATGGTTCATGAAGCTTCATTTTACCACCACTAGCTAAAACCCCGCAATGAAGTGAATCAGAAAATAGTGGTTTAATTAAAGTAATTTATTTAATATTTAGTGGTTTATGAAGCTTCATTTCACCATCACTACATTCCAGTGAGTCCTGGTTTAATATGTAATTTAATCAACTACATTTAACCCCTGTATAGGAAACTGGGCCTAAAGTGTCTCCTCTGTATTCATAGGTGTAGAATATTGTCCTTTTATTGGGCCAGGGCAGTAACCTGTGGAGGATGTTCCCTACCTTCCTCAGTCGTCAGTGGATCAGCTCCTGCACCCTGCAGAGGAGAAGAAGCAGTTTAGAAGATTTATAAATTGTACGACTTCGGTCTACGCCGCCTCATTCTCACTTCAGCTTCGTATCTGGAACCGATGGCCAGTTTGAGATAAACTTTAGTAGAATCAACAAGCTGCCCAGTCCCTGAGACATTATTAACCCAGAACAATTCAACGTGGACGCATCACAATCTGCGAGAGCTTGTTCTCCCCTCAGGTGCCACACAGCTGGACCTCCACAGGACGGATTCTGTCAGGAATATCACGGCCATTCCACCGCCATGCTGCCCGGTTCACATTATACACATCACAAGTTACTTAAGGTAAGGAAGCTGATATGGATCAAAAATCTTTTTGAAATGTATTAACCTTCTCATTTTCAGATTAAATCCGATTTCTTTTTTTTTTAAAATCGAATAAATCATCCAAACTGTATTTTCCCTCAAGACTGCTGGTGCTGCGATTTAATTCAAATTAATAAGAAAAGTCAGAAGAAGAGCAGCCATGACACTTTCCTGCGCCACGTGCCAAATCAAATTTAGCACCATTTTTTGCAGGTTGGCATAAAAGTGAAACCTCAATCTTTGGGTTGGGTTTGGTTTTAGTCGTTATAAAATGTGCAACCTAAAGATGATAATTAAAGTCCAGTTCTTATTTCATTCGAATTCATTTTATTTGAGCCAAAAGCTGCAGTTTTATTCTGAAAATGAAGGTATTTCCATAAATACGGTTTAAAAAGATTTTTGGTCCATATAGAAAAAGTTCCTGTGATCACTGTCCCACAATCTGAGAAGAGCTGAAACTAAATCAGATTAACAGGAGTCACTCACTGCTAAAGGCCACGTGGCTAACATTAGCCACAAGATCCTTTCAAAGTTCTGTTACCCTTCAACAAAAGCAAAATCACAAGGAAACGTCATCAACGTGTGGACAGACCACATCACGGCAAGTGTAACAAATAAAAGGGCCATTTCTTTCTCTTTTAACACTTTTATTATGGAGCTAAATGTTAGGCAACTTACCATGAGCCCTCCGCGAGCAGCCTGACTCAGCACGGGGTCTCCTGTGCTGTCTGCAGGGGCTCCCCATGTGGCGTTCAAGTGCCCACCGATCATTGAAAACTAAGAAACGTTAATAGAAGGAAACAAAACAGTGAAAAAAGTCAATATTACGCAGGTCCACAAGCAATACTAAACCAAATGTAGAACACAAGTATAACATGGTGGCAAGTGGAATTACCAAAAACTAATTTTCCCGCTTGGAACGAGCTAGCTAGCCAGCTGCGGAGGAGTTCGAACTTTCTTAACGAGGTCCAGCTGTTCTCTCAAAGTCCGTCTTGAAAATGGCTCCAACAATAAACCTGCCACCAAATCCATTTCTTCTCCTCCGTCAGCCGTCGCGAGTTTTCAAAGCAGCTAATAAATCAAGACAAACCGTATTTCCGCTCGTGCCGCTCGCCGCAGGTGCAGCAGCTCCGGTGATGAGACGTTCATGAACGGGTCGGTCGTTTGAACGGCTCTTTGACGTGGACGACGAGAACCGGTTCGCAGCTGCGAGCCAATCACATGCGCCCGAGATTTCTTCACGCGGCACCTGCCTGCCCGAGTGGTCTAGCTGACTTCACGTGACGACTAATGACGACAAAACAAAAAATGAAGAAAAGTAAAAAAAAAAAAAAAAAGACCAAAGAAGTAAAGAGAAATAAAGAAAAGAGGAAAAAGTAAGTTCCCGTGGGCTCACCACCGCAGGAAAGGTTCTTAATGGTGCAATGTGATCTTGGTGACGGTGCTCAGACCCCTACCACCCGGAAATAGATAAGCACGAGAAAATGGATGGATGGATGGATGGATGGATGGATGGATGGATGGATGGATGGAAAAAGTAAGGAAAAATGGTTAGAAGATAAATTTAGTTTAAATAGAAATCTGCCCCACATGCTCTCTGGATAAAATATGTCTTTATTTCACTCCAACTAGAACGACTTAGAAATATAAAGGCTAGTAAAATTAGTAAATGTCACTGGCTTTAGAACCACGTCTATATATATGTTCAAGAAATATACTTCCAGGAGAATTGACTCTTTTTATTTTTTCCTTTTACACACACACACACACACACACACACACACACACACACACACACACACACACACACACACACACACTCACTTATATATTTGAGCTGAACGGCTCTATCATGGCCACTAGGTGGTGTGATAGACTTTAATCTAAAGTGCTCCAGTCTTCTGACTCTGCAGGTTTCCCTGCCAGGTCCTCTACGGATGGATGGATGGATGGATGGATGGATGGATGGATGGACGGACGGATGGACGGATGGACGGACGGACGGATGGATGGATGGATGGAAGGCTAAAACCTTACCAAGAAGGGCCGCTCCCAAGGTCTGCTCAAGTATTCAGGAAGTGTCTTATTGGATTTTTTTCAGACTTCAAGCAGAAAAATCCTTGTTCAACTCAGATGGATCATCATTCCCCTCCTGGGAATACTGATGGTTTATTTACATTTGTAACTGACAGATCACAGTAAGGCAAGGCAAGGCAAAGCACATTATTTACAGAGCACCATTCAAACACAGGGCAATTCACAGTGCTTTACAAAGAAATACAATAAATTAAGGAAATACAGAAAAGCTTTACAAAGACATAAGAAATATATTAATAAGAGAAATACATTATAAAAGTTTTAAAAACTATTAAAAGTAGAATGAATGAGGTAAATGATTTATTAAGATAAATTTAATAAAGTAAGTAAAACCTATTTTTTATTCTAAAGCCTGAGCGTATAAGAATTATATAAGTCCTTAAGAATAAGTATGAAGTCCTGATTTAAAAGAAGTGAGTGTGTCAGCAGTCTTCAGCTGTTCAGGAAGTTTGTTCCACAGGTGAGGAGGTAGGAACTAAAAGCTGCTTCACCTTGTTTGTGGAGCACGGGGGAATGAGCTCCACCCTCAGTGTGGTGATGTAATGTGCTCCACCCTCAGTGTGTTGGTGTAATGTACACCACCCTCAGTGTGAGGGTGTAATGTGCACCACCCTCAATGTGTTTTTGTGTTATGTGCCCCACCCTCAGTGTGTTGGTGTTATGTGTTCTACCCTCAGTGTGGTGGTGTAATGTGTTCTACCCTCAGTATGAGGGTGTAATGTGCTCCACCCTCAGTGTGGTGGTGTAATGTGCTCCACCCTCAGTGAGTTGGTGTAATGTTCTCCATCCTCAGTGTGGTGGTGTAATGTGCTCCACCCTCTGTGTTGGTGTAATGTTCTCCATCCTCAGTGTGTTGGTGTTATGTGCCCCACCCTCAGTGTGTTGGTGTAATGTTCTCCATCCTCAGTGTGTTGGTGTTATGTGCCCCACCCTCAGTGTGTTGGTGTAATGTGCTCCACCCTCAGTGTGGTGGTGTAATGTGCTCCACCCTCAGTGTGTTGGTGTAATGTTCTCCATCCTCAGTGTGGTGGTGTAATGTGCTCCACCCTCTGTGTTGGTGTAATGTTCTCCATCCTCAGTGTGTTGGTGTTATGTGCCCCACCCTCAGTGTGTTGGTGTAATGTTCTCCATCCTCAGTGTATTGGTGTTATGTGCCCCACCCTCAGTGTGTTGGTGTAATGTTCTCCATCCTCAGTGTATTGGTGTTATGTGCCCCACCCTCAGTGTGTTGGTGTTATGTGCTCCACCCTCAGTGTATTAGTGTGATGTGATCCACCCTCAGTGTGTTGGTGTTATGTGCTCCACCCTCAGTGTGTTGGTGTACATTAAGCATACCAGCAGCACTCTCCAAGACCTGTTGCTCCACCAAAGACTGGACTGAGGTCAGAGGTCAGAGGTCAGAGGTCAGAGGTCATCCCATGAAGAGGGCAGCAGTGTCTCCGCTGCAGAAGAAGAAGAAGTTCCCTGAAGAGGTGACGAAGCCGAGGGTTAGTGGTGAATCGAGGATCGAGAGGTTTGAAGTGAGCCTGACTCCCGACCCTGAAACACCAAACCAGGGGGTCTTGGACCTTCACAGTCCATGTTTCTGTTCAAAATCAGATGGAGGAAGATTTTACTACGAGGTTCATGATTTCACTGATCTCCTGCTTTGTCACCGCCTCGCGGTCCCAAAAGCTCTTTACACTGTTAATTACACACTAATGGAGGCGCTGCCATGCAAGGTGCTCAGTCCATCCACTGGGGAATCCACAGCCGGCTCTCCCGGCGGCTCTACCGGCGGCTCTACCAGCGGCTCTACCGGCGGCTCTACCGGCGGCTCTCCCAGCGGCTCTCCCAGCAGCTCTCCCGGCGGCTCTACCGGCGGCTCTCCCAGGTTCTGGTCAAAGATAAGACTGACTGGGTGTTCGGAGTGGCTCCGTGCTGAAGAAGACTGAACCCATGTATATCATCGGTCTGTGTGATACGTCTGGAAAGGGGGATAGTATCTCAATGAAGTACCAGCCTCAGAAGGTGGGAGTGTTTGTGGACGATGAAACGGTCCGTATCTCCTTCTATGATGTAAATACTGAAACTCTACACTGTAACAAATTGCTGTAAATTTACAGGGGATTTACAACAGTATCCTGTATTTTATATATATATATATATATATATATATATATTAGGGACGTCTCGATCACACTTTCTGGCCCCCGATACGATCCGATTTTTCAGAATTGAGTATCGGCCGATACCGATACTTTCCCGATCCGATACTCACATTGCTATTGCAAATATACCCAATAGTGTATTTTTGGAGCAACTAAGATGTCTGAAGCTAAAAGCACTATTGGCAGAAGCTTTGTTTACCTAGAAATTATTGTACAACTCACTTATTGAATCAAAATACTTCTCAGAATGACTTAAGAACTTATTTAAACTTTATTCAGTCAGAACAACAAAAACCCAGTTACACTCTGCAGTCTTGTTTCTCTTATTTATCTTAACTTAAACAACTTAATCCTGGATTTTGTGGCAAATAAAAAAGTTTTTTAAATGAAACCCAGTGAATCAGTTTGACTAACATATAAAGTATAAAAAACTACAACATAAACAGTATTCAGTAAAACCAATCAGAAGAACCCAATTCTACTTCAAAGTGTCTTTGACTGGTTGGGTTGAAAATAAGTCCTAGAAAAGTACAAATACAATAATAAAAATAAATAAATAAATCTTAAACATAAATACTCTCAGGCTCCAATGTAACTTCTTTGTGTATTAAATTCCAGTTTACCTTAAAGCAGTATGAGAGGTTTGACCTGAATGTCACTAAACATTTACAATTCAATGTGAATTATAAATACTTAATTCCACTTCAAAGTGGTAAAACCTGTTTGACAAAAGTACTCTGATCATAGTACTCTCAAAAACTTATTCAGAATACGATCTTTGTCCTCCCTGACCTTCTCCCAGACCTCCGTCCACACCTCACTATGAACACGGCTCAACACGAGGCTTCAGGGCATGTAGTACACATGCCAGGCCTTTAGGGGCGCTGTCACTCACCAAACACAACAAAAACGCAGAAGAAGACAGACCACATAGAAATTTAGAAGTAAACTTCTGCACATAAACACATAACCCACTATATATAACTCTAGTTTTATAGGTCTATGGCCCCGCTCCGCCTGCTTCTAGCTTCTGCAGCTCGTTTTTGCTTTTTTTGATCGGCGGGGTGATCAGCTGGATTTGCCGATCCCCGATCACTCACAAATCACCAATATCGGCCCCGATCCAATATCTACCGATCGGATCGGGACATCCCTAATATATATATAATATATATATATACGTATATATATACTTTATATCTCCACTGCCCGCTGAGCAAGCAACGTCCATACACGTCCAAGACACGTCCGTCTGTCCAGACCGTAATCTAGACGTCTATTTCACAGCCAGAATTAATTAACAAATGACATATAAACATAAAATGATGGACATTATAAAAACGATGGACATCTAAGACACCCAAAGAGTACCTCACCACTTTGAGAACCTGTCATCTTGTAACTACAACTATGTACATGAGTAAATGTTTTATCGGCACTGTGAGTTTCCATTGGCTGTCGTCTCAATGGCAATCTGGTCGGCGCTCTTCCTTTACAGACAGAAGATCATAGTTCAAACCCAGTTGGTGGTGTTAGTGGAATTTAATTGTGTACATGGGTTCTCTGGTTTCCTCCCACAGTCCAAAAAACATGGCAATACATGGCAATAGCCTGTCTGTGTTTGTCCTGTGTGAGACTAACGACCTGTCCTTTTTCTTTAGAAATGTATTTTCATTGACGTCCAGACAACGTCCAAGTAAGACGTCTAAAAAACTTTAATTCAGACCCCTCTGAGGACGTCTTCTGGATGTATCGAGACGATGTCTTCTAGATGTGCTTTGGACCTTTTTCTGCTCAGTGGGTGGAGGAGAGAAAATACTGTCTGGTACTGTTAAATTACAGTTATTTACTGTTATTGTGAAATGACTGATTTAACTGTTAATTTACATGTGAGGGATGAGTATTTAACTTTATTTTACAATTATAATAAAATACAGAAGGATACTGTTGGAAACCCCCGTAAATTTACAGCATTTTGTTAAAGTGTATATGACTCCACCCCCCATGACTCCACCCCCCCATGACCCCCCCCCCCCCCCCCCCCCCCCCCCCAGTTCTTCTACCAGCAGCTACTGAACAGTTGACACACTCCAGAGCGCTCAGCATTCAGAGAAACTCCATGGAGCTGATGAGAGAGGAGGTCAGGCTGTAGAACACATCAACACACATCACTACTAATCCACACGCTCACCTACACTGACTTAAAGAAACAGACTTTCTGATGCAACATACATGAGAGGGATTTCCTCATCCCATCACTTTTCTCACTGATTGCTCAGTGAATTCATTCGTTTTTGTTTATTTGGCATCTAACTGGAGTATTATAATAAAAAATTACAACAATAGTAATAATAAGTTAATTTATATAGCAGTTTTTATACTTCAAATAATTAAAAACAATAAATGAATGAAATGAGAACAGAAACCAAAGCAGCACTGAAACAACAATTATGGAATTTAAAAAGTAACAAACAGTAAATCTCTCCTGTATTTCTGTTTCTCAGTCAGTAAATACTTGATAGTAGTTTTTACACTTACTTTTTTCATGAGTGCTTTTTTTTGTGACCCTCAACAGAAACTCTGAAAATCCCAGACTTAGATTATTACTACAACCACCTTGACTGCTATTAGTCATAATAATATTGATGATAACAACAATAATAATAGTAATAATGGTTACAGTAGCTAACATTATCACTCATCATAATAATGATGATAACAACAATAATAATAGTAATAATGGTAACAGTAGCTAACATTATTACTCATAATAATAATGATAATAATAACAATAATAATAGTAATAATGGTAACAGTAGCTAACATTATTACTCATAATAATAATGATGATAACAACAATAATAATAGTAATAATGGTAACAGTAGCTAACATGTGCAATTAAAACAACTTTTACTGACGTCGTGCAAAAAACCCGTGACGGTTCCGGCCCGTTTATCATGCTGGTCTGACGTTGGCCCTCGGGGGGGAATGATTGAGGACCCCTGCTCTATATGATCATTCGCCAACCACTCCGTGAACCTAAAATGTTTTGTTGCCTTCACAAGTAATTGTTGTTTGTTGTTGTTGTCATGTACTCCCCGGGGAGGCACAATATTTAGTGAGCTGCTTCAACACATGAAGGCATGTCGTGAGGCCGTCATGGTTTCCTACGTTGGGCCAGCAGGTTTGACGAGACACCAGGTTGCAGTATTTAGCTTTGAGTAGAATTGGTTCCCAGCGTTTTCTCAAAGCTCTTGTTGTGTGTAACAATCACCGTGGCAGTAGAATCAAACATTAGAACGTGTCCTGGATAAACAGACCCAATTTGCTATGACATGAAAGTATTACCAGATGTTGTTGTTTGTTTGGCTCTGTTTAGAGACAGCGTACATAGCACAACTAGCTAATGGATACTAATGCCAGTCAATGAAAGTGAACATCCGTGACTGTAAAGTCTTGTTCCTTCCTCCATCAGCAGTGCAGATAATCCAGGAATTTCCCTTTGCTTTTCTATCTGTGGGACATTGTGGGAGTCTGACCTGTGTAGCCTCCCGAATTCTGTCCATTCAGGAGGAATTCTTCCTCTTTGACGTAAACAGATTATGCGTCCAGGTCTTAAGTCAGGATTTATTTGAATGTTTTGCTTTCCTCTTAGCCTGGTGTAATCCCTCATCAATGATCACAGCTTTACTTTACATGTGCAACTGGAAAATGAACCACTGCAGTGATCTGAATCACATATAAAGCTGTTAATGTTCATTTGTTGTTGGGTAATTGCTTCTCTTGTGGCGTTGGTATGGTGAGGAATGATGTTATTCAGGGTCTGTGCCAAAGTACAAGTGGTCTGCACATCCAATTATCAATCCAAGGCTGAGGACACACGGCTGTGTGTGTGTGTGTGTGTGTGTGTGTGTGTGTGTGTGTGTGTGTGTGTGTGTGTGTGTGTGTGTGTGTGTGTGTGTGTGTGTGTGTGTGTGTGTGTGTGTGTGTGTGTGTGTGTGTGTGTGTTTGTGAGAGATTGCGTCAAAAGTGGTGTAAGTGCACTGACGCACGTCATCGTTGGAGTTCAGGTTCAGGTTGGTTGTCTCACTCGTGTTTTGTGACTCCAGAAAAACACCAGCGAGGCCCCCCAGGTAAATATCTACACTCCAACCCCTTTAGGG
Organism: Lipophrys pholis; assembly: GCF_963383615.2. Lineage (NCBI taxonomy): Eukaryota > Metazoa > Chordata > Actinopteri > Blenniiformes > Blenniidae > Lipophrys > Lipophrys pholis. Next base: position 2,407,191 of record NC_137644.1, on the reverse strand, counting down.
TGGAATTGAAGAAGAGATTTAGAAAACGTCAGTTCACTTTGTTGTGTGGATCAATTCAGTTTGCATCATAACTGCTTCAACAACGTCTGTCATTTCCACCCGTCCTCCGTCCCAACAGGCCTAGACACACTGCAGCAGGTTGGAAAGCCGCAGCAGATCAATACCACCTCCACCTCTGAAGCAACACTCCGCTGCTGCTTACTTCAGCTTGTTGCCCAAAACAAGACTTTTTTCTCAGATCTTTAACAAAAGTCAATGTCCAACTGTGTTACAACTGATTTTTGTTTGATGACTCCTAATAAAACATTCACGAGATTCTTCATGTGTTTCAAAGATGTGTGCCAAACTGGTTCTCGGTGGACTGTATTGAAAATGCAGTTGGTTTGTTGCACACGACTCCAACACCTCTAACAACTAGACAACTTATTGTAGAAGACTTAAGATATTTGAAAGTATAAAACAGACTGTGGGTCAATAGTCAGTACAACCTTGAAGTGTCCCAGATGTCCAAAATATCTGGAAACCAGATATGGTTTGATTCACGTTAACAACATACAACATTATATCATCTGCAAAGTAGATCAACATGAAGGATTATCTTCTGCTAATATTACTCGTGATGTGAAGATGGTTTTTATGAATTTGACAAGAAATGACACAGTTGTTTAAATTTGCATGTGTTACGATACTGTAGTAAATTGACAAAATATCAATTTAAAATGGTGACGTAGTACTAGTTGGGCCAACAAAGTTTCTTCATTGCAGTTTTGACTTCACATAGAAAAGGGCCAGAAAGTCCAATAGGTAAACTTGTGAGTGACTTAGTTTAATATACAGTATGCTGAGTGTGCGACTGAACCAGGCCTGTGTTACAGTCAAAGCTTGGTTGAGTTTCCCTTTTACACAAGTTTAGTGAAATTCACAACCCAGTTGAGGTAAACCACAGAAAAGTAGCCAGTTATGCACTAACTTACAAAAGAATAAACTCAGGGCCATTTTGAACACATCCTCTCCAGTGTGTTGAGACGGACAAGTATTCAGTCTTATGTTCAGGCTGTAACTGAAAAAGCTTTCCATGTTTGGGGCCTTTCTATCCCATAATATATGGGACAAAGTCCTGTCTCTTGGTTGGTAGTTAAGTAGGTTGGAAAGGTGAATGGTGTTGGACCAATTCCAGCAGACTTTATTCAGCATCTTAATGAATCCAGAAAAAGCCTCATCTTCATACAGCCAGTGACTTTGAGAAGGAGTCAGTGTCCAGTAAAGACAGTCTGTCCTCTCTCTCCCTGGCTTGTTTCAGGTTTTAAAAAGTGTGTTGCTCCAAGCAGCCAATCAGAGATCAAACCCTATATAGTGTCATCGGGGGTTTAGTCAATCCCAATCAAGGTAGGCCCTCCCTTTGACTCCTCCCACAATTAGGCAGCTCTGCTCTGGCACATGGCACCACGAGAGGAAGTACTTCCTCCTCTTCCCAAGATGGGCATGTGTGGGCAGAGCCAGTCCAGCTCACACAGACACAGCAGATTCTGAATGTAGCTCCTATGATCCAATATTTAAATGAGGAAAATCAAGGAGGAGCTAGAAACTTAGAATACTGAAGGTTTCTGGAGCGACCAGACCAGGAGGAGGAGGAGAACATCTGGAGGATAGGACGCAATTAAGTCCTTTTTACGATGTTAAATCCTGGAGGTGTGTCGGTCCTGCAACAGTTCATGGAGCTAAATAGGTCAAATCCATTCATCTTATAAAGCAGAAGTAACCCAGGGTTTCTGTGTACACGTCCATTATACTGCTCTCGACAACATTTATTATTATTATCATTGAACCAATCTAAGACCATTTTATCTGGAGTTCAAACAGGATCATTTACAGGAAATTAAACTGTTTCTATAAACCGAAAGTTCAAGTGGTTTCGCTGCAGTTAGATTAAGAAAGCGAATGATGTGTGGAATTATCGGGTGAGATTACTCAGATGAGGGTTATTGTTGGAGTCCATTCATACAGGTTGACTCAGTGAAGTGACTCCAGCTGGAATCAGACTTTACTGTCGGGTCGAGGAGCTGAAGTTCAATATTGAAGCTGAAATGACTTCCAACATGAGCTTATTGAAACTATTGAAAATAGGAACTGGCTTCACTTTGCTCATAAAACGATGTTGGACACGTCACCAGAGTCTCGGCTCACGCTGGGATTCTGCTAATAACCAGTGTGAGAGAAAGGTTGTGGCTCCTGAGGAGGAGATGTGAGAGGCTGCACGTATGCTGCTCACAGCTGGCAGACAGTGTGGGTGTGTGTGTGTGTGTGTGTGTGTGTGTGTGTGTGTGTGTGTGTGTGTGTGTGTGTGTGTGTGTGTGTGTGTGTGTGTGTGTGTGTGTGTGTGTGTGCGTGTGTGTGTGTGTGTGTGGTGAGTCAGGGGGCATGGGTGTGGAGTCACGTTTATCTTTGTGTTGAGACACAGATTGTGTGTCTTCGCTGGGTTTCCACAGATTAGTCTCCTCTCTCTCACACACACACACACACACACACACACACACACACACACACACACACACACACACACACACACACACACTGTTTCCTCTGGTCTATATTAATTGGACGCAGCTCTTCATCACTCTGCTCCTTAAATACTCTCAGAATGTGTCTGTTGCTCAAATTTAACTGTTTGACTCAGATTTTTTAAAAAGACATAAAGTGTTTAAACTTCAGTCCAGTGGATCTGGGACTGGAAATCATGGACAGTCCACAGGTTCTCCACATCTTCTGCATCCTCTGCAGAATGAATCTCTTATTCCCAACAGAGTTTGTTTGGACCAATGTCAGATTACAGTTCCTCCCTACCTCATGAAGAAAACCTGTAGTGTACTTACTGCTGCTGAGTAAGAAGTAACAGATAAGTAACTGTGTACAGTACAAGTTGGTTATTTTTTGTTGGCATATATAGAAATGCATGCAGCTCGACCAACATCTGTTTAGTGTTTAGTGCTGAACATGGCAGGTCAGGGATCGTGTGTCTCATGGTACAGAATACTGGCAGGAGGTTCTGCTGACAGGATGATGTGGAACATGCTCATCATCCCACCACCTTTACTTACAGACTTTATTATATCTCCTGTGGTGTCGGCCGTCTCATGTCTTTCCTGAATCTCCTCCGTCGCTCACAGCTTCGACTTTGCACATTGTGTGATTGAGACTTACTTTGATGTAACACTTTGATGTCTTTCATAACTTCCATCCAACTCCACGGCCTCGTATTTCATCTTGTTCTTCTGGGTTCTTTGTGCTCCGTCAGGTCACTCCATGGTGAAAACAAATCTACACAATCCAGCAGATCCTCATCATGTGAACTATTGGTGTGAGCGTTTCATTTAATTATTCAGATCCAGCAACTAATGATAACGCCTGTTTCGATGAGCTGTTTGCTGACTGTGCAGAACACAAGTACCACGCTGGGATTCCTGATGTCAGGCGATGGAGTCCAGAGCTTCCACCGCAGTGGAAAAAGAGGCTACCGCCACACAGCCACAGACCAAACCTCAGGGTTCCTCCACACATTCCTGCATCCCAAACTATCTGTCCTGTCATAGCTGCTCTGTTATGCCTTATGTAATAAAGTTTTGTTGACAGCCTCTGGAGGGGGTGACCCCTCCGACCCCTCTGACCCCCCGACCCCCCGACCCTCCGACCCCGCACACCCGCGAAGCGTCAGGATGTCTAAATGTACAGCGCACCATTACTGTTGGTCACAGCGTGGCTGCAGAGACGTGGGACAGGCGGTGGACTCTCACATCCAGCAGACAAGAGGTTGACACTTTCACCACTGGCTCTGTCTTAAAGGAGCCGCCGCCGACGTTCCCTCTCCTGTACTCTGTACTCTCTCCCAGAGTCTATACTCTCTCCTGTAGTCTGTACTCTGTACTCTGTACTCTCTCCTGGAGTCTATACTCTCTCCTGGAGTCTGTACTCTCTTCTGTAGTCTGTACTCTCTCTCTCCTGTACTCTATACTCTCTCATGTACACTGTACTCTCCCTTGTGCTCTGTACTTTCTCCTGGAGTCTGTACTCTGTACTATCTCCTGTACTCTGTACTCTCTCCTGTAGTGTGTACTTTCTCCTGTAGTCTGTACTCTCTCCTGTAGTCTGCACTCTCTCTCATAGTCTGCACTCTCTCCTGCAGTCTATACTCTGTACTCTCTCCTACACTCTATACTCTCTCCTGGTGTCTGCACTCTCTCCTGTAGTCTGTACTCTGTACTCTCTCCTGCACTCTGTACTCTCTCCTGTACTCTGTACGCGCTCCTGTAGTCTACACTCTCTCCTGTATTCTGTACTCTCTCCTACACTCTGTACTCTCTCCTGTACTCTGTACGCGCTCCTGTAGTCTGTACTCTCTCTTGTACTCTGCACTCTCTCCTGCAGTCTATACTCTGTACTCTCTCCTACACTCTTTACTCTCTCCTGGAGTCTACACTCTCTCCTGTACTCTGCACCCTCTCCTGTAGTCTGTACTCTGTACTCTCTCCTGCACTCTGTACTCTCTCCTACACTCTTTACTCTCTCCTGGAGTCTACACTCTCTCCTGGAGTCTACACTCTCTCCTGGAGTATACACTCTCTCCTGTAGTCTGTACTCTCTCCTGTCTCTCTGGACCTTCCTGCCAGATCTTTTTGCCTCATTATGTTTGGTGTTATATGAAGATTCGGGCCGCTTGGCGGCACAGTGGTTCGTGCTCTCGCCTCACAGCGAGAAGGTTTGGGTTCAGATACTGGCCAGGTGTGTGGAGTTTGAGTGTTCTCCCTGTGTGTACGTGAGTTTCCTCAAGATGCTTTGGTTTGGTTGGTCCATAAACATGCATGTGAGGTTAATCTGGCCCTAAATGGCCCATGGATGTGGATGTTTGTTTGCCCTGTGCTGGACTGGTCACCTGTCCAGAGTGTATCCTGTCCTTACCCTCACTTCAGCTCCAGCAAACTTGTACAGCAATAAAAGGATGGATGAATGTACTGTATATTAGTTCAAATTGAAATCGCAAATGTTAAGACACCAGAGGAAACTGCAACTTTTACAAAAGAGCTCAGTGATTTTGTCAAAGATCTTTTCAGTGGAAAACTGTTTGGTGAACTGGTGAGATTAACCACACTAGTGCATGATATGAAAACAGTAGCCACTTGACAACATCCGGCCCAGTGCCACGTTCTGAGGAGCAACATGTGACTGACGCTGCCTCAGTCTCTGGCAGTTTGCCAACAGGGAGAGAATATTAATTACCAAATGTATTAGTGCACTTGTGTCCCGTCACAGACATCAAACCACTTTGTGTCCCTCAAACTCTTAACAGCTGTGAAAATGAAAATATAAACCTGCTTGTGTTAGTTAGAGGCTTTTAACTTAATTCAACTTGCTTTAATTGTTACTATACAAATTCAGATGAATCATTCTTAAAAAACAAAAATTGAAAAGAAGACGATCACTTTTGGAAAAGGCCAGCCCTTGGCTCTCCGGAAGGTTCTCTCTTCCAAGGTTCCTCCATCAGCTTTGGTTTATTTGAAGTTGACTGTTGTACAAAAATTGTCCTCAACATGGAGGTCAATTCATGACAAAATCGCCTCTCAGCTTCATTTCCTGACATTTACTCAGAAACATCAACCAGAGTAACCGTTGGACAGCCTATGAATATGAATCATCCACTGTTTCAAACTACCAGCCGACGACCTTGAACCCGATCTCTTGTTGTGCAGTTATCTTGTTGTTGCAACTCAAACTGCTGTCAGCTGACGGATAACTGTTGCACAAGCGCTTCTCTGGCGACAATGAGCAGGTCAGTGACACTTGGTGCAGGAAATCTATCAAACTACAGCTTCAGTGGTCTCCCATCAGATCAGGCAGCTCGTCCCACCAGCTTGGGGCCGGTTTACACTGCAACGGTTTCAAGTGTTCGTTTGGAGTGACTGGAAAAACAACTGTTTGGAAACGGCTCGCTCCCAAAGCGGAATTTTTCGAAAAGGCTCGGGCTCCGTTGCCATGTAAACGTGCTACTGCGTAGTGCGGCTGTAGTAAATACGTCTTCTGCACATGCCCAAGTACACAAACAAAAACAAACATTGCGGCCTAAGAGAGAGAGAGAGAGAGAGAGAGAGAGAGAACCACCAAGATCACCAATGTTTTTCACTTCATCCAGAAAAGGCCTTGATATTGTTTTGCCTTTTATATCTGAGGGAATAAGGAGCTTCTATGCAGCCAAACACACGGGGCCTGCCGAGAGCAGATGATCACCAAATGTTAATGCTGGTCAGTGTGGACACTGACCAGCATTAATATTTGGTGGTCAGTGTGGACACACACATCTTCATTGGGAACTTTATTGTCATTATTGTAGACTGGCTGTACAGTAAAGCTAGTTAATGCCTCATCGTCAGAAGAAAAGAAAGGCAAAAACATGACAGCCTAAACGCTGTTTAATAGGGAAGGAAGCCTGACCCAGACTTGAAGGATAAGTCTTGGTTGGTGGGACGAACATGGAGCTACCAGCGAGCGACGTGGACTAGAACCGGGAAGCGAGGCTGGTTGGATTTCTGGGACTAAAAAGGAGAGGCGGGTTTGAACTCACATGACCGACGTTGAACATTCATTGCAAACGGCGACTTTTTATTTTTTGATCAGTTTCTAGAAATGTACAAAATCTCCACACAGCACACATGTTTGATTGTTGCTTTTTCAACGTAATGATGTCGCTTTGTTTTACTTTAACGGCCTAGATGCTGGTAGCACGCTCATAGTGCTCGTAGCATGCTCATAGTGCTCATTACATGCTCATAGTGTAGCATGCTCATAGTGTAGCATGCTCATAGTGTAGCATGCTCATAGTGCTCGTTGCATGCTCATAGTGCTCGTAGCATGCTCATAGTGTAGCATGCTCATAGTGCTCGTAGCATGCTCATAGCGTAGCATGCTCATAGTGCTCGTAGCACGCTCATAGTGTAGCGTGCTCATAGTGCTCGTAGCATGCGCATAGTGTAGCATGCTCATAATACTCGTAGCATGCTCATAGTGCTCATGGCACGCTCATACTGGAGCATGCTCATAGTGCTCGCAGCATGCTCATAGTGGAGCATGCTCATAGTGCTCGTAGCATGCTCATAGTACTCGTAGCATGCTCATAGTGCTCATGGCACGCTCATACTGGAGCATGCTCATAGTGCTCGCAGCATGCTCATAGTGGAGCATGCTCATAGTGCTCGTAGCATGCTCATAGTACTCGTAGCATGCTCATAGTGGAGCATGCTCATAGTGCTCGTAGCATGCTCATAGTGTAGCATGCTCATAGTGCTTGTGGAACACTCCTAGTGTAGCATGCTCCAAAAAAAATCTACCAAAAGAAAATCATCTGCATTTTATGCCAATATAAGTAATTATTATGTTTATCAGCAGATAAACCTTGTGCCGATATCATGGTGCATCTCCAGCTGGTATCCATCGGTGGATTCCGTCTGAAGGTAAACAAGACATTTCATTATGAGCTGTTCCAGCGCAGCGGCATTACCTGAACTCAACAAGGTGACTCAAGTTACGTTTGTATGTTTTTGCCTAAAAGATCAAACCAACAGGAAGCACAGAGCGGATCAGGTCTACTTTGAGTTCCAGTCAGGAAATTGCTGCGTTAAATCATTCCTGTACTGTTGCCTGACCCTTCGTAGTTTAGTGTGGACACAATGTGCTTTTCTCACTCCACTCTGGCCACATTCACAATGATAGTTATTCCTCTGGTCTGGAGGATGACGTGTCTCTCATTATATCAAGATTGCAAGAGTCAGCGAAAATCTTAAATTGTAAAGTTGAAGCTCTGCGACACAGTTTCTGGAGGCGGAGAGTCGACACAGCAGAAGACAGGAAACACTCCTCCCGCTGGGGGACTAGCTGGTGGTTTGTATTGACACGGTGATAACACACAAGTTCACCACGACAATAGAATGGAATACAAACAATGGAACGCAGTGTGTATTTTAACTGTAATAAGAAGCAAACCCACCTGGAGGGTAAGGAACCTTTCTCTGGACACGCCTCGCCCCGAGACGACATCTCAACTCAAACTGGGTTTAAATTATAATCCGACCTGTGGTGAAACTCCTGAATCACGGCTGTGAGGCCGACACAGGTCACTGTGTACCCAGGTCATTTCATACCTGCTGCTTCCATTCACATCGACACTTTAAAGTGGGTCAGTTCAGAATGTGACCCTAAAACTCAAACAAAACGAGACTGGAGAAAATGTTCTGACACTTTTCACACTTTAATGTATTTACTTTAAGAACAATGTCCCCAAGACGAGCTCATCTTTTGAATACTTTTCTTTCTTTTACAACCCCCGTTTCACTAAAAAGTGTTCTGTTTTATTTAATGTGAATAAAAACACCGTTGAGTTATTTCTAAACCTACGGACCCATTTCATCCCCGATAGATCATAAACAACACGTCTGATGTTGAATCTGAGACATTTGATCATTTCATGTAGAATATGAACTGATTTTGAATTTGACGGCAAAAACAAGCTTTCTTCCTTCTTGTTTTTTTTGTGGAGCTCTGTCCCAACCTTACCTGGACGTACGTATGGATCTGCAGTCAAGTTAAGGTGACTCAGGTCCCGTTTACACGTCAAGTGAAAACCCATCGAATAAAGATACCGCAAGACATGGACATCCTTTATTGAACAGGTCCAGAAGTTACCATTTACTGGGGTGTGACTTCATATCGCTATTCTTCATCATCATCATCATCATCATTATCATCATCATCATCATCATCATTGGACTTCCGTGGAGATGCCAGCTCAGGTCAATGGAACCTGCCCCTGGTAAACCATGTAAAGCAGAACCACCTGGTCGCGGGTCGGCCCTAACCCTTCACCAATTGGTACCATTGAGTACCAGTATCAATTCTCAGGTACCGGGTATCGGTTCAAAGGTGAAAGGTACACACCTCCTACCTGAAACCCTTGAGAGTTTTATGTTTTCACTTGAAAACGTTGTAAGGTAAACGGGGCTTTAGATTTTTGCTGGATTTTACTGATAATTCCTTGACAAACAGATACAAACATAAAGAGTTTACACTAAAAACGCTAGACTTGTGAAAGGTATCAGTGAGAAGTGAGAAGCTTTTAATGCGTTAAACCACTGGAGTCTTCCTTCCTTCAGGGAGACGAGTGGATCACATCACGACCTGCTTGCTTCAGACTGGATGAAGCAGCTGATTCAGATGATGACGTCCAGATCAGGTTCGAGCAGAGTCCCACTCGTCTTAATCACCTGTCAGGACGTTATCCGAGGCCCCGTTTACACAACAAGGCCTTCGGGTGTAAACCTCAGTTGCGTCTCGGCTGTTTGTTTTCACTACATCGGCTTTGCGAGCCTCTAGAGCAGACGCTTTTTTGGGGGGGGGGAGGGGGAGGGGGGGGAGTCTCTGTCTCCATGTGAACATTAACACGGTTTGACAAACAGTAGTTATACTGTATGTGTGCCTACATTGATCTGCAGTCTCAGCATTTTTTAATCAGATCAGTGCTTTTCATTTTACACTTTATTACTTTTTCTTAAAAACATTACAATAGGGTAACTTTTCCACAAAGTTGTCAGTAGAAGTTGGCGTGGATCAGGAAACTGTACCATAATAGTCTTTTTTTTCTTGAATCTGTCTGTTTGTATTTACTGTAAGCGTTTCTACTGTATGGCAGCTCTAACAATAACCCCTCAAAGGTTTTGGCCCAAAGTTATCAATGAGAATGTAGCTGATCCAATCCAATCTAACGAGATCTACACTCGGTAGAGCGCAGACCTTCGCCAACACCACATTTGTTTGTGGAACCGAGTTAGCATCGCTAGCATGATAGCCGTTAGCTCATATCGACGCTAACTAGCGGGGAGCGTCTCCATGGCAACAGATGCTACATACATACATACATACATACATACATACATACATACATATACTGTATATATACGTACGTACGTAAATTTTTTGAAAAAGTTGGTGACTCTGAGCGTCGGTGTCGTGTAAAACAGACTCCTGGTTTTCACTTGAAGACGTTGAGGTGAACTGCAGTCGCTCAGACACATTCTTTGTGTTTAAGTTTTGCTTTCAAATCTTCACAGCTGCACTGAACTGAGTCCATCTTACCCGCTCTTGTCCTGATGAGTGTGAGAAGACCAGGCCACTCCGGGCCACTGTGGCCTCACCACACTACTATAACGTGCTTTCAGTGACACAGGCACTCAGAGGACATGCAGATTCCATATAGAAACACCCCCGAGCCAAAGCTCCGGGCAGTAATCTGATGATGTGGCCTCTTCTTCCTGCAGGCTCTGCATGAACTACTAGTGTTGGTGATGTTGACCTTACCTTTGGTCACTCATTAACTCTGTCGGTTTGTAATGATTTACCTCGCTGACTTCTGCTGCGTCACACCAGCTGCCCGAGGCCACGGTGACATGCTGCAACAGCAAACTGACAAAGACGGAAAAAGTCATCAGACAATAATAATAAAACTCCTCCTGCCAGAGGAACGTTTCAGATCTTTTTCCTTCATATCTGGATTATTGCTGTCATAGTTGGGACGAAGCACCCCAAAGAGAATCAGCCTCATACTGAACCACGACAATGGAAATACAAACAGATCATGTGTTCCAATGTTCTGTTGTTTATTTCTTGGTGAGTGACTCTCAAGGTGATCTTATGGAAATCTCGGCTGTATCTGGGGATTTTCTCCGGAACTGCTGCTATTTTCTCCCTTTAACATCATTCTCTGAAAACACTGCAGGGTTTGATTGAGTATTATTTTCAGTATTTGGATGTCCAGTTTAACCTTCATGTCTGCCCGCATTGCCGTCATGTTCAGGTGTATTTAATGTGGCTGGTCAGATTATATTTCAGACTATATCCACACATACACACACAAACAGTCATAAATGACACTCTTTACTCCATCAAACTACAGTATAGTTCTTTATTTTACAGAGTGAAGGACATTGTCACACAGTAATATTTGAGCTACAGTTAGGATTTACTTTCCTACCAAGTTTAAAGAAGAGATAAATAATCTTTGGTCAAGTATAAATATTAACATACAAAGATAACTTAAACACAGAAACATATTTAAATAGTTTGGCTAAATATATATTTATATATTAGTATGTATATATTCACAGGTGCGGGTGGCGTGAGGCCACACAGAGTGCGATAACATCAACACAACAACATTTACAAACAACGGTGGAGAAAACGGCGAAGAAGTAGAGAGATCCACCCGGGTTGTTTGAGCGTTTAAAAAGCCTTTTAATGATGCGATCGATCAGCTCCGTTACAGCAGAGTAAAGGCATGTTTCACCTCAGCAAGCCCCTGAACAGATTAGACCCCCCCACCCCCACCCCCACCCAACCCTCACCCCCCCGCCTCCACCCCCACCCCCCGCCTCCACCGTTACACACAAAGCAGAAAAAGAGACTTAATATAAAAACTGCAGAAGGAAAAATAAAGTCAAGACACTCAGCTCTAAGAGAAACTGTACGAGTGGATGGCATGCTGTAAAGTCACTCCGTTTGTCAAGTATTATCAGGTATTTGGTGGGTTTCAGTTCCTACTTTCATCTGTAGAGATTACACCCTAAACGACACAACAAACAATCAAACAAAACTAAAAGTGGCCTTTTTTCCTACTGCAAACCACCCCCACATGTAAAGAGCAGCCCATTATGCAAGAAAGTCTCAGAATAGAAGTGAAGAAGTATGTAAATAATATGTAATATAACTGCTTCTTGCCAGAAATGAGGGTTATTCCAGACTTCTGGAGAGCTTTTAATCCTGCCCGCTGACCTCAGTTATTCTCGCCCACCTTTTTCGGAGACGGGCCGAGAATAGCGGGGACATTTTGGGTCTCTGCGGCCTCCCACAGCCGTCATCTCAGGCCTGCCTTAAACCCGTCAGAAGAACAAATGAGCGGCGAGGTGCCAACGTGAGGTGTTGCTCAGCGCTGCCTGCGGTGGGAACACGGCAGGCTTGACCTCGTTTCATTCAGTCTTTTCTAAAAATCTGCTGGTCCAACGACTTTAAAGGAAAATGTGCCCCATTGTGGATCTGTACGGTATCAGCGTGACCTCACAACGTTATCAAGGGGTTTTTCAGACAATTTTCATGCGTTCGGAGATCAACTAACACGTCGTGTCCTTCCTTTAAAGATTGGGCCAGATCATCCCAGTGACACAGTGTTCATCTTTGTCCAAATTTTCAGATTATTTTCAACATTTGAAGACAATTTGAAAAGTCTGAGCGTTAATGTTCCAGTTTCTACTTGATTTTGAACAATTTAACTCAGTCTTGATATTAAGTCATTATTATAATTACTTATCATTAATGATTTATTGTCAAAAATGGGACTTTCCAATTGTACAGTATTTTTCTCTAACGTCAACAAGTGTTCTTGAATCTCAATATCTTAACATACTTCATAGTCTGTATTCATATCACACCTTTAGTCTAAAAATTACATTTTGTTGTATTTCTTCATCCCAATGTTCATAATCCAGCTCAATGAATTTGCTCATCACTTCTCGTGGTTAATTCAGTTTTCCATTGATTTCAGCTCTTTCCAGTAGAGGTGACTTGTCTTTCTGCAGGCATCACGACACAAAGTAATAAATAATATCCGACAGTAACATCATGTTGTGGATCTTCAAGAAGGAACAGGGAACCAGCATTTTAAACTTTCTGCCTGCATGCGTGCAGATCCCCATGGCCTGTTGTCTGTATTCCTGTGTGGTGGGAGGACCGTGAGGGGGCGGAGCCCCGCCTCCCGCTCCTGCTGCGGTCGCACATATGACTGAAGCCATTAGCTCAGGTATATTAAAGTGCTGTCAGCCCAAAGCACTGACTTGTGGAGGGGACTTATGAATCACGTGAAAAGGCTCATATCTCAGCCTTCGGCCTCCGGCGGGGGAGGAGAGCCCCTGCAGTGGTGTGGCGGCGCGCTGATCCATGACTCCACAGTTCACTCTGCCGCCCACTGCGCCGGCCGCTGCAGCGCACATCTGAAACTGATCCTCAGAGGACTGACTTTCTGTTTGCATTCCTTTCCAACAGCGCTGGACGCTGCTGATCCTCCTGTCCTCTGCATGGACTTTGTGTGGCGACTCTGAATGCTTTTAAACTCCGTCCCCACACGTCACATGACTCATATCAGCTGCAGACTTGTGGACAAATCAAGCGTCTCTCTTCATACCGTATCTGAACTGGACAAAACATAAGCAACAGTGTCAGTTGGGTCATTTGGAAAGTTCTCTGGGATTATATAGGTTTTGACAGGGATCTGGCTCAGAGTTCAGATTGAAATCCACATCAGGGGCTTAAGTGTTTGATCAACAGGCCATGGGAAAACCAGCGCTGAGGGGGTCAGTTGGCCGACGGGGCCGGGCCGCCGGATGATGGTGAAATCAAGACTTTTTACATGAACAGGATTAAGATGTCCCGACAAGGTTCTCGGCTTATTACGAACAAAAACTGAAGAGACTTGAGAAGCCAGGAGTTCTCAGGATGGTGGGAGAACTCAGACTGGGGGGTTCAAGGTGGATTCAGTCTCCAAAGTCATCAGTCACACACAGAAAGTGAAAGCAACAGTCATTTAGGATGAGTATAACTCAAATTATGGATCCTATCAATGCAAAGACTAGCAGTAATACGTTAAGAGATAAATAAATGAGATTTAGACAGACTTGCTGAGGGTGTTTGAAGGAGTCTGCTAACTCAACCGTAGCTATGAGGGCTCTTGGGGTTTATGGGCGACGAGTCTTCTCTGCCGCTCTGGCCGATGAGTTGGTAGAGCCGATGGCTGAGGTTCTGCACTTGGCACGTTCCCAGAACGCAGCCCACTCTCATGAGCTGGCCGTGGTGGGGGTAGTGGTGGCCCCCCCGCAATCCCTTGTGAGCATGTCGACGAGCCCTCAGCGGCCTCCGCTCCATCGGCGTGGCTTCGTCCGGCCGCGCCCAGGCCAGGCCCGGCGAGGTCGGCCTCGCTACGGCCGCGGGCCGGCGTCTCTGGAAACCAGGCGGCCATGTAGAGGACTGGCTGGAGGCTGGCGGAAGGGCGGTGCTGTCGGTCTGACTACCTGGAATGAAGAAGACGTCCCCTCTTTGGCCGATGAGCTTGTAGAGGAAGTCCAACCTGAGAACAGAGAAATGAGGTAAATCAAATGACTGACCATCAATAATCAAAGTCTAAATACAACCTGCTTCCTGAGAAACACCAGAAATTCAACAACAACACATAAAGTCAATCATAAGCCATGAGCGTCCAGGGACTGAGGCAGGTGTTTTAGGTTCTGAGCTTCACATTGGTCAGTTGGCCTCACAGTCTTCTGCGAAAAAGTGAGATAGGCACCCTCTAGTGGCCGATGGGATTATGACTGCAGGAAAGTCCCGATCAGGAGGATATGTTAGAGGATAGACTGAGGGAGTGACTCTCAAGGTTTAAAGGACAATTCATGGTAACGAGGGACATCACCGTGAATCCATTCCAAATAATCAATACATTACTGGATTTGTTTAGATTAATTAGATCAATAAATTTCACTTGAGAACAAACCCTTAAGTGTGACAGCAGTTACTCATTTTATACATGAAGATCATCTGAACTTCCATTTAAAAGCCTAAAACTAGCTCAATAAAAGCTATGCTTCTTTCACGGGTTTATGTGTTTTTTAAAAGATTAATTAAACAACATACATTTACAATGCAATGTAAAATATCAAATTAGTTTAGTTGGTAGAAACAAAAATAATGTTGTACTCAATCAAATTTAGAAAGTTTTAAAGACCTAAATCTAAATGTTTATTTTGTTACAATCGATCTTTTCCTCAAACTCAACCTGACAGACGATTTCCAATATCGGTCTGTTTGTAGCCTGACAACCTATTTCAGATCAACTTTGACAATGTCAATGATGTCACATGTCTAATTACATCAGATCTGTTGATCCGTTTCAGTGCAGCTGCTGTCGCTCGGAAAACTGGAAGAAAAACTCTGGATTGAAGTGTTTCACTCATGCATCCAGCTGCTGTGGGTCACTCCTTGGAAATCTGATTAACGTCACAATGCTGCTTTGATAAGCCAACAACTTTCTTCTGAACGCCGGCTGACTTTCTATAGAACTGAGCAAACGCCAGACACGTCATAGGCCCTGTTTCCACGACAACGTTTCATGTGACAACACCTAATCTGCTAAATAAAACGAGTGTGTTTACACTGCAGCAGCGGACACAGAGACAACGATGTAGTTAGTCTGCCGGGCCACTGGAGGGCGCTGTTGCTTGATTTTGTAATGAAACTACACAGACGTGTGCAGAGAACAAAACACTATAAAGGTGAAGAAAATGGAGAGAACCTGACATCCTAGTGGACTGATGAGGAACCGGATGATATCAGGGAGAGTCTCAACTATTAAACTACTGATCTGGACCATAAAACTAGAATATGGACCGCGGGTCGTACCACTACGGGTCGTACCACTACGGGTCGTACCACTACGGGTCGTACCACTACGGGTCGTACCACTACGGGTCGTACCACTACACGGCCGCCATGTTTGTTTACAACTGGATGAGCAGGAGGGGGGAGATGAGCAGTAACAGGCTCTGTAGCCTCCATCAGTCTCTACAGGAGGGATTTGCACCGTGAAAGAATCTTTCCATCTTGGGAGCCGGATTAAAAACTTTGCGGATACAGTGCATCCGCAAACTGGTGTCGTGTAAACGGACCCCCCAAAAGTGAAGAAAGTTTTGCGGATACACTCTAATTCGTTGTCGTGTAAACGGGGCCTTAATTCACCACATTAAAGGTAACGGGTCGTCTAAAACAACAAGTCCATTGTTGCACAACACAATGAACCTTTTTGAAAGCTTACACAAACCGACGCTGTGGGAGACGCGAGCAGGACGACCCCGTTCCACTAACATCTCAGCTGAGACGTGAACCAGACCCGTTCAGGAAGAACAGGACATTTCTTCTTCCATCTAGTTGCAGACATATTTTTGGTCTCGTGTGATCAGCACTTCTCCGAAAAGCCTCCATCATGTTCAAAACGGGACATGCTCCGCTCTGCGGTGTGGCGGAGCGGCAAGTACAAGTTCAGCAAACAATGTGGAGCGATTGGCCACCTGTCCACTGTTTGACGAAGACCTGACTCGACTAACGGCCACATGGTGTTTGTGCAGCTCAGTGTGACTAAGCCCCCGAGTGGAATCGTCACCTGTTAACCAGAACGTCCAGTCTGGTCACTCTGTCTAAATACAGCATTAGAGCCGATACATCGGCCTTGTTTTCTGTTCTGACAGGAAGGTGAAGTTATTCCGCAGTAGCTGGTTTGCCGTTTCCCGAGCAGCCGAGGCCACAGCCCATCTAATTATAAAATATGTGTTCCTCTTGTGAAATGCTGACTTATTCCACCACAAACGCTCCAGACTGGAGGTTGACATGTCAGCCTGGGAATTCCACTGTGAAATGTGAACTTTTCCATGCAGCGCCTGGTTTACTTGCTGGCAGGCTTCGGCAGCCTGCAGAGGGACCTGCAGTCCAGCAGTGGCGGCGCTTGAATTGCTTGTTGTGTGATGGCAGGCCACAGACGGAGGCCAGCACTATTTTCAGGACCGGCTCGGTAGCTTGGTGCCACATCACCAGGCTACACCCACCTGGACGGAGCAGTCAGCCACATGTGGCAAAACGGCACCAAACGGCTTGACTTCCAGTTCATTTGTGACGAGACTGAACGAGAAATAACCAAACAGCTCAATCACCACATGCACGTTCTGTTTTACAATGGCTGCCCAAGCCTGCATTTAAAATTGACCCTGTTCCTATCTTGACTATATTGCAGCTCAGAGCTGTAATCTGTGGTGTTGGTGACCCTATATTGGAATATTAATTCTGTACTGTATGATCTAGAGCTGGACTCCCTGAGGATGCGCTCCGACTCCAGACCTCCTCTTTGTTTTGAACCGGGAGGTCAGAAGTTTGAAGTGAAAGAACTTCGTCCTGCCTGCACTTTTAAACCAGAGCTGGATTAACCTGCCGCGCTTGACTGGTTCCTGATAGGTGGTCAGGACAGGCGCTGAGCGTCTTCTCGCATATTTTACCGCATAAGTACAGATTTCAGAGACTCCTACAACGAGCCTGGGAGATTTTAAGGTCAAATCTTGGCTACAAGATGAGTGGAATATGTGTCATTGATGCAAAATGTAATCCTGAGGAAGCCTTGCTCGACGCTCAGGGAGTCACATCCTCCTAACACTGATATTGGTAATAATTCAGACCAAGAAAAACACAGCAAATATTCGTGTTCTCTCATTCTGGGCATTAATCCAGATCATCTAAGACCCTAAACCCATCAAGGCTGAACCTGTTCGCGTCCTGTGAGAGGATGAGGCCACCTTAAACCCCAGAACAAGTCCATCCTTCATTCAGCCCTAATCCTCCGAGGATGAAACCACCTCAACCCTCGTGAAAGATCAGCTTCATCCGAGACCCAAGCTTAAAGATCACCGGAGACACAAACTTAACTGTTCAGAGGATGAGGACCCCTCGTAAAGCCCTCAGAGCCTCATTAGAATCTCCACCTCCTGGTTCAAGATCTTAAAATCAACTCTGACATTTCAAAGAATTGGGGGCTTGGAAACACAAAAAATAATACCTCAAAATCTGAAAAAATCCTTGAGTTGCTTCATTTAGGGATTTTTTTAAGGTCAAGACCACTAAACAAAAACCTCGCTGGGGGAAAACAAAATGGTGCAAGTCTTAACCCTGTAGAACCCGAGGTTCCAGCCGTTCTGGTGGGCTTCAGGCCTTTCTCACATCGTCCTCATCTCAATACACCAGAGTGAGTTCTGACAATCTGAGGAGAAAAATCCTCGCTGGAAACTTAAGAGGCACTTTATTCCAATACCACACTACACACTATGATTACCGGAGAAGCTGAAGCTTACCGAGCGCAGCCTTAATCAGCAGCAAATAAGGCCCATTGGTCTGTAATCCCCTGCCAGGTAACAGTGGGGAGATTGTTGTTTGCAAAAAGCAGCACAGAAATAAAGGAAATGTGAATTTATTTCCCACAACGTACTGATCCTTGTTGTTCCAGAGCCGCTCTGCTTTCATAACCTGCCTTCGACAAGCCGTCCAGCCAGTGAATCACACAAATAGACCAGTTAAAAACTGCACGCTCGCTCTGAAACGACATGATGGTGAGGCGAGGAGTCAAAACGCTCGTATCGAATGACAGGAGCTTTGCTCTTCCTGCAGGAGCTGCCTTTGTTTCCTCTGTCTGGCTCCTGGTCGACTGTAAGCCGCTGCGCTTGTGTTTCGGGATACGTTGAACCTGGAGCGGAAACCTGCTGCTTCAAGACGTGAGGGCTCGGTATTCAGGTCTTAGACAATAATCCACACAGGAATTCTCTGCCTGCTCGCTTGCAGCCTTCACCCACTTCAACTTTAGCCTGCGTGGGGACAGATTCCCCCCGTCGAGCCTTATGGCTTCATGTACTGCACGTCCCGAGCAGCCTGAGCCAAAAGTCCCTGTTTACAACACGGTACTAATGGAGGAGGACGCATGAGAAGAGACCTCTCCTCCAGACGATTTACAGCAACGCTAATCCTGTTTTCAATCATTCTGCAGGCATAAAAGTGCTTTTCTGAGAAAGTATACACAGTACAGAGGGAGTAGTGCTCTTGTTGTTCCTGCTTGAGGCGTAAATATCCCAAAATAAAAGAAACAAATGGCCGCGATGGACTGAGGGTGTGGAAATCCAGCCGCAGCGAGTCCAGTCTGCTTTACAGGTAAATTCTACGTCTCTATGCCAGACATCTCAATCCTCACTCTACAGGAGAACAAACGAGAATTTCCTTGGCAAGAAGATCCATGAAGGAGTTTTCAGCCACATATAGAGATTCATCATGTCATCACACCGCGGCCCGGCCATGAGGCGAGTGGGTCAACGCAACAAAACTCAACCACTAATCAGAGCTTTAACTCAGAGCAATGAGATGCTTTCCACTTTTGGCTCAGCTGCTGAAGCCATATTTAACTTTTTGGCTGTGGACACCTGACGAACATGAGAACAAGCCTCAAGATGTCGTGTGAAACAACAGTGTGATCGGAGGAACATACGGTTTCTCCTTGTTTGGGAAGCTCGGTCAGGCGTTGTTGCAGCCTCTTTGCGGGGTTTTGTCGTATCCTTATCAGGACACACGGAGACAACATGAGTGTAAACACAGGACTGGAAAGGAATGACAGAAATCTGAGACTCTCACACACAGAGGAACACAGAGAAAACTGAGCGGTCATGTCTATTATCACGCTGTCAGCGTGTGACGGTAACAGAACGGGACGTGCTTCGAGGAGCCGAGACGAGAGGCAGAAGTTTCTGTCCTCATAAAAGCTTGACGAGACGCTCATGAGCTCCCATTTGAGTAGCGAGGAGGCGTAGGAGGCGTAGGAGGCGTAGGAGGCAAGACGAGTGGTGGAAAAGGGAAACCCGTCCGGCAGTGAGACATCCTGTGTGTGTGGACAGGAATCAGATGAGGAGACAAAAAATCCTTGTATACTGAACTACAGAAACTGCCAGATGTTCCTGTTTGTATCCCTGAGCCCCGTTTACTTGACAACATTTCAAGTGAAAACACATCGTTGTTGTGTTTTCCTCACGGAAAAGTTTTGCATTACACAGCAATGCTTTGAAAACAATGTCTGTTTACACAGAAATGGCACAAACATTGAAAACGACGTAGTAAATATATTGGGCCATTAGTAGGCGCTGTTGTTACCTTTGCCAATGAAAGTTGGAAGGTTATGCTTTCGTCTGTATTTATTTATTCATTTATTTGTTTGTTTGTTTATCTATTTATCTATTTGTTTTTATTTATTTTATTTTATTTATATGTTTGTGTTTCACCAACTTTTCGCCAAAACTACTCACCTGAATTGCATGAAATCTTCTTAGTGGTGATTTGTCGTCTTCCAAAGACCAATCCATTAGATTTGGGGACATTAACGTGTAACCGTTTCTGAATTAATCCCCAAAAAACTGCAAAAAAGCAGATGAGAGAGGCACCTCATGGAGGAGATCAAATGAGATCAGCGTCTGTTGCCATGGAGACGCTCCCTGCTCAGTGTTTCGCAGTGATGTAGCTCCCTGACAGGCTCGTTAGCATCGATTTGCGCTCACGGCTAACATGCTAGCAATGGTAACTCGGGTCCACAAACAAATGTGGCGTTGATGAAAGTCTGCGCTCTACCGAGTGTAGCTCTACTTTTAGTCCTGAAAGCACACACACACGCAGCAAAGACCAACGGGCTCTAAACAAGAACAAAGGGAGATTCTAGTGGACAGACCACCAAGCTGGATGGTTATTACGGTGACTGTCAAAATAAAGGAAACTCTGGACTGGGAGTCATGACATCACGGAGGAAACACTGTTCTGATTGGCTCGACTGAGCATGTGCAACACAACTAGTAACTACGGCCGAGGTGTGCATGTGCAGAAGCATCGTTCTGGAAAAGTTGCGTTTTCTCCCGTTTTCACAGAATCCGAGCATTTTCAAAAAGCTCCACCGCGGAAGCAGTTTTCAAGATAGAATCTCGGTGATGAGGTCAGGAGATCATGTCAGAAGTATGGTGATGATGAGGGAATAATGAAAAGGTGAAAAGAAAAGTGGGAAATGTAAACGTCCAGTTTTCAGTTTTAACAGTGAACCTCTTCAGATTAAAGTCAAAATGTGGCGGAATAGTTAAAGTTTAAGATTAATGCTGACAAAATGTGTCAATCAAATTTCTGAAAATGTCAAGAAAAAAGTACAAAACGTCACATAAAGTCAGTTTGTTTGAAAAAGTCACTGTAGTTCAGTGCAATGTGACACTTTCAAATCAAAATCACCACAAAGTCAAAATGTTAAGATTTGAGACGAAGTTAAATCATTGCTATGGCATTGATCTGTCGATTTATTTTGAAGGTTTGATTTGCCTTAGAGAAGAAAGAAGACCCAGATGGGACGTTTGTATGTGGAGTTTGCATGTTCTCCTTTTTTTTCCCATTAAACTTGGGTTTCCTCTCACCACCAGAAGAAACGGGTGAGATTGTGACTCCCCAGTTCGAGACCAGCTGAAGCTTCATGACGGAATTCACACCGTGAGAAAATCTTTAAACTGAATAAGTTTCTTAGTTGACATGAAGCTACCCTGGACTGGACTGGACGGTTCCTTCGACGACACGCGGTCCCTCGTCTGACGGAGGGTGAACTGAATGTTCTGGAGCGGCTCTGAAACGTGGCCCAGCGAGAAGCCGGCTGAGCCGCTGCCGCTTCCCTTCCTCTCCACAGTGACGGGCCCGACGGGGGATTAGTCGGCACAAACGGCGAGCTTCCCTGTGTCTCCGATCAGGTTTCAGCAGCAGGTGTTTGTCAGATCAGGAGGCGTCCTTGTGTGGAGGTAGAGAAAAATCCCTCCCGCGGATCTTTTTACCTCATTTCCTCACGGCGACACTGTGAGGAACGTCTCCAACACAGCCAAGGCAAAGCCGCCAGCGCCGTGGACAGTTTGGTCTCGGTTGTGTCAGATGGAACCCAAATACACCTTGAAGTGTGTTGATTGTATGCTGGACGTCTTTCTAGCCCAAACACACTTTTACAGAGGAAAAACCCACCAATTCAACGTGAGTGAGCACGAGCATAGTGAGGAGGTCCGCGGACGGAACCCTGTGGAACTCCGTGGTCAACATTAGTCTGAGCTCGTGAAAACAGACCGCAGAGGGCAGCTGAAGTCAGGATGTTTTCAAGGAAGGACTGTGTGAATAAGTGTGTGGATACAAACAACCGTCCAACGTGTCCTCAGCTGGACAGCAGGACCAAGACGCTTCAGACGAGTCCACGGTTTATTAACTTCTTCACTCGCAACGTTGGAAATGTAACGCAACGATTTATTCCCCCACAGCAAATGTGAAACACGAGAAAAGACACAAATGGTTATTTTAGTAGTTATGGAGCTTTTGTTTGCATTATAAATGTGGCCTGCACTGCCCCCTACTGGATGTATGGATTAACAACCACGCCAACATAAGGGAGACAACGTCTGAAATTCATTGACAGATTTACGTGTGTGATGGAAGCATATTTAGGCCCCAAATCAACCTTTGCTGGGGTTAAAGGTCGTGTTCAGGGAACCGACGGTGAAGCTCAGTCTCACCAACGCCTCACAACTTCTACCATAGTCAAACATTGCACCCCCAGTGGACAAACCAGGAACAGCAGTTACTTTTGAAAAGAGGTAATCAGGCCGGATTGTAAAGGGCTTACAGGGTCTTAAAAGAAAGACATTAACAACAACTCAGACTTCTGTTCCTGCTTTATTGGCCAGACACAAACTGACCCTGAAACCCAGAACTACACAAGCAAATACTCCAGATACCTCAGATTACCATGAAAAAACATTACATTATCATCAAATCTATGTGATCAGAGGACAGAGGACTCCACATTCAACTTTTTACTGAATATAATTTTAAGTTGTTCAGAATACGTTTTGTAAAAAGTACTTTTCTTTCTTTCACTCTAAATTGCCAGTAAGTGTGAAAGTGAGTGTGTGTAACTTTAATGAGGGTGATAGTCTGGATGGATTCAAACAAACAGAAAATGTTCTTTTAAGTACGTTTATTTCTGTTTTACTGTCACTACACAGTTCCCAGTGGCTTGAGGTCAAACTATCTTCAACACAAAGTTTGACCTGATTTGTTTCCGAGACACCGAAAGACATTAGAACAGATTAAACCTCCGTCACCAAAACCATCTGAGTGTTTCTCAATCCAAAGTTCTCAAGATTTCACTTTTGGTGAATGAATGAAAAGGAAATTCAACATATTAAAGTCAATGAATCTGAGGATATGAAACCCACCAGAAGAGGGCAGCCTACACACACACACACACACACACACACACACACACGCACACACACACACACACACACACACACACACACACACACACACACACACACACACACACACACACACACACACACACACACACACACACACACACACACACACACACCTCTGCCACTGTAAGTGTGGAAAAATACAGGTGCCCATTCACTGGCTCACATCTTTTACAAAAGCCCCACGGAGGTATTTACAGCCGCTCTGCTCACACACACACACACACACACACACACACACACACACACACACACACACACACACACACACACACACACACACACACACACACACACACACACAAACTGGTTCCCACACCTTGCAAATAACCTTTTTTTACACATGAGAAATAGAAATAGTTAGTCATGTGACTGCCAGATCAAGAGGGGCAAGAAGAAATGAGAAAAGAGGATTAAAAAAAAAAAAGACAAACTAAAACTGCCAGCAAACAAATCTCCACTTTAGTGCTTCAATTATAAATCAATGCGCTCGAGTTTTCACTTGAACAGACAGAACCAAGAGTCAATAAATAATTAATGAGGCTGAATATCAGGTTCAGAGGAAATACGTCAGAAATAAGATGTTTGTCTTATTAAATGTAATTTATGAATGAGAACCAGCAATGACACGTAATCCAGAGGAAAGAGAAAGTGGTTCAGTGTATCAGAGGAAAGCCTTTGACCTTGCACATTATCTGCTACTACTACTTTCTCACACACACACACACTCACACACACACACTCACACACACACACACGCACCAGTGACTTCTCACCTCAATACTATTACAACAAGCGACACACGCGTTACTTTCCGGTGGAATACTTCAACAGACTTGAGAATATCCTCAAAATACTTCCGATTAGAAGAAAAGTGTCCCTATGTGACCGTTACTAATCGTCATTTGACATGTAATGCAACCTGGAAGCCCAATGACAAGTCGTTCACTATAATGCTGAGGCGGAATAAGAAGTTTGTCGGTGACGCAGTTTGATTGTATTTACGCGTAAAGAGCCAATCAGCGCGCCGGCTTTGTTTTATGAATAAAGTATTGCAGTAGTAGTAATAATATTATTGTTGGTGGTGATAGTAGTAGTAGTACAAATAGCAGTGGCGGGCTGGTCCTACCTGTTCCTGGGACGCTCCTGTTGCGGCTCAGCCTGCAGCTGGAGGGAAACCAGGCTGATGCAACACACAGCCAGCGGGAGAAAGGACCGCATCTCCGGGCCAACTGCTGCACTCAACACCCCTTTTCTGGAAAGGAGGGGGCGACCTCACCTCACCGGGACCGGGACCGGGACCAGGACCGGCGTCAATCAAGCGAGCGGGCGAGGAACCCAAAAAAATTTTTCAAAAAATATATAGAACAACAATAAAATAAAAAAATTAACTTAAAAAAAAAAAAGGTTGCTGGTGGGGTTTGATATCCAAGCTTTGCAGAATGCAGATGAACCTTTGGAGAGAAAGAAAGTGGGAATAAATGATGGATTAACCGGCTGCTTAGTGAAATTAATTATAGAAACACCACACGAGTTATTAAACTTCAGTTTAAACTCTTAAATGGTTCAAGACGAACTTTTACGCACATTTTTCCTGCATTTTAAAGTTCCTGCAACTTTCATTTAACCCCTGCACCAGAGGGAAATTTAAAAAGCCCTTTAAACCCTCATTTCCCTCAGAAGACCCTGACCTTACCTTCCACACGATTCCTGCTCAGAATCACGACTCGGTTGCCTTTTTTCCCTTGAATCCAAACGTGTTGGTCAAGATCAGGTTCTCCTGCGTGAAGCTGCGCTCCGGGTGACATTGTGGGTTTAAATACCGAGTGGGCGGAGTTGTTCACGGTGCCTGAAGTGCCGGTGGGCAATTTCACAGCCAAAGGTGCGGGAAGAGTTTTATTCCCACGTTGGGGATGTCCTAAGCTGAGCTGGAGGACGATCACGTGCTCATTATGGGATGTGTGACTGAACTCCAAGGGATGGTGTCCAAGTGTAAAATGATGTGTTTAGTTTTTAGTTTTGGTCTTTTGAGAAAATAATGTAAAGATATGGAGGCAGAAAAAAAAAAGTACTTTAGGTTTAGAATTAAGAATGAGTTCAATATCCACTCCCATCCACACATTCCAGGGGCCTGGAACCTTTTTATATATAATCATGTTTAATATTATAGATCATTTGTGAAAACTAAAGCTTATCTTATACTTCTAACCCCTTCCCATTAGACTTATAGCAAAATCCAGTGACAAAAATGTATCTTTGAATAAATTGGTCCATAGTTTTTGTCGGAAATCAATTCTTACTGCTTCACTGTTAAATAAATCAATAAAAATAGGTTTGAAACGTCCCTTTAGTTACATCGTTATAACATCGTTATCTGCTCGATCTAACCCTAACCCTAACCCTAACCCAGGTAGTAAAATATTCAACATGCTCAGCAGAGTCAGCTCTGCAAAACACACATTATATCAGACTATTTTGGTAGGAAACAGTTTTGGATTGAAGTTTTAGATTTTCAAATATCAAAAGCATTGGTTGTTTTCATCATTTCTGATTACAACATGAATTAATCACATATGTTATAGAGTTCACATCTTTTTAAAGACATGGTTTCATTTTCTCAAAATAGCCACTCAGACCAATCAGGAAATCTAAAAACAGCCTGGAGATACCTGGAGTTATATTCCAATAAAACAATCCTCTGTCTGGCAGGTTAGCCGCTCTGCTGTGTCACATGGATCCAGATCGACTTCATTGCTCCTCTGGAGGGTTTTTATAACATCCTGCTGCTTCTGTTACGTTCTTTAGGTTAGATATGAACTAGTGAAGCTCTAAAAATACCTCACAGGGTTTATATGATCCACCTTAACCGTCTTTGGTGAGTCCTACAATCTCACCATCAGAACTGTTGCACAATAACCACGTAAAGAGAAACAATAAACACGAACCTGAGTGACATTTTACTTTAAACCCTGTAAACATGAGCAGGTTGATCTGAACTCACCATGTGCTTTCTCCGGAATGTGATACCAGTTTGTATGAGCTTCTCCAGCGTGTCTCTTATCAGCACCGTCAGTCAAGTGTGTCAAATATTGATAAAAGTACATGAGAAGATTTGGAAACCCCCCATGCAGCTTCCTGTCTCCTTCTCGTATTCACCTCGGCTCTTTCCTGCTGTGTCAGTGGTCGTAAAACATAAGTTTGTTTGGATTCTTTGTCACTGCTTCATCCCTCCATCATTTTTCCACCTTTATTAAGAAACGAGGCGCAGGTACAGCATCTCACACGTTCAAACATGCACCTTCCTCCGTGACTCAGATGGATCAGCTCTTTTCCTCTCATCAGGAAGGAGTTTTTTGTTCCCCGTCCAACTTCCCCAGTTCTTTCGCAATCTGGCTGCCACAGCTCCCCGAGCTGATCCTGACACCTGATGCAGTTATGCAACGCTCATTGAGGAGACGTTGGGCAGGTTGCTGGTGGTTGGGTAGACGCCCTTCCTGCTGCTGGAGGGAAGCTGAGACTCCAGCTAACAGTTACGATTCAGCAGGCAGATGACGAGTCCAGCATCCTCTTTTTACACAAACACGTATTTCTACCCATAAAACAAACTAGAGCTACACTCGGTAGAGCGCAGACCTTCGCCAGGTTGGTTTGCAGAACCGAGTTAGCATCGCTAGCATGATAGCCATTAGCTCCTATAGCTGCTCAGTAGGTAGGTCAGGTAGCTACAGTACGTCACTGTGTAATCTCCTACAAGACGCACTACAATACACTGATCTCCTCTGTGAGGTGCCTCTCACATCCGCTTTGGATTGGAATGTTTTTTACATTTTTGAGGGATTTATTTGGAAACGGTTACAGTTACGGTTCCGGTTCCGGTTCCGGTTGCGGTTCCGGTTACGGTTGCGGTTACGGTTACGGTTACGGTTCCGGTTCCGGTTACGGTTGCGGTTGCGGTTGCGGCTACGGTTACGGTTGCGGTTACGGTTACGGTTACGGTTACGGTTGCGGTTACGGTTACGGTTACGGTTGCGGTTGCGGTTACGGTTACGGTTACGGTTACGGTTACGGTTACGGTTACGGTTACGGTTGCGGCCGTTAACGTCCCAAAATATAAACGATTGGTCCTTGGATGATGACGAATCAACACTGAAAATTTCATGCAATTTGGGTTTGTAGTTTTTTGCGAACAGTTGGTAAAATGTATACATAAGTACATACAAACCAATGAATCAATAAATGAATACATGCAGACAAACACAAAATCCTCTGTGGCAACTTAATTTGTCACCTGACTTTCAGAGGAAATAACCGACACACATCAACGATCAACGTGTAGATTCACGTAGAAAAGCCCTGGAGTTTGGATTGGATCCACTTAAAGCAGCTAAATACCTGAAAAAAGCCGACTGTGTTACACAGTATGAGTGTTTTAAACATTTAGACTCGTGTCTCAGAGATGAGCTGAAACTTCATGGTCAGATGTTCTACATACTGTATGTCACACACTGTTAGGAAATAAACAGTACGTATAGATAATAGTCTTAGATCCAGTAATACTGTCTTGTAATCAGATATTTGAGCCACTACTTTAATATGTTTTTGCAAATAAACCAAGAAAAGAAGCAACACATAACCTCGGCACATGGTTTGCACATGGAACATGCTCTTAAACGTACTGTTATTGGTGAGTAGCGAAAGGTTAGTACTTGTACTCGTAGTTTATAAAAGTGGTTTCAGAGCATTCCAAAATAAAATCCTTTGAGAATATAATGATTGCAGCCAATATTGTAATAATGAAAAATTTCTTTTTCAGCTTTTGTTCCAGTTTACTTTTGAAATATGTGTCGTGGATGATACTGTGCTGATATTCATTCATGTCGGACACACTCTGCAGCACTGCCGCTCAGTTATGGATATTAAAGTATTTCACTGATTTATTACATTACGGTCCATTATAACATGTTGGAAAGACGAAGACATCAGAAGTAACATTTCTAATGAGTTTATAAATCCGTCCTGTAACTCCAGAGGAGTCAAACCTTCAGACTCAGATCATTTCAGTGTTTTCATCATTGGTATTTTTAAAGATACTTTAAGTTTGTAACATTTAAAGTCAACATTAACACCAACACAGGACATTTATATAGAATTAAAGACATTTGTCCCTGAATATATTCAAATTCTCACTTGGACGTCCTAACAATGCTCTGAACGTTACACAGTACATACTGTATACTGTACTCCTGCTGATTACTTGATTGATATTTTGAAAAAAAAGCAAAAATCCCAACATGTGATCATTTTGTAAAGAAGGTTGTCTGAACAAATCCTGAGTAAAGAACGATGCATTTATAGGATGTTTGCGAAGCCACAGGTGATATTTGACTATAGCTTAGAAAAGTCCACAGTCTAAGGTTCAAGTTGTTTGAAAGCGTTTTCTGTGTTGGTGAGAGTGAGAGAGGGCGTCTGCTCCGCTGGAGCGTCTCCAGTCAGGAAGAGACCCTCTTTTACTTCCTGGTTGCTGAACGTCCAGAACGTTTGTGTTTATCTTGTTTGGTGGGACAACTGAAGGATGATGGTTCAGCTGGATGTGAAGTTTCGTTGGACCCTGTACACGCCACAACATTTCAAATGATTTTTTTTGTGTTTTCGTTTCGGCAAAGTTTCACGTTTACACGGCAACATTTTCAAAAAATGTGTCAGTTTACACTGAAACAGCAGAAACGCTGAAAATGATGTAATGAAACCAGACACACAAGCAGCAGAACAATGAGCTCTAAACATTACCAGCTGGAGGACACGGACATTCTAGTGGACAGACCAACAAGTGGGATTGTTATTATGGTGACTGTCAAAATAAAACTACCAAGTTGGATTGTTATTACTGTGACTGTCAAAATAAAACTACCAAGTTGGGTTGTTATTACTGTGACTGTCAAAATAAAACTACCAAGTTGGGTTGTTATTACTGTGACTGTCAAAATAAAACTACCAAGTTGGGTTGTTATTACTGTGACTGTCAAAATAAAACTACCAAGTTGGGTTGTTATTACTGTGACTGTCAAAATAAAACTACCAAGTTGGATTGTTATTACTGTGACTGTCATAATAAAACTACCAAGTTGGATTGTTATTACTGTGACTGTCAAAATAAAACTACCAAATTGGATTGTTTTTATGGTGACTGTCAAAATAAAAGTACCAAGTTGGATTGCTATTACTGTGACTGTCAAAATAAAAGTACCAAGTTGGATTGTTATTACGGTGACTGTCAAAATAAAACTACCAAGTTGGATTGCTATTACTGTGACTGTCAAAATAAAACTACCAAGTTGGATTGTTATTACAGTGACTGTCATAAAAGTATCAAGTCCCAGGAGATAACTGACTGGGAGTCATGACACCATGGGGGAAACTTTGTTCCGATTGGCTCTACTGAGCATGTGCAGAACTAGTTACTAAGGCTGTGATGTGAATGGCCAATTGCAGCGTTTCAGAAAAGCTGCATTTTCCCCGTTTGTACAAAGAGTCACAACATTTTCAAAAAGTTCCACCTTGAGTGCCGTTTTCAAAAAGTTGCTTTCTCAGTGGCTGTGAGCACCGTTGTCGTGTGAACGGGGCCTAATGATCTTGTGCAATGTTGAAAGGAAACACTTGATAAACTAGAGCTACACTCGGTAGAGCAAGACCTTCGCCAAAACCACATTTCTTTGTGGAACCGAGTTAGCATCGCTAACACGATAGCCGTTAGCTCATATCAATACAAGGTAGTTCAGGTAGCTACATCACTGAGCAGGGAGCGTCTCCATGGCAACAGACACTGATCTCCTTTGATCTCCTCCATGAGGTGCCTCTCTCATCCGCTTTGTACGGGACTTTTTTCACAGTTTTTTGGGATTCCTACAGACACACAGACACACACACACACACACACACACACACACACACACACACACACACACACCGAAACAGCAGACATTTGCATTAAAAGATGCACTGAGATGAAAGTAGTTGGATTTTCAGCAATACTGACCTACATGTGCTCGGACAAATTTGTCAAAAGTGCAAAACTACTGTTTCAAAAATAAAGAAACTCTGGAAACAGCACAAAGGTTTGGAGCAGCTGTGGTTTCTGAATATCGCGGTGGAAAATCTGTCAACAGCTCATGCACCTGCTCAGGACGCATCACGTCACTGCTTCAGCCTTCTTCTCATAGTCTTAACTGTTTTACTTAACAGAGATTACACTTCCTGGAACCGCGACAGGAAATCAGAAAACCCTAAAAGTGACTGTGTAAATGAAGAGACTTGCTTCAAACCACTGGCAGTAATCTGAAGCATCACGTCTGCTCCGAGGCTTTTGATTGGGTGCTGGGTTTGAGCTTCAACACGCTCTGTGATCTCGTGAACAAAGAGAGCGAGATCCACTGCGACACATTCGTCTGTGATCGTTGCCAAATTTGCACCTTTGGTCGTGAAGTCTCACAGCTTGGATCTGCTGTTTTAATCTCATGTAATTACCCAGAGGTTGTAATACCTTCAGAGGCCGAGCCTCAGCATCTCCTGCTGCTCACACACTAATCCAAGCTGGGGAACAAACCTCACACTCTTTGGTTCGATTTGTTTTCAGCAGCGGGTGCAGCTTATATAAGCCTCCATTCCTGCACTACGGAACGTTTTGCGACGCGATTTCAAGACTTTCCACGTGTTTTGGGCGTCTGTCATCATGACAACGGCGCTCAGAGTCACTGAAAAATAAATGAACTTTTTGAAAACGACTCCAAGGAGGAAGTTTTCCAAAACACTCCGTCGCCATCTAAACGAGCGAAAACAAGATTTTCTGGAAATGCTTGTTGACAGTAGAAACGCTGCTAATGGTCATGCCCACCTCGGCCGTAGGGACTAGTTCTTCTGCACATGCTCAGTAGCTGGACTCCCAGTCCAAATTCTCCTGGACTTGCTGGTTTTATAGTTGACAGTCACTGTGATAACATTCCAACCTGGTCGTCTTGACATACAAAACTGCTGTTTTTGTCATTTTCCAGCAAAATCTAGTTTAACTGGATCCACAAAAAACGTTTAAGCTTTAAAATGAGGCGAACACAGCTCTTAAAGTTTCATATATAGTTTTTATATCTGACATAACGTGTTTCTTATGTTGCATTTATGAAGTTTCAATTACACTCCAGGATGGTAAATGTGTATGTGTAATGTGTTTATGCATGCAACATCTCGTTTGCACCTATTCTTTATATCTGCAAACCTCTAGTGAATCAGCCTTCTTGGTTTCATTTGGTCAGTTCTCATTTCAACATGCTGCAATGAAGGTCAACTTTACAAGTTGATGGAATTCTCCGACAGGTCTGTTTGACCCACTGGTCAGACATCTGACACCCGTGTGTGTGGGGACAACAGCTTTGTCCTCAGAGACCAGGACAGTGGGACAAATTATTGGAGGAATTAGTTTAAAAACTTCAGTAACTGCTGCAGATTTCACTGCCTAAAGTGGCGACGTTACAGAGAAACATACGTTTATAAAGGGATATTTCCAATGCTGGATCCATGAAACACAAAAGTACAAAGTGTCAGAGGTTATAAGGTTGTCCATGTAGTACTTTACAGTAATATAAATTATGCTAGAAAGGGTGGATTCAGTTGCAGTTTCACCCAGCAGGAGTAGGTTATCCCTGAAACAGTGTTCTGTCGGTGATCCCTGCAGAGGCAGGCGGAGCTGAAATGAAGATTTAAACTCAAACTGTTTGCAGATCCTGATAAGAAGAAGATGAGAGGAAACACGAGCATGTTGATTCTGGCTTCGTTTCATTCTGGGAGATGATGATAAGTTTCCTCCAAACTTCAGCAAACATCTTCTGACATGAAAAAATGTGACATTTTTGAAGGATCTGTGTTTGTTTGTATGTTTCACCTCCCCCCAATGTTGGCCTCGGTTCATTCATTGTGTGAATTGTATGTTTGTTTTATCTCCAGCCCCCCCCCCCCCCCCCCCCCCCGCCCACCACAGTGAATCATAAAAGGTTTCCTAACGTCGGCCACTGATAGTCAGTCATTTATCAGCCAGACTTGGCCTAGAAAACAGGTCACTTCACAGAACCTCGGTTCTGACCCGTTTATGTAAGAGTCCTCTGGCGGCAGCCTGAATCAGCGCTGATCAGAGGCTTCCCCGCCTGGTTTGATCCGTCAGTCGTGCCCTGCCTTTACTTTTGTTTTGGGCAGCAATTAGCAAACATGTTGGCTTAATGCCGTCCATTAGAACCCCGACCGCGGCTTTGAAACATGTCGGCAAAGGAAAAGTTGGTCAAGTGATCAAAGAGCAGAGGGCCTTGGATTGATCTGTTCTCTGTGGCGTGTTCATGACATGACTTGTTGAGGAGCTGAGACTGGGACACAGTCTGATCTAAAGGTCGCCTGAACACTTCATTAGAGACCACGAAGATAAACAACAAACTTTTACATCCTGACAAGAGGTCTTCACTCAGGACGGTTCTGTATTTTCTTTTTACTGGGACTCAGTTCATCTTCTGAATCCCACTGATGCCATCTTGCTCTTCCTTTGTGGCGAAGCCTCCTTGGGCCAGAACCCCAGGTGGATACCGGTGGTCACATGGCCGCCACCACCACAGGCCTCGTTCACACCACCTCACTGGAAACACAACTTTTTGAAAAACGACTTTCAAATGGTGCTTTTCCACCAAAAAGAACCAGGTTCTAGTTCAGGGCCGGTGCCAGAGCCGGTTCTTAAATGAGCTCCACCAAAGAACCGGTTCTTTTTCCACCGTTAACGGATCCAAGTGATTAAAGTTCTCGTTCACATGAAGCCATTAAAAGACTCATTTTATGTCTAAAAACTCCAAGCTTTTATTTACAGTAGTTTGTAGTTTGTTTAGTAGTTCCTGATGAACCAGAAGTCTGGCTTCATTATAAAGAAGTTCTGTGGAGCGTCTCATAGCGGAGCGCCCCCTGCTGCCTCATGCAGACCTCAGCCTGCGGTCAGAACGTGATACAAGACCTGGAGGTGAAGTTAGTTACTATCATGTTATGATGAAAAGCCTGAAAAAAACGACAGTGAAAAACTGCTTCTAGATTCTATATCGATGCAGCTGACTGACAGGAGGAGCTCTGCAGCATCTCGAGAGCCGCCGCTCCACGATCACAGATTAAATAATCTCGTTCCCTCATATCATTAACTTGGGGGAACGACTTATTACCTCGTTCCCACGCATTACTTTTTTTTTTTTTTCTATAACGACTCCAGGGCTCTGTGTTCACTGAAAGCCGGTTCAGCACCTCTTCCTCCTTGTAGGTAGCGATAACTCCAGTGATAACTCCGCCCCCAGCTGATGACATGTCAGATCCACTCTGGCCCCGCTCTGGCCCCGCTCTGGCCCCACTCTGGCCCTGCTCTGGCTCCGCTCTGGCCCCACTCTGGCCCCACTCTGGCCCTGCTCTGGCTCCGCTCTGGCACCGCTCTGGCCCCACTCTGGCCCCACTCTGGCCCTGCTCTGGCTCCGCTCTGGCACCGCTCTGGCCCCACTCTGGCCCCGCTCTGGCCCCACTCTGGCCCCACTCTGGCCCTGCTCTGGCTCCGCTCTGGCACCGCTCTGGCCCCACTCTGGCCCCGCTCTGGCTCCGCTCTGGCACCGCTCTGGCCCCACTCTGGCCCCGCTCTGGCACCGCTCTGGCCCCGCTCTGGCAACGCTCTGGCCCCGCTCTGGCCCCACTCTGGCCCAGCAACAGAGTGGAGCCAGCGTAGCACCAGTTTAGCCCCTGATAGGCCGTTGCTTTGGCAGTGGAAAGACAAAGAACTGGTGCTAAGGCTGGTCCTGGACCCGAACTAGAACCTGGTTCTTTCTGGTGGAAAAGCCTCCCAGGTGGAACTTTTGGAAAACACTCAGAGTCTGTCTCCCTAGAAACCCAACTTTTCTGAAATGCTGCTCCTGCACCACGGCTGCAGTGAATAGTTGTGCACATGCCCAGTAACAAGGTTTTCTTCCGTGGTGTCATGACTCCCAGTCCAGTTTCTTCTGGGACTTGGTAATTTTATAAATGAGACTCACCATAATAAGAATCCAGAACATTTTCAAAACGCTGCTGTGTAAACATGAAAAAAACACAAAAATGATGATTTTCTTCACTGAACCATTGTGGTTTAAACCGGGCCGTTCTGTATGCGCAAATGGATGATTGGATCACTGAAAAACGCTGAGACTGCAGAAAATGAAAAACAAAATATCATATCCACGTTATTTATTCATGAAGGTTTTTGCTGTGGGTGCCATCGACCACATAACCTGCTTCTGTCTGCAGATGGCTGACATCATGCCAAAGATGTCTCATCTGACCACTAACAAAGACCCATTGTTATCTAACTAAATACTAAATAAAGTGTTGGATTTTGATCCTTTACTTCAGATGATCAGTCAATTCTGCTCATGTCCTGTGGACAGTCCCTCTCCTCACTCTGGGGAGTCTCTCGAGACATTTAAAAGAACTGAAGCTTATGTTCACTTCACTTCAGGACGGGTTTACAATCCTAAAGTTGATCTGAAGAAGATAAGAAAGATGAAGCACCAATGACAGATTAACATTTCAAAATGTCTCCTAAAATGGAAATGAGGTTGCTGCCATAAACAAGAACAACATAATGCGAGATTGTTGAGTCAGCACTTTATTTCAGGTATGTAAACACCAGAAATAGCTTAATATCCATCCATCCATCCATCCATCCATCCATCCATCCATCCATCCATCCATCCATCCAGAGATGCTTCCCAGGGAATATTTCAGAAGATCTCTTGACCACAGAGGCTCTTAACGTTATTACCCTACCTGTCAATGAAAGTTTAGTGACAAACTTATGTTTTGGTATGTATGTATGTATGTATGTATGTATGTATGTATGTATGTATGTATGTATGTATGTATGTATGTATGTATGTATGTATGTATGTATGTTACCAACTTTTCTCAATAACTACTCACCCAAATTGCAGGAAATTTCCAGGAATGATTTGTCATCTTCCAAGGATCATCCTTTAGCTTGTGGGACGTTAACGGCTAGTCGTTTCTGAGTAAATCCCCCAAAACTATGAAAAACTGTCCCAAACAAAGCAGGTGAGAGAGGCACCTCATGGAGGAGATCAAAGGGGATCAGCGTCCGTTGCCATGGAGACGCTCCCTGCTCAGTGTTACACAGTGATGTAGCTCCCTGACAGGCTAATTAGCATCGATATGAGCTAATAGCTATCATGCTAGCGATGCTAACTTGGTTCCACAAACAAATGTGGCGTTGGCGAAGGTTTGCGCTCTACCGAGTGTAGCTCTAGCTACTGGTGAATCCAGTCCGTAAATATTGTGTGACGCCACATAAATCTTATGATCTCAGGTAAAAAGGCCTTTAAACATTCGGGGAACTTCCCCCAAGAAACAGAACTGCTGGTCGGTAGGGTCCATTAATGAATGTGCAGATTTCTTTGTGTTTCAGATCTTTTTTATTTTAGATGTGTTGCTGCCATCAAATTCAAAATGAGCTAATATGTTTAAAGAAATGACAAAACATCTCAGTTTCAACATTTCTTGTCTTTCTTAATATTGATCAGTATCCCAATCTTTTGGGGAAATTGGAGTTGAAGTTATCCGAATGAGGATTTAGGCAACATTAAATCATATCTTGTTGAATAAACTTTAACCTTTTATATGGCACAAAGAAATGAGCCATTAAACATTTAACCATGCGGAGGAGCAATATTTCTATCCAGATTTTAACATATTAAAAAACACACCATTATGTCATTTACACAACCAAAGTTTTCACAAAGTGGTGAGAAACTGACACGTATTTCAACATTTCTGGTTTAAAAAACCTCTAAAGGGGCTGAGGCCCTCTACTTTAAGATAGAGTATGTATTATTGAACACTGCTATCCTACAATACAAACTGATATTTACAAAAAAGTAGAGTAAATACGATCATCTTGCAGTTTGACCTGCAGTAGTTTTGTGTGTACAGTGGACACAGTGATGTTCTAAGACGACACAAAGTGATGCACAAATTACCAAACATGCACAAAATAGGGTTAAAAGAAAACTACATTTAACATATTCTAAATCTATTAACTTGGTTAAACTTCAGTTAGCAAACTTAATAATGTTTTTAAGCCATAAAAGGTTGTGAATTATTTCAAGTTAAACCAGCAAGTTTGGATAAATGTTCTCAAAATTGGCGTCTCAAATGAAATTTTCCACAAATGAAACCAGAATGCGGCACTATCAGCAGCCACCTTCAACGTGAACCAAAGCTTTATTTATAGCAAACAGTTCCAGCACGTGTTGGAATTCCTGTGTGGATTTCAGTAAAAGCCCCTTAAAGAAAGATTTGATAGTGAAGTGTTGTAACGCGAGGCCGCGACACAGAACTACTGATTCATTTCCCAGAGGGCAGATGTGGCGTGAAGTGAAGTGGCTGAACTGAAGGACTCCTCAGACAAACAAAAGACACCTGCAGCCGTGAGGAGGACGCACAGCCCCGCCGAGGGAACATCCAGTCTCATCTGAGCACCTGATCGCACTGGAAATGTCAACTTTTAAGCTCGTCTTGCATCTTCAAGGAACTTTCTGTCTGTTCCTGCGCTGATTATAAGAACAAGCTCCAGACTTAAAGTTGATGAATATTTTCCAACAGATATCTTCACCCTGGCTATTCAAACCTCTGCCTAACCATCTGCTCCTTTATCCACAATGTTGTGCCGTTGACAGTCAACCTGCTGGCCACATGCAGCCTGAAGGCTTTACTGCAGGAACATGAATGTAAAGGAGCCGAACAACTTAGGAAGCTTTTTAAAAACATTCTTATTGAATAAAACTTCCCTACTTAATAGTTTTTCATGTGGTCTTCTCTAAAGAAAAAAAAAATAAAGAACAATAAGTTGCCCACCTCTGGTCCCGGGGCTTTTTCAAAGAGAATTCAAGTCCCAATAATTGCCACTCATTGCTGCCCCCTGGTGAAGCTCACGTGCAGCACCTCCTGATGAGAGCGTCTGTCAACTTGCTTCCCATGAAAATTCAGAGGAGCATTCATCTTGGGCAGCAAAAACAAACTCCATGTTGCACTTGTGTTATACAACTGAGCTGCAGAATCCAGCAGGGATCATTTTCCCACTGGCCTGCCCGCCTGCCTCCCCTCCTCTGGCCTGCCTCCCCTCCTCTGGCCTGCCCGCCTGCCTCCCCTCCTCTGGCCTGCCTCCCCTCCTCTGGCCTGCCTCCCCTCCTCTGGCCTGCCCGCCTGCCTCCCCTCCTCTGGCCTGCCTCCCCTCCTCTGGCCTGCCCGCCAGCCTCCCCTCCTCTGGCCTGCCTCCCCTGCCTCCCCTCCTCTGGCCTGCCTCCCCTCCTCTGGCCTGCCCGCCAGCCTCCCCTCCACTGGCCAGCCTCCCCTCCTCTGGCCTGCCCGCCAGCCTCCCCTCCACTGGCCTGCCTCCCCTCCTCTGGCCTGCCCGCCAGCCTCCCCTCCTCTGGCCTGCCTCCCCTGCCTCCCCTCCTCTGGCCTGCCTCCCCTCCTCTGGCCTGCCTCCCCTCCTCTGGCCTGCCCGCCAGCCTCCCCTCCTCTGGCCTGCCCGCCAGCCTCCCCTCCACTGGCCAGCCTCCCCTCCTCTGGCCTGCCCGCCAGCCTCCCCTCCACTGGCCTGCCTCCCCTCCTCTGGCCTGCCCGCCAGCCTCCCCTCCTCTGGCCTGCCTCCCCTGCCTCCCCTCCTCTGGCCTGCCTCCCCTCCTCTGGCCTGCCTCCCCTGCCTCCCCTCCTCTGGCCTGCCTCCCCTCCTCTGGCCTGCCCGCCAGCCTCCCCTCCTCTGGCCTGCCCGCCAGCCTCCCCTCCACTGGCCAGCCTCCCCTCCACTGGCCTGCCTCCCCTCCTCTGGCCTGCCCGCCAGCCTCCCCTCCACTGGCCTGCCTCCCCTCCTCTGGCCTGCCCGCCAGCCTCCCCTCCTCTGGCCCGTTTGGGACGGGGTGCAGATGGGTTTGTTTGAACGTCTTGTTGTCTCGGCCCAGTTTGTTTGGCATGGCTGCACACCAGGGCCAGGGAGTGTGTGTGAGTGTGTGTGTGTGTGTGTGAGTGTGTGTGTGTGTGTGTGTGTGTGTGTGTGTGTGTGTGTGTGTGTGTGTGTGTGTGTGTGTGTGTGTGTGTGTGTGTGTGTGTGTGTGTGTGTGTGTGTGTGTGTGTGTGTGTGTGTGTGTGTGTGTGTGTGAGGAGAGAGCCAAAGGGACAGTGCTGTGGACAAACCAGGGATTGAATTTCATGGTGGGAAAAAGAGGGAAAGGAGCCGATCATCTATTTTTAGAAAAACTGATGATAGATAGATAGATAGATAGATAGATCGATTGATAGACAGATAGACAGATAGATAGATAGATAGACAGATAGATAGATAGATAGATAGATAGATAGATAGATAGATAGATAGATAGATAGATAGATAGATAGATAGATAGATAGATAGATAGATAGATAGATAGATAGATAGATAGATAGATAGATAGATAGATAGATAGATAGATAGATAGATAGATAGATAGACAGATAGAACAAAAGGAGGGTCAAACAGATACCGAACATTACCTGTTGACTAACTATACAATGAGAGTTACTAAAACAAAAGGGCAGCTTCTTCACTAGTTGGCCATTAACTAAAGTTTCAACCAACTAAATTTACTACACCCAAGTGGTAAACTAGAAACAAACAAAAATGCCTGACTAAGTCCAAACAAAGCAGCCGGTACCTTCAAACTGCTGGACAAAGGTTCAAGTGCACTAAAGTTTACCTAAGATTCCAATATTCAAAGATTAGAATGGAGCGGCGGTGAAACGACCGCACAAACTAGTCCACACACACACCAAGGTTGTTCGAGGCAGACTGATCAGACTCCTCCCACATCAGCCGCCACCATGAGTCTGCTGGAGTGGCCTCAGCTGGTGGCGGAGCTCAGCCAATCAGCCGCCGTCCTCCAATCCACACGCTCCACATCAGGACCGGAGGAGGAGGAGGGCGGTGAAGGTAGGTTAGTGTCAAACCACACACACACACACACACACACACACACACACACTCACACACACACACAGAGGCTGGGCCATACAGCCTGTAGGCTGCAACAATAAACTTTCCAGTATTTACCCGTTAATTAGTTTCCATTGCTTGCAGCCATTGTTGTCTACTTGCACATTTTCTTCAACATTGAAGAAAAACTCACAGCTTCCAAGCAACTCACTGCACCATCTAGTGGTACGGAGTGGAATGTCTTGCAGACACGAGGAAGAAAGTTCACAAATTTCTCCTGAAATAACTGACACGATGTTGTTTTTTAGATTTAATATTAGATTAATATTTATATTCTTTTTTAGTGTAAAGAACAAAAGTAAATGTTACACTATGTGGTTTTGTACTGTAAGGGACGATACTGAAATACTGTCTTAAATAGTGCTCTGCAGGTTAATTTTGATAATTTCCTAATTGCTCTGAAGAAGAGGTTAATGTAACCACAAAGACATGTCCGACCAAATATTCATGTTGACAGAGAAAGTTGTTTTTGTTGTGTTTTTTTTTAACTCCTGAGAGGTTTCAATTAAGAGTGAAAGATGTTAGTGACAGCTATTTCCATTATGTTGGTGGTTGGTCCTCCAACTTCTACTCTTTGTTCCTCACCTCTTTAAAAGATTACCTGGATTTGCTCATGACTTTATAACAACACAGACTGTCCATCGTAGACGACTATGGGCAAAATCAACAAAGACAGGTCGTCTCTCAAAGATTATCACAACTATGGGCTAATTAACTAATTAATCTCATACACATGGGTTTAATGTGTGGGAAGGATTTTGACCAACGAGACAAAATGGAGGAAATAAACTACAGAAAATATCTACATGAGACATCAGCATTCCTGGAGGCAAGTCTGTCAGGCCCCGTTTCCACGACAACGTTTCACCTGACAACACCTAATCCGCTAAAAAAAAGGAGTGCGTTTCCACTGCAGCAGCGGACACAGAGACAACGATGTAGTTAGTCTGCCGGGCCACTGGAGGGCGCTGTTGCTTGATTCTGCAATGAAACTACACAGACGTGTGCAGAGAACAAAACACTATAAAGGTGAAGAAAATGGAGAGAACCTGACATCCGTATGGACTGATGACACAGTGGTACCACTACGGGTCGTACCACTACGGGTCGTACCACTACGGGTCGTACCACTACGGGTCGTACCACTACGGGCCGTACCACTATGGGTCGTACCACTACGGGTCGTACCACTACGGGTCGTACCACTACGGGTCGTACCACTACGGGCCGTACCACTATGGGTCGTACCACTACGGGCCGTACCACTACGGGTCGTACCACTACAGGCCGTACCACTACGGGTCGTACCACTACGGGTCGTACCACAGGCTCTGTAGCCTCCATCAGTCTCTGCAGGAGGGATTTGTGGCCGTGAAAGAATCTTTCCACATTACAATAAGTTCTAAAGAAAATAAAAAATCGGTTCATGAAATAGATATTAGATAACAGCTCATTATTTTTCTTTTTATTTCATGAATTCCAGTGGAAACATCCCCCAGTCTGATTTCTTCACAAAGTAAAACCCGTTCCACTGTTCCAGTTGACTTACGGTGCAGTTCTGTGCCTTCCTTCAGGGATCTCTACCAAGGTGGATACTTGTTGAATGAGGATTGGAGTCCTGTCCTATGTCGTGGTATTAAAAAAACTAATATTGGCTGTGAATGCTGGGTGCACGTTCGCCTTGCTCCCATTATGCTTTCATACCACAGTAACTGTCATGTTTCAGGTAGTTTGTGGTCTCATCCTTCCTGTGTGCTGCTCTCTGTGCAGACTAACCAGCTCCCTTCAGTGCAGTACTGCAAACCTACTAGAGATATCAATGCAAAAATACCTTGATTACGTAGATTTAAGGATCAATATTTATACCCTGCATGCTAATTTCAGGTGAAACGTGTTCTTGAAACAGAACGAAATGCATCAACCTATTCATAGGAACTGCAGTAAGTTGTTCTTCGCTGATAGTGACGGATGTGAGGGTGGAGTTTCCTCTGAACAAAGCAACAAATGCATTGGTGAAATATGTGGAATAAAACTAAAGAAGACACTAAAAAGGTTGCTGTTGAAACTATTATTAATCTACTCACTGTACAAAAGTCTTCTTTTGTTGTATTTTCCTCCAAATGGTGTAATAATGTTCCATATCACTACACAGACGATAAAAGTCACGAGCCAAACTCACAATATCTGTTCTATAACCTGCAAATTAGTGAAATGCATTGGCACTTCTGTTGGCAGCTCTGATTGTACAGCAGACTGAAAGTGAGTAAATTAAACTGCATTAACAAAAGTAGAAAATGATGCTAATTGTGTCTGCTGTGGGAAAACCCCTGGGCGTGCTGTCTGACTCACCTCAGTCCACACACAGGACAAGTGTTCCCAGGTGGACAATTATAGCCTCATAAATCTTTAAATGACACTGAGTCTTTCTCTTGCTGCAAAGAGGAACGAGCAAATTAAAAAAAGAAAAAGTCAGTATTTATTTGAATACAGACCCCACCCCCAAAAAACCCCCCAAAAAACCCGAAATAGATAATATTCTCTACTGAAACCGAAGAACCATGTCTTGGGTTTCTGAGTTTCCTTCTCTTCACAAGAAGTTACTGGTGTCATGTTGGAACCGTTAAAGCCGATGGTACTATGAGACAAGTCCTCACAGTTTTAGCTGTTCAGCTTGACGTATTTCCACACACGTTTACTTCTGTTTAAATATTTGAAGTCATTCACTGATTAACTGAATGTATGTATTGTACCATTACGGCTGTGCTGTAATCAGCGTGCGCAGCCACTGGGAGCGCTGTTCAGCATAAAGTCACAGTCTCACATATACTGTAAGTGTGGAGCCATTTTCTTCTAGAATATTTTTAGTGCTAATTAATATGATATGCAGTCATTAAACAGCTTCATACAACTTTAATAGCGAGCGCATGCTGCATATCTGGTAAACAATTTGTTTTCTTTAACGTCTATCTGCTGTTTGTCCTTCAGTGATGTCATGACAGTGTTTTGGCAGAGTTATCTAAGTATCTGAGTTCATTCTTACTTGATGTCACCTGCTACCATGAGAGCGAGGAACAAAAAGCAACCTTAAAAGCAGCTTTGCTCCACAGTAATACTGAGTGCACGGACCAAAGCACAGCTTAAACGTATAAGCACTTGTTATTCGTCTGTGTCTGCTGCCTGAAACCGTATCCTCCAGTGATGTCATGGCGATGATGTCTGCGTTTGGAGGTCACAAATTTGATAACAGGAAGCTCGAGTTACTGTGGCTGCGTCGCTTGCAAGGCCATTTAGCGACACTCTGATGATAAATCACTATCAAGCTCCATTGTGGGAGATTCAGAGGAAATATCCCAGCTTGTGCTGCTTCCATTCGGACCCGTCACTCTCTGTTGGTTCCAGGTCACACTATTTACATCAGTGTAGAAATGATGCAGCATATTTTCTCAATTTGCAATGAATGGCAGTGGTACTGTCGCAGGATCAATAACAGAAATGAGCAATTTCCAAACAAACAGGTTAATTTGCAGGTTACTAGTACGAATGGGTATTCAACGAGTATTTCAGGATGGCTGTGTCTTCAGCACATAACTATGTTTGGAAATTGTGGAGCGATTTCAGAAAAAAGCCCATTTACAAAAAGCTTTGCGAACATTAGCCGGGTTGTATACTTTCCATTTGACACGTGGTTATTGTCTCACAACACAAGGCGCATATCAGGTGTTGTGAGTCAAAACACAGTGTTGCAGCTCAGGTGGTTGAGCAGTTTACTGTACACAGTGTTCTGATACATCTGTATGGAACATGGAGGAAGTGCAGTTACACCACAGACAGACTGACGGGACAGAACGCTTCGTCTCAGCTGAGGTGACGTTAACTGCTGGTTAAATATCCCAGTGAAGATCAGCACCCTGCATGGGCCCTCTAACCCGGGGGTGTCAAACTCCCCTGGGGGGCCGAGCCCTTCATGTTTTCCACGTCTCTCTGCTTCAACACGGCTGAAGGCAGTGAGCAGCTGGTTATCAGGCTCTCTGATGAACCATCAGGACATTCAGGTGTGATGAAGAAGGGAGACATGGATGACATGAAGGGCTGCAGTCCTCCAGGACCTGAGTTTGACACCCCTGCATCTAACCAGTTCCTTGTGCCGGGTAGACGACAGGAAGTCACATGGTTGCTGCATCCTGCAGAGAGTGGCTCTGTGGTCTGAATGCACTGCAGAGCACAGAATCAGTGACAGGACGCCGACCCGCCTGCTGATACTCAAAATAACAGGTGTCAGAAAATCTGAAAAATCAGAAGACCGCCGTGCCAATATGCAAAAACCAAATCACTTTAGCTTGCACAAGCTTTCTTACGGAGTAGTCTGTACTTCTGTCTCAGGCTTAATATACTGTGTGCTCATCTATCAGTGATAAAGCAGTGGGTCAGGTTCTGCAATAAGTAACAGACAAACGTTTCTTAAATTAAACACAGCCTCTTGAGGTGTAAATGGAAATGAGCTAGAGCACCGTGACACACAAATCAGTTTCTATCGTCGCAGGCTGAGTACAAATAGATGTCTTAACTTTCACTTTCAATGCAAAAGAATGAAACTGGCACCTGTCTACAAATGTATTGGACTGTCTACTGATTAGCTGACTGTGTATTTTAATGCAGAATTTAATCAAATTTAAAAAATAGCTGCTTTGTACCTGGTAATAAATGTATAAAGTAGAATAGAACAGAATGTGAAAATACAGGAAATCCAGTAATTAACTAGACTTCAGTGTGGATGGGATGGATTTTATCCTCCTCTGCTGGAGAACGTGGGATACATAGAACAGTAAGGTCATAGTGTATTGGCCGACTACACAATATTAAGAAGGTGGTGATGATGTTATGATGGGTTCAGCCTGATAACCAAAGGGGGCTGTGTTTAGCTGATGGATGGATGGATGGATGGATGGATGGATGGATGGATGGATGGATGGATGGATGGATGGAAGGATGGATGGATGGATGGATGGATGGATGGATGGATGGATGGATGGATGGATGGATGGATGGATGGATGGATGGAAGGATGGATGGATGGATGGATGGATGGATGGATGGATGGAAGGATGGATGGATGGATGGAAGGATGGATGCTATGTATTATTTCTAAGAAGTCAGCAATGAGGAAATGAGGAAAACCGTAAACTCCAGTGTCTGATGAGGCAGATATGTGATGGGTAACCAATCCAAACAGGTTTCTGAGGCGAGAATAAAGGAGCGTTTCATGGTCTTCCTATTATGACAACAGAAGTAGAAGCATAAGGAGTGTGTTTCACAGACTGCTGGTTTATCGTGCAGTACAGTGTGCAGCCTTGTCCAGAGGGAAGACTCAGAGCAGCTGCTCGAGGGTCTGAAAATACAGTTAACCATAAGAATCGATACCACAGTGGTGATCTGAGCATGACTCCCTGGAAAACTCAACACATTCACAAACGGACTTGGACATATTATCTCTGGGTGACACAGTCTGTGGTGTTTATCAAAGAGCAGCTCTCGCCCAGCCCTCCTGGAGTCACAGATAACTGAGAGGAGAGTCTTTCACCGAGCGTCAGGAAAACAAAGCTCTTCAACAAGATATTTGACATCTCGTGCTCGGGATTGTTTGCAACCAGAGACTGATGAGCACGTTGGGTCAAAGGTCAGAGCGCAGGAAGCCTTG
Organism: Lipophrys pholis; assembly: GCF_963383615.2. NCBI lineage: Eukaryota > Metazoa > Chordata > Actinopteri > Blenniiformes > Blenniidae > Lipophrys > Lipophrys pholis. The sequence goes on along the minus strand of NC_137644.1, from coordinate 2,362,367 downwards.
GAATTCTCTGGAGGCCGCGATGGCGTTTACAGCCAAGGACAGGCCACGAGGATGTGAGGTGGTCCCTCACATCCCACCGACCTGCTATCTGCACATTCAAACGGACAGCCAAGAATGCATCTTTATTTTAACTCCTGGTCTTCACTGTTTCCAGGTTCTTCACTGACGACCTCAGCTCACTACGGCGGGCTGCAGCCAGGTGGGATGATGGGAAATGATTTGGCAGCAGACACATAGTTCAAGGCAGCACAAGCAGCTTGCCAAAGCTGTTGCAGTAGCATTTTATGTTTCTTGGGGCTGCAAAGGGATGTTTTCTATTAACATAAGTAATTTGGAGGGTTTGGGCTTTAAGAAAACTAAAGATTGAGACTCAGTTAATCGCGAGATTGCAGTTTTGGCTTGAACCGTGCTGTCGAATCTCTGCTTGTTTCCAACTCTTTGCTCTCCTGAACAAAACACGGGAGGAGCTGATCTCTCATCAATATCCAATCAATGATGACGTAACCACTGGTGACGTCACCAAGGTCCATTTCCTTAACAATGCATCTGTTAGTGCAGAGTAAGTCAACTTTGATGTTTCACACAGGAGAAATAGAGGCAAACAAAATGGGTTTAGGGAGTTTGACAAAGAACATATTGCTGTTTGATGGGATGCTCCTGGTCTGCAGTGGCCTGTACCTACAGTATCAGGGACTTAATGATGGATGTGGGGAGTGAAGATGGACCAACGGCTGCAGACCTTAATGCTGGTTCTGATCGCAATACGTAAGAATATACAGTGCACCTTGTTGTGCATAGAGCTGCTTATGCTGCAAAGTAACGTAGTGGATTTCATTCTCACTCCACAGCAAGAAATTTGAGTCTCGTCAAAGCTCAGAGCTTTTCTATGTGGAATTTGCATGTTCTCCCAGTGCATACATCTTTTCTGAAGCCCCGTTTACACGACAACGAATTCGAGTGTATCAGCAAAACTTTCTTCACTTTTGGGGGGTCCGTTTACACGACACCAGTGTTCTGATCCACTGTATCCTGAAGTTTTTAATCCGGCTCTCAAGGTGGAAAGATTCTTTCATGGTGCAAATCCCTCCTGCAGAGACTGATGGAGGCTACAGAGCCTGTTACTGCTCATCTCCCCCTCCCTCCTGCTCTCCAGTTGTAAACCAACATGGCGGCCGCGTAGTGGTACGACCCGTAGCGGTACGACCCGTAGCGATACGACCCGTAGCGGTACGACCCGTAGCGATACGACCCGTAGCGGTACGACCCGTAGCGGTACGACCCGTAGTGGTACGACCCGTAGTGGTACGACCCGCGGTCCATATTCTAGTTTTATGGTCCAGATCAGTAGTTTAATAGTTGAGACTCTCCCTGATATCATCCGGTTCCTCATCAGTCCACTAGGATGTCAGGTTCTCTCCATTTTCTTCACCTTTATAGTGTTTTGTTCTCTGCACACGTCTGTGTAGTTTCATTACAAAATCAAGCAACAGCGCCCTCCAGTGGCCCGGCAGACTAACTACATCGTTGTCTCTGTGTCCGCTGCTGCAGTGGAAACACACTTCTTTTTTTTTTAGCAGATTAGGTGTTGTCACATGAAACGTTGTCGTGTAAACAGGGCCTGAGTTCTCCTTGCAGAATTTAAAAACATTCATTAAGGTTAATTGGCGACTTTCTGCTCCCAACAGAAGACTTCAGGGCCGCCGCCTCCTTTAGTGTGCGAATGCGTGTGCTTTATGAATGGGTGAATGTGAGCGCCTTGGGACTGCTCAAGCAGTTGAAAAGCACTATAGAAGTGAAATCATTTATCATTTACCATTGTGTTGGTGTGAATATGAACATGTGGTTGTTTGTCTCTCTGTTTTTGTCTTATGATGGATGACTGGTGACTTCTTAAGGATGAGCTTCAGCTGGGACCTCGTCTCAATCCTGAGTTTGATGTGTGTGCGTGTGTGTGTGTGTGTGTGTGTGTGTGTGTGTGTGTGTGTGTGTGTGTGTGTGTGTGTGTGTGTGTGTGTGTAAGCTAACACATGAGCCAGGATGCAGTTTGGGAAGAAGGGAAACCTGTGGAAGCAGTGTAATACTTTCAGAAATGTCCCAGGAACCTTGACTCCTGCCATCCATGTAATGTGCCACCTGCCTTACGTTGTTGCAGACTATGCATATCGTTTAAAAGACTATTACCTGATAAAAGTGTCTTTTTTCAGCAATATAAGGAAGTGAAATATTTAGGAATGTATTGAGGTGTTGACCTTCCCTCAGGACTCATACTTGCTGAGCATTTGTGGGATGTGTAACTCTAAAAATAGTCATACAGGTCCAACCGTGTGGCTTTAAAAGCTAAAAAATATCTGCTGGTAAGATCTTGGTACCAAAAATCACAGCACACATACAGAGGTCTCGTGGAGTCCATGCCCCGATGGGTCAGGGCTGCTTTGGTACCAAAAGCAGGACCGACACAATGTTGAGTCAAAAAGTTAAAACTGATCTACATCACAACTAAAGTGGAACCAATCATGTTTGTTGTATATTTGACACACATTGCAATTGTCCTCAACAAATTCCCATAAACCAGTTTATACTTGAGGTTAAACCTCTTTGCATGATTTAATGGCTTTGTGTGCGTGTGCATGTGCGTGTGTGTGCGTGTGCATGTGTGTGTGTGCGTGTGTGCGCGTGTAACATTAAGGTAAACTTCATAATGTATTCACACCTCTACTACTACTTCCAGTAGTTGAATGTGTGAGGGTAGCCCTAAGCCTGTTTGTTAGGAGAAAAGAATTAAAGGTCTTTTTTTTTCAATTAGTGATCAAAAAGACACAGAACGCCTTCTTTCCTATTCTTTATCTCAACTCCAAAGATGACTGTGTTTGCTATCAGCCATCATCATGAACACATCTCAGCCTCTGACAACGTTTTGAAGTGAAAACAGAAAACTTTACTTTGTTACTTTGTTTGTTTACTTGTTTTGTGTGTCCGTTTACATGACAACGATGCTTGAAGTTATTGACAACGCAACTTTATGCAAGCTGCTTCCAAGATGGAACTTTTCTGTAATGCTGCTGCTACTGCACATGTGCACAACAGCCATAGCAAATCATTCTGTACAGGCGTGAGAAACACAATAACAACACTGGATGGAATCCAGAGTGGCATAACTCCCAGTCCATATTCTCTTATTATCTGTCCATATAAATGTCTGTGTACTCGCCATTGTTAACGTTTATATCATATTATTCTCTGCGTTCATGTATGTGTGGTTTCATTACGAAAGCAACCAACAGCGGCAACTCGTGGCCTCACATGCTAACTACATTGCTTTCAGTGTTTCTGTGTAAATGGACATTGTTTTCAAAACATGGACATGTAAACGTAAAACTCTGCTGAAACGAAAATGCAAAGATTACGGGTTTTCACTTGAAATGTTGTCACATAAACAGGGCCTGTGTTAGTAAATAAAGAAACCTTTGTTTCCTTGTTTATAAATAACATCTATTCTTATTATGATTACTATGATTATTATGATTATTATTAATATTTTTATGCTGATGGTGATGATTAATATTATTATTGCTGCCTTTGTGTCCTTGGCAGCATTTAATTTTATTATTGTTCTGGCATTTTTTTTCTGTTGCGTAACTAGTCCCGCACCGTTGGGAGCACAGACATAAAAAGCACATAAAAATGTGCGGAACGTTCGCGATTAGATTGATCCAAACTTTTGTTAAGGACTCGCCAAACTGTTTCTGAATGATTCCAAAGAAACTGTGAAAAAATGTCCCATTCCAAAGTGGATGGAAAAGGCGCCTCATGGAGGTGATCACAGGAGATCAGCGTCCGTTGAGAGCAAGGACAAAAAAAGCAAAAAAAATCTAAATGTGCAGAACGTTCGGTAATACGTTGTACGACTTTAGTTAACGATTTGGTTAATCTTTTGTGAAAAAATCACAAAAATCTGCTAAAAAAAATGACCCATACAAAGCAGATGGAAGAGAGGCCTCATGGAGATGAATGGAGATCAAAGAGGCCCAGAGGAGATCAGCTCTGATGCCAGGGAGACGTTGACAGCAAAGGAGAGGCAGGCACACATTTTCTCTGGAATTTTCTAGTTATTATTATTAGTTAACAGGACCGTAAAAACATATTTATAAAAAAATGGAAAACAAAATGTAAATATTGATATATTATCAATGAGTAGACAAGATAGAATCTATCGAAAAACAGATAAAAGTGGAATTTTAAGTGTTAATACTCTGGATGTGACCCCCTGCAGGAGCTTTATTTACACTTTAAACGACTTTTTCAGAGTCTATCTTTTTGTGGGTCCCTCCAGGACCGCCTCTGTGGAGCTTTCAGCGGTTTTTTTTTTTTTATCGCTTTTGGTGAGAGTTTTGGGCCCTCGGCCGGTGTGGCTCCCCACACGGGACATTCTTCGCCGGGCGGCCCCTCCCTGGAAGTCCCTCAGTGCGCAGACTCCGGCTGTCCGCTGTCAGGGCCGGGCACACTGACAGTATGGCGGCAGGGTGCAGCTGGAAGGATGCTACTGTCGCCCGTGATGTGTCTGTCGCCGGTAGGACGTGAATGGACTATCGACGGCGAAACCACCAGAGGAATTAGCGAGAAAGGCTCGTCGCCGTGAGCTCCGCCATGGCCCGGCTCGCAGACTACTTCGTCGTGGTCGGTTACGACCTCGACAAGCGAGGTGGGTGCTCGGGTTAGCCCGCTCCGCTAGCTGCAGCCTCAGTGGGTGAGCGGGAGGCGGGGAGGGAGGCGGGGACTGGCCGGCTTGCCGCTCTCAGCTGAGCTGCGTAAGGCGCTGTCAGCCGCCTGCGAGCCGTCAAATCGAGGCCGGGGACGCGCAGGCCCCACGGGATTAGTGAACTTGAAAGAGGGGCTCTCTGCTGGTGTCACCCTTTTCTGCTTTGGGAGCACACTGAACGGACGCTTGGCGCACAGCCCTCAACCTTTTAAACACATTTTATCTTCAGGAAAATGAAGAATTTCTCCGTGTTGACAGCAAACTTGGGCTAACTTCAGCAACGAGCAGCTAGTAGCCGGGCTAGCGGAGGGGAGGGGGAGGGGGGGGGGGGTTGCTGGCTGTTGGCTGTTTGGCTGGCTGTTGGCTGTTTGGTTGGCCGTGACCTAAGACGGATTTATCCACTCGTTTCTATGTTTTATCTTCCGTGGTCCTGGTGTGCTTTGTTAGCGACATGTCCCGGCAGGGTCCGGAGCAGGGGCAGCCCGGGGAACGCCAGTGTTGTGGCTGCAGGGTGCAGAGCGGCAGCTTGGGACAGGCAGACGGCGACAGCCCGGCTGATCTCCACCTGGACTTCATTTAAAGCGTCTCTTTAAAAGTGCAGGTCGCTGCTTCGCCCAGTCCGAGAAGCTGATTGTTTTCCTTGCGTTTTGTGCGGATTAACCCAGATGGCTTTGCCCCTCCCTTGAGCCCCCTTGGACCGGAGCTGCGGTAGTTGGGACAGGGTTTGGACCGTTATCTGAGCCCCCCTCCTCCCCCCTTTAGCCTGAGCCTTGGCCTAGATCTGTGCAGTATAATGGCCCGTTTAATCATGAAATATTCAACTCTCCTATCCGGGGAAAGTGTGCAACTTGTTACATACCTTAGCCTTTTTTTATTCAGAGTGGATTTTTGCCCCATGATTTATTCAGAGGAGGCAAATTGTGACACGGAAAGCCCCGTGCTGCAGCTTTTACCCTGATCATGCAAGAGTAACAGTACATCACTCTCCTATTTACATTGCATGATTGCACTTATTGCATCTTTTCTCCTCCCTCTCTTTTCAGTAGGTGGGGGTGTGAATACAGGATGTTATAACGTGGACGCTGCAAACGCTGCAGAAACACTCCTTCCTGTTCTGCCTTGAATGCAGCTTGGTGCAGAACAGGCTTGTAAAAAAGCATCTGGGAACCAGACATAAAGCCTCGATGGCTTTAATGGATCAAGGCTCCCATTGCTCGTAAAAGCCACACACTTAAGAGTGATGATGAGTGGTGGGCCCTCGTCTTCTGCTCGCTCCATGCTGAGTTTATTGTAAACATTCCCTTTGCGGAATCTTTCTTATGACTTGTGTCATTGTGGTCATCATATCTTTTCTACAATCTGGTTCTGCAGTTGTATTCTATAATCTCGACTCATTCGTTGCACGTTATTGCCAATATGTAAGTGTTGTGGATGTTTAGTGTTTCTATGTTTTTCCTAGAAGAGTTCATCATCAATCAGTGTTACTACAGAGATGATGTGGATCTTATAGTCTCGCACTCCAGATAAGAGTACATAGATTCTTCACATCAGTAGAAGTACAGATCATTTTTCTTTTTCAAGCTAAAGCAACAACGGAACATACTTTAAACTGTGCTCAATACATTCCAGCGAAGTGTAACTTTTTTCGAAGGATGTCTTTATATAAGTAGGGTCATGCATGGAGAATCTGCTGCGTCTCCTGTTATCTGTGCCCCTCAGACATGTAGCGACTAGTTGTCCGTGTCACTGATATCACCACCAAGGCAAACTTTTCTTCTTGCTGCATTGCTTGCCTGTCCTGGCTTTTGCATCATCTTGTTACCTGTGTGAGCCCTGGTGGATCCAAAGAAGGATTCGCTTCTCCCTGTGTTAGTGTTTAATTTACAACCACTCTGAAGGAGAACCAAAACGTCTCTCCACAGTAACAAATCTGATTTGTAAAGGTAATGAGAAAAAGTGAGAAGCTGTTCGTAGATAAAAAGTCTACCCAAGTACATGAACTGTATGTGTGCCACAAGTTGTGTGCTTGTGTTATCATTTTTTTCCCTTGGCTGTGGTCTGCTGCCACTAGAAAAAGAAAGCGCTTGGCTTCCTGACAAGAACGAGCGGTCCTCGATCCTAAGAATACCAGGAATTCTGCTGTACAGTGGAGTTTCCTCTTGTGTCTAAATATTTCATGCATCCTGTTACTGTGTGTGTGAGTGTGTGCAAGTGGGTGTGTGTGAGTGTGTGTGAGAGAGATTGTCATTGCTTGGTGGAATGCTCGGTAGGCATGGGCACTGACAGGTTTTCAGCAGTGACGTCACTGCTGCTCATCTGCTGTCACCTAGAGAAACTCTGAGCGTGCTGCAGGACAGGCGTCTTCTTTTCAGCTTTTAAAGAGAAACTTTACAGGGCCGATGCGTCCGCTTTGTGGACCAGCAGATGCTTGCCTTGAGGGCAGAGACTCAGCTCTCCCATTCATCGTCTCCCGTTTGTCTCCCGTCAGTGTCAGGTTGCTCACATTGTGCTCAGCCTAGATGTTGGACTCTTGCTCTGCGGCCTGGGGAAGGGTCCACGGTTGCCAGGGAGTGGTCGTCCCAGGCGAAGGGTCTCTTGATGAGCTCGGCTGCGTGTCGCGTCGCCGTGTTTTGACAGCGGTTCCTCCGCTGCGTGGAGAAGCCAGTAGCCAATGGGATTAACAGTGCGAGGCCCAAACAGGAAACCGGAGAGAGGGCCTGAGGGAGACTTGTGTTTAGAGTGAGAATCCAGATTGTCCCTCCCATGCATGTCTGAAAACCAGGAAAGGGCCGTGTTGGGTTTATGTGCGAGGCGGTCTCATTCAGGATAGCGACACACACACACACACACACACACACACACACACACACACACACACACACACACACACACACACACACACACACACACACACACACACACACACACACACACTCTATTGTGGCTTCGTTCGGTGCCTCTGGCGCTGCAGTTTGAGGGTGTTGGTCGTTGCGGCCGTGGCCCTGAACAGAATGCAGGATGGTTGTTTTCAGACTGGAGTGACAGCTCAGCTAGCAAGCCTCTTCCCTGCACACGCATGCATGAATCACCACACATATAACCTGCAGCCTGGCCTGGGTCATTCACATCATGAAAGGCCAGCGAGGACACCGCCCAGATTGCACGAGTTTATCCAGGTCCCCCTTGTTGCATCACAATTGCACGTGACGTCATTAACAAGACTCGGTGCAACCCAAGCAAAAACCAGAGACAGTTACATAGCAGAGATTGTGGCATCATTCTGTATCTCAGTTTTCAATGTGAGAACAGCTCCAGATTTTAATCAGAGAAGTGGAGTCACTATCAGTCGCCCTCAGAATCTCAGCTGCAGGGTTCTAGTGCTGTCAGATTTGATTGATTTTATGTAATACGTGGCCTGAAGAAAAGTGCTGTTCACCAAAAAACTGCTGTTAATTAAAACTATCTCTGTAGAACCTGAACTAGTTGAACATTTTATTACAAGATGTTTTGGTGCAGATCAGTGTTGCTTGTTCACCTGCATGATTTCTGCAGCCTTCAGTGTAGCTTTGTCTGTACACACGTATGTTTCACATACACTTGTTTTTGTACTGCATCTTCACGACATGCAGAGGAAAAGTTGTTCAGGCTCGTGACAGCTCTGATTCAAAGAGCTGCGAGAGCTTTGACTTCTGGTCTCTTCAGTATTTTCAGGTGCATTCAGTGGAGAGTGTCACTGCGAGTGCAGACATGATGGTGCATGCAGCTCAGAGGGGAAAAAGCGTGCGTGCGTGTGTGTGTGTGTGTGTGTGTGTGTGTGTGTGTGTGTGTGTGTGTGTGTGTGTGTGAGAGCGAGAGAGAGAGTGTGAGTGATGCTGCCAGCAGGGCTGGCTGTGGGCAGCCACTTCCTCCAGCGCTCCAGAGCAGAGCTGCAGCCTTTTAGACACTCCAGAAATAGCCCTCACAATCTGCCTTTCATGGGGGGACGGAGCGACGCTGCGTCGCAGCAGTGCTGATTTGGTGCTGATGCTTGTGACGGCTCGCTCGCCTCTTTGTGGCTGTCTCTGTGTGTTTGCTGCGTTACCACGGTAACGTTTCCCCCCATGTGGCCTGCGGGCTGTGATGAGGACTTGTGGCATACTGACCATTTGGTACACAATTAAGATTCACTCGCAGTTTTATGAGAAAGAACTGAGGCTCAAATGGCAGCGCAGGTCACCTTTCATTCCTATTATTGGTGGTTTGATCCCCCATCTCTCCCTGTCCACTCATTGAGGTCCTTGGGCATAAACACTGAATGTAGTGAAAATGCGTCCATATTATTTGGTCATTGTCACATAATTCTGTATAATTTAGCGAGTCGCAATACTACATAATGACACGTCTTACTCTGCTTCTGATTGGCTTGTCAGCCCTCATGCTGCACAGTAAACACAGACATTAACCAATTAGATCAGCGGATCAGTGAGTACTGGCCAATAGGAGACAGAGTCATCATCCTATAGGAAAGAAATAGGCAATCTAACTTGTGGGTACTGCTTAGTGGCGTATCGCGGATTTTGAAGTGGGTGTACGCTATGCTGACTGAAAAATAATTGGATATACGCCACATACCCGCGTGTATCCTGGTCTACACTTCTGCTTAGGGTATCTTTTCCTTTTTTATCGGCGAATCTTCACCAGCTCCTGTTTGTTTTCCTTTTAGTGCATCGTGGTCGTGCTCCTATACTTTTGATGCTTTTGGTTTTTTCTAGGACTAGAAGTTGTCTCACACGATACCGTGCTCGCTTCCGACTCACCTGTCGCCCACATTTTCATATCAAAACAGTGAAAGCAGAAAGAGTACAGTACAGTACAGCAGTACAATTCTATCTCCAGGCAGTCATTTAAATTTTCTTTAAATGCTGCCAAATTTGTGGCTGAAATACGTTTGTGGGATGAGCTGCAGATGAGTAAATTGCCTGAATGGCATGTTTCTTCAATCTTAACCAATCTACCAGACAAGAGTCACCATGAAAAAACACACAGGTTTGTTTTTTCCTGAAAATGAACACAATTGTCTTGATGTGAAGAGTCGGAGCAGGATTCACCCACACTGGTTCCACAGTGAGCTGTAGGAAACGTTGTAGAAGTAGAAGCCACACAAACTTTCCATTAGCACTCACGAGGAAACACAAGGCAGACTACATCTGTTCTATGATAGCGTATTGTCACTGTGCACTATGAAACAAAGTCATTACACCTCTCACCGATAGCTGCTATGACACTGAGGTTAGTGCAAAATGTCGTGTGTGTGTGTGTGTGTGTGTGTGTGTGTGTGTGTGTGTGTGTGTGTGTGTGTGTGTGTGTGTGTGTGTGTGTGTGTGTGTGTGTGTGTGTGTGTGTGTGTGTGTGTGTGTGTGTGTGTGTGTGTGTGTGTGTGTGTGTGTGTGTGTGTGTGTGTGTGTGTGTGTGTGTGTGTATTACTGCCGTCTGTCTGCTGTGCTGAATGCTTGTTATTCATGAGGGAGACGATGGCCCCGGGGCCCCAACCCTGCCCTCATTCCTACTGCACAGATATACACACACACACACACACACACACACACTTCTGTGTGTGTGTGTGTGTACATGTTTGCTGTTAAGACTCTGTGATCTGCACCCCAGGAGGGGGGCAAGAGGGCGGTGGGGGCAACAAAAAGCTGGATGCCTTGCCCTAGATTTGGACTGAGAGACAGATGTGGTAGTCAATGTGCAACTTTAAACATGCATTGCTAATGACATTTCCTGCTCTGGCTGTCTCCAGGATAGCGGCGCACCACACTGATGCAGTGTTACACATGAGGGTAGAAAGTAAACTAATACAGATTAAACCTGTTTTCTGAGTGTGTTCTTGTCTGTGTGAGATAACTCGTGTGTGTGTGTGTGTGTGTGTGTGTGTGTGTGTGTGTGTGTGTGTGTGTGTGTGTGTGTGTGTGTGTGTGTGTGTGTGTGTGTGTGTGTGTGTGTGTGTGTGTGTGTGTGTGTGTGTGTGTGTGTGTGTGTGTGTGTGTGTGTGTGTGTGTGTGTGTGTGTGTGTGTGTGTGTGTGTGTGTGTGTGTGTGTGTGTGTGTGTGTGTGTGTGTGGTGGTTAGGGATGCCCTCATCCGCAGTGCTTTGATGGTTCCTCTGGAATTCAGAGAATTCCTCTGTCCCCTCGCAGGACAAAGGCTGAGTCAGTGCCTCTCGTGGTTAGCCCCGCTGGTGCTCCAGGGAGCAATCGTTCAGATCCCAGAGGGGCGATTCCAGCTTGTCCAGAGTTCCTTTGATTGGACGATAGAGGGTCGGAGGGGTTTTCAGGATTAGCCTGTTGGAGGCTTGGTGGCACATCACAACACATCACCATGCATGCACGGAAAAACACATGTGATATTCTGACATAAAACAGGAGATTAGGTTGGGAGGTGTGATCACGACTTGCTCCAAATCAGACTTGCAGCTCCATCTATTTGTAATAATTGGCACTAGAGCGTCATCTTTATAAAGATGGCCTCCAGGCCTGTCACTCAAAAACAAACAAGAAAAATCTCGGATGCCCCCGCTGTGACGGCTCTAATCTTTCACATAGCCTGGGGTTGGTTTGAATATGCAGATTAAAGCACTGTCATTGGTCTGGACCTTGCTTAATGTTTATTTCTGGATGCTGCCCAGTAGTAAATAAGATCACTGCTGAAGAGCTCGGAGCTGGTTGTACATCCTTTGTATCTTGTTCTTGGAGATACAATCAGCACAGATTATTTTTGCATCGATCACATCACTTTAATGGTTTGAGCTATTTGCTTTTGACCTTTATTTATACAGGTAATTGTACAAACATAACACTTTGCTTGATCCAACCACTCATGGTTGATGAGTTAATGAGGTGGAACATCAGATGCATGAATATAAGTGACATGTAGTGTTTTGTGTGCTTGAACTGATTCATGCTGATGTGAGAACTTCGTGGAGCTGAGAGAGGAGGAGAAGTGATTAGAAGGGATGTGTTGCTCAGAGAAGACAAAGGCTCTGGCCGCTAGAAGATAAGTAGTGGTTGAGATGCATTTGTCCGCAGATATCACGTTTCCTGTTGCAATCTTCTGGGGAAGCGCACGGAAGTTCAGTTTGCGTCTCGTTGTGGAGAGGCTGCATGCGTTGAGCTCAAGTTTCCTGTTTCTGAACGTGTTGGTGGTGAAGAAGATTGCTGATACACCCATCACTGCACTGAATATTTGCATTATATCGGTATGGGGTAGAGACACCTTCGGTGTAGCAAAAGTGAAAAGAAGGTGATTGAAACATTTTGAAATAATATTTAGAACATATGTACTTAATGAAGAGTTGAATATAGGACATGCTCCTTACGAGTCACACATCAGCATTATGTCAGTTTCCCCCTTCTCTGTGTGACTGTGAGCCGGTGATGAGGCTGCCTTCCTTTTGTGACTGTCGTCCTGACATGGAAAGCTCCTGGCACTCCAGCAAATCTGCACACGTGGTAAAAGATGACTGTGTTCCTGACATCATCATGTCTCATGGTAACTCTGACTCAAGATATGAAGCGAGTGCATGAAACTCTCTGAGACACGACTGAAGGGACAAATCTACCGTGAAGCTATCCATTGCCTTTTTTCTAAACCTGTAAAGCTGTGTTTTATAATTCAGCTTTAAAACTCTGTGTGTTGCCATACTGTATGGACACATTTTAACAATAACTTTTCTCTAGGTAATCCCTCACTGACTACTCCCAAAGAAGCCGTAGGGATTCTCCCTCCATGCTGTTACTTGTGTTCGTGACACAAGTGATCTTGCCAGACGTTCTTTTCTGGCCACGCTCTGATATCTGATGTAATCCCACAAAAAACACCACCTCCCCTGTGTTACAGCAGAGCGACTGGGTGCTTGTTTTAGGTGATCCTCCGTCTCAATTTAAAAGCAAATAAAGATCCAGAGGCTCAGAACTCCTGAATTGAAACATAAACTACTTTAGGAAAGGTGGAGGTTGCCGGGCAGCGGGAGTGGAGATAGTTTCAGGATCCTTGTGTTACGTTATGGAACGTTAAGGAAGTGAACCCAGGGTGAAGTATGGATGCAATCCTGTAGCGCCCGCGCACAGTCTGCGGACATGCAATGAGAAGAGCATGAAGGGATGACGGAGAGGAGCTTCACGGAGCAGCGGCGAGTATTCAGATCTCCAACCTAATCTCCTGACACCACAACGCCTGAATATTCTAATAATCGGGTCCAGCCCAAGTATTTCAGTGTCGCTCAGCTTGAAATTTGCCAGGGAAACCTGTCTGTTGTCCACATCAGGCAGGTTGTCCTCATTAAGGTGCGTTAACGGTTAAATATGTGTCGGTGCACAGTGACGTGTCCAGTACAGGGTGGAGCTCTTACCGGATCCGCTCCTCACAGGTTCTACTATAATACAATATGTGTACATCAGTGTCAAACAACCATGACAGATAATGGAAGGAGTGGTGTGGTGGAGCAAATAACCTTGTAATCCATTGGTTTCCATGGTGACAAATGTGGCGTTGGTGAAGGTGTGGACTCTACCAAATGAGTGTTCTAGTTTTCTCATTCGATCTCAAATCGGGTGCAGGTGGATGACGCTTTGTTCAAAATGTGTTTGTGATCGGTTTTCCGTACAGAACGGCCAGTTTGAGGTCTTTCCTCCTCAAACACAAACTACGCAGTCATGGTCAGAATCATTGTAAGCATTTTAGACAAATGTAGTAATTGTTTGGTTTGTGTAGTCAACAAGTGTGGTGGAGGTGTGACAGCGTTGGTGTTTCCATGGTAACACTTTTAGCTTTTAACCGTGTCTTTGGTTGCTGCTTGTAGCTTACAGCTGATGATGGGTGAGAAACATGTAGTAATCTGTGTAGGTGCCATCCTGATTGATGGTTAGTATATGATTGTATTCGATGTTTGAAGGTTTCCGGTACAGTGTGCTGTCAAGAAGAAGCGAGCGAGTACCTGACATATTTTAAAGCTGCCTGATGCATGTTTGTTGAGGTATTTAAATGAGCACGAGTGGAAAATGTCCATGAACTATAAGCTGTATTAAATATGGTAGATCGTTTTGTGCTGGTCTTTTATAAAAATGCTCTAAAGTTTTATTTTTTTCTCGAAGGTTCCTGGGTAAAGACTAAAAAACTTCTCCACTTTTAGTCTTGTCTCGGTTTTGACTGTTCCTGTTTTGATCTGTCAGATACTTGTCAGATGCAAAACTTTGAAGGTTTTTTTGAGTCACAGTTTTTTTTCTCCGCTAGTAAAACAATGTCAAATGCCTGTTTATCTACATCCAATAGAAATACGTATGCAGTTTTGACGATGTCTCTGTAGTAACTCTCGTACCAATCTCAAATAATGATAATGTCAGTCAAACGTGGTCGTTCAAATTTTGAACTGGACAATTCGAGTACCATATCGCAGAGTATTTGACAGAAAATTCCGAAGCCTGTGTGTCAATTTGCACAGATTGTATTACTGCGGGCAGATCTTTGGAGATGTCTTTTAATCAAAATGAGAGCAACAAGAAAGTCTCACACAACCTCTGGGGAGAATAATCCGCCCTTGCCCCAGCCCTGCGACAGAAACGGGTTCTTTCGGGGGCAAAAGTGGCACGTAACGTTTCCTTGTGTTGGCTGGTTCAGTCTGGCTGCCGTGTCCCTCTCTGAGGCCGCTTCCTCTCCTGGAAAGCCTTTCCTTTTTGGGTTTTTTTTTTTTGGGGGGGGGGGGGGAACTGTCAGCTGGTGGAGGAGGGAGGAGCTGGGAAGGGCATTAGTTTTGCAGGAAGGACGTGAGTTTGCTGAAGAGCTTTGCACAAAGAAAACGTCCCTCATTGTCTCCAGGGGTGATGGCAGTTGCCAGATGGAGTTTTTTCTTCTTCCCCCTCAGTCTCTGTGACTAAATGGCAGCTTAGCCCAGCTCGTCCATTCAGAGCAGGGATTGAGTCATTCATTCATGTAAGATTGTCATCTGAGACCCGTTTCAGATGGCCTTAAATGTCAGGGATGACTTATTGATGTGCTGAACTTCAGTGACTACGCTGGTCTCCCCTCTGACCCAGTGGGGGTCTCGAGCTCTGCTTTTAATCAGAGGATGATTCATGCTCGTCGTTGCACAACAGCACTGCCCTCCTGTGTGTGTGTGTGTGTGTGTGTGTGCGTGTGCGTGCGTGCGTAGGTGAAAACTTTGTATTGAGTGTGTGTGTAGTTGTGATCTGGGTGGACTGCTTTGGAGCACATTGTCAGAGGGTGTGGTGTAATCATCTCAGAGTTTTGTTCGCTTCACCCCTAAAACTTGAATTCTTTCGAGATGTGTTCATGAATTGATCCACTCTCCATACTGGCCATGGATGCAATGGGTGTGTCCACTACTGACGGTGAAACCAAAAGTGAATGCGTGCCATCTCCAATAAAACAATTGTTGTTTTATCAACCTGCCATATCAGTTACAGTTACAACATGCATACACACCCAGTAAGGCTTCATGATGGTACGTGAACATGCGCTACATGCATTATGTTGTCTTGTATTGTGATAGCGATATAACTTGCAATAAATAAACACTAAAATACATGATGGGGATATCTTTGTGCTCTGGAGATTTATTCTTACATATCATGGTGCTTTTTGTCATGCTCCTGGTTTGTTTGGCGTCTTCCTCTCTGGTTGAAATTTCTCTGTACAAATTGACAAAGCATCTGTTAATGATAGGCATATTGCTTCAGCCAATCCAGGTGAAAACATTTTAAGAATGATTGCCAAAGCCGCCCCCCGATGTGATGGAGCTGTCACCCACTGGTTCCTCTTTGCCCAGATTTTCCTCGCTCACCTGCTCCCTCCACCACCACCACCACGCCTATTAAGCTCTCAGTACTGGGTGGGCTTCTGTGGTAGTGGAGCTCCTTCTGATTGACATCTGTACGCTTCCTGTCCTGAAGGTTTTTCACAAGAAATCCCCAACTTTCAAAGTAAAAACTTCTAACTTGGATGCCACTGATGAGGCTTCTCTGTGGATTCCAACATCCTTCAACAACAAACTTTCAATATGAAATTCTCCAGAAAGTCCAACATCAATCAAAATCTGCTGCTTTGCCAGACGTGTTAGTGTGCATCGTTTGAGGTACGACTTCCATAATCCTTGATCTTATTCAGGGACCCAAAGTGTTTACACAGGGCTGCCATGTGGTGGGCTGGTTCAAAACCAGGTTCAGGAGGACAATTAGTCATTTAAACCAAATTTCTTTTAAGCTGAGGTTTTCTAGATTGCTTCAAAATCTTTACGTCCCTATTCTTCACCAATTTGACCTACTTCTTCATTTCAGTATTCCCATACCACTACTTGTGACATGAACAGTAGTAGATATCATAATATCACCATATACATACACCCTTAGACAGCAGTGTGGAATACTATGGCAGCTTGTAAAAAAACAAAACACAGAGGCCTCTAAAATGTAAGGCTCAGAGGGGGATAGCAGAGTAATGCCATGACCTGATACGCTGATCTTACTTTAGATGGAGCTGACTTTGACCACACTTTGTGACCCCTTGGAAAATATTCAGAATAAAAGCAGCGCACACCAATCTGAGCTCTCCGGGGCTCGCTGCCTGCAGTCGCCATGGAAACGGCCTGATGTCGTGTCACTGTGGTCTTGTCGCTTGCAAAGGAGAAGCTGTGGTTTGGTTGAGCAGCAAGAGCACGACACACTGCACATGCACACACAGACAGACGCACACACCGAGCTGCAGTCGGACTGCGGTCGCCCTCCATCAGATGTCACGTGATCCTTCCCTTCTGTGTCACCGCTGCTCATCATCTGTGTGAGGAGTCATCGCCAGCTCTGGCATATGACCCACATTTCCTCCGCTGCCTGGCACTGCTTGCAGGCCTCTAGAGGGCTCTGGTTGTAACCTTTATATAGAGTCTTTACTTTTGACCTGTATGGATTATTTCTCCCCAAGTTAATAGACGCTAACGTAAAACCATTACTATGAGTTTTTATATTACATCAGAGTGAGTTTTTACCTTCACATATGTTCCACAAGATGTATAGAGTCACACAGGTCCGTTTTGTGATAAAACGTGAGACTACGTTACCACAGTTCACGTCTATTTTCACATTACAGTGTCTTTTCTGCTGCTCCTTGTTTTCACTACAACAGGTCATTGCAACGGGAAGACTTGGAAGGTTTTTACGCCGGATGCCCTCTTTGCTTTCACTGGGATTCAAAGATTTTAATCAAGGTTACTTGACTGGTCAACAAAAGGAAAACCATAAGGACACTGTTCAAATATAAAAGAGTGTATGCCAGCGTGATGTATTTCATTTAAGCTTTTATGTTCAGCAAAGTTAGATGGAAGTAGATCTTGAAGGTCCCTGTCAATGAGCCAAGTCAAACCAGGTGAGATCACACTCTGCGTAGATTATGAAGACAGAAAGTTTTTTGCTGGTTTTACCTTCTGCGTCCTCGACTGTCAGGAAGTGTTACATCACGGTGCTTACGCTGGAGATCATGTCCGTGTTCCCTTTTACCTATAGGACATGTTTCAAGACACATTTGCAGACAGTGAAATTTCTGTTAAGTGTTTTCATTCCCTCGTTGTTGTATTCAACAGAGAAACTGAAGTGGCCCCACACCAGAGATTTGTATGAAGTTGTTTTACGATTTTAAGATGGCAGCGGCGACTTCACATGCCGGGAGTCCCAACTAGCGTAGTACCATTTTTGTACTTTTACTTGCAGTTTGCGCAGCAGACCGAGGTTGAAATACGGCGCCCGTGACCTACGTCTTCTGAGGAACCAGAACGCAGGACTAGAACCGGACATCGAGGGAGCATTAGGGAGATTTGACTTCTAAAAGACATCTGCATGTGGTATATACTGTGTTCTTCTGCTCACTGAGACCTGGCTGAGCAACAATATGATGAACTCCACATATCATTCTTCTGCCCTGAGCCCGATCAGCTGTCGGGAAGGGGGTGAGTGGGCGGAGCCACAACAGTGATTGAACTCATAGGGGAGGGCTTTTGTTTGTCAGGCTGACTTGGCTGATCGACAGGCAAAACACACATGTAAAGCATTAATGCTAGATTAATTTTAAAACAGAAAAGCTGCGGTCCATAAGGGCTTATTGGACCATGCAAGGTGAACCAAACGGTTCCATATTTTACCGAGAACCTTTGCATTCCTAGCCTACGTGCTACCTTGTTTTTTTATTTCTAGATGATCATTCTGACAATCCATTTGGTGCACGGACAGTCTGGTGACTCTGTTTCCCCACCCTGTGGCTGCTGGTGAAAATTAAATCGCTTGACCGATTAATTGCGCGTATCAATAGTCGCAAGCAGGACAAACCAACGAGGTCGTCCGTGGTTGCTTCAAAGAATTTTGCTCAGTCTGCACATTTTCAGGACTATTTTCTAATTAGGTTTTTCAGACTCCATGCTTCTGTTGAACAATGTTTATTCATGAAAAGAAATGGCCATTCTGTGGTATTTGGTTGTTTTTGTTGAATCTGTTCGAGGTATTGTTTAGTTATTATGTTTGTATGTATTTCTACAAGTTGGGAATAGTTTCCCATGATTGAAATGGAGGGAGCTTATCCATGTGAACCTCATACTGGCTCTTCCTGCACACCATCACTGTATCTTAACTGAATATTCAGTCAGTAGCCTGTAATTTGACACCAGCCTCTTAGTTTAATTAACTGCTTTTTGAAGCACATATCTGTTATGATGTAATCAACAGATGCGATCTTGTCCCAGACCGAGCATTCACAGCAATTGAGAAGATGTCATTTAACACCAGCCTCATTGTTTTCCCTGGTTTGAAATCAGCATTAACAGTTTATTTCTAATTTCAGTGTTTGATAGGTTAGACACATTCATCCTGAGCCCCAAACACTCGCGTGCCTGCGTGGACGCTCAAGAAAAGAATTTGTATTACAAGAATTTATTGTGCACAGATGTGCATAACGCACAATAGCTTGAAATAAAACCCTGAAATGAAATCAAAAGTGTCCTGGTCACTAATCTGCAGCTGTTACACAACAGGTCTGGCTGATAACTACTCAGACTGATAAGGACTAGTGTCACGATACCAACATTTTGGTATCGATACCGATACCACCATGTAGTTCGATACTTTCGATACTTTTCGATACTTTTCCAAATAAAAAGAGAACACAGAAAATGTCATTAGAGCCATACTGTCTGAAGTAGGACCAATGTCTTCAAGTGGTATGATACTATAAAGTAATCTTTATAACATTAAATGGCTAAAATCACATATTTTCATATTATATTCTTTCATATTATTTATTACATTATATTTATAATACTAATATTTATAATCACTTAATTTTTTTTCCAGAGCTATATTTTCATGGGTATATAAGTTACTAGCTGTAGTTCTTTGAACTCCTTCTGCAGGTCTGGGTGTTTGGCCTTCAGGTGTTTAGCAGGTTAGTAGTGTAGCAGGTTAGTAGTGTTTCCACCCATGGCCAGACGTGTTCTCTAACACTGTTTGCTCAGTGGAGCTGCAGTGTTGATGGAGACAACGTGCTGTTTTGTTTTGAAGGCAAAGTACTTCATATAGCACTTCTAGCACCTGTTTTTTCTACAAGTTGTGGCATTGTGGATGTAGCAGCTCGCTCTCTCTCTCTCTCTCTCTCTCTCTCTCAAAAATAAAGAAAAGAAAGCGGAGCGCTGTTTTCCGCACTTTGGATTGTCCTAAACATCCAAAGCAAAGCAGAAAGAAGAGCAGCCGGCCGACGCTTCCCCCACAGAGGGACTGACGACTCTCCTCGGTGCAAATTACAACAGTAATTTACGCGGCGACGTAAAAAAAAAAAGATGCCGGGCCCAGTATAGTATCGTTTTAAAGGCGTGAGTACCGCCATACCAATACAGTACTGGTATACCACACAACCCTAACAAGGACCCTTTAAAACCCCCTGTCTTCCCACAGCAACGGCTCTGCCGGTTGTTTTCTGCTACCTGAACAGACACTCAGCTATTTCCTTACCTTTTTCTCATGCTTGTTGTCTGGACTGTTTGTCTTGAACGTTAAAGTCTTTTGAGGTGCGTTGGTTTGATGAGGATTTTCTCTGAACTGTTTAACTTGTGCCAGTAAATAATGAGATGATGCATTTTTGTTTTGACTATTACAACAACACATCATCAGTAGGGTAAAACTAACCTGTCTCACGACGGTGTGATCCCTGCTCACGTTCCCTATTAGTGGTGAACAATCCAATGCTTGGTGAATTCTGCTTCATAATGATAGGAAGAGCCGACATCGAAGGATCAACATGGCTATTGTCAAAATCCTCCACTGTGACTGCATATAAAACCAGTTTGAAGTTATTGTTAAGATCAGCAACATTGAAGAAGTTGCCGAGTCATGGTAGCTGATGAATCAGGAATGTAATCGCCAGGGTAACCACATTTTATGATGTTGCAGTATCATGTTCAGATGTAGATACCTGAAGGATTGTTTGTCAACCAACCAGATGACCTGAGGAGTGTGTTTTGTCTATATCAGTAATCATTTTGCACTTTGAGATCATCATGCAACAAAAGTTTTTGTTATGATAGCGATATCCAAGAAAACAGTTTTATAGAATGAGTTATCTCCAGAGACTCTCACTGGGTGTGTGCATGTTAGGTACTGACTAAAATCTAAACCGTGAGTTAAACTGAAACTTTCCAAGGTCCCCACACAGTGACCTGCAGTAACCGGAGGATTATCTGATTTCTTCCATAGCAGCCCTGACATCATCATCGGTTGGTTTCAGACCCACCCAAACAATGTAAAATTTAACTGAGGAAAAGCTGTCACAGGGCCCAGCGTGGAACTCACAGCTATGTAAATAACTGCTTCCCAAAGCGAGTTCAGGGACTCCCTTGGGGGGGCGCCAGAGGTCATTGGAGGCGATAGAGAGATTTTGCCTGCTCTGATGTTTTTACAATATCAGATTTGCACTGAGATGAGATGCTGTTCACAGACTGAAGCACATCTGTGGCGCTGGATTTTCTCTTAGCAAGATAACTTCAAGCATTAACCCTGGGTTTTCCATACTACAATGCTCGCTCACTTCTCACCATTATAAATCACCCCTGCAACTTGCGCTGAAAGTCTAACATGCTCTGGAGCAGGTTATGTTCTAGATAAGAGGTCAGAGCTCCGCCTCCTGACCAATCAGATCTCATGGAAAATTACCTGCCCATTCTTAAATGATGGTGATTGGTGCGCTGGTTCAGCGCTGAGCTGCAGTGGAGAGGAGATATATTAATTCAGAACAATCTTTTTGACGTAATAAAATAAATCCTGGTCACTGAAGCTTTGAAGGATGTTTTTGTTCTTGACTTGTTCCAAGTCTGTTTCCCTCCACCAGGGTTGACCTGGAATAGGGTTGCAAAATTCTGGGAATTTTCAAAGTTGGACATTTTCCATGGGAATTAATGGGAATCTATGGGAATAAAACTGAAATTTGCAAAGTTGAAGGTTGGCCCTCAACAGGGAACTTAAATATAGTTGCGGAAAATATATTTTAGCATCATCTTGACATGGATGTTTGCTTATGACAAAACACAAATATTTACGTTTATGTTTGTATATGATACAGTTTGTTTAAATTACCCAAAATTTCCAGTTAATTCTCAATAATTCCCACAATGTCCCTTAATTCCCATAGAAAGTTTCCAATTCAGAATATTTCCAAAAGTCCCCAGCTTAACTTCCTATGGAAAGTTTCTGGACATTTTCCGAAATATGTTCGCCGATTTGCAACCCTAATCTGTAATAATGAGGTTAATGATCACACCTGACAGAACTGCAGATTTATAGAACGCAGAACTACTTGTGCCGTCACGGTGATGAATTAATTATTCCAACACAAAACACTCTCACAAGAGAAATTCACCATCAAAACAACGGGATGTAAAATATAAAGTAAAAGAAGAGCAGTGAGGAAGATCAGCCTGACACGTTTCTGCTGTAATGAAGTGAAACTGAGTGATCACAGGGCTGTGCTTTTATATTGCTGGAGAATAAATATTGTATAATCTCACCAAGTCACACATTAACAAGTCAGGAATGTTCTGGCTTTGGCTGCAGCAGCAGTGTTGCTTTTATCCTGCTGGATGTGTTTTAATTCTTCATATTCTCAGAGAATAACTGCTCTTTCAGTAATCTGTAAACTGCGCTGCAAAGTTTCTCTGTGTGTGTGATTGGTCAGACGCTGCAAGCTCCGCCCCTCTCATGTGAACGTGCACACCTAGGTCTGGGTTGAACCAGCGAGTTGATAACCTGCTTGGTAGTAACGGTGATCAGGATCCAGAGTGTCTGGATCAGTCAACCAGGAAACAGATCCTGGATTTGTTTATCAAGGGTCGTAGTACAGGCCCCTGGAAAGCCGACCATTACTTCTGTTTTAAAATCTGTCCACATGCCACATGTTTGACCTGTGGACAGGGGTATGTTGGATTTTCAGGAGTTTCAATGCTCCTCAGGTCGGTTTGGAGGCTTCAACTGGTGGTTATCAGACTCCATTCTGCTGTTCTGTCGCAAGATATTTTCCAGACCTCGTAGCTTGTATGGAACTTGGATCCTCATTTAATGTTAATATGTTAATGACGTTGTCGTTTGAGTTTGACGTGCAATGTCCCGTGTCTGGTGTCTGGTTAAATATCTGCTGCAGCTGGAAAGAATGAGATTTAATAACGGGTGGTTCAATCCAAGCAGCGTGAACTGGCAAATACACATGACAGTGCCTGGATGGTCAGTTTGGAGACACTTTGTCTGACACCAATAGGGACATTTCATCAGGTACACTGTGTCCCTCTTGTTCTGTGCTTCTTGCTTTTAAATGATGATGGGGAAGTGTAGAAGTTGAATCTGAACTGAAACACGGCCTTCATGTGGAACTAAACAATAAGCTTTCACTTCTTTATATGACCGTCTCCATTGTGATTGATTGAAATGTTTATTTCGAATACGAATACGAAAACAATAAAAGAAAAGAAAATTGACAAAGTTTTCCTCTCAAATAATAAATAAATTGTAATACCATTAGTAATAAAACAATTGCACTCATCCGCATAGTAATACTTTGTGTTCATATTTTCAGACATGTTAACGTTTCATAGGGTCCTGTTTGCTGCCTCCCTCTGTTTTAGTCCATTAGGGGTACAATTTATCTCTGATAGTGAATAAAGCTATGTCACCTGCAAACCTGATTAAAAAAACACAAGATATATGCTGCCAGTCAAAAGTTTGGACATTCCTTCTTATTCAAAGTTTTGTCTATATTTTCTTGACTATCTGTAGCTTCTCACTGAAGGTCAGGAGTCTATTCAGTGAATTATGTATTTTGCTGATCTATCCTGTATCCTTTCTTGCTTAGTTTAAATGTTGTACCTGTAGACTCTGAACTGAAATACTTTCTATTATCCTCTCATTAGTTTTTGATTGAATATTGTTTGCTTTTTTGTTATCTGCATGCCACCTTTAGCTCGGTCCCACAGCCTGAGTATGTCAGTCACAAATACTTAAAGTGGTGAGGGAACAAGCATGATTGTCAATATTTTATTCTTCAGTGAAAAACATGAATGATGTACAGATATACAAATATGTGTCAACATTTTGGAAATGAAAAATTAAACCGATCAAAGGTCCATAGAATTAATACCACCTGTGTGGATTCTGCAGATAGAATTCCTCAGGATCTTGGAAAGGAAATTCCTCGCCCATATGAAAGTCCAATGAGCGAGTCCAGTCACTCTATAGATGAGCGGCAACACAGCCATGTGTTGATTCCATTCTGGCAAAACTCCTCACTGCTTCAGCATTTGAAGGCATCAAGAAGAGGCCGCCTTTCAAAAGGTATATCCCACGTGGTATCTGCAGCGTGACCGTCCAAATGACGGCTGGATGGCTCGCTGCCTAAAACCATGTTATGTGACGCTCTCAACTTGAAATGGTAGTTTCCCAACTGTTAGCTGACCGCGTTGCAAGCTCCATGGATGACAACTGACAAATTAATAAACCGCTCCCTGTCTTACCTGGAGAACTCAGGATGTGCGGTGAAGGTCATGCTGTTTGACTTCTCCAGCGCGTTCAACACCATCCAGCCGTCTGCTGAAAGCGAAGTTAGAGGGAGTGGGTGTCAACAGTCCTGACTGCCTGGACCATCGACGACCTCGCCAACGGACCGCAGTATGTGAGGCTTCACTGCTGTGTCTCTGATGTGCTAGTCTGCAGTCCAGGGGTTCCTCAGGGCTCTGTGCTCGCTCCCTTCCTCTTCTCCCTCTACACCACCGATTTCCATCACAACTGGGACAGCTGCCACCTCCAGAAGTTCTCCCATGATACAAACCGCTCTTCCCTGCGGCTGAAGAACGTTTGAACAGAAGTTCAAACCGTTAGGACCGTTTGCGATGGGGGGTGGGGGAGTTGAAGCTGGTGCTGCATCTGCACCGGCTTCAAGTCTTTTGAAATATTTAGCGATCACTAATGCATCAAATGTAAAAGATTGATGCGACTGGGGGCGTGCTGTTTTGTGTTTCCTGTCCCCATTATTAAATCTTAATCTAATTTACTATAATGCAACATTTTGATCATGAGCAATCATGAGCCAATGCTTGCATCAAATCACAAAATGCAATGATGCTTAATGAAAGACACCCTTCCCCTTTACATCTGTATATTCCCAGGTGATGTTTTAACAGTTTACCGTGGAAGGAAACGTGATCCTGTGTCTTTTCAGAGTTTATCTCAGCCCACCAGGAACAGGGAATATCTTCAGTGTTTCCCTGTGTGTTTTGGGAGCTGGCCTACTTTCTGTTTGTGTATCGTCTGTGCTTCTGTTCCCTCAACACACCAGGCCTGATAGATTTTTTTTGGTCTCCAGGATACAGTTTGGTACAAAACACTGGTGGATCCCTCTCTTTTATTCAGCGCCAAACAGTATTTTGATTTGCGCGGATTTATTCTGCGCGGACTTCCTTTGTGGGGATGAATGGCGCCTTTAAGCGGCCGGCAGAGCTTCAGTCAGGGCGCAGCTGAAAGACAGGGTTTGTGGTGGTTGCATAAGTCCCCCTTTGTGGTGTCATTGTGGCGCTGTGGCAAGGCGGGCTCTGGCCGGCTGCGGACAGGGCCTCATTAACCAGAAGCAAGCAGGCGTTCGGACGCATCACACCCTTGTTTCACCAAACACGTGGACTCAGTGAATGGACTGAGCTCACAGACAACCATTCGTCTTATTCTGGACATTTTAATATCTCTTTGTGGCCTACACACATTTCTATTGTACTTGTCACATGGTTCAGGTGAGAATCCGCGTTTTCCGATCAGTAGAAGGACATTGACTGAATTACAGGCATTGTTATGTGAGTGTATGTGAATAGCTCAATATGTCGGACCATGTTATGTGCCTAGAGAATGTGCAGTTCATATAAAACTTCATCAAATCTGTCTGTGTCTAAACTATGAAGACATGATGTTTTACTTTGAATAGAGGCCAGTTTCCAAAATCATGACAGCATTTTGCATCCAAACCTAAATGATCTTGTTTGACTCTAGAGTTTATTTGTAGTCCCAAATAGCCGAGCTGAAACAAAAAACAAAGTCGTAAAAGACGTCAGCGTTCCGATTGGGTTTATAGAAGACTCTTGTGGAGCTCACAAGTAGAAATAAACAGACAACGGTGACCCCGAATAACACAAACTGACCTCTGCATTCGTCCCTCTCTCTGTCTCTCTGCAGTGGAGGGTGAAGGTCAAGGTTGCATTCTCCAGCGGTTTCCTGAGAAAGACTGGGAGGACAGCCCGTTCCCACAAGGCATAGAGCTGGTAAGTGTTCCTGTGTACCTCAGTGGTCTCAACAAGGCACTTAACCCTGTCAGGGTTCACCCATTCTCTGTGATTACTGTAAGTCACCAGCAACTGTCTCTGTTACATCATTTTAACAGGACTTGGAGCTCTCTGTGCACTTTAACCTGCAGTTTAAACTACAAATGAGTCGAGGGGTCATGTGTGTGTTTAAAGCCTGGCTGTCTTCTGGTGTATTTGTTTGAGCTTCTTTCCCTCTGGGCCTGGGTTATTTATAGAAATGAAAACACATTTTTCTTACACCCACAAGTGGGGAAACTTTGGAATTCGGGAGCCATTGAAGCCCAGTTTGTTGCCAGGAATATTTACCCATCAGTGTGTGCATCACAGTGATTGATGACTAAGCAGGACGTGCACAGTGTGTTAGGGAACCCCTTCATCTTTATTCACAATAATGTAATCGTTAAGTTTTTTCTGGTTTGTTTGTGCGGTTTGATGAACGGTGGATTGTTTATCGTCTCAAATTCAAATGTTGATGCTAAAACCTGTGATTTGTCAAAAAGGCTTTGATTGTGTTTTTAAATGTCGTCATTCAAATTGTGGAAAATGTTTGACTATATCAGGTTAAATCTACATTTTCTGAATAATCATAGAAGTAATTATAGAAAAAAAGTATGCAGATGGACCATTTTAGATTAAATGACTGTTTCCTCATTTAGACACAAGTTTTCCCTTTCCAGTAGCACTTTTCACGTATACCCAGGATCAAAACTCCTCATCACGGCTTCACCTTAGCATTACTGAGCTGTGATTGACTCGACCTGAACCCTGCAGACGATGTGAGGGCTGCTGTTAAGCATGAGAGGCGCCAGAACCACAAACGAGCTGAAAGCGTCTCTCTGAGCAACGTGAGCTTCATAAAAGCTCAGCAGGTCGATCATCACGAAGCCACGCAGGAGGAGAAAACACCAAGGGAAAAGTCTGATCCAAAGCTTCTCTTTAATTGATCTCATCATGATAACGTTCCAGATTGAAGTGCGCCGACCAATTTGTTCTCTTTCTGATTTGTGGTTACTGAACAACTCAGATCAGAGACGCAGTCTAATGAATAATGACAAAACATTAAAAAACTCAAGCTAATATTTACTTCCTGCTGTTTGTTCACCTCAGTTTGTCACACAATGGACTGCTCTGTTAACGATTCATGTTTCAGCTGCAAATACTGGCATGTTGCATACCATCGTTTCTTTAACGCAGCATCTGTCACTCATGGCCCAGCTTTTGTGGAGTTGGTATAAATTTAATGCAAATGGAAAGTTTTCCAAACCTGTTTGAGTTAATGATAGCCCAGCAGGGCATGACTCACCATGAGGTGTGGTAGCAACATGCAACCTTGTTGTATGTCACAGGTTGGTATGAACTATAACATTTCCTCCTCCTCCTCCTCCTCCTCCTCCTCCTCCTCCTCCTCCAGTTCTGTCAGCCCAGCGGGTGGCAGCTGGTCCCCGAGCGGCAGCCCGCCTCCTTCTTCGTTGCGGTTTTGACTGACATCAACTCGGACCGTCACTACTGTGCCTGCTTCACCTTCTGGGAGGGCTTGGACAACCTGCAGGTGAGAGGAACCGAGCACAAGAACTCATCCCGAGCCACAGCGTTCCTTCATCTTCTGTACCACTGCATCCAGTTCAGGGTGACATGGTGCCTGAGCTGGTCTCAGCCAGCTGTGGGTCAAGCCCTCCACCCACACCTCCAGGCAATTTAGAGTCCGCAACTGACTGATTTTCTTTGTTGTGGTGCAGAGTATATGTGATGAAAATGTCAATATTATAAGTAATATGTAAGGAAGAAACCTTTGCAGAACCAGGCTCAGAGGTGGCGGCTTTCTGCTATAGTGGTTGGGGTGAGGCTAGAGGAGAGGAGAGGATAAGACCGACAGACAGATTGGGTTCGGGGTTCAAACCCTGCTTCGGGTAGGGATTCAGAAACTGGTTGGAGTAGGGGGTTCTCCATTCAAAAGGAGGGTTCAGATGACCAAATCCCATTTCCACCGTCAGAGATCCTGGAGGGAGGGAGGGAGGGAGGGAGGGAGGGGAGAGAGAGAGGTAGAGAAAGGTATGACTACAATGTCAACATAAAGCCAATTTTAATGAAACCTTCTGGTGCAAGATGTCAAAAAAAGTTCTCCATCAGCAGTTGCATTATGGGTAATTTTACAAACTCACCCTGACAGCTTCACTTTGACACTAATGCTCGGTCGCTATCGTTCATGGTAACATGACTGATACCTCAGGTCCGGTCTCGGTATTGTGTTGTCTGCTTCTCTTAAGAAAATTGTATAAATGCTTACTTTGAAATGTTTACCCTTTGCGGGGCGGTTTGTCCGGATGGGAGCCTCTTATAGGCTGGTTAAGTAAAGATTGCTCCTATGGTGAAACTTTTACACATTGTACAACTTACTCCATGAGGTTCTGAAAGGATGCAGGGTGAAAAACATCCCACTCAGTTCTCCACTCTGTTTAGTGAAGCCAAACTCTGGTAGATACTCCCAACTCTCAGTCAGTTTTCACAGGTTTGTTCTAAATCCTAGACCCTGTGTTGTTAAGGTTTTCTTAATGTGGGCAGATCTGGGCTCGACAAACTCAAAGCCTTTAAAGCCTCTGATCTCTGATGCCCTCCCACGGGAGGGATCACATTCCCTCAGTGAGTCAATAGAACCAATCAAGTACTGGATGTGTAACGTGGTATTTTGTGGCTCATTGAGCAAAACCTGCTTTTATTTGAAGGTCATTCAAAGACCTCCTGCACATTTAGTTTTGCATTTGAAACCTGCTGTACCTTCAGCTGCAGAAGGCCGACGCCGGCGTCGCAGACGAGGCGGACGAAGAGCCTGCCGTCGTCCAGTCGGCGAAAGTTTTCGCCCCCAAGAGCCTGGTGCTAGTGTCCCGACTCGATCACACAGAGGTCTTCAGGGTAAGTCCCAGGGCGGTTTCACACCAGCTCACAGAATAGAATTACTCTGGTCAGAAAGTAACTATTTACCTGTGTGACTCTGCCCTGCTTCCTGGTTGGACAGAACTGCCTGGGTCTGGTCTACACGGTCCACGTAGACAGCCTCACTGCCCCCTTGGAAACGGTGGTTGGAAATCTCCTGACATGTGTCATCCCCATCGCCGGAGGCTCCCAGGTACAACTTCCCCTCGTTCTCTTCCCTCTCACCGTCTCACGCCTTGCTCATGCAGTGTGGATGAGCTGGTTTAGCATCAGCAGCCATCGTTTCTGTTGCGTTTCCGTGTATTGAAGAGACACAACCTTTTCTAATATGCTGGAATGTGTGCGAGTACCTGAGTAATGTTTGGGTTACTTTCTTCACAGGACTGGCTTTATGAGTCCGTCTCTCAGGGCCGGTGTCATGGACGACTCGGCCTACGTCAGTCTCTGTTTTAACAGTATTTTCTCTTCAATCACAGTCACGATATCACCAAAAACACTCGAAACACCCAACCGAGTTTTACTAAAACAATACCGAGTCATCACATTTCACAAACCAAAGAACAATCCTTTTATTTATTACCAAACAGAAACACTGTTTACCAAGTGAAGCCAAATACTGGTGGAGTGTCGGCAATTATTTTATAATCTTGGCCAGCAGTGTTGGAATTTTATCCCTTTAGATATAATTAAGACAATAATGTGAATGATTAAAAAAGAGCCACTATTGAGAATGTGCAGCTTATTTTGTAATGAGTAAATATTATCACTGTGATAAACACTAAACCTATCAACAAAAAAAATATTCTATTTCCAAAAAAATGCAATCCTGCTTATGTATCATGAGGTGCAGTTACTACAGCTTCGAAGTATTTTTAAAGCAACTTACTACGGTACCAGTATTATAATTATTAAATTATGTTTTTATGAAATTTGCTCATATATTTTATTACACTGTTCTCAAATGACTTCACAATAAAAGCACGGTTCCCACGTCTACATTTGAAAGTGTCTTAATATATTTTCTTTGTCTCGCGGGCCATCGGGACCTTCAAAGGGGATCCAGAGTTGGAACCAGTAATCTATATTGTAACTTTAACAGACGCCTCTGTTCTTGTGTGTAAAAGTTGAGGTGGGTTTCTGTCCCCCCCACCCACCCCCAACCCCAACCCCCTTCGTGGAAGTGAAGCAGTCACTCAGGATGACAGTAGCCACACAGTAGGAAGTGTCTGCTCTCTGGAGCGCTCGCCAGCTGTGGCTTCCAGATGTGGTGAGCCATGTGTGTGATGTGTGTGCACTGGTTCCTCTGTGTTGCAGACAGATGAGTCTCCAGGTTGTAGTTTAGAAAAAGCTCCTCAGGCCTGTGACTGGCTGCTGGCCTGTCTCCAGGTAAACTTTACTTCCGTTCTGCTTCTCCAATCAACAACCAGCTCCATGTGTTTGATTGTGCTGATCACACAGCCGTCTTTTCTTTCTGTCTCCCTTCTCTGAGGAATGTGTTTCCTCTCACAGTCATTTCAGATCACATGTGACCGATCGTGCTTCGGCTGTTTTTTGTCCCGTACCCCCCACCCACCCACCCCCCGTGTGTGTGTTGGTGCATTTAGTGATCAAACACTTTCCACAGCAGGATCACGTTAATCGTTTCAAGCGTCTCAATAGTTCTCTGCTTCTGCTTCTGCCTCTGTCACACACACACACACACACACACACACACACACACACACACACACACACACACACACACACACACACACACACACTAGAAGGTGTTTCTGTGTAGGTTCAGTTGACCATATGGGACGGCAGATGGCTTCCTACATTGAAGTCTGAATGAGAGAATCACATCTAATCAGTATTAACACACATACAGACCCAAACAGCAGAGCTAATGCGCAGCGCCACCCACACCCCCACCCCCCCTCCCACACACACACACACACACACACACACACACACACACACACACACACACACACACACACACACACACACACACACACACACACACACACACACACACACGCATGTAGGTCGAACCATTCCTCAGTTTGCGCTGCCTCCCCACAGCCGATCACAGTCCTGTCCTCCAGAGTCAAGAGGAGTTGCAGGACACTTAAAGAGAGTAACACACACTTACACACATTCCTGTGAGCCTGTAATCACACAGGACTCTGTCAATACCACAGTGTTTTTACACACAGCATGCCAGCTGCAGTCACGTGGGAGACAAATCAGCTCTGCTATGTTGCTGCCACACACACACACACACACACACACACACACACACACACACACACACACACACACACACACACACACACACACACACACACACACACACACACACACACACACACACACACACACACACACACACACACACACACACACACTTTTTGGCCAATTACTTTGATCAAACCTTTCCAGGGCTCATTATGTTGTGATAAGAAGTACTAATTACAAATATTATTATTGGAAACAGTAGCCAGACATTGAGATATTCATAAGCACGTAATGTATAGACACAAGGTAAAACTGTGAATGTTTCCTTTGAATTGCCTGGTATTTCCTCCTCATGTTGTTTATTTATGTCTGTGGTAACTGAGGAAAGGGTTCTGTAAGATAGGCTGCAAGCGCTGGCCTGTATGGTAAACGAGCTTGTGTCTTACAGCAGTAATCTATTGGAGCAGATGAACTGGTCAGAAGTCATAATATGTGATTCACCTAACAAAGTGGCCATTTACTCTCCAGTTACAAGACACACATTCCAATCTTTTATTCAGTGTTTGATTTGGTAACCCCAGGCGGCCCCATTACAGCCCACTGTGAGCAGCTGAAACATTTACTACCATGTTACACTTCGTCCAGCCCACTTCAGTCTGAGCTGACCTCTGGCTGCTCTCTTGACTGACTCAGCCAGTTTCTACCTATTTTACACAGAATTAGGCAAACAAGAAAAGCACAGGTGGCCAAGTTACTTCAGTTTCTGCTTGTCATACTTGTGAAACAGTTGTGAACACTTAAAGCTCAGCTGGAGAGGATATTTTTACTACGATTAGCTGAGTAGTTTACACAGACCTCATTGTGTTGATCTAAAGCAAAGCTCCCGTTGATGTAGAGAAAAGATGGATCCCTGTGTGTCGAAGCTTCCATCCTGGTCAGAATGAACAACACAATCTGTACCTGAGCTCTGTTTGTTTGTTATTCCTACATGTTGACCCACAGGTCGGTCAGGACTGGGCCAAGTTATGTCGACTTGATGACCGTTACCTGGTTAGCTACCGGCTGAAATGTACTTGTTGTTTGTTGACACTGTGGCGTTTTGTGCTTGAACGCAGAATAGTGGACTTAGGATCCTCGTTAAATGACTCGTTTTGAATTGTTTGCTGTGTGAAGAATCGATCCATGAGGACGGAGGGTGTGTGTGTGTGTGTGTGTGTGTGTGTGGGGGGGGGGGGGGGGGTCAAAGAGAGGGAAGCCTCGACCCGTCCTCCTGCTCGTCACGCTCTGTGAGAGATTTCCTCTGTAAACATGTGACTTTTGTTTAGTTTGGATCAAATTCAAGTGGAACGTGTGTGAATCCGTCAATGAAAGAAATTCTATAAAGAGGAAAATAGTAATTCCAGTCTCTGATTCTCCAAATCACCTGGACAGAGAAAGGAAATGTAAAGAAAACTACTGTCAGACTATGAGACGCTGCTCTGCTGGAGGCCACTAACGTGACGCATTCATCCATAATGGCATTGTGTTAGATAGATGAATAAATGATCTTGAGTGAAGAGTCTGTTCAATATTAATGAAGCGCTCCTCGAGTAGAGAGATGTTAGGAACAGTTAGTTTAACCATCAGTTACTGGTCTTTTGATGGCTTTATTAGATCCACAGTTTGTGTTTTACTCCCTTTTACAAGCTACAAAGTGTTTGTGAGTGTGTGTGAGACCTACAATAAACAGCCACTGTAAAAGTCATTATGTCATTCACTACCTTGGTTTCCCGCTGCCGCTGCTGTCACAGCATAAGGATCAGTCATTGTTCTTTTATCACTGTATTTTGAGTTTAAATAATGAACACGTCTTATTGTTCCTGTGCTGCCGAATGACTTTGTTTTGCATGCGTGTCTGTCATCATCAGCAGTTCAT
Organism: Lipophrys pholis; assembly: GCF_963383615.2. Classification (NCBI taxonomy): domain Eukaryota; kingdom Metazoa; phylum Chordata; class Actinopteri; order Blenniiformes; family Blenniidae; genus Lipophrys; species Lipophrys pholis. The sequence continues at coordinate 2,329,641 of NC_137644.1, read as the reverse complement.
ATGAATGGACAGTGTTTATGGTGCTTTTGTGGCCATGCTGATACATGAACGTCATATTGTCCAAGCAGAAACCACCGTTTCTAACATGTCTTATCCCTTGTGTGTGTGTGTGTGTGTGTGTGTGTGTGTGTGTGTGTGTGTTTGCTTTGTGCTTGTGTAGCCGGGCCAGGAGGAGAAAGAGGAGAGTTTGGTACGCCAGCCCGACTCGCTCGTTAGTCTTTTTTTTTTTTTTTCCTTTTTATCCTTTTCTTGACTCTGTTTCCTCCATATCACGCATCCCGCAGCACGACAACCAATCAGAACGCTTCAATGTTCAACATGTGACCAACAACTGATCATTCTCTTACAGACTGCACATGTGATGAGAAAACAAAGATAACTCACTGCTGACAATTTTGCTTATATTTGTAAATTTAGGAATCACTGCAATACCAACACTCACCTACTGCAAAAACATACTAATGGATATAAACTATATGAGTTGTGAATTCAAAATCATAAACATGAAGAAATCCAAGAAGAGAACGAGCAGTTATTCATTCAAATATTGTTCTGTATTTTTATTATAATTTTGAGTGTTTTTTTTACCATTTCTGTGTCGATGATTCAAGGTGCTTCACACAATGCCACCATCAAGTGAAAACGCAACTGTTTGTAAACAGCTCAGAGGGTGGAACTTTTCGAAAACGCTCGAGCTCCATGTAGACGGAGGAAAATCGTTGTAGTTTTGACGTAATCTTGCTAACAGACATACAGACAGATAAATATAAATATACACCGATGATTTTATTACTTCCTCGGCAGACGCAACGATAATGCCAACTTCTGGCCGGGCATGCTGACTACGGTCCTGTCCACACCTCAACGCTGTTTCATGTGACCGTATCGTTTTTGTCTGATCATCCACACGGCGCCGCGTTTTAGGAACCTGAAAATGCGTTTTTTGGAAAACACGTTCCAAGGTGGATAAATTTTAAAACGCCGCTTTGGCTGTGATGTGTCGACGGACAAGACACACATTTGCTGAAAACGATGATGTCATCGCCCCGCCTCTCGACCCGGTAACCCCGCGACCCTCTCCGTGACGTCATTAGCAACGAGAACTATGGCGGCTCACATGCTCCTGATCGTGCCTCAGAAGCTACTGATGCTATTTGCTTTGATCAGGCGAAATACTGGATTTGCCGTTTTCTCAGTTTTTTTATACTCCGTGGCTTCTTCCCTGTTTTTTGGTGTATTTCTGATGCTGCGTTACAGCGCCACCTATCAGGTCACAATGTTCACATTGAATGAAGCTTGACTAAAACAAAGTTCACAGCTTTTCGAGAGATGTGAGAAGTATGATAAGAGTAGTTACCAGACTGGTCCGAAGCAGCGTGCTTCAGCCTGATTGATATAGTTTAGTTTAATTTATTAGTCTCAAACTTGTTTTATTTACTAATTAAAACTGGCTTGTTCCACATCAATCAGATAATGCACATGTGCAGAAACAAACATTTGTGAGCCGAAGACTGAATGATCAGATGTTGGATCACCACTAACAGATCACCTGTGGCTGCTGCTGCGAGCATGAGACAATCAAACTAACACTCATAAGTGCCTGATTCCCTTCTGACAAAGGAAATCTGGAGTTTCATTTCAACAAAGTCTCATAAGTAGAGAAGAAATCCTGTGTTATTTGTTGCCGTCAGTGATGGTGGAGCTGTCTTGCTTCATCTCGTCCTGTAACTGTTGGTGCTTTGTTGCATTGATTTGTGATTTTGCAGCTTAAATCATTGGCGTCCACTCCCGGATGCGCTTGTTATTCAAACCGCACACAGATCGATACTTATCGCACTCCCCTGATGACTTTCCATCCCACCTGCCGTGTCTCTGAGAGCCGGCTGTTTTGCAGTGCGGTGGTTTCCCCGGCGCCTCCCGAACCCAATCAGCTGGAATGGCTTGTGTTTGATCTGTCATGTACCTGCTAAGCTTGTGGGATCCTCCGTTCCTGCGCCTCTGACTCACGCTGCTCTGTGGATGCTCTCCGCTCAGATTAAATCACACCGCCCCGGCCTCCCGTTCGCTTGCTGGTTTTTGTCACCGACTCACCAATCCGTCTTTTCTCTCCTCTCCTCTCTCTTAATCCACAGAGGACGATCACGCTCGGTGCCGGCGACCGCCAAGTCATCCAGACGCCCATCAACGACTCGCTGCCTGTCAGCGGCAGCAGCGTGGCGCAGCTCTTCAGGCAGCTCGGTACGCTTTCCCACTGGGTGGCTTTATCATTTAGATCGTCACCGAGGGTCTGCTCATGTCTACTACACGTCCATGGGATGTGTACTATTACAATATTTGGAATTTGTAACAAATGAAGGCCTATAGTTAAATTTCCACACATGAAAATGCATTTTATTTTGAAGTGATTACAGAAGAATGATGAGAGGATCAAAGTGTCAAGAGACAGATGCCTGATCTCTCCTCTGAACAGCTGAAACAAAACAAAACAGCAAAGTTGTTCTGTTTGCAAACCTGAAAGATTTGTGACATTTTCGCTAAAACAGATTATTTTAGTGGTTTGATTCTGGTTGAGTTTGAATGTTACTAAAAAAAAGCTTTTTTCCATTTACCTTTCAAGACGAGGTGTTAATGCTGCCAAATCAAACTTGTTCGTTAAACATTTTCATTAAAAAAAAAACCATCTTGTAAATATGGCAGGTGAGGTCCAGTACACATGTATGAGTCATATGAGAAAAGACAAATGTATCCTGCTCCTGCTGATGCAAAGCTCCACGTTTTACCTCATTCTACATGTCAAATGTTTGTTTTTCAGCCTTTTCCCTCATAATGAGTTCACTCATGTGGTTATCGGCCACTGTGAAATGTGCTGTGTGATATCAGGTCAGTTTAGGTTGTGGGTTCAACCCCCTGACTGGCTTTGGTTCTCTCTCTCTCTCTCTCTCTCTCTCTCTCGCTCTCTCGCTCTCTCGCTCTCTCTCTCTCTCTCTCGCTCTCTCTCTCTCTCTCTCTCTCTCTCTCTCTCTCTCTCTCAGGTATCATCAATGTTCTCTGTTTGTTCTGCGCCGCCCTCACTGAGCACAAGATCCTGTTCCTGTCCAGCAGCTACCAGAGGCTGACGGACGCCTGCCGGGGTCTGCTGGCCATCATGTTCCCCCTCAAATACAGGTGAGTCCGAGCCGTCGCCCCGTCCTCCTCCTCCTCCTCCTCCTCCTCCTCCTCCTCCTCCTCCTCCTCCTCCTCCTCCTCCTCCTCCTCCTCCGATGTGTTGACCCGTCCGCCTGTCTGTGTCATTTCAGCTTCACCTACATTCCCATCCTCCCGGGGAAACTCCTGGAGGTCCTGAGCACGCCCACGCCCTTCATCATCGGAGTCAATTCCTTCTTTCGCTCTGAGACGCAGGAGCTGGTGGGTTTGATTACTGCACAGAAACATCTTCTATCTGCTGGGCTGCAATGCACTGAAGCACAACAGGGGAGAGGAACTTTTCCTAATGTCCTCCAAACAAGTGAATTGTTGTCATAAAGACAAACCGCTGAACTCCTCCAATATACAGCAGTGCAGTGATCATAACTGACTTTGTGTCTTAACCTGGCCCCACTGAGAACTCCGTTTGTTTCAGTGTTTACATTATTTAAAATAAGAAATAAAGCTACACAGAGCTGCTTTGTCTTTTCTAGTCATAAAACTGGAAGATAAAGTCATTTTAAGTTTTCTAGAGGCACAAAGAGGAGAAACACGTGTGTCCTGTGGGTCTGACTGACATGCTTTGAGGAGTTAATCAGGAAAGGTCAACAGATGGGAAATTGCTTGTGGATGATCAAAAGCTAATAAAGGTCGGTGGTGATGTCCCTGACACACTCCTGATACATTTTATTTTCTTTTTTCTCTTTCATATATTTATTAAAGTTTTAACAAAGCAAAACTACAAACAGAGAAACAAAATTAAAACCTCTCAAGCCGAACCTGATTTTCTCCAATTTGAGATGAAATAATGCTTCTTTAATCCAGCGTGACACTGGGCGGGCAGCATCCCTCCACTTCAGAAGGATCAGGCATCGTGCCAACAAAGTCTAAAGGCATTAAGCTGTTTCACCTCAGCAGGTAACGTTGAACTCTCAACATTGACCTTCAAAATAAAGTACCTCACCTGCAAATATCAGAAAAAAATTAAGAAGCTGGCAAATTGTACTTATCAGACTGTTCAAAGGAAACAAATTGGTTCTCAATAAAGAGATAATTACAAATTTTCAGTCCTCATCTCTGCCACCCATGAAATGTGGCATCCTGCATTGAAAGAGAAAGACTTGTGAGATGCTTTTGGACTGAACAGTCTCATCTTTTAAAGATTGATTGATTGATCCTTTGTTCATCTCGCAAACTGAGAACACAGCCGTATAAGGCGCGTCGCTACGTCTCCATCCTCAAGTGTTTTTGAAAATGTCAGCAAATTTGAATAGAATTATGAACGATGGGGAAACGACTTGCCAGTGTTTCAGTAGGTGGAATTGATGCACCAACTCTACCTGCCAGTGACAGAATCAACAGAGCTTCTCCATTTCCACCCATGCAGGCCCACCATCGGAGTAGTAATGTACCCAAAAAGAAAGACAGAATTAGTTTCTAATAGAAAACTTTGTCTCAATCTTCATTTTTAGTGTCGACACCAACAAACACAAAGCTAACTCCTAGTAGCTTACTCAGAAGTTGGGGAAGTAAATATGAAACGTAGCTGGACTCTTTGAGTGGGTCTCCGCAGTACTCATACCATCAACTTCCTGTTGCAACCGGGATTGAAACCCGAGACCTTTTATGTCAGTACTCTACCACTGACCACTTTAAATACTAATGAAACCACTTGTTTACTTGGTTTTACACACACACTCAACTGTCACACACAACTTGATAGATCTAGAAAACCTTCAGTCAATTTAACGTACCTTGTTGCGTTCAGACAGTCTGACCATAGCTGAGTTCTCCTTACATTATAATCTACAGAAGGTATTTTTACTTGTCAACTCTCCCGTTAAGTTGGTCTGTTTCTTATTAAACCGTCTCTCCTGCCATGTGACTGTCTCATACCTTCACATTCAGGACGTTCTGACACAATAATCTTCACAAACGTTTCCAACATAAATTATAGCTACAATGAGGATTAGTGTCTGGATTTCCTAATCAAAGGAATCATATTAAAGTCTCATGAGAGCATAATGAATGCTCGGCTATATATGACTGGCCGTGTTTAGCCTGGCCTGGAGTCGGGGTCAGAGGTCACCGTCTGCCCGCACTGAAAGGTGTGTTTTGTTGTTTTGATAGTGGTGTAATGAGCTTCTGCTGATTGAGCTCTTTCTGTGTGTGTGTGTGTGTGTGTGTGTGTGTGTGTGTGTGTGTGTGTGTGTGTGTGTGTGTGTGTGTGTGTGTGTGTGTGTGTGTGTGTGTGTGTGTGTGTGTGTGTGTGTGTGTGTGTGTGTGTGTGTGTGTGTGTGTGTGTTGTGTTCAGTTGGACGTGATCATCGCCGACCTGGACGGAGGCACGGTTACCATCCCTGAGTGCGTCCACATCTCCCCGCTGCCGGAGCCGCTCCTCCAGCAGACCCACACCGCTCTCTCCATGGTAGGTATCACATCCTCATGAATGGAAATCACATGATCCCCCAGCGGTTCAGTTTCTACCAGGCAATAAATCCCCCGGCACCCGTTTATGGCTTCATGTGCCAGGAAGCTTTTCAGAAGCACTGCTTCCTTCTGTTGGCTTGGCAATCTGCCTGTTTTGGATATTCGAATATTCTACTTTATTCAATTTGATTGAGACTGATGCACGTAATGCACCACCTTATTTAGCTACTCGATTCACTGGGGATTAACAGCCGGGTTGTAGTTTTGTAATCCACCAGTTTGCCTGCAGAAGCCAAATTCACAAACATTTCCAGAGCAACTGGTTGTCGTTCAAAGCTCAAACTAGTGCCGACAAACTTTAGGCTTTTTTTTTACCTTGTTGAACCGAATCCCTGGTGCTTGTAGTAAGAGATGTCTTAATAGATGGCAGTACTCCTATCGTGCTGCTGCAGCTTCCTTCAGGACTTCAGCCCAATCTGAGAAATGCTTTATGTCTGTCTGTGTGTATGTGAATCACTGATGACGATACCTGCAGAGTTCCAGATGTTTGGTGGGACCGAGTGGCTGAAGGCTCGGGACCCCCAGGGGTTCATGTGGGCTGGACGGAAAGGAACTCCCTTGTGTTTTTGCTTTTTATGACTTGACTTTTGTGTCAGTGACTTCAAATCTTCAAGAAATGTGTGTTTAACAGCACTGCAGCCTACTGGGCAAAAGCTGGAAGCATCACATGTGGTTCTGTTGGACGCTTGTCAAGAAAGGAGGTTACATGTCTCACTCCTGGTGTACTGAAGCTGTGTTTACACAGCGTGACGAGGCACACCCATTCACGGAGTCTTGATCTGGCCGGAAGAGGAACTGTTACAAGGAACTGTATTACTGGATTTTCTGTAAATTGTGACCCCAGTTATACAAAACCCCATGCAGTCAGGTATTAACCAGGCTTTTGATTTCCAGTGTAATCTTCCCTCGTCTCCTGCTGCTGACAGCTCACATGCTGCAGAGCTGTAAACCACACACACTCACACCGTTTGTAATTTACTCCTATCTCTTTTATAGGATTATACAGCAGCCATAAAATACTAAGTATTTACAGCTTTTGAAGGTTTTATTGTTTTGCGGTGTGGACGTGGCAAAAGTATTCTGACTTGGATTTAAGAGTAAAGACTCAAACAGGGTGTGCAAGTGAAATAAAAATTACTGGTGGGTTTTCCAGTATAACAAGAAGCAGAAATGAAGAAACAGCAGAATCATTGAAATGAAACTGTAAACTAGGAATTTATCCTTTAATGTCACATAATCCCAATAATATACTCATCAGTTTGTCAAGGATTACATGACTCAGCATGTTTTCATCATCACATTGTCATTAATTTGAACCTGACTCAAGGTGACTGGAATGTCTCGTTATTGTGAATGACTTTTCCTAATTCTTTATCTTTGTCAGTTTTTCTGGTTGAAACTATACAGAACTTGATTGATACAGATTTCCAATAGTACAATAAGAAAGAGAAGGCCAAGTACATCAATCATGGTCTTTGCACTGGTTATAACTATATATATTTTTTAAAATTTTATATAGCCTTTATTTAGCCAGGAGAACCACATTGGGATTAATAATTTATTTTACAAGTTTGTCCTGGAGAGCTGGGGGGGGGGGGGTCTTGCTATGTTTTTTTGGACTGTGGGAGAAACCGGAGTACCTGGAGGACACACACACACACACACACACACACACACACACACACACACACACACACACACACACACACACACACACACACACACACAGACACACACAGACACACACACACACACACACACACACGCAAACATGCAAACTCCACACAGAAAGGCCCTGTATTTGAACCCACAACCTTCTTGCTGTGAGGTGAGAGCGCTCACCACTGCATCACCGTGCGGCCAAATAATATAAGCTTATTGAATAGGAAAGTTTGAGTCATGTCTTTAAGGGAAACTGGGTAACGGTTACTGTATTTTCCAGACTAGATGTCCTGATTTTTTGAATTGTATGTCTGATCATACGACTTATGATAAGAATTTACTTATATATTCATGTATAAAGACCCCCGGCCAGCTCAGTTGGTAGAGCATGAGACTCGCAATCTCAAGGTAGAGGGTTCATGTCCCACGCCAGCGCCACCTTCCTGTGGGCTCTCCACCTGCAGGAAGGTTCTTAATGGTGCGATGTGATCTGGGTGACGGTGCTCAGACTGACACCACCACCACCCGGAAACGGATAAGAGGGAGAAGATGGATGGATGGTTTCATGTATAAAATATACCAGTACAAAGATTTTCCCTCTGTCATTAATAAAGTTGTTCTATTCTATATGACAATTTGTGGCCACTAGGTGTCACTGTATGACAACAGAATACTGCTAAAGAAAAAAACTCCATTACTACTGTATTTGACACAAGGACCACGATTTCATAGATTTATTGAAATGACTGTGATCTTTCTCAGATCATTAGACTCAAGAAACATCTGCTGGAGCACAAACATCGTAAACCTAAAGTAAACTGGGCCCTCTGGACTCTGGTTTACACTCTGAGCTGTGATGAAAGCAGTGTTGTGATGCTGAGTCAGCGCTGGTGTCTGCTTACGTTACTGCAGTCATGATTGCAGGAACTTTCAAAACAGTGATTCACTCTCTCGATTGTGGTTGATAAAAGAGGGATTGCTTTGTGGTTACAGGTTGATGGACTCACTACAAACACTACAAAGAATTTCCCCCAGCGGTTTTCCAGTTACTTCCTTATTTATTCAGGTTCTTGATGATCATTTCCAGAACTCAATCAGCCACACCCTGATGGCAACTCAACCTCCAATGTCCTCCTGTTCATATCCCAAAATGCCATTGGACAAGACTCGAGGACATTGTGTGTGATCATGGAGGCATTTGAAACTCTATGTTCTATGAAGTGGAATTTTGACTTGGTAACTTCTGAGTTTCAGTACGTTGGTCAAGTTCTTCTCGAGGGAGATCACCAGAGTAACTTGATACTTGTTCAGGATGAGACGTAAAGGTCCAGCTCGTCCTCTTGGAATATGGGTTGTTCATATGTTGAGGATCCTGAGGAAGTAGAAAAGTGAGAGAAGTACTCTTGATTTTATTCGTGAAGCCCTTCATGAAGCATACAGCTTGTCCTTGAAGGAGCTGCAGTATAAAATGGGCAAACTTATTGGAACGAGCGTTTCAAGTGAAGAGGCATCGTTTTGGCACCTTGGTCGTCTAAACAAACCCTGCTACACTGGGTGAAGGTCATAATAATCATAATGATCTGCACTTTCATGGTGAAGTATGAAACTGATTGATTTTTACTTGCTGCGATCGGTCATATGCATCAAACTCCTGTCATGTAGAGTCACCCAGAGTTCGATTGTAAACCCCCTGCTTGATTCAGCCATTTGATAACCAGCTTCATTATACAGCATATCTGGATTGCTGGTGTCTGGTTAAGTTAATCCAGAAAATGATAATAGTACAAGTCCCCTAAGCCATAAAGACATAGAATCAAAGTCCACGTAGCATGAGGAGTGGGCGAGGCCAAACCTCACCGACAATAACCGCAAGTATCTGAAGTTGATGGGAATGAATTCACCTCTTGTCCTCAAGCCCGTCTGACGTCTTGTCCTGTTCGTTATCTCTTGGATTGAGTCGGTCGACTCTTTCTGTCCGTCTCATCTCATCATCTGATTGTGTTTCTAATTGTGTTGTTGTCGCTGTGCTGATGCCCTTTGTTTACCTCTAAGTCATTAAACCCCACGTGTTCCCGGTGTTTTTGAGGTGGAGGAGTTTCTCACCACACCGGTCATTGTGTCCGAGTCACTCAGTGAGACGTTGAACTCGGACCCACTGCCTGAGGGCATCGGCCTATAAACAAACACATCTGAGCAATATGAGGAAAGTTTTGTTGTGAAATCCAGGAATCCTCCCTCATGTTGTTGACTTCCTGTCACCAGCTGCTCTGTGTTATGACTTATAACCTGGAGACTGTTTGTTGGTGTAGGTTCACTGGGGGACAGGCCACTAGCTCAAATCATGTAAACTCTAATATACTTCATGAGGTTTGTGTGGTCGGATTGGAATTGTTTGATTTGTTTAGTGTTGCTGTAGATGGTTGGACATCAACCCTGAACCAGAGCTCAGCTGCTCTGCTCTCTTTACACTTGGCTGCCTTTCCCTGTAGTTTCCTAGAATTCAGAAGCTGCTTCTTCATCTGTTTAATGGCTGAAGTGACATTGAAGTCAAGTCAAAAGTTTCAAGTACAGTACATTTTTAACCAACTCAACAGGATAGTTCACATTGCAAAACATTGCATGCCTTTGCATGCCACCAACTTGCCTGTTATTTTGTATATCGTACCATTAAATTGGTCATCTGATCTGGATCTAAATCTTAACCAGAGACAAACACAATGTTCATAACCTAAACTCACACAAACCTTCCAAATAGTTCATGTCTTTATTGCACACAGTCAGTAAAGGTTCACGGCACTGCTTAGATTAAAACAACAAAAAAAATAGAGGTGAACCTTTGAATTATTAATGAGTTGAAGCTTCTTTGGCAGCAGTGACCTGAACCAAGTTCTTCTCGAAGCTTCTGATCAGACCTGGGCTACGACGACCCGTGATGAACATACCAGGGTATCTCTTGTTTCCTGGGTTGACCTACCCAGACCTTCTGGCTCCTGATAAGTCGTAACACAAAGCAGGTTAACAAATCGGTAGTTCAACCCAGAGGTTTCCCTTCAGGATCAGGGCACATGAAAGGGGCGGAGTTTGTCGCGTCTGACCAATCACACACAGAGAAACCTTGTGGAACAGTCTACAGATTACTGAAGGAGTAATTATTCTCAGAGAATATGAAGAATTAAAACACCTCCACCAGGCAGAAAGCAACACTGTTGCCGCGTCATAAGTCAGAACATTGCTGACGAGTCAATACGTGACTTTGTTAGATTATAGGATATTAATGCATTAAAATTCAAATCAATAAAAACGGATGGCGCAGCACTGTGATCATTCACTTTTACTTTATTACAACAGAAACGTTTCAGGCAGAACTTCCTCACTGCTCTTCTTTTAGTTTATATTTTCTATCCAGTTGTTTTGAGGCTATTTTTCCTATCAATGTTGGAACAAGTCCTGGACCTGATGAAGCAAAGCAGCGCCAAATTCATGATGCTCCCTCCACCATGCCTTTATGTGGAGATCATGTTCTCATGTCAATACTCTTTCAATGATCCCTTCACACGTTTAACATTTACTTTTCTTTTTTTTTTAACCTCACTAAACTTCTCTTAAGTTCTAACTTTGGACTCAACGTGGCTACAGATCTACTTCTATGGAGAACAGCCACATTAGTAAATGCTCAGATTTGTGAGGGTTGATGAAGTCTTGGAGATGAGTGTAAAACTGTTTGCCACCATTTCGAGGCATAGTTTACATCAACAGATGCCTCCTAGACCCTACCAAGTCAAAATGTTTGAGTCAAGAAGCTTCTTGCCCCAGGTCACTCACTCTTGACTCATTTAGTTTTGCTGTAGTCGTTACCATCAGGCTTTATTTACTTTCAGGTTTTGGATCCAGAGTTGGAGGTGTCGGATCATGCATTCCCTCCACAATCCACCCAACCCTCTGCACTCAAGATCCAGGTAAGAAAAGACACGAACCAAGTCACTGAGTTTTTTTTGTTATTTTAGTGAATGTTTACACCCAAACTAGATGATAAAAGTGAATGGATGAATTGTAGCCGAGTGAGCTTCAATGGCCTGACCTGACCTGCATCTTTTTAACAATGGATTAACTGTCTTGGTTCAGTTGTTCATTCAGTTTTAGGGTGCGTTCACGTTCATCCTATTTGGTCCAACAGAAACAAACTCCGGTAACATTACTTTGTTAATGTAGTCCATTAGTTAAGTTTGCTATAGAAATGCAGGTCTTGGTGGATGCAGCAGGGAGGCAGGAGCCAAACACAGGATGTCACAGAGTTTGTTAGGATCTGCACAATTTCTTCTAACTGGAATTCCTGGTGCTGGTTTGAATCCTTCACACATCTTAGAGTCAGTCAGTCGGTCAGGCTTCCAGCTCAGAGAACCAACTCCAACTGTAAACGCCACGACTGATGTGTTGTGTGAACGTTGTGTTTGTTTCAGGATAAGGAGATCCGGGGAGTCTTCCTGTGGCTCTTTGCTCGGCTCTTCCAGGGCTATCGCTGGTGTTTACATATCATCCGCATTCACCCAGAGCCTGTCATCCGCTTCCACAAGGTAGAGCAGCATCAGCAGCCTCTGCAGAGCTCGCGTCTTGCTATTTGATTCGGGCTCCAGTTTCAGTGGATTGACTTGCTCTTCCACAGGCGGCCTTCCTGGGCCAGCGCGCGCTGTCCGAAGACGACTTCCTCATGAAGGTGCTGGACGGCATGGCGTTCGCTGGCTTCGTATCGGAGCGGGGTCCTCCGTACAGATCTACAGACCTCTTTGATGACGTGAGTCATCGTCACAGCAGCACAGCACGTTCTGCATTTTAACCAGATTGAATAAACATACTTCTTCAGTCGTAAAACACCAGTGCGTTTCCCTCATCTGACACAGGATTTGAATGCATTTCTTCTTATAAATTCAGATTTATAACAGATTTTTATTCTATTATTGAGCTCGTAAAACTGGCTTTTATGCATTTTTTTACAACTTCTAAAGAGGACTTCTAAAAAAATTTATATGTAACTGTGTTTTACTGGCTGTTGTGTACACATTGACTTTTTATCTGTCAGAGAAATATAGAAAAATTTAGAACATGTTCAAACCTTGTTTGAAGCATTTGTATAAATTACTAAAATCTCAACTTTCTGGAAGGAAAATTCCAAGTGGATCAACACAGCAACATGACATGCATGCGCAGGTTTAAAGCCAGTTGAATTAAAATAAATATGTATTTATTATTTCTCTAGCTGTATCAGATGTTCTGTGTTTGGGAACCGTTTCTCTGACTTGGAACTTAGGCTGGTGTCTTCTTCTGGTTTCCCCGCAGCTCGTAGCCAATGAGGTGGCGCGGATACGGCAGGAGGAGGCGTGTCCACACAAAGTCATGAACCACGTGAAGGAGCTGGCGGAGCTGCTCTTTAAAAACGTACGTCCTCAGATTATTGAAACAGATGAGACGTGTCTCCGTCCTTACCCCCTCGTGCCCCCCGCAGGAGAACCCGTACCCCGCCGTGGCCATGCACAAAGTGCAGCGGCCGTCAGAAAGCAGCCAAAGCGCCGCGCAGACTCGGACGTCCTTCCCGGCGCTTGACGAGGTCGCTGTGCAGCTCTTCATCGATCACGCAGCCGCCAAACTCAAGACTGCACCTCCTGTGGTGAAGGCCGAGCTGAAGGGCATGGTACCGTCCGGACCGCCGCTGGGTGAGTGAGGAGGGTCGAGAGGAGCTCAGCTGCTGGACGAGACTTCATTTCATCAGCACACAACAACATGAAGGCAAAGCGCTGAAGCCCCAAGACCAATACAAAAGCCAGAGCACAAATACAAAAGCTAAAGAGATTTATCACGACGACGTCGATAGATATTCTGCCACACTGATAGAGTTGTGTGTGGTGTCAGTTTAAAATCCTGTTGAGAGTGAAGCTGCTGTGATGGATGAGCGTCTCATACAACCTCCGTCTCCACAGGAGACATTGTGGACAGGAACGGAAACGTGATGGCGAACAGCGCCCGCAGGCTGGAGGTGGTCAGGAACTGCATCACGTACATCTTTGAGAACAAGATGCTGGAGGCCAAGAAGGTAAAAACAGAAACGTGTATGGTTCCAAACTTCACATGATTCAGGCAGAGTTTACATGATCCGAGTCCAACCACAGTTCTGACCAAACTAATCAGATAGGAGTGTCACATGGACCATGTTTCCATTGTTGTACTGAACATCCTGGTTTGTGTTCCAGTTGATGCCGGCGGTCCTGCGGGCGCTGAAAGGACGGGCGGCGAGAGTTTGTTTAACTCAGGAGCTCAACCAGCACGTCCTGCAGAACCGGGCCGTGCTGGACGACCAGCAGTTCGACTACATCGTCCGCATGCTGAACTGCACGCTGCAGGTCAGCGCAACAACAACTACAGTTCCAACACCACCACTAACACCAACAACCACCACCACAACAACAACACTTCTACTAATGATACTAACAACAGCTCCAACACCACCAACGACACTACCAACATTAATAACAACACCACTAACAAAAACACCACCACCGAAACAACACTACTAATAATACCAACTACAACACTACTAACAATACCATTACCGACAATAACAACACTACTAACAATACCATTACCGACAATAACAACACTACTAACAATAACAACACCAATGCCACCACCAATAACACTACTAATGATTCCAACAACAACAGCATTACAGTACCGACACTAATAAAACAACAATACAGACAACAACACTACCAACACTACTGCTACTGTTGGAATATTAACTCATCACTGCGACGACACGAGTCGCTTTGCGTTCTATAAATTCACATTTCTGCAGTTCTGTCAGGTGTGATCATGAACCTCATTATTCCAGATTAACCCTCGTGGAGCGAAACAGACCTGGAACAAGTCAAGAACAAAAACGTCCTTCAAAGCCTCAGAGACGAGGATTTATTTTATTATGTCAAAAAGATTGTTCTAAAGTCTTTCTCCTCTCCGGTTCAGCTGCAGCTCAGTGCTTATCCCGCACACCAATCACCATCAATTAAGAATGGGCAGGTCGTTTTCCAAGAGATCTGATTGGTCAGAAGGCGGAGCTTCACACTCACTGTGATCTTACCCAGAACGTATCCTGTTAGACATTCAGAGTCAGTTACCATGGTGATTTATCCTGAGAGCGAGCATCGTAGTATGGAAAACCTCGGGTTAATCCTTAAAGTTATCTGGATAAGAGCAAATCCAGCATCATAGTCCAGGCCTCTGGGCTGCTCTTCATGTCCATGTTGACCTGTTGTTCGCTCGCTCTCTGCAGGACTGCTCCCACATGGATGAACACGGGATTGCAGCCGCCCTCCTTCCTCTGGTCACGGCCTTTTGCAGAGTGAGTCAGGAAATACTCTGATTACTTTGTTAGAGATGGTTGGAGTGAATTCTTGACGGGATGTGTTTGTGTGACAGAAACTGGGCGCCGGCATCACTCAGTTCGCCTACAGCTGCGTGCAGGAGCACATGGTGTGGACCAACATGCAGTTCTGGGAGGCCATGTTCTACAGTGACGTGCAGAACCACATCCGAGCGCTGTACCTGGAGACGGAGGATGGAGAGCAGCAGAACAACCAGGTGAGCTCCCGATCTGGAGGAGGAGACTCTAGCTCGGCCCGACGAGATCTGTAACCCCTCTGGTTCCCTCTCAGGAGCAGCAGGACGGCTCAGGCGGAGGGCGGGAGATCAGCGCCCTGGAGCTGGCCTCGGAGCAGAGCCGGCTGTGGCCCACGCTCAGCAAAGAGTTGCAGTCAGAGCGCGTGCAGAAAGAGGAGAGCACCGTGTTCAGCCAGGCCATCCACTACGCCAACAGGATGAGCTACCTGCTGCTGCCGCTCGACACCAGCAAGAACCGGCTGCTCAGGAGCACCGGCCTCGGAGACGTGGAGAGCGTCAGCAACAGCTACGTCACAAACAGGTGGGAGGCGCTCCGGGGTCTGGGAGGCCCAGACATCTGAGAGGGTCGCCTGTAAACTGCTTATTGCACAACTCCTGCTGCTGTGGAGATTTTATTAACAGGAAACATTGAGATGTGCACAAGTTACATCTGGAAAAGAGAGAACAAAGCAGAATTGTACAGAATTCCAGAAATTATACTGAAAGGGTTTAATATAATTTAAGATACTATTTAACTGAATAATCTCTCTTTATAATTTAGATAAGAGGTTACTCTATGTATGTGGCCCTTCAGCTCTGTTTGACCAGCCGTTAGGCTGCCACTGGGAAAGCCTCAGTCACATGAAAATTACTTTTATTCTTGGCGATATCACATCGACAATGGTCACATCGTTCATGTTTTTCACCATTATTATGTTATTGGTTGTGTCCAGCACCTTGATTAGCAGAGCTACAAAACTTTAAATTGGTGTTTCACACTGTACAAAAAGACGATGAGAAAATATAGTGTTAATGTACTTATTTACTGAACTCCGATTATGATTTTCAGACAAAGATTGGAAAGAAAAAGAAAAAGTGTTGTGTAGCAGCTGTAACTTATAAGTTGAATGGTGTTGAAACCCACTCCCCCACCCACTCCCCCACCCACATCCACACCCCCACCTCCACCCACACCCCCACCAACAATATAACAGCTTAGTTCTCAAGCTTTACTAAATATGAAATAATGTTCAGGGGAAAAAAAATCATTAAAACCAATCCAGCTTTTTTCAGTGTAACAATGTAAATAACAAAAGCGTCGTCATCGAGATTTGAAGCTACATGAGGGACATGAGGGGTGTCGTGGTGTAACAACATTAAACTTGTGAATCTAAGGGTGGTGAGATATGGTGTTATATTCTGTGATAATTTTTCACAGTTGAAATGAAATCTATCATCAGAAAGTGGTAAACTTATAGACAATGGATAAAAGTTCAACCAATAAATGTGAAAACTTCCAAATGGGATTGATAGGATTCGCAGATTTGAAAGAAGGTTGTTTATCTGACTGGTCGTTTGGGTGTCGGCCTCTTTAAATTTAGCCGTCAGATTCAAATTCCTACTTTTATCTCATAACGACAGTCGCTGTGTCATCTGAATTCATTTTAATCACCTTTTACAATCTGGACGCCGTGGCCTTCTCAGTGTGTGTTAAGTTAACAGCGATGTGTTTGTGTGTGTGTCAGTATTGCAGGCAGCATGGCGGAGAGCTACGACACGGAGAGCGGCTTCGAGGACGCCGAGAGCTCGGACGTGGCCAATTCAGTGGTGCGCTTCATCAACCGCTTCGTGGACAAGGTGTGCAACGAGAGCGGCGTGACCAACGAGCACCTGAAGGCGCTGCACACCATGATCCCAGGTACGCACTCGCCTCGTCGTAATGACACGTGCTTCCTCCAGTTCTCCGCTCCTCATCCTCGCTCTCGCTCTCCTCAGACATCGTTCAGATGCACATCGAGACCTTGGACGCGGTCCACCGGGAGAGTAAAAGACTTCCTCCCATACAAAAGGTAACCAATTCCTATTTTTACATCCAGCTGGACCACAAAGGCCTCGCCCGATAGCCCGCCGGCCCCCCTCTCCACCAATCCCCTCAGCTCAGGCTCACGCTGTCACGGCAGGTACGTGGAGGCAGGAAGAGCAGTGCATGCTGGGTGATGGCTCTCCGGAGCAGCGTGCCTTCAGTGTGAAGGGTGCAGTGTGTCGGAGAGGGCTCGGGGTCACGGTCCGACGCTTCCTAACACGCACGCCAGTAAACCTGCGTCAATAGTTTCACATGATCAAAACAGAGAGAGGAGGTCATTAAGGCAGAAACATTTAAATTAGAGTCAACGACAAGATCCTGGAAATCAAAGCAGCTCCGTGTTCACCAGAGAGAAAGTGACCCACTGTTTTAGATGCAGTTTTTAAAGGTACCCTGTGTCATCAGGAAGCAGTGATACACAGCTGTGTCTCATCTGCATGACTGGAAGTCGAAGCTGCGTCTCCTGACATTTAGAGGCTTGATGACAAACATCAGACGAACTTGTGGCCTGTGAGGATCATCAGCATGGCTGTGGAGGCATGAGAGTTGGAGTGCTACTTTTCTTTTACCTCTCAAAGATACAGTTTACTGCAGTTCCCTGCAACTCTATCATTATGAGTAAATGCAGTATGAATAAACTTTACACTCAAGATTTTTCACATAAACCTAAAGCAGTTCACAAGTTCATGAGCAGTTTTCTTTGAAATGATCCTTCAGAAACATCTCTTTCGAAAAGTGCGTGTACTTTAGTAATTTAACACTAGCATCAGTGAGCCTGGAACATTTGTTTTGAAATGAATGAGATGAACAATTCTGAGCAGTGTGTTGGACTCTGCTGTGTCTCTAACCTTCTCACCTTCTCTTCGCTGCAGCCCAAGCTGCTGAGGCCGACGCTGCTGCCTGGTGAGGAGCTGGTGATGGACGGCATGCGAGTCCACCTCATCCCGGACGGCCGCGAGGAGGCCACGGGGCTAATGGGAGGTCCGCCTCTCCTGCCTGCAGAGGGCGCCATCTTCCTCACCACCTACCGCCTCATCTTCAAGGGCACGCCCACCGACCCCCTGGGTGAGAGGTCAAACCTGCAGAGAATCTGCGGGGGGGGGGGGGTTCAGAGGACCTGGGGGGAGGGTTCAGAGGAGCTGTGGGGCGGTTCAGAGGACCTATATGGGGAACAGAAGGTGTGTGGGGGGGTTAAGAGGATCTATGGGGGGTTAAGAGGACCTATGGAGGGAACAGAGGACCTATAGGGGGGTTCAGAGGATGTGTGGGGGGTTCAGAGGATGTGTGGGGAGGTTAACAGGACCTATGGGGGGTTAAGAGGACCTATTGGGGGGAATCAGAGGAGGTGTGGGGGGTTCAGAGGAGTGTCTGTTCTCACTGTGTGTCTGTGTTCAGTCGGTGAGCAGATCGTTACTCGCTCGTTCCCCATCGCCTCTCTGACGAAGGAGAAGAGAATCTCCGTCATGTTGACCATGGATCAGTTTGTTCAGGAGGGGCTTCAGCTACGATCGTGCACCTTCCAGGTACACACACACACACACACACACACACACACACACACACACACACACACACACACACACACACACACACACACACACACACACACACACACACACACACACACACACACACACACACAGTGGAGATGAAACCTCCTCTCACCTGTCTATTTCTGCGTGCAGTTCATGAAAATCGCCTTTGACGAGGAGGTGGCGTCCGACCTGGCCGAGGTGTTCAGGAAGCACATGCACAAGCTGCGCTACCCGCAGCACGTCCAGGGAACCTTCGCCTTCACCGTGGGTCAGTCCAGCAAGCTGATGGTGGAGCACAAGGTCAAGGACAAGAACCAGTCACTCAAGTGAGGAGGCATCCCACACCTTTACACCAAACAGGCTGTTAATCAGCCCCAACCCCTGACCTCTGACCCCCCCGACACGTCCGCGATACATCAGCTGGATTTACTGCTTGTCCAGCTGCTGCTCCCGTTTCTGACCGTCATTAATTTACACCTTCAGCTCTGCAATTTTCTCTCCATGTTCCAACAAAAAAGAGTGTAAAATATAACAATCTTAAATAAAAGGGAAGGTGTGAGATCCGAGCACAGACCAGTGAATTGTCAACAATAAATACACAATAATCACCATGAATCGTTCAATTCAGCTAACTGGCATTTATTAACAAAATGTATTAATTCATAAATAATTCAGAAATCATCTCATAAATCAACACATTCAAGTATGAAATGTCGTCTAACACGGAGATCTAATCTACTAAACAGCAACACTATGTACAAAGTGTGTCTGTCTGTCTGTCTGTCTGTCTGTCTGTCTGTCTGTCTCCAAACAGCAGCACAACAAGTGAATCCCTGCTTCGTGAGAGAAATAGGCTGTTTGTTTCTGGAACTGCTTCACAGGAAGTGACTGTGGGCACTTCCTGTCTGGAGTGATGTGTTGAGGGAGAAAGAGACAGGTGACTTTGTTCTGTTCTTCCAGGACGCTTTCCAAACACCTGGTGAAGACGGCCAAGAGGACCATCGGCCGGCAGTACGTGACCAGGAAGAAGTACTCTGCGCCGACCTGGGAGAACCGCAGCAGCTTCCAGTCGGAGCTGGACGAAGACGAGATCTCAGGTAGCCTGTCGAAGCACCGCGCCTTCAGGAGGACGAGAGAACAAACCCCAGAGCACCCGCTCCTTTATTGTTGTATTAAGTTCTGTATCAGAAGAAAAAGGTGGATTACCGTAGTTTCAAGACTATAAGCCACTACTTTTCCCCCACGCTTCAAACCCTGTGGGTTAAACAACGGTGCAGCTAATTTATGGATTTCTCCGGGTTAACGAGCTTCATGCCGCCGGCACATCTTGGCTCGGTTGGTAGAGCGGTCGTCTCCCAATTGGAAGGTTGCAGGTTCGATTCCCGTCTCTGCCTGCCCACATGGCAAGTGTCCTTGGACAAGTCACTGAACCCTGAACTGCCTGTGTGAATGCAGTTGGTGGTGGTCGGAGGCGCAAAATGGCAGCCTCGCCTCCGTCAGTCTGCCCCAGGGCAGCTGTGGCTACCTACGTAGTTTACCCCCATGGAGTGAATGAAGAATGTAAAGTGTCTTTGAGTGTCCTGGAAAGCTCTATATAAAACCTATGCATTATTATGATTGAAAACCTCCAGTGACTGACAGATTGACTGACAGAGCAAGAAAAATGTCTGTACTCAGCAGAATTTAAATAGAAAATGATCAAATGTACAGCAGATTGTCCAAATATAAAATGTAAACAGTTCTAAGTTGTCAGACTTTGACATTAAAAGCAGCATCATGTTCATGACGCTGTGCTGCTCCTCCACAGTGTCGGAGGAAGTGGACCAGAGCACGCTCACTCTGTCCTCCACCATCCGCTCTTCGGACCGCCAGACGATGAGCAACGTGGTGGAGCGCGCCTGTTGCCGCGACTACCAGCGCCTCGGTCTGGGCACGCTCAGTAACAGTCTGACCCGCTCCAAGAACGAGCCCTTCAGGATCTCCACCGCCAACCGCATGTACACCGTCTGCAGGAGGTGAGACGCAACACACACACACACACACACACACACACACACACACACACACACACACACACACACACACACACACACACACACACACACACACACACACACACACACACACACACACACACACACACACTGTGCTGACCCCTCCCCCCCGCCCTCGCAGCTACCCCGGCCTGCTGATCGTGCCTCAGAGCATCCCCGACTCCACCATCCAGAGGATCTGCCGCTGCTACCGGCAGAACCGCTTCCCCGTGGTGTGCTGGAGGAACTCCCGGACCAAAGCCGTGCTGCTGCGCTCCGCCGGCCTGCACGCCAAGGGCGTGGTGGGCTTCTTCAAGTCGCCTAACGCCCCCACTGCAGGTACACAACGCACTTTGGGTTCATAACTACAAATGAAAAGTGTCCAGCTGTTTGGACGTTTCACCAGGAGGCGTCAGTGAAACACACAATGTTGATGTAGCAGCCATCGTTCTGGAGCGCGTTGCACCGTTATGTTCAGTGTGGCTGGTCAACACAGCTGCTCTAATCGTGTCACTATTGTAATCTGAATACTGTACGATTAGTCTTTATTATTAGTCAGAATAAATTCAGCTGCCCCCCCCCCCCCAGTGCCCTCCCAGGCAGACTCCACCAGTCTGGAGCAGGAGAAGTACCTCCAGGCCATCATCAGCTCCATGCCGTCGTACAGCGAGAGCAGCGGCAGGAACACGCTGAGCGGCTTCACCTCCACACACATGAACACCTCCGGTGGGTACACACACACACACACACACACACACACACACACACGCACACGCACACGCACTCTCACACTGAGCTGTTCTCCTCTTCATCAGACTCGTCAGATAAGCTGCGGCAGCCGAAGATCGGCGCTCTGATGAAGCAGGTGATGGGAACCAAGGAAGACGTTCCCGGGACGTTCAGCAGAGGAGGTGAGGAGACCGCCAGGCCACGCCCCAACAGGCCAGGCCTCGCCTCCTGCAGCTCCTGTTAGCTCCCACAACTAACTGTGTGACACGTGGAGCTGGAGGAGGAGGAGTGAACTCTGTGTGTGCGTGCGTGAGTGCGCGTGAGTGCGTGTGTGTGTGTGTGTGTGTGGCGTTGTTGGTTAACGGCCCGTCTCTGTCATTTGACCTCAGCTCTGGGTCAAAGGGCGAAAGTCATCTCGCTCTCTCAGCCCAAAGTGTCTGGCAAGGCCAGGAACCCCCCTAGAGGTACAGTAGGTCCCGCCCCCACCCCCCCTCCACTCCTCTCTAACCAATCAGACGTTTGTGTGTTCGCCGTCCTCCCTGGTAGTGCGGACTAATGTGTGTATGTGGCGGGAGGGGGTCTGTGTGTGCGTGCGCATGCTGTCGCAGCTCGCCTGTCCGACGTCACGCTGACGTCTCGTACGTCCTCCTGTTCGATTCCTGTCTGCTCAGTGTCGACCAATCACGTAGCTCCATTAGACGTAGCCAAGCCAGCGGGGCGACTCTGATCTCTGCCTGTCTGTACCAAGCATGGCCATACACACACACACACACACACACACACACACACACACACACACACACACACACACACACACACACACACACACACACACACACACACACACACACCTTACAGGATCTTGTGGCTGCCTAATAAACTGGACTGATGATCCTTGTGTGGCTTTTTAACATCGTTTGATTCACACTTCTGACTGGAACTCCTTTTTGAAGACTTGACTCTGTGTGTGTGTGTGTGTGTGTGTGTGTGTGTGTGTGTGTGTGTGTGTGTGTGTGTGTGTGTGTGTGTGTGTGTGTGTGTGTGTGTGTGTGTGTGTGTGTGTGTGTGTGTGTGTGTGTGTGTGTGTGTGTGTGTGTGTGTGTGTGTGTGTGTGTGTTGAAGGTAAGTGGGGCAGTATCCGAGGCAGCGGCCGTCTCAGTGCCTACAACCCGGACGTTGGGACTCGTCTGGCCAGTAAAGAGTCCCCGCAGCCTAACGGCGGCCCCAGTGAGGCGCTGTTCCTCCGCCAGCAGAAAGCTTACCTCTACATCATCGGGGACAAGGCGCAGCTCAAGGTGAGCCGGGAAAACGTTCCTGAGTGTGTGTGGGCGGAACTAGAACCAGAACACTGAGTGACTTCAGAATCTGTCCAAGTGAGGATTTCCTGGAAACCGCCTCCAAATGTCCACTTCCACATTAACATATATTAATATAGGACCCTCGTCCTCATTACCTCCCATTAAAACCACATTTTAATCTCTTTGTATAAAAATGTAATCTTTATGCGTTTCTTTATTTTTTTTAGAACAATAGTGAAATTTACATGTTTACTTTTCTTTTTTTCTTCATTTTAGGCCTGAATGTTTATTTTCTTCTGGATTTAACAGTAAAAATTCAGTCTTAAAGTTTAAGGTCGAGTTTCCACGTACCTGGGGTTTTAATAAACGGTGATATTTCTCTGTTTCTTGCATTTACACATAAACTCAGCTACGAGTCGCCACAAACGATTATTCCTGGAAACTCCGGCCACAGTGGAGATTTAGGGGCCGTCCACACGAGAGCGCCGGTTCACGTAAACCAGCCGTTTTTGGCCGATCATCCATACGAGGCAGTTTTAGAAACCCAAAAACTCCCAGAGTCCCAGAGTGGGGAAATTCTAAGAACAAAGACCATCATTTGTGGAAAAACGATGACGTCATCACCCCCGTCACCCCCCACCGCGGTCTGCGATGTCGTCTAATATCCACAACAATCACGGCCTGCAGGCTCCAGTCGAGCAGCAGGAAGAGCAGGAGCATAGACCTGTAGGACTCAGTCATTATCAAGTCTATGAGCAGGATTCTACTTCTAAATTTCTTTGTTCGCCATGTCTTCTGCGTTTTTGTTGTGTTTGGTGAGTCACAGCGCCCCTAAAGGCCTGGTGTATGTACTACATGCCCTGAAGCCTCGTGTGGAGCCGAGCTCACAGTGAGGTGTGGACGGAATTCTTTTTGAGAACCTCGGGGAGAAAAAAGATCATTTTGGCTCGTGTGGATGTGGCTTCAGAACTTCTTCTCCATCCACCTCTCCTTCACCCCGGAAGGGTTCTGTGTGGCGGCCATGATAAGAACTGTCTGGATTCTCAATAAGCAAAGGAAAGGAGGCTCGTTGCTTCCTCTAGAACCTCCTTCAGCCTAGGAACCAATGATGGTTCCTTTACCAAAGGAGACCAGCTCATGTTCCCCCACAGTTCCTTGTGGCGACATTTAAAGGAACCCGCTCATCAGTAAATCTACTGTTTCCATGAGCATCATGTCTGAGTTCTACTGAGGAGAAAGGAGTGAATTTGTCCCAGTGGTCTAATGAAGAATGTGGTTCCTCCAGGGGGGGAAGCAGGACTCGTTCCAGCAGTGGGAGGTGGTTCCCATCGAGGTGTGTGACGTGCGACAGGTGAAGAACAGCTTCAAGAAGCTGATGAAGGCCTGCGTGCCCAGCTCGTCGACCTCTGACCCCAACATGAGCTTCCTGCGCTGCCTGGAGGACTCAGAGTGGATGACCCTGGTCAGTGTGTGTGTGTGTGTGTGGGGGGGGGGTGGCCCGGGCTGTGGCTGGTGCTCACTGTGTGTGTGTGTGTGTGAGACAGCTCCACAGGGTGCTGCAGGTGTCTGTCCTGGTGGTGGAGCTGCTGGACACAGGCTCGTCGGTGATGGTCAGTCTGGAGGACGGCTGGGACGTGACCACACAGGTGAGACACACACACCTGCTGCATCTCGTCCACGAGTCAGTGGAGCAACACATGACGCTGTGTGTGTGTGTGTGTGTGTGTGTGTGTGTGTGTGTGTGTGTGTGTGTGTGTGTGTGTGTGTGTGTGTGTGTGTGTGTGTGTGTGTGTGTGTGTGTGTGTGTGTGTGTGTGTGTGTGTGTGTGTGTGTGTGTGTGTGTGTGTGTGTGTGCAGGTGGTGTCTCTGGTGCAGCTGCTGTCAGACCCGTACTACCGGACGCTGGACGGCTTCCGGCTGCTGGTGGAGAAGGAGTGGTTGTCGTTCGGCCCATCGCTTCAGCCACCGTGGCGCCCAGACGCTGGGGAGCCAGAGCAGCGGCTTCACACCCGTCTTCCTGCAGTTCCTGGACTGTGTGCACCAGGTACACACACACACACACACACACACACACACACACACACACACACACACACACACACACACACACACACTGACCCAAGCTGCCCCTCAGATCCACCTGCAGTTCCCCATGGAGTTTGAGTTCAGTCAGTACTACCTGAAGTTCCTGGCCTACCACTACGTCTCCAACCGCTTCCGCACCTTCCTGCTGGACTCTGACTACGAGCGCATCGAGCTGGGTGAGCCGTGTGTGTGTGTGTGTGTGTGTGTGTGTGTGTGTGTGTGTGTGTGTGTGTGTGTGTGTGTGTGTGTGTGTGTGTGTGTGTGTGTGTGTGTGTGTGTGTGTGTGTGTGTGTGTGTGTGTGTGTGTGTGTGTGTGTGTGTGTGTGTGTGTGTGTGTGTGTGTGTGTGGTGCTCCCTGCTGATGTGTGTGTGTGTGTGTTAGGCGTGCTGTACGAGGAGAAGGGTGAGAGGAAGAGTCCTCAGGTGTGTAAGTCGGTGTGGGACTACATCGACCGGCTGCACAAAAAGACGCCCGTCTTCTACAACTACATGTTTTCTCCGGAGGACGAGGAGGTGAGCGGCTGGTCTCTCGTCCAATCAGCAGGGAGACGTGAGCTGGATGGCGGCAGTGGATCAGCGGCGGGCTGCTTTGTGTTGCAGGTGCTGCGGCCGTACGCCTTCGTCTCCAACCTGAAGGTTTGGGACTTCTACACGGAGGAGACGCTGTCCGAGGGACCGTCGTATGACTGGGAGCTGAGGGGCCGGCAGGAGCGCCTCGCCGACGACACGGGGGAGAAGGCGGACGGCGGCGGCGGGCCCAAGTCGCAGCGGCGCGTGGTCTGGCCGTGCTACGACCCTCTGAGCAAGGCAGTGCCCGACTCCATCAGCAAGCTGCTGCAGGACCTGCAGAACCTGGAGGCGGAGCTTGGGCAGACCTCCGACCGCTGGAAGGACACCTGGGACAAGATGAAGAGTGCCCAGAGGACCGAGGCCAAGCTGGAGAGCAAGGTGGGCCAGCGGTTCGATTCCTGGAGCGTGGAGCTGCACTGCCCTCTGCTGGTCAATTAGTAGAATGCAACCTGCAAGTCTTCAGCTCAAGTCCCTGGTGCGTTTCACTGACCTCCTCTTCCTCATCTTCCTCCTCTCCCTCGCCAGCCGTCGTTCTCCAGCTCGCTGCTCATGTCGTCCAACCTGAGCCACCAGCGGCGCTCGCAGGGCGTCTACCTGCAGGAGAGCGGCTCCTCCATCAACCTGGCCCTGGACTGCGAGGCCAGCGCCACGTCCACGCCGGTGGCGGGCCGGCCCAGCACCAGCACCCTGTACAGCCAGTTCCAGAGCACGGAGAGCGAGAACAGGTGAGGTCCAACACCTGGGGGGGGCGGGGGCGGTGGCGGGGGCGGGGCCTCGCCTCCCAGGTGACTCTCTGGTCGTCTTCTCCCACCAGGAGCTTCGAGGGCATCCTGTTCAAGAAGGGGGCGCTGCTGAAACCCTGGAAGCCGCGGTGGTTCGTTCTGGACAAGACCAAACATCAGGTGAGCGGAGCGCTGGCCTCCTCCTCCTCTTCCTCCTACTCCTACTCCTCCACCTCCTCCTCCTCCTCCTCCTCTTCTACCTCCTCCTCCTCCTCCTCTTCCTCCTACTCCTCTACCACCTCCTCCTCCTCCTCTTCTACCTCCTCCTCCTCTTCTATCTCCTCCTCCTCCTCCTCCTCCTACTCCTCTACCACCTCCTCCTCCTCCTCTTCTACCTCCTCCTCCTCCTCCTCCTCCTCCTCCTCCTCCTCCTCTTCTACCTCCTCCTCCTCCTCCTCTTCCTCCTACTCCTCTACCACCTCCTCCTCCTCTTCTACCTCCTCCTCCACCTCCTCCTCCTCCTCTTCCTCCTACTCCTCTACCACCTCCTCCTCCTCCTCTTCTACCTCTTCTACCTCCTCCTCCTCCTCCTCCTCTTCTACCTCCTCCTCCTCCTCCTCCACCTCCTCCTCTAACACCATCACTCTGCCACAGCTGCGGTACTATGAGAGCCGGCAGGACAAGGACTGTAAAGGAGTGATCGAGCTGGCGGACGTGGAGTTGGTGACGGCGGGGACACCGGCCATGGGGGCGCCCAAGAACATCGAGGAGAAAGCTTTCTTTGATGTGAGTGGAGGAGCGACGCGGCGGCGGCGGCGGCGGCGAGGGTTGATCTGAACTCTGCTCACCTCCCCTCTCTTCCTCTCCTCCTGCAGCTCAAGACGACTAAACGAGTGTATAACTTCTGCGCCCAGGACAGCGCCAACGCTCAGGTGTGGATGGACAGTGTGCAGAGCTGCTTGTCGGACGCCTGAGAGGAGGCGGGACTTCTTTTCTTGTTTTTCTTTATTTTTTTTAATGGAGAGCAGCACGAGGAAGGAGAACGGGACGAAGGGGCCTTTTTACCACTTTCAGCTCGGATCTGTTCACTAGTGTTGAACTAATAACCTGCGAGTCGCAACGTTTCAGTGTTTTTGTTATAAAAAAAAGAGAAAGAAAAAAAAAAAGATTCGGTTCCGGAGAACCGCCTCCCTGACGTCCTGCAGCACGAAGATCCTTCCAGAACCTCCACCGCCGCCAACGCCCTTTAAACCTCATCGGGAGGAATGACGGAGGAGCTGCAGACGAGTCTGGGGGTGCGGGGGGGGTAGGGTGGGGTAGGGTGGGGGGGTCAAACGGTTCATGAAGGATTTCCTCTAAAATCCAGGGGGGTACTGCGAAAGCCTGACCCCCGGCCAAGACTCGTCAGGTATCTGAGAGTGTCGGTGAACTGTCACTGAGAGTGTTTACAAAGTGGACAGACCCACCCCCCCCCCCCCCCCCCCCCCCCCACACACACACACCCACACACCCACACACACACACACACAAGTTTCTATTCAACCACTAGGAGGCGTCAGACTGACGGGCCACTGAAGGAAACGAGGGATTTATTTTGTAGCTGAAGAAAACATGTGGAAGAAGAGCGACGGTCCTGAACAACAGATTATTTATGGAGGGGGTCCGGGACACGGGGGGGGGGGGGTGGGGGGGGCTCATGAAGGAGGATTCTGCTGTTGGTGACTGAACGCTATCTAACGCTCTCATCTCTAAAACTAAACGACGGTATAAAGACGCGTTTCTCTACAGGAGATTTTTAAAGTTCGTCATTTTCAGCTCAAAGCAAAGTGAAGACGTTTCCCAGGCGTCGCTAAACTCAAGTTTACAAACATTTGTAGTTCCATCCTGTGCCACCAGGTGGTGCAAGTGAGTCATTCTAGTGGAAAATATGCAACTTGGTGAACTGGTCACCTTCAAATCTCCCCTGGTCACCGGTAAAGTGACTCAGTGCTGCCGCCTGCTGCATGGACGAGGAATTAGTACGTTTAAAACGCAAACAGCAGAAATAACCCTTAATGAGCCGCGTGTGTGTGTGTGTGTGTGTGTGTGTGTGTGTGTGTGTGTGTGTGTGTGTGTGTGTGTGTGTGTGTGTGTGTGTGTGTGTGTGTGTGTGTGTGTGTGTGTGTAAAGCTCATCCAGCCTGAAGGTTTCCAACATGATGCCCCCCCACACAACACTCTGACACTTAATACCCCCCCAAACACACACACCATGTCACCCCCCCCCCCCAAACACACACACCTTGTCACCCCCCCCCACACACACACTCACAACCCCCCCACCGCTCTGTAAGATACGGTTGTACTGCTGTCTTTGAACATTTGAACATAAAAATTTGAAATTGTAGATTTTTTTCTTTGTGTCTAATAACTCCTTGTATATATATATACTACTCCAGATTTGTATGTAACGTTTATGGTAGTAATTTATTTAACTCGTCTCCTCAGTTCCTGAAGCACCACTTCGTTTTGAAATTAGGAATTCAATGTGCCATTTTGTTTATTTCTGTATTAATGTGACTAATGCTTTCATGTTCTTTTATTTGAAGACGTTAAACCCTCGTTTGACTTTTTTTTGTAAACAGCTGTTTTTTATCCCACGCAGCTCGTTCATGAGGGGGGCGGTGGTCTGTTGGGTGGGGGGGTGTGGGTGGTGGGGGTCTGGATGAGACTGCAGTCCAAACACAGCAGACGCTTCACACGGCTCCGTAGATAATAACTAGACTGTTGGTAAAGTGCATCAAACTCACTAAACTTTCCTTTTCACTAGTTAGTCCCAGCGTTAACTGAGTTTACACTTCTGGCCACGCCCACCTGTGACATCATAGCACTTATGTTAATGAGGTTGTTTACTTCACTCTGGGAGATTTACTGACGGTAGCTGATGAAGTAGCTGGTTGACCTGTGATGCCGCTTCAATCAGCATTAAATGACTTTATGGTTTCCAAAATCAGGATTTGAGGCGAGTTTCCAGCCCGTTTAGCCCCGCCCACTGGTCCCAGAACATTTCCGCACATCGACTCCTCCTCCTCCTCCGGGGGTTTGAACGCTGGTGTCTGGACTGCAGCCTCGGCGCAGCTTCTCTCTGCAGTTTACTCATCTCTCTGTGGTAACCCTGCAAGTTACATTAACCACCACAATACTGCTTAATCCTTTTTATTTATTTGTTTTTTTTTTTTTTATTAGAAAATGACCTTCTGAGCCGGGTTGTTGTCAATCATGTCAATATAGTTTTTAGAATCCAAATAAAAACTGTGGGTTTAAATGTTGACGTGCGTCTCGTTTGTGCTGCTTCAGCAGTTTAGATTCTCGAGCTCGTTCTTCACGTCACACAGCTTCAGTCAGAACCGCGGCCTGGATGCAGAGAACAAAGGCCCGGTTCAGGCCCAACAGGACGCCGTCATCCTCCTCAGCCGCCACTAGAGGGCAGCAACGTTTGGCTCAAGGGTTAATTCAACTTCACGCTGAGTTCTGAGGTTTAAGTGTTGAACTGTGCTAAACGTCCTCTGCATGTCAACATATTGGATCTGTCCCGACGACAGAACGAGACAAAAGACTAAAACCAGGACGACACACTGCTTCTCCACCTGAAACACGCCAGATATAAACGGACATGCTGCCTCCACCTTTCTGGAAGATGGAGGAAAGTGAAAACGTAGAACAAGTGACGCGTCCTGAAAACAGACTGGAGGAGACATGTGACGTCTGTCGCCTTTGTTATGATGACGCCTATAAAGCTTTTTTATTCACAGGATGTTTGCTGGATTTCTTTCAACCTCCCTCTTTAGCTCCGCCCCCCCGGGTCGCCGCTCCGCCCCCCCGGGTCGCCGCTCCGCCCCACCCCCCCACAGGGTCACCGCTCCGCCCCGCCCCGTCCCCCCCCCTGCCGGGTCGCCGCTCCGAGCACAGAGAGTAAAAAAGCAGGAAGCTTCTTGGTATGAATGTGGTCAACCGACACTTTAATTTCAACTTTTTTTGTTTTTTATTCTTTTTTTTAACAATGATGGTGGAACCTGACGGCTGTCAAATGATTTAAGTAAGAACACCAGAGGCCTGAAGTCCAGACCTGCCCTCCGTCCAATCCTGCAGCTCAGAGAAAATAAAATTAAATAAACTAAAAAGAAAAAAAAAACAAAAAAAAACAGGGAGGTGGAAAAACAAAAACATACAGTGTCGCTCCAGAGGCCACTCGCCCTGAGAGAGAGAGAGAGAGAGAGAGAGAGAGAGAGAGAGAGAGAGAGAGAGAGAGAGACAGAGAGAGAGAAAAGAAGAGACAGCAACAGGAATCTCAAGACTGTAAAATTACTTTTAAATGTGGATAATATTTGTATATAGGTAGATAATGTTTGGTTGAGAGGGGAAGTAAGAACTTAATACAATCAGAAGGTCTCAGCTCACGAGCTCGGTCAACACAAGCGGTTATACATGCACTAAAGAGAAAAACTAAAGAAAGACAGAAGATTAAAATAAAGTAAACATCAGGAGATTAGATCCAAATTTGTTTTTGCCCAAAAAATTTAAATAAAAACCAGACGAGTGATTTACTGAAGAGGCTGAATTTCAATGTTTCCTTAAATAAAATGGCTACTGGACATTATTGCACATGAGCAAAAGACAGTAATACTATAGAGCTCTGATCAGGGACCCCCTCCCCCCTCCCCTAACTTGGGGGGGTTGGGGGGGGGGGGGGTAAACTCACATTGTGCTATAATGGACAGGAAAACGGCTGCATAAGTGCTTTTTGTCCAAAGCTTGACGAGAGAAGGTGGAAAAGACGTTTTCAAAATCAGGTTTATTGTTGAGGCATCGTTATTTAGCCTGTGCTCTCCGCTCGGGGGAGGGGGGGTGGGGTGGGGGTGGGGGGGTCCTGATGTGGGCGGGGCCAATACAAACAGAAAAGAAAGGGGGGTTGAGGGGGGATCTCTCCAGACATAAAAAATAAAGGATGAGGATGGCGTGAGCCGGGGATTCTGTCGCTGCTACATTAAAACGTGACGATGTGCAACACGGGGGGGGGGGGGGGGGGGGGGGACTCTTCCTCCCTCCACTCCTCTTTTTTCATCCTCTCTTTCAATTGTTGTCGTTTTACAAGTCCGCTGCCTCATTATTGGTGTTGATTGGCAGTGTCCAGGTCCAATAACGTGGCAGAGTGATCCATCGGGTAAAAACACTGGAGCTGCAGTGCGGTGGTTCTGGGGGGTGGGGTGGGGGTGGGGGGGCTCCTCCTCACACCGGACCGTTGACCGACACCTCCTGTGGCGGCTGCACTGGTTCTTCTCTGTGGGGGGGCAGAGGGGGGGAGGGGGGAGGAGTCAGCAACACACTTCCTAAACCATGTTTGTCTTTATGAGACCAAATTAATTAATTAATTAATTAATTAATGTAATAAAGTGTCACAATGATGCAAATTTACTCTTTAACATGTAATAAACTTCTTTCTCACTTTTACCTTTGAACCTGGAACGTCAAGAACTTATAAATAAATGAAATAGATAAAAGAATTAAACCAAGGGACTGTCTGGAGGGTCCACCATGGACCAGATAAATAACGGGTCCCGTCTTAAAGGAACCTCAGTACTTTGTGTCGGGAGGAGAACCTCCGTCTGAACCATCGGCTTCAAGGCAAATAAAGATCCAGAGGGTCAGAACTCCTGCAGTGAAAAGAACTTCTTTAGGAGAGGAGGAGTGCAGCTATTTGTGTTACGTTACACTACGCTACGTTACGCCACGTTACACTACGCTACGTTACGCCACGTTACACTACGCTACGTTACGCCACGTTACACTACGCTACGTTACGCCACGTTACACTACGCTACGCTACATTACGCCACGTTACACTACGCTACGCTACATTACGCCACGTTACACTACGCTACGCTACATTACGCCACGTTACACTACGCTACATTACGCCACGTTACACTACGCTACGTTACGCCACGCTACGCTCATTAGGCTTTGGAATGATCTCCTTCCCTCTTTGTGCTCAATTGTCTGACTCCTTCAAGAACCAACTCTAGACTGGTCTCTGTCCTCGGGCTCTGAATGGACCCCCTTTGGGCTGCTGGGATTTTGTCTCGGCCTTTTATATTCTGTGTATTTTCTGGTGTTTTTGAATTGTGTTGTGAAGTACTTTGTGGCTTTTTGTCTGTGAAAGGTGCTATATAAATAAAGGTTACTTACTTTACTTACTTACACTGCGCTACGCAACGTTGCGTTAAGTTACGCTACGCAATGTTATGCTACGTTACGCTACACAATGTTATGCTACGTTACGCTACACAATGTTATGCTACGTTACGCTACACAATGTTATGCTACGTTAAGCTCCACAGAGGGAAGTGAGTTCTTAGTGGCGTATGGATAAAACCCTACGGTCTGCAGGAAGTACGGAGGAGCTGTAATACTGCAGTATTTAAAGGTATGAACAGACTGGAGCGTTAAACTACGATATTATGGAGGTTTGATCAGACCACTGGAGTGTTTATGGCTTTAATATCTTCTAGTTGTTTGTTTATGTTGTTATATGAAAAACACCTAAATTACAATCAATGTTGACTGATTGGTCGTTAGCCAAGGCTGCACCTGAATCACAACCTGGACCCGACCTCGGGTCAGAAAACTACTTAACTCAAATATAAAACCACAAACAACCAAAAACAGAAACAAAAGTGCTGATCAAGTCTGCAATAATCTGTTTTCTCCTCATTGCTAGGGGGCGCTGCTCCTCACCAGGAAGACACTGGAACCTCAACTGAAAAGTCTTTGTCTCTTCTGCTTTAGGACAGTGAGGAGTTCCACATGTGGCTGAAGCCTCCTGCAGAACCAGGAACTCAGAACCTCAGAATCAGTGTGACTGATTCTGAGGTTCTGAGACTGAACTTCCCCGTGTGGCGGACCTGGAGACGGTTTCCTGTTCCGTCACGAGACATTAAGCAGACGTCCCCTTTCATCCTGCTTCATTTCAGCTGATCTCACTGCAATGCGCCCTCCAGTGGACAAACCAGGAATAACGCCACTCCTCACAGCCGAGCCTGGGTTCCACCACGTCTCCACTCTGGGACCCGTGTTAAGAAAATAAAAGGTTTCCAAGCTTCTAAAACTGCTTCGTGTGGACCATCGGCCAAAACCGGCTCGTTTACGTGAACCGGTTCTGGTGTGGACCCTCAGTCTGCAGGTCTTATGTGTGACGCCCCAGCCCCAGACACCGTGTTCGATTCCCCAGCAGGTCACTGGAGTTCAGCCTGCGGCTGCTCAGCTCCTCTGTAGCGGCTCCATGAAGCGCTCACTGCTTTAACAGGTCCTGTATCTTGATTTAAAACGTTTCCAGAGTGAAAACCCCTAAAAGAATTAAAATCTAAATCCACTAAAATATTAAACAAACACGACTCGATGAGCTGCATCGTCTTCGTTTCACATCTTTATCATGTCAAGGTTGGTTGGCGCGGCGCGGCGGCGCGGCGCCTCGGTCAGTGTGAGCGCTTACTTCCTGTCCGTCGCTGAGTTTGCAGGCGAGTCGTCTTCGGGAGGATCTGACAGAGACAGTTTCTCCAGGGACACCGGACTCTCCTCACTGCAACAACAACAACAACAACACAGAGGTGAGCGGTCCACACCGACTGAAGCAGCTCTATGAGCAGTGACACAAACACACCAGCAGGTGGCAGCACCACTGAAGAGACAGAGCAGGTGGAGGAATCAAACTACAGCAGCTTCTAAAGAAGCTTAAACACAATCAGACTAAAATCATTTCTATGAAGAAACAGACTTGACACGTTTACTGAAGTTCTCTGTGAGACGTCGTCTCTAAGAGACAAAAAGTCTTTCCAGACCTCGAACCAGCGGCGATAAACCTCCAGGATGTTTCCTGGTTAACTGATCACCTTTACTACCAAGCAGGTTCTCAACTCGCTGGGTCAACCCAGACCTACGTGTGCACGTTCACATGAAAGGGGCGGAGCTTACAGCGTCTGACCAATCACACTGGGAGAAACCCTGCAGAGCAGATTACAGATTACTGAAAGTTTCAGGCTGAGCTTCCTCACTCCTCTTTTATTTTAGATTTTCCCTCCGGTTGTTTGGAGGCTGAGTTTCTCTTGTTTTTTGTGTTGGAATATTAATTCATCACCATGACGACAGGAGGAGTTCTGTGTTCTATAAATTCATGTTCCTGCAGTTCTGATCATGAACCTCATTATTCCAGATGAACAGACCTGGAACCAGAACCTCCTTCAGCTCAGAGACCAGGATTTATTTTATTCTGTCAAAAAGATTGTTCTGAATTCTTTCTCCTCTCCGCTGCAGCTCAGCGCTGAACCCACCAATCACCATCATTTAAGAAAAGGGCGGGGCATCTTCCAAGAGATCTGATTGGTCAGGAGGCGGAGCTTCACACTCACTGATCTTATCTAGAACGTATCCTGCTCCGGAGCAGGTTAGACATTCAGAGTCAGTTACCATGGTGATTTATCCTGGGAAGAAGTGAACCAGGGTCGTAGTACAGAAAACCTGAGTTAATCCTGAAGTTACCTAGATAAGAGAAAACCTGAGTTAATCCTGAAGTTATCTAGATAAGAGAAAACCTGAGTTAATCCTGAAGTTACCTAGACAAGAGAAAACCTGAGTTAATCCTGAAGTTACTGTGTAGTCTAGACCCCTGATCAGTTTTGAGAAACATTTGTAAACTGATGTGATAGTTTCCGTAGTACTCTGTACTTGTTGTTTGGCTGAGAAGGACGTTTACCTGCAGGATTGTAAACATCTCAACTGTAAAGCTCAACAAACCCTGCAGACCAGAAAACATCTAGTCTGACGAAGACGATCGGACCAGACCAGACCACAGGAAGCAGAACTCCTCCTGAGTCCAGCAGCAGCAGAGGAAAAGTAACTACCTCTGGGGGTCGGCTGACTTGCTTTCGGGGGCTGATTCGGAGGCGGCGGGAGAAGCTGCTGCCTTGTTTTTGTCGTCCCCTTCACTGTCCGACCCCCCCGAGGAGCCGCTGTCCGAGGCCTCCGTCCCGTCTCCTGCAGTCGGGTGGGGACCAGAGGGGGCGCCGGCGTCTGCTGACAGACAGGAAGAAGAGCGGCGCTGAAGCCTGAGGAAACATTGGGCCACAAAGTGAGAGCAGAACATGGCTCACCACTGCTGTCGTGGTTTGGTTTGGCTTGTTTCTGTCCTCCGGCGCCGCCCGAGTCCACAGGAGAGCTGCACCGGGGGCTCCTCTCTGTACTGCAGACCAGAGGGGAGACCGTCTCAAATCAACGCTCCAACAAGCCGGAGCTTCTGACTGGATTTCACTGATCTGGTTTGTTTTCAGCTCAATTCAGGAAGTGAAAAGTAACAGCGTAATAAAACACCCTGCGATGAGGCAGGAGCTCTGAGGGACTCCGCCCCTGCACATCTCAGTAACAAACAAACAAACAAACTAGAACCTTCCTGTAGCTCTCTGGTTTGAGCTCCGGCGCCTCAGCACCTTGAGCTCAGGACACAGTGGAGACCCAGACACTCCACATTAAACAGACTAACGGGTCATGTTGGGCTTTTTGAGCTGCAGACTCGTCTCCATTGTGAGGACAGCTAAACCTCACAAGCTGCAGGCACATTTGGAATATATGGACATTCTCATAAAGACATTAAAATACACTTTGCAGTAGCAATAGTAATCACTTGGTAGTTTTCAGTAACTTGCACAAAACTAATCGAAGGATTTGGTAGTTAATCCTTAAGTCCTTTAGTCGTCACAAACAATTGAGACTAAAAGTCTTCCACAGTTTAACAAACTACCAGGTCCCGTTTACACAACGATGAAAACACTTCGTTTTTATGTTTCTGCTTCAGAAAAGTTTGGCCTTTACACAGCAATGTTTTGAAAACAATGTCCATTTCCATGGAAACGGCAGAAACTCAAGAAAATGATGTAATTGGCAGGTTAGGCCACGAAAAGCTGCTATTAGTTGTTTTTGTAATGAAACCACACTCTCACTCTCACACTCTAGTGGACAGACCACCAAGATAGATTACTAATACGGTGACTGTCAAAATAAAAGTACCAAGTCCCAGGAGATTACTGACTGGGAGTCATGACACCACGGAGAAAAAAACTGTTCTGATTGACTGAGCATGTGCATAATCAGCATTTCAGAAAAGTTGCGTTTCCCCAGTTTTCATGGAACGTTTTCAAAAAGTTGTTTTCAGAGTATGGACACTCCATCGCTCCACCTCACGGTTTATACGTCCATGCTGCTACTTATGTTCATATCAAGTCATTTGTTGTTTATTTATATATATTCTAAACTTGTTTGTGACTTCCAATGCCCACCATGACCGTCATGCTGCTGTCAGAGAGCCAAACAGAATTCCATTGTATTTCATGTAGGCATCAACTCTAATCTAATCTAATCTAATCTAATCCAATGCCATGCTGGCCCGTTTGTTCATCCGGTCATCTCCTCACCCGGAGAACGGCTGGAACTCTGTGAAGTTGGCCCAGCCAGTTCCCTGTGTGTCTGCTCCGCCCTCCGCTGCGCTCTCCCAGCCTGCTGGGGACGGAGACAGCCCAGTCCCTCCAGAATCCCTGAAGTTCGCCGTCCAGCCGGGACCTGTGAACCACACGGGTCTGACGGTGAGCTCTTGTCTGGCAGGTCAGAGGTGACGTGCGGGCTGGGCTCTGCTCTACCTATCTCTGGTGTGTTCTGTCCGGAGTCTTCGTCCTCATCGGACTCAGAGCTACGGTCCCGTTCCCGGCCTCCGTTCTCCATGCTGCTTCTAGAGCTTCCCTCTGAGGACTGTGACACTCCGAACCTGGCAGAGAGGGAGCACTCAGGGATTAACATCAGAAATCTTTTCAAGCCGTCAGTCAAATCCAGTAGTAATGGCAGTTTATCTGTGGTGTTGCAGCAGCTTGTAGTTGTCATACAATGACATCTCGTGGTCACCAGTGGCACTTATCAGTATATTTTGACATTTAAAGGTCCCATATTATGCAAAATTCACCTTGTAATGGATTTTTAACAGTCAAATCTGTTTTCATGGGTTTTATGAGCTGGAAGCCCAAATTATGTCAAAATAAACAAATAAATACTTGAAATTGTTTGAATTGTGGGCCCTGAATCTGTAATCTATCAAAGTTTACCTTTTTGAATGGCATTATGGAAATAGATCAACTTTTGCATTATATTCTACTTTTTTGGAAAGGGTCTGTATATTTTCATTTATTTATTAACAATATTACAGAATGTGGATTGTTACAATCATGCTTCACGGTCCGGTGTTTCGGTTTCACTGGTGCCCCTGTTAACTGGTGACTTCTGCCACCAGCTGTGAGCAGCAGCTGATGTTAAAATAAGACAAACTAAAGGTAGGATACTTTAAACTTCAATGGAAATGCAGTTAAACACCATTCATCAGGACAGCTACGGATTTTGTTGGGGTTTTTAACATCTGCTGTGAAAAGGCGACACCGGAGGAAGCTGGTCACCAGTTGACAAGGAAAGCAGTTAATCCAAAACACCGGTAGTATCCACAGCTCGGACAGCGTGGCGCTCTGTGGAGCTCCTGAATCCTCCGGTCGCCACCAGACAGAAAAACGTCTGCAGCTCGTTGCTGCTCCACGGGGTTCGTTTCTGCGCGTCTATCTCTGTGAAGGTTTTTGTTGTGATCCGGTTTAAAAAATGGCGGGTGAATGAGCCGCCCACTGACTCATCTGTGTCATAATGCTTCAGCCAATCAGCAGCTGCCGTCTGCCGACATCACATTGTCTACTGGCAAGAAGAACCATGAAAGTACCTGGTACGGTACCAGATGCGGTACCAGGTTCCAACACATTACGGAAAAACATCAATGGCGAGGCGAGTAGGGCTGA
The DNA here is from genome assembly GCF_963383615.2 of Lipophrys pholis. NCBI lineage: Eukaryota > Metazoa > Chordata > Actinopteri > Blenniiformes > Blenniidae > Lipophrys > Lipophrys pholis. The sequence goes on along the minus strand of NC_137644.1, from coordinate 2,291,924 downwards.
GGAGGAACTACTGGGAAAGTGTCATAAGAACTGACATTCAGACATAATATTTTTAACCAAACTGAAGCATAGAGTCTGAACTTCTCCAGGAGCCTCTCCTGGGTCACATTCTGCTTCAGACATAGCGATGAATACACCGCTGTGGAAGAAGGAAAGACAAGACAGACGGAGGAGTCCAGTCCATCTTTTATTCTCTTCCAGCAGTTTCACCAAACGATGAATCACCTGAGCCAAGCAGTGCAGCTTGTTTTCCATCAGTCCTGCGGGCCGACTGTCTCCCAAGCCGTGGAGGGACAGAAGACGTTGGGTTTTCAGAGCATTGCATTTCTTATACGCTGGTGGGTCACGCAGAAGTCCCATCACCCTGCGAGTGGTGGATGAATCTAGCGCCATGACAACATGAAAGTACTTTGTGTCATCCACCGTAATCCGCACAAGTGGAACTACGCTTCAATGTGCTGGAACTACGTCTCCAGATCCTGTTGCCAAAACTCATTTTCACCCATTTTACTGTCGCAATGTAAACTGCATCACACCACCATCGCAAGAAGCCGGCTTTTTCTCTGAGGTTGCCAGATCTGACTCACTGCTGCCAGCTCAAACACAACGTATACCTCTCAATAAAAACCAGCCCAAATCTCAACCTCGAGAGAAACATATGTCAAACCCTACAGTTATTAAAGAACACACACTCATAAACACAAAACTGCACGAAATAAATAAAGAAAAAAGGAAAGAGAAATACAGGGGATTTGGGGAAACTTGCCCAATCTGGCAACACAGGAGGAGCGTGGAGTCACACGGACCGACGCAGCTCAGAGACCCAGAAACAGCCTGTTGTCTGTGGCGCTCACAGGAGAGACTTTCAGACTGGCTGGAACTCAGGACCGAGTTGGGGTTTGAGGAAACACACTTGGAACACAATGTTGTACAAAAAACACACGACATTGTTGAAAAACTGTACAATATGGGGCCTTTAAGTGGCTTCGTAGTATAAGTCACATGACCAGACAAACTAAAACAGACTTGCCTGGAGAATATGTTAATTATGTGCTAGGTTTCATGGTGCTCTCCAGGTACTCCTTTACTCCTCTGAGGTTCTTACCACCTGACCAGGATGCTTCGCCCTTTTTAAGTTTCATTTGTCGCTGCCACAGAGAAACTGAATGTTCTTCTGATGGCTACAGGATTACCTCGTTCTGGATTTAGCTTGTGTTGCATAGTTGATCTCCTTCTCCTCCCAAATGTCCTCCTCTTCTTCAGCATCATCAAATTGGCGTATCCTCTCTTTACAGCAGGCTTCAAAAGCAGCCGCATTGGCCTGAGGGCGGAGAGACATTTCAGGATTGAATGACGCCTCGGATCATGACGAGCATTAATAAATAAATGGTTTTTAACCACAATGGACACATTATTTATTATTTGTTCTAATTCAAAACTGTAAATCAGAACTGAATAAAGGAGGAATAACTCAGGATTCTTGGACACTTACACTATTATCATCAGCATCTAGATTGAAGTTTATTTCGGCAATTCTGTCAAATGTGGCGCTGAGAAGAGAGGAGACACACTGATCAACCACCAAACAACATGCAGCAATAAAAGGATGGAACACATCTATTAACTACAACACAACCAATTACAAGTGAACCAATAAACTATCACTTTAACCAATTGTTGTTACAAAACCGTCTTGAGTTGAGTTCTGAACCCGAGTTTTTAAAAGTCTAAACTAAATTCTTCGAATGCTTACTTGATATTCTCGTCATGCTCACTGAACTCCTCATCATTGAACCCAAACTGATCCACAAAGTTGGCGGTCATCTGTTGGATCTGGTAGTCCGAGAACGCCTGAGGAAGGAAACTCGTAAGTTCATGTTGTTCTCGGTGTTTATAACCAACCGTTCAGCGGGATGGGAATGTGGCCTGGAGATCGGGTGTGACGTCCACGACACGACATGCATTACACGCCTTTTTGAAACACGTGTGGGATGCTGATGTTTGACACGCCGATGACGCAGAAGTCAGGAGAATGGTTTGGTTTAATAGCAGCAGTGGTTTCTCCAACGAGTACAACTAACCCCAACCTCAGGCTCAGTTTACACAACAATGTTTTTGCATCTTTATTTCAGAAAGGTTTTGCATTTGTTTGCCAATGTTTTGTAAACTATGTCTATTTACACAGAAACGGGAGAGAAGCTAAAAATTATGTAGTTTTCATTTTGGACCACTAGTAGGTGCTGTTTGTTCTTGAAACCACACGTGTGGTTTCATGAACTATAAACTATATTTCTAAACATAAACAATGTGAGTACATGGACATTCGTGTGGCAAGACAGACTGCAACTCCGCACACTGAACATAGTTGTTATTGCCCCAGGATAGAAGAACTATTGACTACGACCGTGGTGCGCATGCGCAGTAGCAGCGTTTCAAGAATGTTGAGGAATGAGTTTTAATCCGTTTCCATAGAGACGGAGTCAGAGCATTTTTAAAAAGTTCCACTACAAGAAGTAGTGTTTTCAGTGGCTACGGGCACCGCTGTCATGTGAAGCGGTGGTCGGCTCGATTTCAAGCAGCAGCATTTTTCCACGAACCGGCAGGACGGCATATGAAAAGGCCTTGACGAGGACACCATGTGACGAGGACACCATGTGACGAGGACACCATGTGACGAGGACACCATGTGACGAGGACACCATGTGACGAGGACAGAACCACGTATTAAAAAAAACTGACAGACTTAAGTGATCGGGAAAAACATTCAAATCATTTACAGGCTCTGCTTCTTTTTGGACACGGCCATCTGGAGTATCTGACAGTGAAATACTTTTCATTGAGGATAATCTTACCTGCTGCAGAGACAGGTCGTTGGGGAAAGGACTCTCCATGTCGTCGTCCTCACTGGACGAGTGCATGTTGTGGGTGCTCACCTGTTGATGTTACAGGACATCTGGTCAACAAACGTGTGTGCTTCTGTTCTATAACGTGTTTTACTCTCTTACACTACTTCAAATAAGTTTATCAGCAGTGTAAATGTATCTGAAGACACAGTGAGTCGTCTCCTGCTGTGAGACCATGAGCATGACCCCAGAGGCCGCTGCCACGTTCGCTGGAATACTGGACGCTTTCAATGCTCAAAGAAAGATAAAGTGGTAAAAAAGAAACCGTCAAGTGGATTTTCTTTTCCTACCACAGATTCCAGGGAGAGCCCAGCAACCCTACTCACTTCAAGACTAACTCCTTTTAAGTTTTCACAATTATAAAGCAGGTTATTTGTTATAAATTCATCAGTCTTTAGAAAGTGGAGAGACAAAACATACAGTAAATTATTTCAGGAGGAGAGGAGACGTGTGTATATATATATATATATATATATATAGGAAGGATATAGAATAGAGGATAGATGGATATCCATATGGTTTGGGTACAGTTAACATCAAGCAGTTCTAATAATTAACTGACACATCTGACTTTAGTTGCTTGTAAGTTTTATTTCATTTGAATCTGAAGACACGCCTCACATATCCTGCTCTGACATTAACCTCAGCTGTGTGGTCACACGCTTGACCCTGCACGGCGTATCGGGTTGGAGGTAGGAGAGAAGAAGGGAAACAAGCTGGTTAAAGAACTGGCGATTTTTCTTAAGACTGGTTGAAGTGAATGTCTTACGAGCTCGACCGTGTTCCTCCTGTTGGTCTCTCTCAGCGTCTCGTCCACAAAGCTCTCCCAGCGACCTCTGCAGTCTTCAGGCAGCTCTGCAACAGGGGAACCCCCACCTGGGATTTTAACTTTTAAAGGCTTAATCAGTCAGAATTTAAACTTGGAAAATTCGGAGTGCAGGGGTGTGTCGTTACCTTTGATGAGGTCAGCGATCTGGGCCTGTACCGGTCCTTTCTCCAGGTTCTGCACCACCATGTTGGCGATTTTGGTCAAATGACCCATATTACCTCTCCTGGCGCCGCCGTCAGTCCTGAGATGAACAAGCACACACACTTTACACGTTAACACCACGTTTCAAGTGAAAACGCATTCTTTTTAAGGTCCGAGCCCGAGCAGAGCTGGGTGACACCTGATAGGAATGCAAGGAAATGTTAATAATAATAATAATAATAATAATAATAATAATAATAATAATAATAAATTGTATTTGTAACGCACTTTATATTTAAACAATCTCAAAGTGATACAAACATTTTTTTAAGGAAAGATTGTTAAAAGAAAAGGTCGGTCAGGGCGAGAAAAGTCTGTTAAAGTTTAAAAGGGACACATAAAACATTAAAAAAGGCTTTTTTTTTTTTTAAAAGATAGGTTTTTAGTTTTTGTTTAAAAGCATCAGTGATTTGTGGAGCCCTCAGGTGGTCAGGGAGGGCGTTACAGAGTTTTGGGGCAACTGAGGAGAAGGCCCGATCACCCATCGTGCTGAGGTTGGTTCTGGGGACTTGGAGGGAGCCGAGGGAACAATCACAGTTCTGGGGGATGAGAAGTTCTTGGAGGTAAGGGGGGGGGGGGGGGGGGGGGGGGTTGATGCATTGGTGGGTGACGAGGGACACCTTGTACTCAATTCTGAGCTGGACAGGGAGCCAGTGATGTGGTCGTGTTTTCGGACCTTCATCAGGATCCTGGCTGCTGTTCTGGACGTACTGCAGTCTTTGGAGGCTCTTGCCCGAGTTCCCCATGAGGGGTGCTTTGCAGTAGTTCAGCCTTGAAGAGACTAAGGCGTGGACTAGCTTCTCTGCATCAGCCAGAGTGAGTGTTGGGAGGAGTTTGGCGATGTTCCTGAGGTGGTAGAAAGAGGTCTTGCAGATGTGTTTGATGTGGGTGTATTATTATTATTATTACGTTATCTTTTATATTTTATGGTCATTGCACATGTGTCTGGCAAAATGGCTCCGTAGCGCCACTTTAAACCCAACAGGAAGTCCGCCATTTCCCCACACCATTTGGTTCTGTGGCGTTCACATTCACTTTAGAAACCGGACTAAACCACCTGGAAAACGTCATGCAGTTACAACAGCTGCTGGTTTGGGGGCGCTGTCGCTCGAAACAGAGAGCAAGCAAAGAAGAAACACGGCTCACTGATTGATCCAGACCAGAAGAAGAAATCCCACCGCTTTAGCCCTTGGTGGCTAGGATAATTAGCTCATCGCTAATAGGTAACCGCAAACAACCACGATTATATATATATATATATATATATATATATATAGAGAGAGAGAGATTAGGGATGCACAGATACCACTTTTTTTTTCCAAAATGAGTACTGTATGAGTACTGACCGATACAGAGTACTTAAATTTACTGACTTTTTTGACACAGCCACTTAAACTATTAGAAAACATTGCGTGCATGGCCCTTTAACGGACGCGCTGCTAGCTTGACCACTGTGCCTGAGAGAGAGAGCGTGCTATGGAGCAGGTCGAGCACGAAGCTGTACATAAAACAAACTGGCAATAAATACAACAAGTGTTCATCTCAGGAACTGAGTTCTATGTCCTGCTTAACACCGGGTGTGAGGCGGGGTAGTTAACCGCTCCTCATTGCCCGCCGTGATGTACGCTCCTTACCGTGCCTTGCAGCGGCGTGCCGTAAACCGCGCTATTATGTCTTCAGTGTATCTCCCTACATAACAAGGATGTGGACTCCAGTAGCCGATTAACCTTTAATATACAGTGGGGCAAAAAAGTATTTAGTCAGCCACCGATTGTGCAAGTTCTCCCACTTAAAATGATGACAGAGGTCTGTAATTTTCATCATAGGTACACTTCAACTGTGAGAAACAGAATGTGAAAAAAAAATCCAGGAATTCACATTGTAGGATTTTTAAGGAATTTATTCGTAAATTATGGTGGAAAATAAGTATTTGGTCAATAACAAAAATTCAACTCAATACTTTGTAATATAACCTTTGTTGGCAATAACAGAGGTCAAACGATTACTATAGGTCTTTACCAGGTTTGCACACACAGTAGCTGGTATTTTGGCCCATTTCTCCATGCAGAGCTCCTCTAGAGCAGTCATGTTTTGGGGCTGTCGCCGAGCAACACGGACTTTCAACTCCCTCCACAGATTTTCTATGGGGTTGAGGTCTGGAGACTGGCTAGGCCACTCCAGGACTTTCAAATGCTTCTTACGGAGCCACTCCTTCGTTGCCCGGGCGGTGTGTTTGGGATCATTGTCATGCTGGAAGACCCAGCCACGTTTCATCTTCAAAGCTCTCACTGATGGAAGGAGGTTTTGGCTCAAAATCTCACGATACATGGCCCCTTTCATTCTTTCCTTAACACGGATCAGTCGTCCTGTCCCCTTAGCAGAAAAACAGCCCCAAAGCATGATGTTTCCACCGCCATGCTTCACAGTAGGTATGGTGTTCTTGGGATGCAACTCAGTATTCTTCTTCCTCCAAACACGACGAGTTGTGTTTATACCAAAAAGTTCTATTTTGGTTTCATCTGACCACATGACATTCTCCCAATCCTCTGCTGTATCATCCATGTGCTCTCTGGCAAACTTCAGACGGGCCTGGACATGCACTGGCTTAAGCAGGGGGACACGTCTGGCACTGCAGGATTTGATTCCCTGTCGGCGTAGTGTGTTACTGATGGTAACCTTTGTTACTTTGGTCCCAGCTCTCTGCAGGTCATTCACCAGGTCCCCCCGTGTGGTTCTGGGATTTTTGCTCACCGTTCTCATGATCATTTTGACCCCACGGGATGAGATCTTGCGTGGAGCCCCAGATCGAGGGAGATTATCAGTGGTCTTGTATGTCTTCCATTTTCTGATAATTGCTCCCACAGTTGATTTTTTCACACCAAGCTGCTTGCCTATTGTAGATTCACTCTTCCCAGTCTGGTGCAGGTCTACAATCCTTTTCCTGGTGTCCTTCGACAGCTCTTTGGTCTTGGCCATAGTGGAGTTTGGAGTCTGACTGTTTGAGGTTGTGGACAGGTGTCTTTTATACAGATAACGAGTTCAAAGAGGTGCCATTAATACAGGTAACAAGTGGAGGACAGAAGAGCTTCTTAAAGAAGAAGTTACAGGTCTGTGAGAGCCAGAGATCTTTCTTGTTTGAAGTGACCAAATACTTATTTTCCACCATAATTTACAAATAAATTCTTTAAAATTCCTACAATGTGAATTCCTGGATTTTTTTTTCACATTCTGTCTCTCACAGTTGAAGTGTACCTATGATGAAAATTACAGACCTCTGTCATCATTTTAAGTGGGAGAACTTGCACAATCGGTGGCTGACTAAATACTTTTTTGCCCCACTGTATGTCCACACAGAACATACACGGAGGAGCTGCGGTCCACACACACATACACACACACCCTTTTGTCCGTCTCAACTACGGCAGCCCTAGTAGGTCAAAATACACAACACGCGCGCTGCCGTAAAGCAGTATCGGGTAGGTCGTGGTATCGGTGGCACTTTTGTGAGTACGAGTACTCATGCCTGGTATCGAACCGATACTGGTATATCCCCTATATATATATATATATATATATATATATATATACATACATACATACATACAGGGTTGGGGAGTAACGGACTACATGTAACAGTGTTACGTAATTTGGATACAAATTTTTTTTAAACTGTAATTCGTTACAGTACATAAAAAAATGTGTAATCTGGTTACAGGTATATTAGATAAAAGCTGGGATTACAATAGAAAATCAGATTGCATAAACTAGAAATGCAGCCGACACATGCACCATCCACTGGCATTGCGACGCTTCCCGACACTTTCAGGCAGACCAACACTAAACCTGACTGAAACGACGCGTTGCCATGGATACTGCCGGCAGCTGTTCTCGTCATAGCTCCTCCCCGAGAAAGAAACACATTTTCTGGCTGGAAACTCCGACATCATTTTGTTTTGAAGTGAGAAAAAGGTTCTTAACCTCTCTGTCGGCTGGGAGGGACAATTTGCATTGTACAAAGTGTGTCAACGTCTCACCTGAAGAAACTTCTCCAGGTAGGAAACAACCTGGTATTAGGGATTAATTGGGGCTAAACGCACCATAATTTTTTTTTTTTTTTTTTAAAGTCTGCTCATTGACTCAGTAGCGGGTCCAGCGGGTTGTTCAGTTATTATCAATCAGTGATTTATGCTGCCAGATACAACCTCTCAATCGTTTATATTTAGTCAGGAAAAAACCCCCAACAACATTAAAACCAACGAGAGAGAGAGAGAGCGAGAGAGAGAGAGAGAGACTGCATGATGACAGGATTTGATATCTTTGTTAAAGTGTTCTGGTGTGGCAGCATGCCGTTGGAGGGCAGATCATTGTGACCACCTGCTTGTACTTACAGGCCGTTTCCTGTTTACCTTTACATATCTTCTGTTTGTTGTGAAAAGATGAGCACACTTTCTTGAATAGAAACTGTTTTGAGGACGAACACTTGAATAATTGAAAACTTTTTGGTGGCTCCTGGTCAGCCAACATGGCAACCTGCCGGTTTGCTGCAGAATTACTTCTGTGGTCGTTAAATTAGGCTTTTCAAAGCAAAACTAATGACTTTCACTTTCTCAATCAGTTATCAGGTAACTTAATATTATTCCACTCGGTATCGTGCTGCTCTGGAGTCACAGTACTGCGCCCAGAGACGCTGCTGCTTTGGTAAGGGAGTTTAAACCCGTTTGAAATTCACGTAGCACGTCTGTACGGCGGCGTCACCATTTCCTGCGCACTCTTGCCGCCTTCACACAACGTGCACGGCGGCGCCATGGCTAGCGCGAGCAGCCTAAAAAAAGGACGACTTATGTCCACTTCTTGGAAATAAATCGGCGGTATGGAAGAATTTGGGATTCCAACGGAAAGACGGCTCAACAGACAAAACTCACTCCATATGCAAACAATGTCAGTGTGAGTTAAAATACTCTGGAAACACAACGAACACCTAAAGAAGAAGCACGAGCTCGACCCGCATGCTAGCTCCGCCGTAACCGTGTTTGACGTCACGCTAGCTTTGGCCAGGTTCTTTACAAAAACGCTGAGCAACAACTGGAAAAGAGCGATGAGGATCACAGGAGCCATTTCATATGTAAAGATATGACACCTTACAGTGTTTTATTGTTACACCACTACTGTTTACACTCTTTATTTAATGCCTGACACCTGAAAGACATTAGAAATAAAATTGTCAAATCATATTTCAGTTGTTTTTGGTCGGACCAAATAGGGGAACGTGAACACGCCCTCAGAAATTTCACAATTATGGCACTTAAATGTCACGTTTGCCCACATTTCCATTACTCTGTGACGTGCACCAAACCTCAGCATGCACCACATTCCAACATGCAAGGACCCATTCAACGCTGCTTGCAGCTTTATTTGTGTTTTGGCATCACAAAAGTTTCAATATCCCAGGTATACGGTATTACCATCGCTAATTACAAATCACTTCACGGTTCCTCATTCACACATAAGTCTCTCGTTATAACAATATAAGTCATTACCTTATAAGGTGAAATGTTTCACTTTTTAACACAACAAATATTATATTGTTATGTTATCATACAAAGCGTCCGTTGTGCAAAATAATACAACTTTAGTTTGTGAAGAGATAAGACGGAGTCCTCTCCTCTCATCTGCTTAACTCACAAGTGTGTGAATTGACCTGGATAAGACAACTTTAGCAATATTGCTATTACAAGTGACTCAACTATAAAACTACCAAGTCCCAGGAGAATTTGGACACACTGGAGGCAAATATTGCCATCAATGTCTCGCTGCCTGCACGTGTGCAGAAGAACCATTTACTCTGGCCGTGTAGCAGCGTCTCTGGCAGCAGAATGGAGACGGAGCATGCGCTTTTCCACAAAGTGGCACTTTCTCCCTTTTACACGACAGAGCCCCAGTTTTCAGAAAGCTCAGCCTTGGGAACCGTTCTCAAAAAGCTGTGTTTTCAGTGGCTCTGGGCACCGTTGCCGTGAAAACGGCAACCGGAATGCAATGAAAGACGTCATGTAAACGGGGCCCAAGTTTGACAAGCAACAACACAGATCGACTGCACAGAAGATGCAAACTCCATCAATAAAAAGACGGATAGTCAGTAATTCATGCAAATGAAGCAGACTTACTGGATTTTGTCATTCTCCTCCCAGGCGTCGAGGATTCTCTGAACCAGTCGACACTTCTGGAAGAGCTGCAAGATTCCAACAAAACACTAAATGACTGTGGCGATAATCCAGAGAAAACACTCCCTGGTAAAGTCCTGGCACGCTGCACTTACATGTGCCACAAGGGCGTTGTGGATTGAGGTCTGTGGGTCACTGGACCGGCCTGGCTCCCCTCCCTCGCTGCTTTGTGCCTCGGGGTTGGACTCTGCTGGGTTCTCCTCGTGGTTCTGGAGGCCCGTGCCGGGCCGCTCTTCTGTGGAGGGATGGTTCAAAATAGCTGCCACGCACAGCTCCACTTGGAAGTGCAAAAAGTTATTCCATGTGTATTTGAAGAATAGATCCTGTGCAGATGGAGGACAGGAGAAGAGTGTGAGCACATTGGAGACATTCAGTGCTTCAATTATCAGGCTTTTTCTTCCATTTATCCTTCATCCACGGTGCAGATAACCTTTCAAATGACACCATATCAGCAGCTTTGTGCAGAGGAAGTTTACCGCTCACGCAGCACTTTGGTCAGTGGCTGTGATAAGATAATCAGTGGTGCCCCCGTTTCATGACCAGGCAAATGTGACGAAACACATTAAAGGTAGAGTACATACATGGAACGAGCCAGAATCATCTTCTCTCACACTCTTAACCCTCTGAGAGCCGAAGCTGTAATATTGTTCCAAACATCTGAACCAATCGGATTTCCATCTGCTCCCAGTAGGTTGCAGTCAGATTGGGCTTCAATCCTGACGTCACGTGTGTGTTTAATTTTTAACTTGTTCTCAGAGAGTGACCGTGTGAACAGCCGCAGAGCAAATCACAGCGACAACACAAAATAAAAATGTGTTTCTTCACCTGCGACACATGAAGCAGTGCACTTTGATAATGTTCAGGCTTTTTGTCTTATGGGGGCAACAGGGGAGCTTTGAACAGCAGAGGAGGGTAAAAACAGAAATTGTACCACGAGTAGATCAGGTACTTAGAGAGTGATGACTATATTGGACAAGATCTGAAAAAACGGTAAATCCACTGACTCCATATGTTTTTTGGACGATGACTCCTGAGACTTCATCACAAACAAAATCAACAGACAAGCTACACCAGTTAACCTTTTTCTACTTTGCACATGCAGTTCATTTCAAGTATTTCCTGTTGTGTTCTCACCATTATTTAAAAATGTAGGGAAGGCACTTTTGTGGTTCTTTATATACAAAGTTGTCACGCCGCACTGGAAGTGATTGAAGCAGGAAGTGAGCGTCATCCACACGTCTTGTGGCCATTGTTTGAAACTGTTGTTAGCGCTCCTGTTATCCTCGCTCTCTTCTAAGACAATGTCTGTAAGTAACTCAAACTTCGAAATTTCAGCCTCACTGTTGTTTGTCCTAAAGTTTGGTCAAATGCTAAAGCGGTTGCCAAGCTACGCTAAGAAAGACTAATTATTGTTCACTGCTCCCTGACAAAACTAGTGTTATAGTAGCTTTGTGGCGGGGCGAGTTGGTCACATTAACTGTTTAAAGCCTTTTGAAACATGCATTTGACATGTGTGTTCAATCGTGTTGCAGATCCACTAAAAGGTGCCATATAAATTTCACGGTCCTTGGGAACCCGTGCCATGAAGTTTGTTTTTAGGATATTTATCTGTTTGCAAAGTTAGCCCAAGAAATTTTATTGTTTAAGTTGAAAGGGTTAGGAGTTCGGTGTGGACCTACCAGTAGTAGGTCCATGGTGGTTAGATTGCAGAGCTCCTGGCAGATACTGGGAGCATTGGTCTGCAGCAGGGAAGCCACCAGCCGGGCCACGTGAAGGCGGGCGTTCCCGAGTGGCTCCTCTAGAACGCCAACGGTCGTCAATATTGCACTTTTCTGTGGCAGGAACAAGAGACGTGTATAAACTTGTGCAGAAAACGCTTTGAATTAGACAGGGTCAAAAATACATGAACAATACATTAGAGGGGGAAAAAGTATCTGCAGAGTGGAGAAAATAAGTTTCAACTTGGGAAAAACCCAAAAAATATTTTATGGATTCTGCAGCGATACAATAAAAAAATAAAATAAAAAATAACCTGTGCCAGTTTTTTCTTTTGTTAATTGCAGCTAAAGCAGCTATAGTTCTGTGGTTGTTTCTGGTGATGGCTCAGTCAAAAACAACCTCACGTTGCACCACTGTGGCTTTCAGACAACAATAAGGAGGAATAAAAAAAAACAAAAAAACAACCACCACCTCTCAAACAGGCAGTGGAAAAAAAGGGAACTGTGTGTGTGTGTGTGTGTGTGTGTGTGTGTGTGTGTGTGTGTGTGTGTGTGAGTGAGATAGAGACTTGGCTCTGTGGCATTGTGGGTGATACCTTGGGGGGATCCAGAAGAAGCTGCTGGAAGTCCTTTAAATGGGGCTCAATGGCATTTAAAATACTGCTGTTGACAGTGTAAGACCTTTCGTAACCCTGAGAATACAGATCCATCAGCCCAACCTCCAACCTGGAACACAGAAGCAGGAAAAATCGTTAGACTATCAAAACAAAGTGCAAAGAAAAACTACATGAATTTAGTCATTTTCTGCAGTGAATGGTCATTTAGCGTCCTCTGATCTGCATCTACGTCACAAGTAGAGACAAAGCCGAAGTGGTTAGCCATGTAGCGTTGTGGTGGAAAAAGCATGTAAACCTCTCGACCATTGACTAGGGGGAAAAACAAACAACAACAAAAAAAACTAATGGAGTCAGGAGTTGGCAAAAACCTTGAATCTAACCAAAGAAACAAGATTGAGCCACGGAAAAGCTGGATCACAAAACTCCCCCTACGCTCTTCACCTTTTACTAAACAGCCAAACTGACCAGCTTGATTTACCAACGTCTAGGAACTCGTACTACTACTTTAACATACAGAGCAAATAAAGCTTCCTGGATCAAAACACACACATTTCATGATTTTCATGTTATAATGAACTCAGTTTTACAGTACTGACGGAACAATTGCAACCATGGAACCATTTCTGTACAGTATTTTCTAGGCCACGTGCTGTGTACAATCACCCCGACTGATAGAAACACTTAACTTTTCACCTATGCTATCTCCTCGACAGGAAGAACCTGCTGCAGATAACAAGGGCTCTGAAAACTTACACTCAAGAACTTTTGAGCTGCATGAAGCCAGAAGTTAGGAAGCAATCTCAAAAACTATAGATCCTCCACAAATGGTAACAATCATGTCCTGTACTTAGATTCCATTGGAGTTAATGCAGGATGCTCAAAATACACAAAAAGAAGAGCTGAAGACTTAATGAACATCTGCGTTCAGGATGTCACAATATGCAAAGAAAATGACACCAAATAATAAGATATATTTTAAGTTTATTCTTGGTCTGAAATCAATTTGACAGTATTAAGATTGGCGCTGCCACACCCTACTACCATACTACTACATACTACCTACTACCACACCATATTTATTGTATTAGTCACTTTTTATTTATATACATGTTTTTCTTAATAACCTGGTAAATGTGTGTCATGTATTTTTATTGTATTGGTCAATAACAAATCAAATCCTGTCTCTGTTCCTCCTCCTCCTCCTCTTCTTCCTCCTCCTCTTCTTCCTGCTCAGTCAACATTTGTTCTGAACCAAATAAAGTTATGAAATTTCAGGATTAGAAAGTCAAAATATTAACAAATACGTGGTTTTACTGTTCGAAAGCGTCACTTAATCCATTGAAGTTGTTTTTATGTGTTGAAGTCGAGGGAGTTTTTAATAAGTTTAAAAATTATCTATATTGAATTTGCCTATAATTATTATGCAAATTCAAAACGGCAGACGAGGAGAAGTTTCCCAACTACGTAATTCGAGGGAATCCCGAGGAATTACGGGACGCTATCTAATCAGAATGCATATTTTCCGGGTAAGACGCAGCGCGTCACTGTCCAAAATGCAGATCATGAATCGGGAAGGAAATACCAGCCGCGGTCTTCACATACCGACATGGAGAATCTGGTGTTGACTGATGAAACCAAGACATGCTTGTGGCAGAGAGGTGAGGCACCTGATCCACATCAGGTGCCTCACCTCTCTGCCTATAAAGGAGTTTCTGCCCGGAGACAGGGGTGACAGGCGGGAGTTAGACTGACATGCAGAAGAGCCTGAAAGAGCGAGCAGTGTCGGAGTTTTGTTTAATTTAATAAAAATTTAATTTTTTGGAACTTCTGTCTCTGTGGGAGAACCCGATGGTGGCGTGCATCACTGCTTTACACAACTTTTGGCAGTACTTTTACATGACAACAGAGCTCGGAGTGACTGAAAATACTACTTTTTGAAAACGGCCCCCCAGGTAGAACTTTTTAAAACACTCCCAACTCTGGAAACGAGGGAAAACTCAACTTCTCTGAACTGATGGCCACAGCAAATAGTTCTTCTGCACATGCTCAGTAAATGGACAATTACAGCTCCAGATGTCTCAATCACACTTTTTGGCCCCAGGATGCCGACCCGATTTTTCAGATTTGAGTATCAGCCGATCCGATACTTACATTGCTATTGCTATATTTGCAAATATACTTTAAGTATATTGTGGCAGAAACTAAGTTGTCTAAAGCTAAAAGCTTCATTGGAAGATATTTGTTTCACTAGAATTACTGTAAAACTCAAAGGATCCAAATCCTTATCAGAATGATGCAACAGTTTATTTTAACTCAGTGACAATAAAAAAAATTAAATCTCAATTACATGCTGTGCTGTGTAATAACGAAGAGAACGTATTCATTTGGAATCTCTGGGCCACTTAAACTGGAGTAAAAAACTTCACCTGAATTGTTGGAAGAAATTAAAATTGTGAACATGAATCCCACTTGTGAAACAGCTTGACTAAAATATAAACAACAGAAACAGTATTCAGTGAAACTGATCAGAAAGACCCAATTCCACCTGAAAGTGGGTTAAACAGGTTGACTTGAAAAGAGAAGTCTTAAGAGATAAGATAAAAAAGTGCAAATCCAATCCCCTCAGTGCTGCAACATCCATCTGTCCTTCATTGCCTTCTTCTTATTCTCTGCATCACACAAAATGACATTTTATTGAGACTTTAACCGTTTGTGTCGTCCATCTTAAAATACTTCTGGACCGCTGACATGTAAGCCACTGGGTTGTTCTGGGTTGTTCTGGGTTGTTGATGCTGCCAACGGTCTGATTGCTACTCGTCTGTTTCTGGGAGGTTGAAAACGGGGATCAATAGATGGCAGCTGACATAAAAAAGATCGGTGAGGTGATCAGCCAGTAAATCCAGTGGATCAATAAATATTTTCTAATATCGGCACCGATCAAATGTCCATCGATCCGATCGGGTCATCCCTAATAATAACAACGTTTGCCCCCGTCAGGTCATGACTCCCAGTCCATATTCTCCTGGGACTTGGTGGTTTTAGAGTTGAGAGTCACTGTAGAAACAATCCAACTTGGTAAAACCTTTGTTAAAGCAAAACGGAAAAACGATGCCGTTTCACTTTCAACGGCCTGTAAATGGGGCCTAAGACTGATTTGGCAAACGGAGCATATGAACAGATGGTGTGACACTGGCATCGCAAACTAATATATGAACATCATCTCAACAGGGAAGTATAGTGGAGGAAGCATCATGGCTTGGGCTGCTTTTCCTGACCTGAGGTCTGGTGTTACAGCACAACAACACACACCAAACATGGGCGCGAATCTGGCTGCAAAAACAGAAATTCTTCCTTATGGAATGACCCAGCCAAGAGTCTGCATGTGACTGTAATATAGATGTTGAGGAATAACCGGAAAAAGACCATTCACATCAGATATTATAAGGATCTGGATGAGCTGAACCAATTCAGTGTGTTTTCTCAAAAGCTCATCAGCAACTACTGTGATCATTTGGTCCAAGTCACTGCTGATAATGGAGATTCAACAAGTTGATTTATTAATCAAAGGATTTTTCATCAACACTGTGCATGTTTTAATAGAACCGATCAACAAAAGCATAATATAGCATCATCATTTGTGTGCTAAGCAGTTTGTTTTAGTCTATACATGTGACTTAAATCTAGATCAGATGTTATGAGTCATTATCACAAAAAAACTGAAAATTCCAAAGGTTTTACATAGTTTGTTTGCAAGTGACTGAAAATATCACTCTAATACAAAAGGAGCTAATACAAGATGCACTTACAGACCTGACACTGCACCAAAAGCAAACAAGACGCCCAGAGAGCAAGATTAACGTGGAATCTGGCAATAAAAACTCACCCAGACCTCCTGGTCTCCAGTAAGGTAAGTAGCACTTGAGTTCCGTTAACGATGGAGGCCTCGCTCTTCTCCCCATCGAACATGTTCTTCAGAAGTCCCGCTACACTCTCCTGCCTGAAAGACGCCAGCGTCAGTTCAACAAACCAGGAAGAGTCACTTTTTATCTTATTTTATTGCGGGCCATAAAAAGTCCAACAAATAAAAAAAAGAATGAAAGACTTCGTCAAACAGGCTTTTCTACAGAAGTCTGTGTACACGCTGCAACATGCAGTATAGTTTTTTAAGAAGTCCTTTCAGCCCTGTGTGTTTCCAATCTCTACCTGTGAGGACATGACGGGACAAACATCGGACAAAACCAGGAGCATGCACTCCTTCCCCGGATGTGAATCAAACAGCAAACTTACGACTCCAGCACAGCCAACAGCGGGTCGGCCTCCATGTTCTCCTGCATCTGATTGGCCTGGTCTCGACTAAGGCGGATGATGTCGCAAAGCGTTTGTGACGCATTTGATTGTCTCTGGAAAAGCAAAGTCTTGGTTAGTAAACTGCAGTGAAAAGACGGCTAATGGAGTACCAACAGCAGATTGTAGCTTTCCATTCACCTCCTCATCTTTGCCAGTATGGATGAGTTCTGTGAGTCTTTGTACCAATCTCTCCTCATTCAGCCACTGTAGTCAAAGAAATTCAAACATTAGATTCTATGACGCCTTTAGACGAGCAGCGTTTTCCAACAGGTGTCCAGCTTGCTTACATGGAGGACCTCCTGTCTCAAGGGGGCCGGCTCCACGCAGCTGATGAGGCGAAGCAGCAGGTCCATCATGGCAGAGGCGTCAATGTGTTTGAGCACCAGACCTATGAAGCCTTCTTTTTTCTTTAGAAATGTGATCACCTGTGAAAGCACAGACCGGGTCAATGCTCTGACCCAGGGAAAACAGGTGTCCCACTTGTTGAGATGATCGCTGACCTGTTCGGTTTTCCGGGCAATCAGATTGCCGATGGTTTTGCTGAAGAAGCTGGCCAGAAGAGGGTTGAGAGGCGGGTCCTGCTCCAGGAAGTGGTACAGCATCTCCAGGAGCGAGTCGTCCGCACCAAGCTTATCATTTATTATGGACACGTCTGAAGTAAGCAGCTCACAAGCAATATTGGGAAACCTAATTAAAAAAAAAGACAGAATAACCGTCAGAAGACATCTTTGAGCACAATACGTTTGACGTGTTTTGTGCAGTCTGTGGGTGATGAAGCTTTAAGCACTGTGAGAAGGGTCAGACTTCATCATTTCATACAGCAGAACAGAGGATAAGTAAACTAAAAGAAATCCAGAAAATCTCACAAACTTTGGAGCTTTGGCCAAAATGGAATGAGCCTTCAGGGGCTACAAACAGCCCAGTTACATCTTGAGTGGACCGGACCGGACAAATAGCGCCATAAAAACCTTTAAATGGAAGCTTTTTCTTTGTTGTGGTTCAGAGTATACTTGATGAAAATGTATATATTTTCACAAAACCAAACAATTCCTGCTATCTCAACATAAAGCCAATTTTAATGAAACTTTCTGGTGTTAAATAAAGTGAAACATCCAAAAAACGTCTCCTATAGCTGTTGCATTATGGGTGTTTTTAAAAACTCACTGACAGCATGGCCTTGAGGCTAGTTTGATAGCAACAACGTCGCTCACTTTCATGGCAGCATCACCGATAATTCAGCTGGGGTGTCAGTGTTCTGTGGTGTCTGCCACTCTTCGAAAATGTGTTCCCTGTGAGTCGATCGTCTTTTCTCCACGAAGAACAGCTTCCACTAAAAGTCTCATCACTCGCTCCATCACTCTGTTACATTACACTTGTGCTGTACTTCAGAGAGCAGTGCAGCGGTGCTTATCCAGACTTCAGTTTTTGTCCCACATTGTGCCAAGTTTAGGGTTTTTTTCTGCACATCTTGCAACTGACCTCATAACTGTTCTCTGCGACAGTCAGCCATTCACCAGACTTTTTGTCCTGGAGTCAAACACCTCTGAACTTACATTTCCCCCCACCATTTTCTTGCATAATATAAATGTGACTGAGACATGACGGAATCCATGACTTAAGCCAATCAGATGCAGGAACGAGTCTGCACACCATGTCTCAATTTTGCAATTCCAAAACTTCCTTTTCATGACCTTGAATTTAAATAATCAAATTCAAAACATCGGAAGGATCCAAGGGAATCTTGTACAACTCAACATGGCTCAGTCCAAACGTCTCAATACTCTCACAACCACTAGCAGGCAGAGACGCAGAAACAAAGGGAGCTTCTGCTGATCTGTGACCTGACCTTTGTTCATCTCGTGGCGCTCTGTCCCACTACTAATGATGTCACAGATGACGACATCACAACTTCTGCAGCAGAGCGAGGTTTGAAGGAAAACAACTCTTCTCTTGTGGTTGCCTCCCGGATTGGACATTATGTAAAAAACATCACTCAAGAGATGGTTCAATGTGTCAGTTTAGTGTGAATGAGTGAATGAGTGTAAGTGTGTGTGTTGTGTGTGTGGAGTCGTACTTGAAGCGGCTCCTCTCCTCCAGCTCAGCAGATGGCTCTGTGGTGATGAGGCTGACCAGCTCCTGCATGCAGTGGTCCTGGGAGAGGAAGAGGAGCAGGCGGCGGTTCTGGGCCTTGCACTCCTGCAGGACGTCGTCCTCCTCCATCAATTCTCGCAGCGTCACGTCCTCCCGGTCCAGCAGCTGGTCGATGTGGGACGTGGTGTGCAAGTCGAACTTCCAAAACATGGTGGCCGCTGGGACGGTGGACACAGCCCTGCATCGCGGGACACAAGAAACAAGAGACAGAAGAGGAAAAAAGTAGAGGAAGAGCGAGGCGGAGGAAGAGCAGGGAGCACAGAGTGGTCATGGACAATGAAGGAGAGAGGGAGGAAAGGGGCACATAGGAGGGGAAGGAAGCAGGGGAGAGAAAACTGATGTAAACAAACAAGAAGTTTATGACAGCAGGATGACTTCAAATGATATACATGAAGAAAACTGTGCCGTCAATAACAAACAGACTGGGTCCATGTTGCATTAATGTGGGACACTTTGTAAAATCATAGTAAAACCTTGCATACATTCACACAGGCAGCGGTTCATGAAATAAATGGCCAATGTTCTGGAGAGATATTTGCATGTTGAGGCACACAAAGGTAAACCTCATCTTTAACTCTCACAGAACAGAAACTGTGTGTGTGTGTGTGTGTGTGTGTGTGTGTGTGTGTGTGTGTGTGTGTGTGTGTGTGTGTGTGTGTGTGTGTGTGTGTGTGTGTGTGTGTGTGTGTCTATAACAAGACTTCAGAGACAATGACAACTATTGTTGGACGATTAAACCAAATTGATGTCGTCAAAGTTTATACATTCAGAGGCAAAAAAAGAGAATAGTGAGACATACCAGTGGATGAAATGTGGATATCTTTATTCAGACCTCCCCCACGGGCGGGCAGGCATTTGTGTTTGTGCAGACGACAGAGAGTGTGGCGAGGCCTGGCATTTATCAGCATGGGTCTCCTCTTAAAACGCAGGCCTGTTTAGGAGATGAGACGCAGAGAGGCTCACCATAACCTGCACCACATGGAAAACCGTGGATGAGGGGGGGGGGGTATTAATCAGCAAGGTTTTAGCAGAAACAACATTTCACATCTTTGCAAACACATCCAGCCTGACGATGAAGGTTTCCCCAGAGGCTTTTTGCAGCGTGGTGTGGTCAGAGTGAGAGATTTGTATAAAGCATTAGGGTAATACTCAGAGAACATGATGGGTAACTGTTAAGCTGAATGCTATGTGCATATTTCATCACCTACTGAATATGATTCAGCCTTTGTTTCTCATGTCAGCACTACAATACAGAACTTCAAATTAGAATTGCACAAGAATAGGTAAACATACTGTTAAGTATGTTGATTTGTGATGCATACAAACACTTCATTGGATGATGTTAAAGTGATTGTGCCTAAACATTTCTTTCTCAATATGCCAGTGCTCTTTCAGTTTGCAACCTAGGTAAATGGAATTTGTGTGAACTGCTCAGGATTAATCGTACTTTTCTCTATTATTTACAATTCTGTCATGGCACAGTGCATGGAAAAGATATTTATACTGCAAACATTGATTATTGTGTAGGTCTTTTAATTGCTGTTAAATCGTGACATGTATTTGATGCCTTCGTGGCCAAAGAGCTGTGTTTAGTTCTTTGTGTGGTTACTGCAGCAGCTAATCTAGACAACCCAACACCAGCGAGCAGTGGCATTGAACAATTACACGTGCTGACTTTGTCAAAGTGAAGACGTCTCTCTGAGCAACACACTCTCCACTGTTGATCATGGAAGTAAAACTGAAGGGGGAACTCAAAGGCCCCACCCCTTTTCTGCCTAGGAGGACCTTTCCTTGCACATACAGCTGCGGCAGGAGCAGCGAGGTCCATCTGGCATACATTTACACAGTACACAAGTGCAATAATAACCCGCTGAACGCTCCCTGTGGACACCGAGCAGGAAGGCAAATGCTTGACTTTACATCCAAAATAGAACCCACCAGAGGCAGCCTCAACAAAAACAGTCTGCAGGCACATATAACGGATGATGAAAAGAGGAACAATGGCGCACATGTGGATGCTGTGAGTCGATGACAGTCTGTAATTAGACGAGTTGAGAAAGCAGGGAGATGAGGCGAATACACGTCTGCATGAGCCCTGCTTTGAGTGACAGCAAACTGATGTTGCACTACAAAACCCGGTGACATGCGCCACCAAATGATTAACTAATCTCGTGCAAACACAGGCTGCACTGTTTGCCCATCCTGTGGCTGCTTACTTGCACTTAGATGCACGGAAGTTGTAAAATTAGTTGAACAGACAAAAGGGGGCTCTTTTGGGGAGAAAACAAGAGATAGTTTTACTTCAGTTCAATAACAACACTCCTTCATGGCTGAAACGTTTAATTTCTGTTCCTCTAACTCCCATGATGGCTCAGTTTGAAGGACTTCAACCGTCTCACGGGCGCATCAATTGAGACTTTGACCAGCTGCAATGGTTTATTATGAATGTGACAGCTTAAGTTACAGACAAGGCATGTGACCATTTTATAATAAAGTTGAGTATTTATCGGTAACAATGAGTGATGCACTGGTGTCAAAGCTAAAGAAACGCAAACTGAGCCTCCATAGCCTTGGCAAGAAATGCACATCAACTGACTGGTGCTAAGAGCTCAGATTTCTGTTTACTTCAGAGTCCAGCAGCGTCACCACAAACCAAATAACGCCAGATTACATCCTTCTTTAACACACCGAGAAACGAGCGTGCAAACGCTGTAAAACAACACCTCGCGGAGGAAGTTTGGACTTAAATCACTCGAACAAGGCTCCGTTGTTGTTGGCCTCAGCCAGTCGACTCCACGTTCAACACCTAACGCTTGATTTTTCTGAACAATCTACACGATCCGAGTTGAAATGTGAGGAAACAAGTCTGGTTAATCTTCAACAAATCAAACTCGGTGACTCCGCTGTGTTCACTCCAGCTGAATAACTATCCGCTAAACGCGTTATTTTACTGTAGTTAGCTGGTTTACTGACCGCTTTCTGTAGATTTTCAGGCTGTAAACTTGATAAGTGAGCAGACGGTTCTTAGAAGCGTTAGTTCCTCCTTTCCCTTGATTAGCACGAAGGCTAATTAGCTCCGAGCCGTTAACGCGGAGTGAGCTTAACTTACCCCGCTCTTCCAACTTTACTCTCAACTTTGTCGGAGTTCACCTTAAACTCAATACGAGCCTTCATTTCCGACTCACCTTCGATTCACAAGTCTCCTCTGTCCCCGCCGTCTGGTTGTTGGTGGGTTTTCAGCGCCGCAGCGAAGCAGGAGCTAAGCAGTTAGCGGTAGCCTGGATAGTGATTTGTTTTGAAGAAGGGGGTCAGGCTACTGTTAGCCTAGCTCAACTCAGCTAGTCCCACTGTGGCTCTGAACACCCTCCCCCCCCCCCCCCCCCCCCTCCCCCCGCTCGCACGCTCCCCCGCAGCCACGGCTCCCTCACACTGGCAGCGGTGCGTGTTATTTCAGATCCGCCGCGCGGGATTTCAGTGATTCGGGCGCGGGGTGAAGTTTAGCACGCAAAGCAGGAAAAAAAACTCAGTCATATTTTTCCAATCAAAATGGCGACATGGTCACGGGAGCGCGCAGCGGACCTGCACCGGGGACGAGCGCCGACTTGAGACGGCGCGCCGAAGTGTGCGTAACATCCAGGAGAGCGAGATGGTGCCACGGAGCCAAACGTCTCCAAGAAACGCAACTTTTAGTGAAGCAGTGATGTTCACACTGGAAGAGCGTGTTTAATATTGTTTTCACTTTTGTTATGATCATGTGGAAAATTAAGCTATTTGTATTTATTTTTATTTGTCCACGAGGGTGACTCTCCACTCTTTCACTTTAATAAAGTTGCCGGCCTGCATGCAGTTCTTGTCCTCACCATTGAAGTGTGGGGGCGCTCGTCTGAAACGTCACATTAAATCAGACAGCCGCTCAATTTCAAACAGGGAAACTCGGTAAACTTTGGATTTTCTTATAAAAATAATGTGGGGGATTCTGAGGAGCAACACCAGGAGCTGGTCCAGGTCTGTGGAGGCTTCTGTTGGAAGGTAATGTCCATAAACTGTGTTATTAATATCCAGCACAGTGTTGTATTTGATGGTGCTGAGGACTGGAGCTCTGGTAGTCTGGACCTTTCTTTTTATTATTCTGATGGTCATGGGTGTTTGGTGTCAGTTATTGGTTTGTTGCGTGTTAAAGTATTTCAGAGGTTATTTTGTGCATTGACGTTCAAATGACTTTCAGACAAGACGTCCATGCAATGTCCAGGAAATTCATAGAAAACACTTTAATTGTGGCCCTGAAGCCTGTGGGGAAGAACAGTAGGCTTGTTTAATGAATGAGAGAGCAGGAGAGCAGAGAGAGAGCAGGAGAGCAGAGAGAGAGCAGAGAGAGAGAGAGAGCAGAGAGAGAGAGAGAGAGCAGAAGAGAGCAGAGAGAGAGAGAGAGCAGAGAGAGAGCAGAGAGAGAGAGAGAGAGAGCAGAAGAGAGCAGAGAGAGAGAGAGAGAGAGCAGGGGAGAGAGAGAGAGAGCAGAAGAGAGCAGAGAGAGAGCAGGAGAGCAGAGAGAGAGAGAGAGCAGGAGAGAGAGGAGAGAGAGAGCAGGAGAGCAGAGAGAGAGAGCAGAGAGAGAGAGAGAGCAGGAGAGAGAGAGAGAGAGAGCAGGAGAGAGAGAGCAGGAGAGCAGAGAGAGAGCAGAGAGAAAGCAGAGAGAGAGCAGAAGAGAGCAGAGAGAGAGCAGGAGAGCAGAGAGAGAGAGCAGAGAGAGAGAGAGAGCAGGAGAGAGAGAGAGAGAGAGCAGAGAGAGAGAGCAGGAGAGCAGAGAGAGAGCAGAGAGAAAGCAGAGAGAGAGCAGAAGAGAGCAGAGAGAGAGCAAGAGAGCAGAGAGCAGAGAGAGAGAGAGAGCAGAGAGAGAGAGAGAGCAGGAGAGAGAGAGCAGAGAGAGAGAGAGCAGGAGAGCAGAGAGAGAGCAGAAGAGAGCAGGAGAGCAGAGAGAGAGCAGAAGAGAGCAGGAGAGCAGAGAGAGAGAGAGCAGGAGAGCAGAGAGAGAGAGAGAGCAGAGAGAGAGAGAGAGCAGGAGAGAGAGAGCAGAGAGAGAGAGAGCAGGAGAGAGCGAAGGACCTGCAGCGCTCTGCTGAGACTCTGTACACACATGTACATGTTACATAATTTGTAAATCAATCAGGAGAAACTTTGAAATGATTTTACCGCTGGAATTATTTCCTTCATTTACTGTATCTATTCAAATGAAGGAGTACAGATACATATAGTGTTTTATTTTGGATGGTGGAATATGAAAAACCACAAGTTAACAGAAGAAATAATTATAAATAATAATAAATAAGATAAGATATCTTTTATTTATCTCACATGTGGAGACATTTGCAGTGGTACAACAGACAGGAGAGTAAAAAAGAAAAGAAACACACATAGCAGAAACTAAAAAATACAATATAATAAAATAGAAATAGATAAATATTAAATATTATGCACACAGAGCCTATAAGTGTGGACATGTACAGAATATGGGGGGGGGGGGGTGTAATGGTGCAATGTGCAGAAAATAGGTTTAAATGTTTAACGACTTCCAACAAATCAGAGACGTTGCGTCTAATTTATCTTCTGTTTGATTCAACGTGCAAAAAGCTGAACGATTGAAATGTTTGATAAGAAGGAATCTACAGGATGAACAGAACGAGGCTGGGAGCTCTGTGGCTCTATGGCGGATTCAGGCTGGGCATCATGTTTGTGAATAACAACTTAAAGGAACTCAAGTAAAGTAACTAATTACTTTGGAAAATAGGTAATCAGCAAAGTCACTGGGTTACTTTGTCAGGGAAGTAATCAGTAACTAATTACTATTTCCATGTAACTTAATCGATACTGTTTATATCCCACTGCACGGCACCAACTTTGAACCAAAATAGCATTTCCCTCTCACACAACATTTAAAAAGAAAAGTACATTGTGTACACTAAAATATACAGCCTGTATTCTAATAATTTAGGAGTTAGAAAAAAGAGTAAAAAACTGAGGTGGACATAACCGTGAGTAAAACACAACGAAGAGGTCAAACATGAGTACAGCCGAGTGGCTTTATGTCACTTTTTACTCCAGCCATCGTATTTAGTGATGTAACGTCAGGTAGAAGTATTAAACTTCTCTAAATACACAGGCGTGGGACGTTGAGGATGATTAAAAGTACTCTGATATTATAGCTGACTTGTAATTCTTCTTCTTATTATTGGTTGTTTATGTTTTCCAGCATCAATATTTGGACAGTGAATTTGTAGTATTAATAGCTGTACTATTAGCAGTGGTATTCGTAGTAGTAGTATTTGTAGTAGTATCAATAGCATGAAGAGAATGGTATAGAAAGATTTTATTAACCCCAGAGGGACATTTTTATATTATTAGTATTAATAGTGTTTGTTGTGTTAGCAGCATTTATAATTGTATTGATAGCAATATTAATAGCAGTATTTGTAGTACTATTAGTAGTTTTAGTAACAATAATAGTCGTAGTATTTTTAATAGTAGTAGTAGTAGTAATGTTTAGATGTCGTTGGCATCCATTGGTCTGGAGAGGCGATGGGGTTCGTGATACCTCTGTCTATACATTCATCCTGGGGATGGATGTCAGGTGACCACTGTGTGTCCCTGGACCAGACCCTGGACCAGACCCTGAACCAGACCCTGAACCAGACCCTGGACCAGACCCTGGACCAGACCCTGGACCAGACCCTGGACCAGACTCTGAACCAGACCCTGGACCAGACCCTGGACCAGACCCTGGACCAGACTCTGAACCAGACCCTGGACCAGACCCTAGACCAGACTCTGAACCAGACCCTGGACCAGACCCTGGACCAGACCCTGAACCATACCCTGAACCAGACCCTGAACCAGACCCTGGACCAGACCCTGAACCAGACCCTGAACCAGACCCTGAACCAGACCCTGGACTACTGTTGGTAGAACAGTCGTCTCCCAATCATCCCCACCTGTCCACATGTCCAAGTGTCCTTGAGCAAGGCACTGCAGCTGGATCAGGTGCCTCGTATGGCGACTGCCCCCATTGGTGTGTGAATGTGTGTGTGAGTGGGTGAATGTGACTGAGGATGTGAAGCCTTCCTGGACGGCCCAAGCTGTTGAAAAGGCTATATAAGTGAATTCCATGGAGCATCAGCGCCACCGTGTGGCTGCAAGTCCACATCCAACCTGGTCAGTGCAGAAAAAAGGAAATTCCTCAAGGGACCTGATAAAGTGTGATTAGTTAATGAGTTAGTATCTTCGGCCTTATCCTGTGCAGGGATAGGAGGTCGTGACCTCCGGGGGAAGGCAGAGCACAACCTGGACCAGTCAGTCGTCACAGAGAAACCAACAACCACACACACTCACCTTCACACCAGGTAACCTCACATTAACCCCAATGACCCTCCCCCCACCTGCAGTGTGTGTGTGTGTGTGTGTGTGGGGGGGGGGGGGGGGGGGGGGGGGGGGGGGGGGGGGGGGTATCTGGAGGAAAGCTCCACGGCCCAGCGGCGCCAACAAACATCTTTAGATTCCTCAGGATTCAACTTGTTCTACAACGAGCTCTCATTCATTTAGTCACAGGATTACCGGGTACCCGACCTCTGTTTCTAGTTATACCTGACGGAACACACATGAATCAATAGAAAACGTTCTTCACTCGTCCTCTCACTTAATACAAGCCACAAAAATAGGTTTCGTTAGTTGGTGGAACAACAGATCTCATTACTACTCGTGATATAATGAGAAGGCAGACGTATCAAACCTCTCTCACTATACAGTGTTGGATATTTATTATTATTAAATGTGTAGAAATGCTCTGATATCATAAAATACTTGTATTTATTAGTTATTTATGTTTTACAGCCATAATATTTCTCTCTTGAACTTCATTAACATGAACATTGCTGACAATGATTTAGTGTTATTAGTAGTATTAGTGCCATCCATCCATCCATCCATCCATCCATTCATCCATCCATCCATCCATCCATTTTTGTTCCTTTTATGAAAGTGGATGCAAAAATTGTATAATAATGCACTTTAATTTTTCAGACGCCTCCATTAAAAATAAAGAATGTGTTGTGCGATACTTTCTTTTTGTTTCCCCTCGGTTTCTTGTGGATTGTTGACGGACGTAATCCTGCAGCTGAGATGTTTCTGTGTCCACGAACCTTCAGCTCTGAGATTAGGATTAATACCAACATCAAGTGTGCTGACATACTTCATTGTCTGGCTCGTAACTTGAGGCACGTGATGAAAGTAATGACAGAAAATGTACACCAGAGGGCGCTGCAGTGCAGTGCTGGGACCGAAGCTCCAAGGTTTTACAAAGCTGCTTCGACATTTCCAAACTGTAGTGGTGGTTAATCATGCAATCATCCATCACAAAGAGAACATAGAAAAAACAAACAAACAAACAAACATAAATACAAGGGGGGAGAAGCAGTCAAATGTGCATTAATAAACTAAAACAGGTTAACAATCTCAAACATTTTACTCTGGGCTTTTTATATTGGAATTAAATCAAAAGAGAAAAAGACATATCTTTGTATATTTTTAGAAACAGCACTTGACATTTAAGAGACGAAAAATAGAGAATAAACTCATTTTTAAAACAGTCGGAGGGTTTCTTATTCCTCCATTTATTACAGTGTAGATGATCTTTTCCCAACTAGAGAAGTATATTAATAACATGAGGTAATGCAGGGTCTGGATGCTTTTTATAGTACAATATGTCAGAGAGGTCTAAATTGTTAACATCATTAATCTTGAGAGAAATCCAATCTTTAATATCACTCCAAAATGTTTTGATGGAGGACAAAAGAAAATGAAATGTTCTAAGGATTAATTTGATTCATTTCAAAATGAACAAGGATAAACTCCAAAGCCAAATCTTTTTTTTAAGAGTTCACCAACTGGATAAATCTAATATATTTTAAAATGTGTTTCCTTTACCTTTGGTGGAACTGAACATTTTACAAAACACTTTTGAAGGAGTTTCCAGGTCCGTCAAATGTCCATGAATTTGTCTTTGTAGTTGCAATAAATGTTTATTTTCAACACGTCTCTAATAAACCTGATGTTACATCTGTTTGCCTGCAAATTACTTCCGTCAACTGATAGTTCTGGTAATACTGGAAACACATTTGAGTTTTGAATCAAATGAATCAGTGGTGATGGAACTGCTTTACATACTTTGATAAGTTCTGACAAGGAACAGTTGAATTTATATTTCTTAATAAAGGTTTGGAAATCAATAAAATGTCCTTTCTCATCCAGCAAATCCTTCACAAAGTATAGACCCTACTCATGCCATTTTTCCTTGAATATTGATTTTCAGTTGATCGTTACCACCCTCTTATCCACAGAGTCGAGCTGTGAGGTGAAGAATTGTGGGAAAATAACATTTTCCCCAAAAAGTAAAATCTGTTTATAAAAGTTAGACAATCTTGTTGACTTCAAAATCACATTTTAAAATAAATTCAAGACCCCCAATTGAATTAAAAAGAGCTCTTTTATGTGGAACCACATAGAGTCAGGATGTGAAAAATATATTTTCAACCATTTAATTTTAATATTACCGACCAAGTCTAAAGCTTTCATGTCACCATTTCTAAAATCTTTAACCAGTTGAGATCTTTTAATATTGTGTGTCTTATTCCTCCTCATGAAATCAAAAATAATGGAGTTGGCTTCTTTAATATTATTGTTTGAAACATAAAGTGAATGACATGGATGAATTAGTTTAGAAACACCGTCTGCGTTTGATAAAAGTTCCTCCAGGAATGGTAAGGTCTCTACACAACAGTGATGCTTTCATTTCTACTGTTGGTTTAATAATATTATCTTAGACATCACAATCCCTTAACTTCTGTTTTAACTTTAATTGAAGAGATTTCTTTATCTGCACAGGAGTGAACGGGAAGTAATTCACATTTGTTAATATTAAGGGAAAACCCTTTGAGAAAACACAAATATCACCAGGAGCGATACTGACCATAGACTTCCTGTTAAAAAAAGCAAACAGACTTATTTTGAATTCACTGTCAAATATTGTAATTCCTTTTAACGACACTTCACGTTTAATAACCAATGTAAGTAATTGTGTTGTTAAAATAAACAATTTGGGGGATAAGGGGCATCCTTGATGAATACCACCAGAAATTTTGAAGCGAGATTCCAGAGTTGAGTGACATAGCGCTGTAAATATCTCAATAAAACATTTTAATAATGTCACAGAATTTTATGGTTTCAATTATAAAGGGATGTTTAACGGTATCAAATGTTTTGTAGAAGTCCAGGAAAAGCACAAAACTCTCTGGGTGAGTGAAAAATTCTGTGTAATCCAGTCCTTCTGGGGGGGGGGGGGGGGTGATGCCCCCCTAGAACAGGGTGTTTCTACAGTAGGTGGCAGGGTTTCTACACCAAGCCTGCGAGCCTGCAGTACAGAGCAGGAGAGAGGAAGAGGAGAGCGAGCGAGAGGCTGCGACTGACTGAGAGAAGAAAAGAAGAAAAAGAATTTTCTATCGTTGTCGTGGAATATTTAAATTTTCTAATTTTTTTGACGGCGGTCGAGGTGAGGACGTATAGGCTAAGGAGGTGGCGCTTCACTATCACCATCTGTCCTCGTCCGGATTGTGATGGCATCCGACGGAGCTCGCTGACAGCTGGTTGGCGGGAATCGGATCCAGACGGACGCCCAGAACCGACCTGTTACATAAACAAACCCTAAAGAAACAACATGGAAAGATATTTAACAGTGACGAAAAGAGAGGCAGAGAGAGACGGAGATAAAGAAACAAACCAAAGTCTCCCGAAAGCTAAGACGACGAAGCGTACGTAGTGCTAGGCTTCACCGTGACAACGGTGGGAGACGAGGAAAGGCCGCTATGTTTACTGTTATAAACGTTGGCAGCAGACAGCATGAAGCCAAACATATTAAGATTTTACGTCACCTTGATACGACGCCGAGGTTCTTTCAGCGAAAACGTGAGGAATATCGACAACAATCATCCCGCTTTGTGAAAACTACGTCAGTAAACCAGCTAGCACAGTTAGCATCATATAAAGTGGCGTACCAACTCGCTCAGAGCAACAAACCCCGCCCTATAGGAGAGGAGCTGATACTGCCGGCAGCGTCACACATGGTCTCTGTCATGCTGGGTGAAACAAGTGCTGCAAAAATACAAACTCTCCCCGTTCCAATGACGCCATCGCCCGACGTCTACATGACAATGCTAACGATCTTCTAGAACAGCTGGTAGATGAACTCAAAGACAAACGTTTCACCAGCAGCAGAGACTCTTTGTTTATTGCTCATGTACGTTTTGACACGACACGCCGCCTGTGTGAGGATCTACTTTTTTGTAAATGTGTCAGAAACCGAGCCACAGCTGAAGAGCTGTTCAAAACGCTGGACAGCTTCCTGACTGAGAATGGGGCTGAAGCGGGAGAACTGCGTTGGTGTTTGTAGTGACGGTGCACAGGCCATGGCAGGGATGAGGAGACGGCTCCGGGCCTCATGAAGAAGGTCTGGCCTCATGCTGAGAGGACACGCTGTGTAATACTCTGAGAAGCACTGGCATCAAGGCACCTCTCCTCTGAGTGAAGTGAGGTTGACTGACATTGTAGGTGTTGTCAACTTTATAAAGACCAGACCAGTGAAAACAAGAGTCCTCTCTGCTCTCTGTGAGGAGGTGGGAGCTGAACATCAAGCTAAACTAAAGTAAACTAGATCAACTAACTAACTATGTGAACTAAGCAACAAAAACACAACCCAACACAATCATTACCAACACTAACAGGCCTAATATAACCCGAATAAAGACATCTGGAACACCGTTAACCCAACTCCCATAATGCATTGCAGCGATCAGCTGTGTGAAGCTACACTAAGTTTCAGCTGGCGAGTGATAATCTAACAACATCAAGATGGTAAAATGCCATAAAAGAACTTAAACAATGAGTCAATATCCGCCTCCAGACTCTCCCAACAAGATAGATCTCCTGACATGGCCGAGCGTCCGTTGTTTGTGTTGGAAACAGAAACAGAGGAAATGAAAATGAAACCTCTCCTGCTCTGCTCCACTCCGGAGGAGTATCAGGGCAAGTATTAGAGTATTAGAAGAAAAAATTTCAAGGCTAAAAAAAACAAAACCTCATGCACTTCAGAAAAAGTAAAAAAAAAAAAAAAGTATTTTTTTACTAAGTGCGTCCATCCACATGCCAGCGTGTGTGACGGCTTCAAAATGCATCGCAGGCGGTTTGATGAAGCGGTGAAAAGATGCTTCAGAACAGAATTGAGCTCATAAACAGTCCGTTATCATCAGAATCAAGACTTTGCAGAGCCTGCAGCGCTCCGTCGCAGACGTCCGTCGAGTACGTTATTTGCACTGATTACCTTTGCACTTTCTGTTGTTTGCACTGTTTCCTATGCGAGCTGGTGGCGAGGTGATGTGGGCTGCCCACTGGACAGGCTGACAGTGTAGGCAACAGGGCATAAAGCAGGACAAACATAAAATGAATAAATCAGAGCCAAAGTGGATCAAAACCACCATAAAAACAGAAGTGGATTAAAACCAGCCGATCCTAATAGAGCTGGATAAAATAGAATCCCAGAGGTAGAGCAGAAGAACTCCAGCAGCACAGAACAGTTTTTTTGAACGGACGAGAAAAGTCCAAGGACCAGGACGAGGTCCCGGATGAGACTGATGGCGAGCTTGGAACCTTGAAGAAAGGCAGAAAGGACATAAACAAGGAGAAAGACATGTACACACAAGAACATTTAAAAACAGGTGAAGGTTCAACGATTTTCATTTCTTCAGGGCCCAAT
Source organism: Lipophrys pholis (assembly GCF_963383615.2). Lineage (NCBI taxonomy): Eukaryota > Metazoa > Chordata > Actinopteri > Blenniiformes > Blenniidae > Lipophrys > Lipophrys pholis. The sequence continues at coordinate 2,260,093 of NC_137644.1, read as the reverse complement.
GGACGATACTATTTTTATTTTGTGTGCACACATTTTTCTTTCCCTTTTATTTTGATACTCTGGGTGAATTGTGCTTCGTTTTGTTCCAAGTTGTTAATTATCCTGGTTCATTGTAACAATATAAGAGTGGCTACGCTAAAGTTATTTCTTTGTCTGCCTCATTATTGTTGCTCGTTCGTATAGCTCCTAAAGAATCTGGCTTTTCTGATACTAGTCCAACGTGTTATTATACTGTCATTCATTTGATCATTTATTTCATTTTTTTATTTTATGTCGTCAAATTGGTAACAACTACATAATAACACTCTATAGCCCCCAAGTTTTTCGTTTTCTTTTGGAGACCAATATAATATTTCAGCCAGCCAAGATATGAATAATTGACCTTATTCCGCCCCGCCCACTTTTAACTCTCCCTCACTTCTGTTCATGGCTCACGACTTCTGGTGAACGGCAGATTCCTCTTCTTATCTTGTCTATAAAACTACCATAGAACATAACAAACAACGCCTTTACAAGGATATTAACGTAGGAACACACAAAAACTGAGCTGAGCCGACCAGACAGCATCATATTACATTATCCTTTATCCATTCTGACACGGGAGGACGACATGAGGACGTGGACAGTGGAAACTTTCGGTGACATCTTCATCCTGGCATTAGCGGCTCCCGGAGCGGCTCAGAGAAACTTTAGGAATACTGAGATGTACCAGTATCTACTAGTGGTGTGCGATACTTTATGATGCAAAATCTGGATTCATTTTCATGACCTTAAGTGTTTTCATTTTTTCCCTTTGATTTATTAATCAGTTGAACCTAAATCAGAATTTGGGAAAAGTTTTATTGGTAAACAGAAAATACTTTATTATCATCCTAAACAAATTTGTTCAAACAAACATTGTCGTGCCAGAGTTCAAGTCCCCGTGGCGTCAGGAAGAAGAATTTCAAGTCCTGTCGAGCTGGAGTCCAGGAGAAATCTACTTCTCCTTCCCCAACTTGGTGCTGCTGGAGACGTGTGTTTGTGATGCACTGAGCTTCTGCTCCTGGAACGCAGCCGTCCTCGGCTTCGGGTTTAACTCCCCGATTCACAGCAGTCAGGAAGCAGCACACCGGACTCGGTTTCTCACCCCATGACCAGAGTAGTTGTAGAGATGGTGCTACTCAGACACAGCTACATCCCGCTTCACAACATCAGTAAACAAAGCAAGAGGGAACAGATGTGGGTCGTCTATCCTTTTGTATGATAGCGTTTATTTGTGTTTATTGCTACTATGGATGTCCAAAATGGCGGCACAACAATTTATGACGTCACTTAGTGATGTGGGTGAAAAACCTCACTACTGCCTGGATGGAGTTTACCGAGCCGGGGGACCAAAGTGAAAAGCAGCAGGGAGGCCGACTGTTAGAATGTGTTGCATCTTTTAGGCGAGAAACTATTGAAACTTTAAACGTCCCAATAAGATTCACAGCTGCTGTGCAGCATGATGGTATCCACAGTGATGTGCTTGCTCACAGGTCGCTGGGCAGAGAGAACCGAGGTGCACAAAGCTGCAGCGCCTCATCCGGAGCGCCGCCTCCATCACACCGCTGCACGAGGCCTGCCTCCACAGTGTGTGTAGCTGCTGATGGAGGCCGGAGCCCGGGTGAAGCAGGGTCAAAGGTCACATCGGCTCCTATAATCTGTAGGATGAAAACACTGTACACCATTTAAACAGTATACATTACAGGAGGACCCTCAGGGAGATCCTGCAAAACTCCATGCTGGATCTTCATGAACGCTATAATTCCTTTACTGTATCCAATATTTAAAATTCCCCTAAATTCAAAACGTTTAATCTTTCATACTCACTTGATCCAAATGAGTCACATCAGACTGTTCAGGTCCACTGAAGACCAAACACACAGAGGAAGACAATAATTCTTCAATGAATCATCTTCAGTACCAATAAAAAGTGTCATCAGACACACAATTCTACTCACAGGTAGTCCACGAAGCAGAACACATATAGAAACCTCATATTTTGAATTTGAATAAACGGTTATATTTCACGTGAACGTGTACAACAGCAATCTGGAAAACAAAGATGTTTACACTAAGTTCAATAAAAAGTAGATTTGGTGGCGGTTGAAGCTCCTCTGTGTTCTGTGTCTCAGGTGGATGTGAGGAAGGTGGATGTGAGCACCCCGCTGTGTGGCTGCTGCTGCTGCTGCTGCAGCACGGCGCCAAGGCCAACCCCACCCTCACCGCCTGCACGGCCTCACCACTGCACCAAGCCTGCATGGGAGGTGAAAACCTGCGCTCAGTCTTCTTTCCCTTGGCACGATGTTCATTTTGCTCTTCCAGGTAACTGAGACTGCGTGGAGCTCCTGATCGCCCCGGGGTGCCGGCCTGGAGGCGTACGACCTTTACTACAGGACTGCGCTGCACGTCACCTGTGCTCATGAACACGGTAACTGTGCTGCTCAATGCAGGTGGGAGTCAGTGTGAAACATGGTGGAGCTCCTTGTGCTCAGTTTGGAGGCTCTCAGTGTTTATTAACAGCCCAGCTCCCTGAGCTGACACTGTGGAACCGGGCAGCAGGTAGATGGTGTCCTCAGCCTGGTTATACCTGCTGTTTTCCAGTGGACGCCCGTCCTCATGCAACCTGAAGAGTTGGGGGCGGCTCACCCTCCATCACCCATCGATAGTGGGACTGGTACCAGGAGGCATCTTGTTAAAGCTTGGTTCTCTCATTTCTAGTTCACCTATACTAAATCAAACAGATGAATACAAACTCCTTACATAACATAACAGGTTAATGTATATGACTGATTTAGATATTAATATGTTTCTCATTATTTCTAGCAGATATTTCCTTTGAATCTAAAAGTGCTTCACAGATTTGGAGGATGCCCCCGAAAACATTTAATTGTATTTTACATAATACATTGGAATATACCTGATAGAGATCGAACCAGAGTACAAATGGTCCGAGTACTGACCGCTGCAGAACACCTTATTTATAAGGGGAGTGATTCAATTATGTGTCAAACAGAAAGTGGATGAAAGACCTCCTGTGTTTGTTAAATTCAGACCAGGACCAGAACATATGATGAGAAACATTCGGGATAACCTCTGTGAACATGGAAGTCTCTTTCACGTTGGTAATGTGAACAATCTGCACGGCTTCAAACTGAACCAGAGGGTAACATGTTTACAGGGAGGAGTCGTTCCACATACTGTATATAAGCTCACTTAACCACATCCTTTCTTTGTCCAAAACACACATTTGACATACAATCCAAATTATGATTGAATTTCCATTGGGAAAGTAAACCAGCTATTACCATTTAAATCAGGATTCATCGTGACCCACGTGAGCCATTCTGATCAATTTCCCTCCAAAGCATCAAATTAGATTTTCAGTTTGATTGTAATTCTCTCTATTGAGTAAATATTACAGACTATATCCCTCCTATACATCCACTCCTTTATTGTAGCTTTGACTTTTTTCACACCATGTTTGGAACACAATTCGTTTTCCTTTATCCTCCTCAGGCACTAAACGCCACCCGGCTCCACCACACCCCGCTGCACCACGCCGCCAAAGCCACGCGAGTGGAGATGCTCAAGATCCTGGTGGAGTTTGGCGCCAACATCCACACCACGCCGGGATCGCCCTCCTCCACCTGCCTGGAGCTTTATGAGAGTCAACGCAGCAGCAGTGTCCACGTCACGCCAGCAGGTGGCGAACAAGGATCACTTTCCATTTCCAGGAAGTCCCAGATGGTCCACACCAGTTGTTTACTGTGAAGCTTTATGTTCATCACTGTAACTGGACTCATGTGAGAATGTGCTGATTAACTTCTCTTACTTCCAGATCTTTATATAGAAACGAGGTCACATGAGGAAAACAGGGAAGGTGAAGTCCACTTCTTCATCTCCAATCTCATGTGATCCACAGCTCACAGGTTCAATTTGGAGGTTTGTGGATTACAGTGGTTACGGGTGTCAAACATAAGGCCCATCAGCCAAAACCGGCCCACAAGAGGCTCCAATCCAGCCACTAAACCACAGGGCAAATGGGAACAATGTCAATGAAAACACAACGTGGACACAACACCACAATGAGACCTGAGCTGTGATATCAGTGATGCTGCCATGAAAGGTAGAAAACGAGCACAACCCTCCGAGCACTGCTGTCAGGGGAGGTTTGTAAAAACACCCACAATGCAACAGCTATGGAATATCAATGTTAACAAACATTTTATGAACAATAAAACCAACAACTAAAGCAAAAATAAAACTAGAGGGAAGATTATCATTAACATATTAATGATATTCCATTTCTCTCATCAGTCTGAACTGTAACTCTTAATCATTCAGTATTTTACAGCTTTTTTGAAAGTTAACAATGAGCTACTATATTTCAGTTCATCATTGAGAGTTTAACTCCCAGAACAGGAACATATCTATTTAGTATATTAGTTTTCATTGTAGGTAACTGAAAAGTAGATAATCCTCTTACATTATATTTGCCTTTTCTTGTGTTTTTATTGTAAAATCACTTTAAACTTCTATATGGAAACTCGTCTCAAAGCCGTCATGAGTCTCATAACGGAGATGCATCGAGGGATCTGGAGCACATTGAGGACAATTGTTCCATGTTCAATGGTTTGACTCGTGCCATTAGTGATATGATAACGTTTGTGCACACAGCATGTTAACGATGTACAATAACCCCCCTGTGGACACCAGTCCTCTGTCACTGCTCTTCCTTCCTGCTTTCCTGAACTAAAAAGGCCTGATTGTTACTCAATGTGAGACACTGTACACTGTGAGATATCACCACGACATATCAACACACCACACTATAAGCTTCACTATTTAACTCTTCCTGAAAATATTTCTCCAATCAAAGCTGTAGTATTAGTAGAAACACCTAAAACACTTGTGTCATCATCCGTCCTACTACTGGAAATGCTTCAAATCACGAAGCCGCCCCCCCTTTAATGACCTAAATACAGAAAAGTACTACTATATTAATACTTGAAAAAGTGACCAGCTCAATAAGGTGTATGATCATTAACTTTGAAATCCTTCAATAACTTTCATTGGGGTTAACCAGTGTTTTTATCCTCAATCTAGTCAAACCAAACCTAATCTTCATGCATACGCCACACTGAATTAGCACGTATAAATAAACGGTGAGTTTTTTCTACGCTGTGAAACTCCTCAACTCACAGCAGTCCGCCCACATGACACCGAGTTGGTTTCTAGCATTTTAACATTTTCCTTCCAGGTGAACGACTGCCAGGTGAGAATCACTGCTCGAGGCCTCGTCTCCAAACGTTTGATCTGGTTTTCTGTTTACACAATAATGGTGCTCAGAGCCACTGAAACACCACTTTTACCATGGAAGACTGAACTTTTCTGAAACGCTGCTACTGTGCATACGCACCGAAGCTGTAAAAAACAGTTTTTCTGCACATGCTCAGTAGGTGAACAATCAGACCAACGTTTCCTTCGTGGTGTCACGACTCCCAGTCCAGATTCTCCTGGACTTGGTGCTTTTATTTTGACAGTCGCCGTGATAACGATCCGACTTGGTCGTCTGTTCTCTCATTGTTAATGTTTAGATTGTTCTCCATGTGCGTGCGTGTGTGTGTGTGTGTGTGTGTGTGTGTGTGTGTGTGTGTGTGTGTGTGTGTGTGTGTGTGTGTGTGTGTGTGTGTGTGTGTGTGTGTGTGTGTGTGTGTGTGTGTGTGGCAATACAAAAAAAACAACAGCACACACTAGTGGCCCAACATGAAAACTTCAGCCTTCAGCCTTTCTGCCATTTCTGTCTCAATGGACATTGTTTTCCGAATGTTGCGGTGGAAACACAAAACATTTGTGAAACGATGCGTTTTCACTTGAAATGTCGTGTAAATGAGTCCTCAGATTATCTGTGTGATCCTGTGAGTCAGACCCACTTTCGTGACCTGAAGCAGAGATTGTTCATTGTGAGGGTATACATGTTCAATTTGAGAAATTGCTGTTTATCTAATTCAGTCTTTACCTTTTAAATGAACCTGAATGCATTTTAAAAACCTTTACCACAAAGTAGATGCAATACCAGAGTAATTAATGAGTAGTAGTACTGCGATGTCGGGTTTAAATGTAGGAGAAATGAGCTCCTCATGCCGTCTCTGAGTGTCGCCAGGGGTAGTTTCCAGTTCTGGAGTTACCCAGAAACCAGAAGAAGAAACTGGCACTGCCCAGTGCTTTATCCCTGAGAGGCAGTGTGGAGCGGCAGAGGAAGGGGATGGTAGTTAGAAACCCCTCAGCTGTCTTCCTGCAGGGTTTTAATAATGAATCAGAACCTCTTATAAAGCCTCACGGTGGCAGTTAATGATTGGGCTCTTTATTTCTAATTTCTATCTATCAACACAGCAACAGTGCTGAGGTCCTTCCATCACTTACTTTCTGAGTGAATTAAAGGCACTCGGTGGACGCCATAACTTTCCCCCCACATGAAACACTTTCCAAACAAGTATTAAAATAAAGGTTTGTTATCTGCAGTCCCCTCAGGTCACCGAGCTGCTGTAAACCAGCTGGAGGAGGACGCTGACGCTGACGCTGACGCGAAGAGAAAACAGAAAACTTCATCAGAGCTAAAGATGGAAGTTTAGCAGCTTCCCTGAGAGAAGACTCCTCTCCTCTTCCTCTTCTTCTTTCCTTTGCTATAAACCATTTCAGCCTCTGGCTTCGGTTGGTAAACACAGCTCTGTATGACGGGCAGCATGTAATCCTAATTGTGAATCTCACCAAGTTTTAAATAGGATTTAACGATGTTTGCCACTTGGATAGCTATAAACAGAGTGACTGTGCTGCTAACATTGTCTATTGATGGGCGCTTCACCACTAAACAAGCTTTCACAGTTGGTCCTGGTCAAGTCTTTCTTTGGACGTCTGTAAAAACGCTGCCAAGTCTTTATGATCATATCCACTCAAATCAAGTTTATCTGTTCTGCTCTCCATCAGAGAACTGCTTTTATTCCGTTTTTAAAGTGGATCTAATTTTAACAGCCTCAGACTCATCAACATTCCCTAAACCAGAAAAAGAGAATGACCTGTGATCAGAGCTCTCATGATGAGTCCCCCCAGATGTTTGGTGCTCTGGATGACACCGGGCGACGGCCTCTGTTTGAAGCAGAGCCCTGGACTTCCCGGCTGCCCATTCCCAGCCTTCTGTCTCGTTCAGCTCTATAACGAGGAGGCAGGGAGCTCAGGCAAGGGCAGATATTTTTAGCACAGGATGCAGGAGGTTGTTTATGAATTCCACCAAGTGCTTCTGATACTTTTACCGGCTCTCTTATGACCCGTTTTGGATGTTTCATAACTTTGATTTTACGTGTGGAGGAAAGTAGGCCGCCGCCGTGTTTCATAATGCAACATTTTATTAGAGAACACAGGGTAACATGTAGCACAACGACACAGTGCACGTCTCACTTCAGGTGGGAAATCACACCCCAGAACTACGTCACCCAAACTGGGGTCACTGGAGCCGACGCACACGGGGTCAGAAAGTAGGGCACAGACAATCACAGGTAACATTTTCCGACGCCGCAGCGCTTTTACACAATGTACAATTTTAACAGTCTTAACTCTGGTTTATGCAACCAGAGCAACGGATTTGCATGATTTAGTTTTTTGTTACTGCCGACCTACTTCTTGAGGTCTTTCACGTTAGCATGGACCTTACTCTATACCTCCACTGGGGGGCAGCTCTGAGTCACCAGTCCATAGCAACAGTTGCCCTAGCAACAGAGAAGTGAAATTGTGTCAAAAAGGAGAATCAAATAGTTGTCGGCGGAGGTTTGGTGAGTCCGTTACTTCCATCGATTTTGGAGAGCACAGTTGTTTACTCTCCTCTGACCAATGAGCGATGTTGACGTTGAGCACGAATGAGCTGAAGTTCTTTGGTACGACAGAAGGTTTCTTAGCACTCGCACGGAATCAGAACCAAAAACAAAGCTCACACCAGCCGTGTCACGTGTTGATACGCAAATATAACGAGGTCACGCCGGCACAATGTAGTGGTCATAGTCAAAACTGGACGACACGACGTGGAAACAAAGCTGCTGCCGAATCTCTCCAGGGTTTCTCCTTTTTGGTATCCCACAAACTTTTCTGTACTGGTTCACTTCCGTTAAAATCCATCTACTTGTTTGTTGGTTGGCCGTATGATTGCAATTGCATTGGCTGTGGAGTAGTTGTCGGTGGAAGATGAGCAGTCTAGTTGAATTGTGATTGTGATTGTGAAATCAGTCCTCTATGGACCCGTCCTGCACAAAGCCTCCGATATCATAACCATTGCCATCTTTCATCAGTGATGGTGAAAACTGCAGAATGTGTCACTACAGTTCAGTAGTAATTAGTAACTACAGGTCCATATCAAACCTTTCTGAAGTGAGATTATTGAAAAGGTGGTTTTTACACAACTTCCTGCTTTTATGGCTCAAAACAAGGAGCTGAATGTTTTCCAGTCTGGATTGGGGTCAGAGCACTGAAACTCTCTTATTAAAGTGCTGAAGGACGTCTCCATGAGCAGGGACACTTCCACCGTCTCACCTTGACTCTGACTGGGTCTTAGTGCTGCTTTGGACACAGTTGACCACAACATCCTGCTGGACCCACTGGAACAATGGTTGGAACTTCTGGCTCTGCACTGTTGCTTTAAATCCTACTGGCAAGATGGCGGGTTGTGGGGTTCCTCAGGCCTCCATCCTTGGGCCCTTTTATTGAACATCTCCGTGCTCCCACTGGCTCAGATCATGGAACATTACAACATCTCTTCTCAGAATAACCAGATGACACTCAGCTCTATATATCAGTGTCAGTGAATGACCACGCACCCTGATACCGGCTGAGGAAATGTAGAAATGAAATGAAGGAGTGATGAGTCAGCACTTTTTAAAACTCAACCCGGAGAAAACTGACCTCATTGTTTTTGGCCCCAAAGAAGAAAGGTTAAAGGTCAGTGCTCATCTTGACTCCAGGTCACTCAGGACATCAAATCAGGCAGAAATCTGGGTGGAGTTCTGGACTCCACCCTGAAATTCAACATCCACATTGAGACAAGAACCAAATCAGCTTCCTACCGTCTGAACAATGTTGAAGAATCAAAGGATTTCTGAGCAACAAGATTCTGAGAAACTTCTTCTGCTTTCATTTTCACTGGAACGGATTATTGGAACGGAGTGTTTACACGCCTCAGGACAGAATCTGTCATACGACTACAACTGATCCAGAACGTATTACATCACCATACTGAGGGTGGAGCACATTACACCACCTCACTGATGGTGGAGCTCATCCCCCCTGCTCCACCCTCTCCACTGGCTGCCTGTGAATCAAAGGACCTCAGAATGGTCGTTCTGCTCTAGAAAGCTTTGAAGGGTCTCGGCCTAAATCATCTCAGATTGAGTTGTAGAAGATCAAAGCTCCAGACCTCTGAGGTCATCAGGAAGAGGTTGACTCACTGTTCCTACAGTCAGAAGAAACAAGGTGAAGCAGCTTTTAGTTCCTACCTCCTCACCTGTGGAACAAACTTCCTGAACACCTGAAGACTGCTGACACACTCACTTCTTTTAAATCAGGACTTCATACATTCCTAGATACACAGGCTGTAGAATAAACAATAGATTTTACTTACTTAGTAAACTAATCTTAATAAATCTCTTATCTTATTATTATACTTTTCTTCATTATTTGTTTTAATGCATTTATTTAATTTCTTCTAAAACTTTAATGTATTTCTTTATTCTGTATTTCTTTAATTTCTTTGTAAAGCACTTTGAATTGCCTTGTGTTTGAATAGTGCTCTATAAATACATTTACCTTACCTTGCCTTGCCTTACATTCTCAAGACACTGAACCCAAACGTGTTCCCAGTGGAAGTCAAACACTCCATGTACCTTCGAGACTACGACTTTATACGTGAAGTTCATGTCCCTTTTACAAGATCTTTGGATTAGAAACTGAAACACCACGACTCTCGTCAGGAACATGAACTTTTAACATTCCAGAGAAACCTACAAGTTAAAACGTGAACTAGCTAGGTGCAGCGGGATTAGTCTTGTAATACCACAGTAGTAATAGTAGTAATAATAGTTTAGAGTCGCTCTACTGCTCACGATGCTTCAGTACAAGTGCAGCAGCAGATTCTAAAACGATCGCAAACGTGACCAGAACTGAACTTGTTTAGCGAAAGCAGCTGAGGAACATTGACTCATTACTCAGCGGTACTTACATCTTACATATTGTCCCTTTAACAGCCAGTCTGAAGTTCTGTGTTTTCCTTCCTTCCACTTTTATAAAAGCCCCAAACCCACGGCCACGTGCACGCCGCTGACATCACCGCTCAGGATTCCTGCAGTTGGTCATTTCCAAACCTCTGGCAGGCGTCTGCAGCTGCCAGCGGGACGTCTGCACCTGTGTGTTTACTGCTGGACCGTCAGATCCTAATCAGTCCTGGACCCTCGGTCCGAACCTCTGGGGCTGCTCTGGCTCTGGCTCTAAACGTGCCCGGCCTGCACGATGCTGGCCGCGGCACGCAGCTCCTCTGCCACGCACCGTAAACTGGCCAAGTGGGTCTAATCAAAATGTGAATTCCTGAAAACTTACCGCCGTCATTAGAGCACATTCTGACTTATTATTCAAGCTCTGAAAAATGCAGTCTGGGTCATTGTAGTCCCGGCTTGTGCTTAACGTGGACAAACAGATCAGGTGGTGGAGCGGAGCTCCATGTCAGATCCTCGTCCAGAGGATCTTCTGCTTAAAATAACTCGGAAACATCCTTTGAACCTGGTGAGGGGAGGGCAGGAATGAGGAGAATGCCCACTTATCTAACATGAGTTAATCTTCACTCTATAAAAGGACTGTTGAGTTTTACTGAAATCACACTGACCTCAGTAGTTTAAAGTACGGCAGAAAACCACAATGTGTTCCAGGTTGTACAGAGAAGTTCCTATGAAAGTAAAATATGTTGACTGATTAATTTTTACTGTCAATGTCAATGTTTTTCACATCATCAGTTGTTTCTCTTTTTGCCACTTCTTCTGGGTTTTTGCAGCTTTTAAACTTTTTATGTTTACTTACACATTTACTTTATACTTATATTTTACTTATACATATCATACTTCCAGGTGAACCAGCATTAATGGCAGTGAAATCAAATGAGTTTGTCCACGTTGAAATGCAATTTTTTGCAAAGTCTAATCCTTGAAATGTGATATGATTTTGCTCTACATTATATACAATAGCTGATGTACTATAAAAAAAAGCAATATAATCTTCCAATATTACTGAATAGGACAAAAATACAACACGACTTACAGTCTCATTAGCATTAGCCTGTTAGCTGTGACACATCGCAGACATTAAACTCGTTTTCAGAGCTGACTGCTCAAACCAGGTTCTTCAAGAAGCACTAACAGAGCATCTTCCTCCACTAACATCCAGATTAGAGACCATCTTCCTCCACTAACATCCAGATTAGAGAGCGTCTTCCTCCTCTAACATCCAGATTAGAGACCATCTTCCTCCACTCACATCCAGATTAGTGAGCATCTTCCTCCATTAACATCCAGATTAGAGAGCATCTTCCTCCATTAACATCTAGATTAGAGAGCATCTTCCTCCATTAACATCCAGATTAGAGAGCATCTTCCTCCACTAACATCCAGATTAGAGAGCATCTCCCCCCACTAACATCCAGATTATAGAGCATCTTCCTCCACTAACATCCAGATTAGAGAGCATGTTCCTCCACTAACATCCAGATTAGAGAGCATGTTCCTCCACTAACATCCAGATTAGAGAGCATGTTCCTCCACTAACATCCAGATTAGAGAGCATGTTCCTCCACTAACATCCAGATTAGAGAGCATCTTCCTCCCAGTAACATTTTAGCCCTTTTAAGCATTTCGAGCAGTTTTTTTTTAGCGCTTAAGTCTTTTCGACATTTTTGTTGGTTTTCCTTTTCTCTTCTCTTCTCTCTCTCTCTCTTTCTCTCCCTCCCTCCCTCCCTCCCTCCCCCCCTCTCTCTCTCTCTCTCTCTCTCTCTCGCTCTCTCTCTTTTGAATATTCTTACATTTTCAGCATTATCAGGTGTGTTAGCCATTTGACTTTTATCCATTTCATCTTTTACCAATTAAAAGTGTTTTAGTGGTGCAAAAGAGCCGTTTTCACTCATTTAGGTGTTTTAGCTTTTCTACCTTCTTTTTAAAATGACTATTTCTAACAATCATGTCTCTTTTAGTTCTTTTACTTTGGATGAGAATGAGTCTGGTGGCAGATCTAATAGAAAATGCTTATTTAAGTAATCTCTTTATTCTTACTGTTTAGGGACTAAAGAGCAGCATGGGTTGCAGTACTCTGGATAGCAGCACATATTTTTGCACTTGTCTTCCACTAGGCGGCGCCACAGATAAAGAAATCTCCGTGTGACTTGGAACACACTGAGTTCAGACCCAGAGGCCAAAGAAAAAGCAAACTGCTGTGACTGTGGTCGCTCTCCAGCTCGCCCGCTAATTAACTGACAACCGCCTGACCGCCGCCGAGCGATGCACCTCTGTCGTCAGGCCAGAAGCAGGAGACACGCAGGAGAGGACGCTGCACGGCGAGCAGACCGAGGTGGCCAGCACCATGAAGCTCCAAGCAGACAGGAACTGAGAGGCTTTTGTTAGAGAGGGAGAGATAAACACCGAGCGGGATGCCGTGATGGTCCACTGCTACGCTCTCCCATCAGCCACTGCAGCCTGAAAATCACCTCCTTGAAATGAGCTGCAGATGTGAGTCGGCTTTTTACACACATAGACGTGAGGACGAGACATGACAGGAGCCGGGACGCGCTCCTCCAGGACGGGCCGTTGCTGTCGTGGGTAACGTGGTACTCATCAGGTCGTGTTCACATCCAGGCTCCCCTCTAAATATCACATATTAGTGAATCACAGCGCCAATTATTCACCAAAAACACAGACTAATCCAGCATGAATGGTCAGATTTGGAGTCGGAGAAGTGCATGCTGGGTAGCACTGAGTGACACTGAACACAGGGAGTTGGTATCGCCCATCTTTAACTCTAGAAATCCAGTCAGTGAGGCAGGTGGAGCGCTCAGATTGTCCTAAAACCACCAGAAGGAAAGTTGGAAGTGCAACATTTCTCAGAGGTTTTAACAAACAGTCACACATTTTACGATTCAGAATCGTCACAATTCCAATTTCAGGAAGTTTTTATGTGAAATAGTTTTAGTCACACACTGGCGGCCTCTCGACTATTAATGGAATCGGTTGTCAAACACTCCTCCTGGGTCATATCAAGGTGCCGGACTGAGATCAGCAGATAGTTGGTAAGTTTTATATTTGACAATCCAACGTGGTCGTCTGTCCACCAGCATGTCTCCCATTGTTAATGGTTACAGCGGATTGTTCTCTGCTGCGTGTGTGTGTGTGTGCTTTCACAGCACCCACTAGTGGCCGGGCATGCTGACTGCATCGTTTCCATTAGATATTGTTTTTCAAATGTTGCTATGTTTTATCTATTGATTAAACCCCCGTCTAACTTTTTGAGTTGTATTTTACCATCAATTTCCTAATGAAATGCTGGAATGTCTAATATGTTGTTCTTTTTTTTTTTTATGAGGAATTGAATATAAGTTTGTAATAACTGCACACTCTTTTTGCAGTGAACACAGTTCTGGGAGTTAAAGTTTAAATACAAACTACAAAGTGACAAATCTGTTTTAATGTTGATGGATGGAGTTAAAAACTCCATAATTATATCAGGGAGAGTAAAAAAACTATAGGTAAAACACTTAATTACCTTCCATATATTTAATATAAATATTCTTACATTGCTTTGCATGTAAGAACGTTCCTCCTCACCGGTTGAACAGTGGATAAGTTTTACACTTCCTTTTGTTCCACATACTAATATTTTAGAGCGCGGCTGAAACAGAGGCTCCTCTGATGGTCTGTGGGATCCGATTGGTCATGGTGCTCAGTGTGAGCGGACGTGTCCGACACAGCAGCTGCTCTGCATCTGTCAAACCGTCGCGCCAGGAACTGAGGACACACGGAGTGAAAGAGACATAATAACACCACCTCTGTCATCCCGTGTGACAATGTGTGCTCACATCATTCACCCAGAGCAGCTCTCGTTTCCCTCTGCGTATGCAGAGACGGCAAAACAGAATCCAGAACCAGAGGCAGCACATCAGCGTCCAGTACAGCAGAGTCCAATACAAGAGGAACAAACAGAAACAGAGACACCACAATCCAAGATCAGCTGCAGCAGAACACAATTTACTACCAGGGGTAACTAAGTACTGACCCGTACCGGAGAGTACCAGTCAGACTGTTGACGAAGCAGACCAGAATCCATTACCAGGGGCAATATTGTACCAGAGGCAGTCACATGCTGGTGTCTGACCTCCAGCTCCTCCGAGAGCAGAGTAGAGTCCAGAACCAGGAGCAGAAACCCCCACAAGACCAAGACTGCAGAATTTAAAGAAGAGAGCAGAGTTTCAGTGGGGTCGTGGTTAAACCCTCACCTCACCAGGCGATGTCCCCAGTTTCAGTGATTGTAGGACAACTCGTCCACAAAACTGCAACCCCGGACAACTAGTCCACAGATGAGATTTAAGAATTCTTGGTTGAAAATAAATCCTGTACAATGTACTTTTACACATTATTTCTAAATTATATTTTATATATGGCTTAGCAGCTAAGCCTCAAGGCGAGGCTCTGGATTTACCGCTCCATCTTCCTTCCTCCCCTCACCTATGGTCATGAGCATTTGGTCATGATCGAAAGAACGAGATCCCGGATACAAGCGGATGAAATGAGTTTCCTCCGTAGAGTGGCTGGGCGCCCCCTTAGAGATAGGGTGAGGAGCTCAGTCACCAGGGAGGAGCTCGGAGTAGAGCTGCTGCTCCTCCACATCCAGAGGAGCCAGCTGAGGCTCGGGCATCTGTTTGGGATGCCCCCCGGACGCCTTGGGGTCCCACCGGAACAGCTGGAGGACGTGTCTGGGGCGAGGGACGTCTGGACATCCCTGCTGAGACTGTTGCCCCCATGACCCGGACCGGATAAGAGGTGGACAATGGATGGATGGATGGATTTTATATATGTTTCACATATCCAGTATACAGTATGTCCATATATATTTAGTATAGTAACATATGGCTTTGTTTCTCGTGAAGATTGGTCCTCTACACGCACAGGACCGTTTGGCTCTGGGCAGCTGCCGAGGTTTCTGGTTTTGTGTCAAATCTACTTAATAATACTTCTAAATGTGTCAAATATACTTTGGACTCCAATCCTTCAAATCAATAATACTGAAAAAAGTCGTGGACGAGTATTCTGGAATCACATGGACGTGTTGTCTCAGGTTGTAGTTCTCTGGAGGAGTTGTTGGTTCACCAGTTTGACTTTGGTCAGGAGAGCGCCCCCTTCAGGGCTTCATGACTCTAACTTTGGCAGAAACGAATAGAAAATGGATGAACAGAGGAACTGATGTTCTTCAGCAGAGGTTCTTCTTTGTTCTCCCCCAAACGTCTGTGGAGCTTCTCTGGTGGTTGGTCCTTGGAGTTCTTCATAGTTTAGACTTTTGTGTCTGGTACAGAATGTTTCTGGCCTCCAGACACATCTGACAGTAGGTGTTTCCTGAGTTCTACGTTCATGAATTCTTGGTTTGGAGTCGAGTTTTTTCTTTGAAGCAGCGTCGTCCAATCGTCGTCATTGAGAATCTCTTCAGTACAAAATAAAATTCAAATTTGTTTACGTTACTGGTTCTTTTTGTGGTGATGTGTACCCTCCGTATGATTGAACAACAGATTAGTCACTGTGACTCTAAAACTCCTTCAGACTAAATAGTGAATAAATCAGAGAACGTTCCGTCTTCTGCAGTAAATGTGTATTCCACCGAACTCCAACCTTCAGCGTTTTGTGATGTAAACAAGTGACTAATGCAGAGTGGCTGTCCCGGTTCAGACTATGAGACACTTCCCAACCTCCTGCTGTCTTATCAGGAAAAGTGAAAGATTAGAGGTTGGACTCAAATCTGAACAAACTCCATGTTACTAGAACTTCCCCAGAAGAAGACGTTGCAGCACCGCCCACACGGCGGAGGGAAAAACAGACTCGACAAACAGGAAGGTCACACTGGCAAAATTACAACGCGGGGAAAAGCCAGCATAGATGTTGGTGGAAGCTAAATAAGATGATTAAGACTTTAATTACAATCATGTATCTGCATTGCTGCTTAATTAGAGGCTCCTCAGATGAACTTAATGGTTCTTGGGCTGCAGACTCACACTGTCCCCCCGGAGTCTGAAGCTCCCACAGTCAAAGCAGACGGCTTCGGTCTGAGAAAAGAATCTTCATGTGTGTCTGGATCACATTGCTCGAGGTCTCTCTCACACACACACACACACACACACACACACACACACACACACACACACACACACACACACACACACACACACACACACACACACACACACACACACACACACACACACACGAGGACACTTCAAAGCGATGACGGGGCCATCTGGATGTGTTTTGTGACGGGAGTCCTCCGGTCGTAGGGTTTTCAGTCTGAACCGTCCACTGCACTCCACTGCACTCAGCAGTTTCCTCTCACGCTCCACTCTTTGTCTCGCTGCTGCCGACACACGTCTGAGTTCCCGGGAAGTTCGAGGCGGCTCGGGAAGTCACGGGGATTGACCCCGCTATGACTGTTCTGACGACGGTAAAGGAGGTTTTCCTCAGGCGTCCTCTGTGGACAGGGCGGCTGACTCATCTCTCCCTGTGGACTTCTGAACGTTTGTGTGTGAATAGCTGATGTGAAATTTGAAGGCGAATTCCAAAACAAGTTGTGACGTTGGGTCGAGCGAAACAGAAGTAAATGATCTGCGTATTTCATCATGGATTTTGTACCGTAGGATCAGTATCAGTGGAACCTCCTTGTTTCGTTCAGTTTAGTCCTTCAGCCATGGGATGGATGAGACGCGTCTTCTTCTGGTCCACATATGTTTCTTGTTGAGACTATTTTTACTACATGGAGGATGAAGTCTCCCTCTCAACGTGATCAAAGAGATCAGATAAAACACATGACATATGTGTACTTATGAAATGTAGGCAATGAGAGTGAAACTCCACCTCTAAACTCCTACTGGCAAAGCATCAGTACATTTAGGGTGAATTGCAAATTTCTTGTATTTTCAAAATAAAAATGATCCTCGTCAGGAACAAAAAATTAAATGCCGTGCAATCATGTCATTAAATGTTTTAGGTGCGCCAAGGTGAAGCTGCTAACTCGCACAGCTTCACCTTGACGCACCCAAAACATTTACTATTGCTTTAACCTTCTTTTTTTCATTCCTGCATCACATCAACACATGATGACATTTATTTTTTAGCCAAACATGAATTTGTAAAACTTCGTGTTTTGATCTTTTTCTTGTTTAAGTGCCAAAGAACACCTTTTATTCTGATTAAAACACATTGTTTGCAGGTCAGTTGCACTATGTGGTGTTTAGGATGAGACAACGGGACTGTGAAAAGCTTTTTTTAGGACATTCAATGAGTTTTTATAATTTCTAGAGACTTAATACAAGGTTACACACTTTAAAATGGAGTCTAATAGGTCACAATTGCAACAAAGTAAGTCTTAATTAAATATTTTTTCCTGTTCATGAGTCGACTCGGTGGCTAAAGGTTAGGTGGTTATTTTTCCACTCCCCGTCATCTGCAGCAAACACCCCCACTGCAGGAGTTGATCAACAGTTACCATGGAAACCAGCGGACCAAAACACTCCGTTACTATTCAGATGCACTTCTTCACCGTTTACATGTGACATCAACACATCCCCCACAGAGTTAGTCACACAACAGGGTAAACTAACGTCTATTTGAGGCTTTTACGAGCTCACAGATCAGGCTGATATCAACCACAAAGAGATTTAAAAGAAAGGCATTTTTTATGAGACATTTTTCTGAGGAACAGAATCCGCTAAACCAGAACACATCGGGTTCAGTTTTGTCCTTTATAAAACCAAAACCTGACCAGTTCAAGATGAAATCAAACAATTGGATAGAAGTTATTTATATCGTTCATGAGAGTGGCTCCTCACACCCCCGGTGTGTAAACAAGCCTGTGTGTTGTTAATGTTTGTGTCCCAGACTGAGCCGAGATGAGAAACATCCCTGTGATGTCATCGGGATTACGTCCTCGGATTTAAGAGTTCTCCCTCTGGGGCCTCCGACGCAGGATGATTCATTTAGTTCAGAGGATTGTGAAAGAGTCCAGAGATATATTTAGCTCCTTTTGGCCATATTTTTTTGAAAGGATTATCTCTTGTTCGGAACACTCGTACTTGCCTTTACAAAGAACGTTTACTGATCATTTCTAAAGATTAGTCCTCATTCCATTCAGGACATATGTCATAGAATCATGGGAACTATTAGACAAGCAACAACATGCCAGTTACTCACACTTCAAATGTCTCACACAAAACACGAATCTCAGTGGAAGACAGATTTGAGGGTAAAGGTAAAGAGGTAAGGTCGAGTTATCAGGCTGTCCTGAGGCTGTGTTGCTCTTTGGGTGGGAGGAGATTTGGTCTCCTGAAGGTCTGGTACGTAACTCGGGGCTAATGATCAGCTGTGAGGTCAGTCTGCATGTTGTGCTTCAGCCTGTAAAGTGTGGTTGAAGGAGCTCTCCATGTTTGTTTAGTAAACATCGTGGCAACATATTTTAAGGCTTTCCCAGTTTGTGCCTTGCTGACTGGGTGAAGCGTGGAGCGCTGCACCGTTTGTAGTCCTGCAGCCTTTCAGTATCACAGAAACACGCTGGTTAACATGGAGACTGTGATGCTTTCCTCGCTGTGGTATACCTACACAAGGAGGGAGGCATGGGAAGAAGTGAGAGAACATAATAAAGGTCTCCCAGCAGTCGTAACCTCCAACAGCTTCACTAGAAAATGGTCCAGGGCGGCCTGGACCAGCCCTAACTGCAGCTTTATTAGATAGAAAAGTCTTGAGTCTCTCCCCACACACTGTTTCAGCCTCCCTACCTGAAACTGGGATCTGGTTCCACATGAGAGGAACCTGAAAGCTGAAAGCTCTGCCTCCATTCTACTTTTAGAAAACCGAGGAACCTCTAGGGGGCAGCGCTCTGAGAACCAAGTGTTCTGCTGGGGAGATTTAAGATAAGATGAAGCGTAGTTGTTAAGAGCTTCATAGGTTGAAATAAGGAATTTAAATTCTCTTGCAGACTGAACAGGAAGGCAATGAAGAGAAGTTGATATTGTGATCTCTCCCGCTGGTTCCTGGCAGGTCTCTTCCTGAAACTTTTTGAATCAGTTGAATCAATTGAAGACTTTTTAAGCAGTTATTGTTTCACCCTGATAATAAGTAGTTGCAGTTAGTTTTTTAGTGTCACTCTGAGACAACATAGTCCTGATTTTTGAAATATTACACAGGTGAACAAAAGCAATCCTGCTGACTTGTTCAAAGTGGGAGTTGAAGGATAAGTCCTGGTCAAAAGCAACTCCCAGTTTAACAACTTGCTCAGTATCATCTGGTTTCATTGATCAATAGATTTGTGTGTCATCTGCATAATAATGGAAGTTAATTGAATCTTTAGGTCCTAAGACAGAACCCTGTGGAACTCCATGTTTAACTTTAGTCATTGTGAAGATGAACGGACTGGAACCTGTCTGATAAATATGATTGAAACCAGTTTAGTGCTGTACCTTTAACCCTGTCGATATGTCCTAGTCTATGTAATACGATGTTAAGATCAATAGTATCAAATGCAGCACTGAGCTTTGTCAGGACCCGATCAAAGACCAGTCCTTTGTCTGAGGCCAAGAGAAGATCAGTAGTAACTATGACCAGAGTCGTCTCTGCGCCAAGATGAGCTCTAGAAGCTGGAATAGATGATTTGTGTCTAAATGGACACAAAGCTGACATGAAACAGAACTTTCTAGGATTTCAGAAGTACGAGACAGAGTCTTGATTTGGAACTGGTTGAACCACCAGGATGAAGGAAGACATGCAAAGAAATGAGTCAACCTAAAGAGGATGTCCATTTGAAATGTATCCTGCTGAGAGTTAGAATAATAAATACAAAGACACCAGGAAGGGGAATATGTTACTTTTAATGAAATAAATAAAGGATAATGTGAAGGGTTGTGAGACAAGGATAGTTCGGTTTAATTTTCAGGATGAATGAAGGAGGATGTCAGTGCTGGTTAATTTGGCTCTACAGAGGAATCATGTACTGGTATTTATTTATTTATTTTCCTGATTTCCACGTGCAGCATGACACTCCGAACTCTGACAAACCGACAGTCTTGGTAATGAACACTGACCGGCTCACCTCAGCTCCCCTCAGAGTTTGTTTGCATCTTTTCTCACTGTTTTGTTCTTCCAGTCTGTGGAAGTACAGTTTGATTTCAACACCCTCATCTGCTTTGTGTCCACCAGGCAGCTGTTTGAACATTCCCCACGGTACATCTCCAGAAGTGGAGCACTGGGAGGTGTAGTGATCTGAGATTAAGTGCTACAAACTGTTGGAAGTCTCACGTGATATTTGTGACATTTGACATTGTGATAACAAACACTGAAGTAAGTGGTTCACCCATGAGAGAAGTAACAGGAGTAACCAGGGTGGCATTTTTCTGCATTCTGTCTGCGTACAGCGTTTCATATCGTCGAGTGTTGATGTTTACAGGAGTTAAATCAGTTACTTGAGTTCAGTGTCAGTGTCGAGACCTCTCAGTTGGTTAATATATAAAAGACCCAGGGCATTAAAAAAAAGCTGCATAAAGATATGACTGGATGATCTGATGTGGAAGAACTCGACTGACCTGCAAAGATCTCTGATCTTAATCTACTCATCACCTTTGGGATGAACTGGACTGAATCCCATCTCATTCAGCAGGATGTGAACATGTACTAGAGGTCTGCATGTACTGGAGTAAACTTTAATCTAACAGGTTTGTCTTCACAAATATTGATTATTGGCCGTGTCACCAGGATCGGCAGGCTTGAGAATGCACTGACAGCCGATCATGACGGTAAATGTAGCGTCAAATACTGAGGAAGCATTGCCAGGGGGAAAAGACTTAGCAAGCTGGTCCTCTATGTTTACTGTCAAACTTGTGGACTGAATACCTGAAGCTGAAATTGATGCCCATTCAGCACTGAGCATGTTCGCCCTGAGAACCCAGAGCCTCAAGCATCCGAACAGACTGCATAACATCTGTCCACTGCAACCCTCGCTTTACCGGGCTGCTCCCCTTTGTAGTCAGTCAAAGGCAAATAATTATGTGACAGTTCGAGGAAGGCGATTCTGTTGTATAACCGGCCAACAAAGCGGTTACACAAGTCGGGAAAGGCCAAAGACAACTCGCTGAAGTCATGCTGTGTTACAGTCCCCATATTTCTTAAAGGATTACTTTTATCTTGCGGTTAAAGAGTTAATCCCAGACCAGAACAGTTTGTGCTTCAAAAGCCTTTGTGAGCTCATGATCATAGTGTGAGAGTTAAATAATGGTCGTTTACCATGTGATGTCTATGATATTACAAAACTATCTATATACAGTACCTTTGTCTGGGCTGCTTCTGTGTAAACACTCAAAAGTCAGCCAGAGCCTTTCCCTCTGGAGTTCACATGTTCTCCCTGTGTGTGCATCGGTTTCCTCCGCTTTCCTCCCACAGTCAAACAAGACCCTCGGTCTCCACCAGCCACGGTGAGACGGGTACCGATGGGTCAGTTTGGGGAAGAAATGTCCCCCGAGGGGATTAATGACATATGATTCGGATCTGCAGTTTATCTCCTTAATGTTATGTTAAATAATCATTTGATTACATGACTGGTAAACCTCAACATGATGTGGAGGCGTGGATAAGAAAATAAGAGCCAACATTCAGATTTGAACCTGCACTAAAGCCGTGATGGTTTCACTTTTGCAGACCAGTTTTTTTTTTTTTTTTTTTCATTTGATTTGGATGAAAATGAAAATTGATTCAAGTTCAAGCCAACATTTTCTGATCTGGTCCACATGATTCAACAAATATTCTATGAGCATCGTGTTTTGAGTACTACTGAAGACATGGGGTTCACCACATTTATATAGAGGAATTAGGATTAGTGAATGATGCTGTAAAGACTGAATGTCCTCATGTGGAATGAATAAAGTCTTATCTTAACATTGGAGACAGAAGTATGCAGGTTTGTAATGTGCTGGTCAGTATGTTGTGTATTTGTGTGTTTGACTCAGTGGTACAGGAGTTTTACAAGAACGCTGAGTCACATACATCCCATGAGATCTCAATGGGTTCAGGCCGGTGAGGTGGTCGCAATGAAACAAATAACTACTAACAGCTCAAATATTTTCTCTCAGTTTTAGTGCAAAACAAAGAGAGAATAGTTTATATTTGATGGTATTTTGCTCGTAATAAGATAGCTCGGGCCCACACAGTCGTGTAGAATTGTTAGGACTCTGGCGTCATGGTGAGAATGTCTCAGTCAAGTGTGATTTTACATTTGAGGGTTTCCTCCAGTGTTTTCAAACTAATTGGTGTCTTAGGGTCCGCATACATGGCAAAGATTTCAACGTTGCTCGGAGCCACTGAAAACGCAACTTTCTGGAAACAAATCCCAAGGTGAAACTTTTTGAAAATGCACGGTGTAGACGGGGGAAAACAAGACTTTCTGGAAATGCTCAGGTGCTATATGTAGTTCTTTGGTGACCTTTCCAGGGTGGAACCTGCATTGTTGTTCAGTTCTCGGTCTCATTGTTGTGTGAGAGTAAGGGCGTGTTCACATTTCCCTGTTTGATCCAGACCAGAGTTCTTTTCAGAGACTTTCTGGGAAAGAAGGTTTTGCTTGGGCGTCTTAAAAGCTCCCCCCGAACTCTGCACAAGTGATCTCTGGTCGCCTTGAAAATATGAGTCTTGGCTCTCATGCAAATGGTCTTTCCAGTGGGTGGGTGAGAGGACATATATATATATGTGTGTGTGTGTGTAGAAATGTGTGTGTGTATATACATGTGTATATATATATTTATATTTATAAGGATATGTATGTAGTATATTTCTGCTTTTGTAATTACATATTTATAAAGATATTTATGAAGTGTATATATGGTATATATTTATATAGATATTTATGAAATGTATATATGGTATAAATATATATCGATTTGTATAAAAAGTATATATGGTATAAATTTAAATTGATTTGTATAAAAGGTATATATGGTATATATTTATGTAGCTGTATTATATAATTATAAGGATATCTGTGTACAAACTAAAAAATAGGTAATAAGGGGTGGAAAATTAAAAAAATTTTGTACTTCTTCCTGCTCCTTTTTCGAACAATGTGCTGTGTTTTGTTATGTATTGGCTCTATGTTTATTTGTAATTCTTTTAACTTTTTCTTTCTTTTGTATGTACAAATAAGTACATATATTTTCATACATGTTCGAAATAAAATTCATTCATTCATTCATACATTCATTCATTCATTGAGAGGATGTGACACAGAGCACGATGCATTCTGGGTAGAAAACAAACAAAGCTAATTGCACAAATGAGAAAAAGCAGACGCAGAAGAAAAAAGTTGGAGAATATCTTGCGGGCAGAAGTGGAGTAGTGAGGGAGACTCATTGAAATCTGATCTGAAGACGATATATCGTGGTTGTTTGTGGCTACCCATTAGCCACGAGCTAATTAGCCTAGCCGCCCCAGGCTAAAGCGGCAGGACCTCAGCTTTCGGTCTGGACCAATCAATGAGCCGTGGTCAGTGTTTGCTTCAGGTGACGGCGCCCTCAAACCAGCAGCTGGTGTAATTGCGTGACATCTTCCCAAGCGGTTTGATCCGGTCTCAAAAGTGCTGCATGAACGCCACCCAGCCCAACTAAAAGTGTGAAAATACTTTAGTAGAAACAACTTACAGGATTGATTGGACCCTCATGTGGGCCTGAGCCACATGTTTCCCACTGCTGCTCTGCAGTCCTTTCACATGCCACCTGCCTGGGAATCACAACAGATGAAGGTGGTACTGCAATAAACTAAATAAATTCAAATCGCCGTGCTGATAGTCATAAATGTTTACATAACTTGTATTGTGCTGTGTCTGTGTGGATGATTGAAGGTTGCTCGGCATGAAAACAGTCCAGAGGTATGCAAAGTGCTGGAGATGTTTTCATACTCCACATCTGCCTCCGACAACTATTATCATGATGTTTTCTCACCTCAGCGCTCACACTGGGAATGAGGTGAAGGACTCACATGCCGCCACGTGTCTTTTCACACCTGCAGGGGAGCATGTTGGCACTGGGAGAGTGTACACAGTCTATTGGCCGGGACACAAAAAGTTGACGTGGTTGCATAAGACCTCGGTTTTTGTCTGTGTCTCGTCTCTGATAGGTTCGCTGTGCGTGGCGATACCTGAAACACAACTTTAAACGAGTTCAGTTTAGTGAATACCAAAATAACTGACCTCAATCTTTCAGCATAGCTTATAAAGTACGCTTACCTAACTTGTTGGCGCGCCTCCTCTTTTCTGATATGACAAAAATGCAGTAAAAAAACGAAGGACACATTTTAATTGTCGCCATTCCGCTGCATCATGATGCGAATGTGATGTGATGAATGCAAAGAGCCACTTCTGTAAGTCTCTCAGGGTCCTTGACACAGTTTAAACATACTGATTTTAAGTTATTCCAGCAGATTGCAAAAACTGGAAGGACGACTCTTTGAATGACTGGATTACTACAGTTGATCATCCTCTTTTCTCTCTCTACTCTTTCTGGCTTTCTTCTGTGTACATTTTGTGGGAATTATGTAAATGTGAAAAGTAATTAACATATTTACATTATTTAGATTTTGTTGTCTTTGTCAATTTTCCTGAGAGAGATCCTAAGATTTCCTCTGACAATAAATCAGTTATTACCTTTACTAGCGAAGGTTGGGTGAAGATTCTGTATTAGCCTGCGTGTATTTATTCATCAATTGATTTATATGTATGTATTTTACCAACTTTTGGTAAAAACTATTAACATGTATGATGTTGCTATCTGACAGGCTAATTAGCATCAATATGAGCTAACAGTTAGCATGCTGGCGATGCTAACTCGGTTCTGCAAACAAATGTGGTGTTGGTGAAGGTTCTGCGCTCTACCGAGTGTAGCTCTAGTTTAAAAGAGGAATGCTTTGATTGCAGTTACTGAATTCTTGCGTAATTTAAAAAACACACAACATGTTACTACTAATTGGAATTACTCTTCCAAGTGAGTACACATATTTCCAGACTCACCAAGGACCCACAGGTAATGGCTGAATACACTTTTATTTCTGAACTTAATATATTCTGATACATTTCAAATAAAAATACACCGTTCCTTAAACGTGATGGTCTTTGTCCCCGTAGGTTTCAACTTTAATGTAACTTTCGTCTCACATTCAGCTACGCTGATAGGCTCTTAAATAGTTTTAATTTGTCTAATAGTTGAAAGAGTGGTGTAGGACGGATGCCAACCAACCAACCAACCAACCAACCAACCAACCAACCAACCAACCAACCAACCAAGCAACTGACCAACCAACCAACCAATTGACCAACCAACCAACCAAGCAACTGACCAACCAACCAACCAACCAACCAACCAACCAACCAACCAACCAACCAACCAACCAACCAACCAACCAACCAACCAACCAACCAACTGACCAACCAACCAACCAATTGACCAACCAACCAACCAAGCAACTGACCAACCAACCAACCAACCAACCAACCAACCAACCAACCAACCAACCAACCAACCAACCAACCAACCAACCAACCAACCAACTGACCAGCCAACCAACCAACCAACCAACCAACCAACCAACCAACCAACCAACCAACCAACCAACCAACCAACCAACCAATCAACCAACCAACCAACCAACCAAGCAACTGACCAGCCAACCAACCAATCAACTGATCAACCAAGCAACCAACCGACCAACCAACCAACCAAGCAACTGACCAGCCAACCAACCAACCAACCAACCAACCAACCAACCAACCAACCAACCAACCAAGCAACTGACCAGCTAACCAACCAACCAACCAACCAACCAACCAACCAACCAACCAACCAACCAACCAACCAACCAACCAACCAACCAACCAAGCAACTGACCAGCCAGCCAACCAACCAACCAACCAACCAACCAACCAACCAACCAACCAACCAACCAACCAACCAACCAACCAGCCAACCAACCAACCGACCAACCAACTGACCAGCCAACCAACCAACCAACCGACCAACCAACCAACCAACCAACCAACCAACCAACCAACCAACCAACCAACCAACCAACCAACCAACCAACCAACCAACCAACCAACCAAGCAACTGACCAGCCAACCAACCAACCAACCGACCAACCGACCAACCGACCAACCGACCAACCGACCAACCGAGCAACCGACCAACCGAGCAACCGACCAACCAACCAACCAACCAACCAACCAACCAACCAAAGTGCTTAACACAATTTACGAAGAGCCCCACTCCACATTCACATGTCGAGTTAGACTCACGATCAAGTGGCTGTCAAGTGATTCCAGCGCAGTGTGACAGCAGTGAGGTGTGACAGCAGTGAGGTGTGACAGCAGTGAGGTGTGACAGCAGTGAGGTGTGACAGCAGTGAGGTGTGACAGAGACTTTTAAAGCAGAGGTGGGACGACTCTAAAGTTCAGCACTCAGCCTGTTTCCTGTCTGCGGTGGAGCTCCAGGGGCTAAAAGGAGCAGTCAGGAGGGGGGCATGGAACAATTGTGTGAATAAAAAGGAGATGAGTTTGTATAATTATTAACAAACAAATCAAACAGTGGAAGGTGTGAAAGAAAAGGGATTAAGAAAGTGCAGGCAGAGTTTCTGGAATGACCTGTGATAGAACGATCCCTCCTGGCTGCTCTGTTGTTTGGCGCAGAAGAGAAAAAGGACGGCCAGTGAAGAGGTTGATTACATGCAGTGAGGCCGGACTTGGTCTGAACCAGTTCAGCTGGGACCTCGTCCAAATCCACATGCGCTGATTCACTTTGCTTAGACTTGTCGGCGGTGTGAGGAGGGAGGATACAGGACACAGAGGAGATTGAAGGAAAATGAGCCGATTTCAACATTTCAAAATCACATTAAGGTTCTGAATAAAATGAGTTTCTATAAAACACAAATGATCTCGACCTGAAGTTGGCCCCGGTGTGCAAATGTACATTTCTCTGACACCTCGCTGCATTTACTGTAGTGTGTCTACAGTTGATTCAACAAAGCATTTCCCCGTAGAGTTAAATCACTGCGGCTGTTTAAACTGTAATAATAGTTTATAGGAAGGTGAGATGAGCCTGAACATATCAGGCTGGCGCCTGCGAGGTGCAGAAGACACGAGTTTACACCTGCGAGCCGTTCTGCTCCATTCACCAACCCTCACGTGTTATCTCCACTCTGACTGTCGTCTGGCTGTTTATCTGGAGCGCATGAGGTGGAGGGCAGCGAGACTGAAGGGGATGAAGCACACTTTCAGCTCAGTGGCTGGAGGGGAGCGAACAGTGGCTGCCGCAGGAAGGTCAAACCACACAGCTTAGTGTGGAATCACTGTGGTGCTAAAGAGCAGAAGGAACTCTGCTCCAGCTGAAATCATCAGGAATAACTGAGACGGCTGCGCCACCATTCAGTCAAGTGCTTCATGTTGCTGTTTCTGCTGAAACCTGAACAATATTGATAGTGACATGAAGCAGGGGCCTCAAACTCCTGATGACTTCAAACCACAAGTATAATGCAATTTAATCACTTTTTCATTGAGGCCTTCATCCATTCACCTTCTTTACAGTTTAGTCCGTATGGAGGTGCAGTCATTACGTCTAACCTGCTCAAATTAAATAACCATTTATTTTGAAATACAAATAATGAAATGCAAAAATTTGTATGCCTGAAACTAAAGCAGCAGCACATGAAGGAAAAAAGCAGTTTGAAGCCTCATTCACACCCCATTCCCAGTGAAAGGTCATCGTATTTGTGTTTTTGTTTCAGAAAAGTTTTGTGTTTACACGACAACGTTCTGAAAACTGTGTCAGTCTCCACGGCAATGGCAGAAACACTGAAAACAAACTGACAAGCTGAGTTTTTGTAATGAAACCACACACGTACTTTATGTTCATTAACAATGGGAGACGTTCTAGTGGACAGACAACCACATTTACAGTGTGGTGCTGCGAGAGGGAGTTAAAAAGAAAAAGTAGCCTATTAAAAATAATTTGCACAATTTATAAATTCCTTATAAATATTTTGGGAAATGATTTTGACACACGTAGGCTTTTCCGTGTATTTTGGATTTTAATGTAATTATTTTTAGGCCTGATCAACACAGGTTCACGTTCACTGAAGAGGTTTCCTGCTCGGATGCTCAGCAGCAGACCAGCACATCTACACCGACTGGAAATAGGAACAGAAACCAGGAGGAAATAATATGGCACAGAAACAAATTTCGGATTATTTTGGAAGACCACCACCAGTGAAGAAGAACACTGCAACCGTGACAACGGAGAGCAGCAGCAGCCAGAGTGAGGAGACTGTCCGCCCGCCTCCGCCCGCCTCCGCCCGCACGCCCACCAGCAGGCCCACCAGCAGGCCCACCAGCAGGACCACCAGCAGGACCACCAGCAGGCCCACCAGCAGGACCACCAGCAGGACCACCAGCAGGCCCACCAGCAGGACCATCCCTCGCAAAAAAACCCAGTCATTCCTTCTGATAAATTTAAGAAAGACAACCCCCTCATGAGGCCCCCAGCGAGCTCAGTTGGTAGAGCATGAGAGCCACAGTCTAAAGGTAGAGGCTTCATGTCCTTCCCGTGGGCTCTCCACCTGCAGGAAAGGTTCTTAATGGGTACAATGTGATCTGGGTGACGGGGCTCAGACTGACACCCCTGCGACCTAGAAATGGATAAGAGGGAGGAGATGGATGGATGGATGGATGGATGGATGGATGGATGGATGGATGGATGGATGGATGGATGGATGGATGGATGGATGGATGGATGGATGGATGGATGGATGGATGGAACCCCCTTGTGAAGGCCAACTTTTCAAATTGGTGTAAAGCCACTAAAAAGTTTAAGTTTGACTGCACCGCGAGTCAATACCCCATAGATGCTCGCTTGTCCAGCGCTCAGGCCAGAAAGCAGACGACTGCTTCTCTTCAGGTACGGGACTGATTAGTCTAAAAAATATTCACAAATAGATTCACAATTCCCACATGTATTTTTCATATTTTCCCGTGTTTTTCAGATCCACAAATACATTCTTGATTTTCACGTGTATCACTGGTATTCACTGCACTGTCACTACAATCACTGCAGCCTTTACTTGTCGCCTCTTGGTTTGAGAAGAAACAAACGAGAGCCACGTTTTCAGAGTCAGAAAAACGGTTGGAGTTCTGTCCGTGCCTACCCATCTCTGTGGCCTCATCCGAGCACACTTCCTCCACCTTGCGTCTTTTGAAGACACGGGTACGTAGCACCGTGACCCAGAAAAGGCTCACACACCTTTCACTGATGCATGTCCACACAGAGATTCTTAACTCGCTGGACATGAGAGACTTCATCTCCACGACAGCAGAGCACACCTTTGGACACCTGTAAACAGGACACCCTTCCTGCAGCTCAAAGTAAGAGCCTGGTGGTGGGGGTTGAGATGGAGCGTTCAATAATGTGCTTAAATAGTCAGATTATTTCCCTTTGGTGCATAAAAGGATTTTGGAGCTAAATGAGTCGCGTGGCAAAACCGTAGACGGTGCAGTGGCTCAGCTTCATGTCAGCTCAACAAATCTATTTGTTATGGCTTTTATTGTGAAGTTTAACTAATATATAGTGCATATATTCAACTGGGAACTGATGATGTCTGTGCAATACAGGCCCTGGCTCTGTGCACTGATATTTTAAATAGGCCTATAAGCTCATAGTTTTGTCCAAAAAACCCCAGTTTTTTCCACAGCATTTTGAACAGGTTCAAAATGACTTCCAGTGGCCTGCAAATTGGATTTTTATTACAGTGACTGTCAACTATACAACTACCAAGTCCCAGAAGAATATGGACTGGGAGTCATGACACCATGAAGCAGGGCGAAACGACCTATTTTCTAAGAAGTACAGACCTAAATGGTGATTTCTACTGCATTCTGGACGATTACATACAACATTGTGATAAATTGTAGGAGCACTTGATATTGAACGAACCAAACACCAAAGAAACATACTTATTTAAAAGCACATAACTGAACCAATATAAATATGTATACCATATATGTACATATATCCACATGTATATGATATATAGTCAATAAAATTTGACTTCAGGGGCCACATTCAGTCCACTTTCATCCTGAGTGGGTCGGACCAGTAAAATATCCCCATAACAACCTTAGAAGTTTTACTTGACAGTTTTGCTTCGTTGTGGCCACAGTGTACATGATAAAACTGTCTATAGATAGTAAATAGTAACAATTACTCCTGAAAATCACAACAGTCTCAACATAAAGTCAATTTTAATGAAACATTCTGGTGTAAAATACAGTGAAATGTCAACATAAACTCCAATAAGTCATATATAACCACCTTGCTTGGTGGTTTGTGGGGCCGGATTGGAGCCTTTAGTGACCAGTTCTGGGCCACGGGCCTTATGTTTGACTAAAGTGAAACTTAAGAGGAGCCACAGCGCAGCGCCGAGTTGGGGGGAGGCTGTCTGCTCATAAGGTTTGTTAACAGTTAAAGACGTGCCGATCAGTACGGGGTGTCAGCTCTTCTTCCGTCTACTGAGCATGTGCAGAAGAACAATCTAATGAGCTCATTAGGTAAAGCAGTATAAAAGATCAGTGGAAGGCTGGAGTGGGAATGTGAAGGCTCTTTTGATGCTTTGAGAAAACATTGTGTGAAACTGAACGGCCGTCAGGCTGAATCAAGGGCCAAGTTCTGCAGAACTAAATGGAAAAGCCGCAGCAAGAAGCAATATTTGAAAGCTTTATTAGTGGATTTGTGGGACTTCTGCAATTGAATGTTCTCATGTTTCTGCTCACAGTGTAAACAGAGCATGAAAAACGCAGGAGCAGCATCCCGGCTGGCTGACCATCACACCGCTAAGTGTGCCCCCCCCCCTTATCTCCCCCTCCCTTACAGACACCTCCGCCACACACATACAGTATCTCAGTTGCACTACACCGGGCCGGGCAGCGTGGCCTGCCGCTATCGCGATGGCAATGGTGGTGTGGACACTTTCCAGGAATCACACTCTTCCCTCCCTTGCCCTCTTATCCTTCACTGATTTTCCAGTTTTTCCCAGCGAGCCTGGAAAGTGTGAGTAAGCCTTTCCTGCGGAAAACTGCATTTCCAATGCAGTAATTTGGATCCTGCAGCCGCTGCAGTGCGAACAGACGGGGAGCAGTCGGGGCAATGGAAGTCTGGGGAAAGATTAAAAATGCTGCGTCAACAGTGAAGTGACAGGTCCAGATGTATCTGTGTTTGGAGTGGAGACAGCAGAGAGATGGATTGGGTGTCACCAGTGGCAGGTCAAAAAGTCAGTCAAGGGCTGCATTGGAAAGGCCGCTTTTAAAAAACTATTAGCCTGAGTCAAAATTTACATTTCAACTCCACGCAGTAAGAGATTGGTATGGCCACGTCTCTACACGTCCTCCTACAGCACTTTGAAACATGTGAAGCCAGATGGGCACATACTGAAAACAGATTGCATTGTCTCTTCCACACCTGCTTTACTCATTTGGATGTATTTTCTTTTTTACTGTGTTTGTTTATTTTTCTTTACATGTTGGTAATATATTTAAAATAAAAAAATAAGTGTTGCTGTAAGATGCCCACATTTGAACAATGCCACTGTCCTTCCTGTTAATTCCTTAACATAACAGACATTTAAAAAGAGGAGTAGAATTGCTTGCTTTGGAAGGGTTTAGTTGGGTCCTGTTGTATATCATTGTAAGAGCGCTTTGAGATGTTTGTTGATGTGATTTAGCGCTTTACAAATAAAATTGAATTGAATTGAATAGAATGATAAGATCAACTTTTTGTGGCTCTGTGTCAGTTTCTTCAGATATTTGGTTTCAAATTTGTCCCCAAAAAATGTAAATGCAATTAACATTCAATGAATAGTTTTTGTAAGAAACATTATCACAAAGCCTTTTTAATCTTTTACCCACTCGCCTCCAGCCTTGTTTCCCCAGACGGCCTCTGGGATTTCCCATTTTACAAAACCACAACATTTAGTTTCCACGTTCTAATTTGGATTCTTGAACATGTCTTCTTCTGGTTTCATGATTAAAGATTTGTACTGTCTTGTACGCTGCGGACACCCAGTGGTTTACAGCATGCTGTGAAACTCTGAATATGTCTTGTCTCCCAGCATGCAACAGGTATAAAAGATACCTGTAAAAAGCAGTACAGTCAGGTGTGAGAGAAGGAGTAAAACCTTTATAACAGGTTGTAGAAAATACATATTTAAGAGCCAGTAAAACAGTGCAGACAGAAACAGTGAGGATACAGTATGGGTCGGTCTGATTAGAAAGTACAGAGTATTGTAAACAAGATTTCACGCGTACAAATTTGATGGTAACCTCAGGGTATGCAAAGCCTCGGGGCCCCAACGGGCCGATTGTAAAGCTGCATTGTTGCAGGATGAAGAACTTTAAACATAAATTCCCATCTAATCCCAACCTAGTAGTGTTTGTTACATACAGGTGCCAGACTGAACAGATTAACTGGAGTTTCGTGTGCCTGGAGATGTTTTTCTCTCTTTTGACCTTTCTTCAAGACCAATATTGATTTGTCCTTCCTGTCGGCTCTGACGAATCTCCCCTGTGTTTTGAAGCCGCAGACCTGTGGACCGGTCACACGGCACACTGGCATGTCTGCAAACGAGCAGCATGCATCCCCCTCGGACCCGCTCAGGATATTGAGTAATGTCTGGATTCCTTGCATTGTGGCCGCGCTGGCGGTCTGCTAATGCAATTGTCGCAGCGGTGAAAGATATTGGGATCGGTGCAGCCAAAATATGAACTAACGATGTGAATGGACTGCAGTTTTCCACCAGAGTTTGGGGGCTTTGGACGTCTGCAGCGAGGGGCTGAGCCCTCGGAAAACAGACGTATGTAATCAGAGACGGAGTGCGTGTAGTGCTTCACGCACACGAACTGTACTGTGCGATGGAACATCATTCCTCACAAAGAATTCCTTTGCTGGTGTTTTGATCTTTGTGGACTGTGGAGTGCTGCTGTACAACACATCGGCCCCAAAGGAAGAAAATGGTTTTACACTTAAATCCATGCACAACCTATTTGCCCTGAATGGATTCAGCAACATGTTGTGCACCAACCTGATTCCATTATCAAGAAGATTCAAGGTTGAAACTTCTACTTTTGCACGATATTAAACTAAACATTTGTGGAAGTCGTATGACTTAGCAGATAGCAGAGAACTCGTGCCGCATCACCTGGTCTTTGTCTGTTCCCCCTGTTGGTCAGGTGCAGAAATGCAACCGACATACAAACATGTTGGATTATAAGAGGCAGCAATGAGTCACATACAGGTTTACTTGTGGCCTTCAGGAAACAATCAGTTAGTTTCAGGAAACTGGTAGACCCTCTAGCATCCAGTCTGTCCTCAGTCCAGCTCTCTAAAGTCTTGTTTCCTCTGCGCAGTACGGTATGGTATGGTACAGTAAGGCAAAGCGAACCCAGGCCCAACTCTGTTGCGTGGTTCCACAGCAGAGAGTACGGTTAAAAAGTAGGCGGGGTTGTGAACGGAATAAGAAGTATGTGAAGTTCTGTGAAGAGAGAAGGACTTCCTTCCCATCTCCTATAGTGCCTCATCCAGGTCATTAGATACTGGAGCCCATCCCAACAAACTCTGGGTGAGATCAGAGTTACAGCCTGAACAGGCTGCAGGCCAAACACACATAAAACCACTACACTACCAATGATGCTGCAATGCCAGTGCTACTAGAAAGTTTACACATCGCTCTGTATCTCCGTATTTCCTTTCACTTCATTGAGGAGACCAAATCTGACACTGAACATTTCTAAGCAATAAGAAATAGAATCTGTCAGGCCTGGTATTCCTAATACTTCCTAACCTGTTTTAATCAGGATGGGATGTTTGCCCAGTTTACTCTTGATTGTATAAATGGTCTTAGTATGGTAAATCTAATGTTAACTTAGAAATGAAAAGGCCCCCTCTGGTCTGTCACGCCACGCCACAAGGGGTCTGGGACTGCAGGTTAGGAAACACACAGTGCTTTGAATGACAGATGAGCCTGATGGTGAATTCTTCCACACGAGAAAACAAGATACACCAGAAAGTTAAATGAGCATAAAAAAGCTCACAGATCGGATTTTTTGCCAGCTGGCACCGTTTATTACTAGTTTATTGGTGAGTGTCACCTTTCTGAAGGAAAGCCCTCAATGAATATTTCACAAGACCGTTAAAATTCTTCAGGGTCCTTGAAGCAGATCAGTTTCAGGGAAATTCGTCTGCACGCAAAGAAACTGTTGACTGAGCTATTTTGGCAACTCTGCGAGCTTCTGCTAAGTAAAGGTGTGTTGTTGAGGTGGGGGGAGGAGACAGGCAGGTGCGCCGCCTTCAGGCTTTTAGACTTTGGAACAAAAGGTCAGAGGTGAGACTCTCCTGAAATGGGTCAATGGCGGGTCGTTTGACAGCCTGTCAGAAGGCTGCGAGCTCAGCCTGTCAACATCAGCCACACAGCTGAACCTATTGAAGATGTCATGTAGCAGAACTATCTGGGATTTTGTCTTTAGAATAATTGAGGAGATTAAAGAATCTTCAACTCTCCTCCAACATATGAACTGTGCAAATATCAGTCTTCTTCTAAAACCGGATAAAACCGGATCTTAAAATAATTTGTAAACATTAGCAAGCAGACTGGAAAAAAATTACACCTCACATCATACACCCTGATCAAACTGGGTTCATTAAAGGACGACACTGCACTAACAATACATGTAGATTAATTAATCTTATAGACCACTCCACTAACAATACACATAGATTAATTAATCTTATAGACCACTCTACTAACAATACATGTAGATTAATTAATCTTATAGACCACTCTACTAACAATACATGTAGATTAATTAATCTTATAGACCACTGCACTAACAATACACGTAGATTAATAAATTTTATAGACCACTCCACTAACAATACACGTTTATTAATAAATTTTATAGACCACTCCACTAACAATACACGTAGATTAATTAATCTTATAGACCACTCCACTAACAATACACGTAGATTAATTAATCTTATAGACCACTCCGCAAACAATACACGTAGATTAATTAATCTTATAGACCACTGCCACCACAATAAACAAAAGGCCATTATCACCTCCTTAGATGCAGAAAAAGCCTTTGATAGGGTAAATTGGACATTTCTTCTCGCTGCACTACGGAAATTTGGATTTAGAGAAAAGTACCTCTCCTGGATAAAGATCCTGTCCCCCTCACCCAGTGCCTGTGTTAAAACCAATGACCAAATGTCCTCAAGGTTCAATCTTGAGAGAGACACCAGACAGGGGTGTCCACTCTCACCATCTCTCTTTGCCATTTCTATGGAACCACTAGCAGCAGCCATCAGACAGAACAATAACATAAAAGGAATACCAACAGTAAATGTAAGACATAAAATATGTCTCTATGCAGATGATGTGATACTTTTCCTGCAGAACGCACAGACGTCTCTCCCAGAAACAAAAGGGTTAATAGACAGGTTCAATCTCAGAATATTCTATAAATTGGAACAAATCATTCGTCTTGTCTATTAATTCTATTTTTCAGCACACACCTAACACCCCACTAAAACCAGGGAACATCAAATCCCTCAGCATTAACATCTCAGCCAAGCTGTCAGACTTGGTGAACTTAAACTACATCCCCCTTATTAAAACAATAGAGGAGGACCTCACCCGATGGAGGACACTCCCTATTTCACTTATGGGGAGAGGAGCAACAATCAAAACGATGGTCCTGCCTAAAATGAACTCCATCTTCTCAATGATCCCAACAAAACCACCAAAACCTGGTTTAACAAAATTCTGATGGAAAAACAAACCATCAGGTAGAAGTTTAAAAACACTCCGGAACACAAGGGACCAAGGTGGCTTTGAACTCCCAAACTTTATACTTATTATCTGGCCGATAAAGTACTTTATGTAGTAAAATGGATGAATCAGAAAGCCTTAGATGAAGGCTGGCTAGACGTTGAGAAAACCTTGTGTGAAGATCTCCAGACCAGAGATCTTCCCTTCTTCAGTCCTTCATCAAAGAACCCAGCGGCTTTAAAAGCATCAATAGAACCACGTCTCTGACAGCTTGCTGGGAGGTTCTTCACCCCCTCTTGAACAATCCTGACATCCTGCAAAGAAAGAAACCAAGAAACTTCCCAAGATGGCAAAATAAAGGAAGAAGAACCTTAGAAGAACTTTTCTCCAGTAACTCTTTGATTCCATTGAATGAGCTAATAGAACCATCTGCTATCAGTCAGAACAAGTATCTGGAACATCTTCAGCTTCAGTCAATAATACCAAGTCAGTGTAATCTAGAAGAGATTGAGCTGAACTGACCTCAGACAGTGACAAAGCTCCTGAAGATCTCAGCTCCTAAACATCTTTCTAAAATCATCTCAATCCTGTAGCTTCAAATATCTCAACATCCCTTCAACCTCCAGATGGGAAGAAGATCTCAACATCAACAGAGATCGGGTCCTCTTGTGGCGCGTTGTCAGGGTGGGTGTTGTTCCCCGTGTTTTAGGCCGGCCGCTCGGGGTGGGGTGGGGCAGCGTGTGGGGTCCAGCTGGGCCAGGGTCCTTGCAACGGGGGGCATCCTTCCCTCACAACCCCCCCACCGTACCTCACCTTACCTCAATCTACAATAGGAAACAGTGCGGCGGTGCCCAGGGTGGGCCGTCCAGGCTACTTAACTGCGGTCTGGACCATCCCCCAACTTTGCACCACCCACACTTAGTCACATAGTTAATTTATGTTCCTGCTTGAAAATCATTTTACTGTCTAGATAGAGCTGCTCAGGCTGGTTTAATCTAGAAAATCATCTTACTGTCTAGATAGAGCTGCTCAGGCTGGTTTAATCTAATAACAGTTGGAAAATATTGGATCAGTGTGATACTGTAAATAATATTTGTAGCACTAACAAGGGTATTGTATGTTGTCTCCCTCTCTCCCCTCTCCCCTCAATCTTCTCTTCTCTCTCTCTTTCAGCGTTCCCCCCCGGTCGTGTACAGCAGCCATGCCAACTTCTAATAAAGCAGCAACAGGAGGAGACTCCAGGTCTCTTCCTGTTCAAGAGCAAAAACTGTTCTGACACCGGAAGGTTCTCGATCACATCATGTTGTTTGCCCAAGCTGCCGAACAGGACAAGGGAAAAAAACAAAAAAAGAAGTACCAGGCAAACCTCAAGAAGAAGGTAAAAAAAACCTGCTCTGGGCGTCTGTCCCTCCTGTCATCCCCGTTCTTAGAAGGAACTAATGGGACGGGATGTACAGATGTTGAAGATATGTAGGACTGCATCGACTGATCTGTAGCCTCTCAGGAGGGATTTTTTCCTTTAATTAAAGGACAATCAAACGTCTGAAGCCATTCAGACGATCTTTTTTCCTGGTGGTTGAACTTATGTAAGAAACTGAGCCTGGATCAATCCATGATGCCCTCAGTGAGAGGTCCTGCCCCCTGGTTGGTGTTTAGAATGTTTTTTAAAGCTGATGAGATTGGATTACGCCTCTCCTGGAACGACACGTTGTTTTTTTTCTCTGTCAACCTCATTTATCTTTTGTTTGATAGGTTCTATAATCCTGCACAGACTTGGTGACAAAGCTAAAGTCTGCTGGCTCGGCTCTGACTCTGACTGTGTGTCTGGTACTTTTGACACTGTGTTCAGGTAAAACTCTTTATAGATCTCTGGCTTTGCACTAAAATCACCAACTGTGTTTACACAGTGGATTGCAGTATTTTGACTAAAACAAAGCTTGTATTAGATCCTCCTATGTGAAGAGATTTTCAGAGAACTGAAGTAGATTAGGTTAAGCTATTAAGTATTTTAGGAATCCCAAACATTTGCTTTATATGAACGTCGTGTAAACTGAGGGAGTATTTCTGCAGCTTTCACCAGATCGCAATACAACATAAATGAGACACAATATTTGGATTAGTTTGGTCAGGAACATCAAACTAAACAACTTAGTGTCATCCAAGTAGAAATGACATTGAAGTGACGTACAACTACTACTACATAAAACTACTATTTTAAACATATAAGAGCGGGGGATGCACCACTTCTTTAAAGGAAGCGCACAAGTACAAGTACTAACCTTTATATATGCATACACAGATTGTGTCCAGGTACCGTGGTTTCCTCACACACTTCAAAAGACATTTGTATATTTGAGGCCCATTTTTGACCTTGATGGTATTTTGTTTGTGTGAGTTTCTATGTTTTCTTCGTGATGAATTGATATCCAGTGTTCAACCTGCCTTCGCCCAATCCTCGCTCTCCAGGACTGGATCCATAGGTCTTTAGTTTGTCTAGATGTATGTTGTTAAGTCTGATACAATGCTTGGAAATCCTCTTATGAATGGTCCATGCTCACTGAGAACCAAGGGGAGCCTTTATGAACTTAAAGCTCATACAGCAGGCCTTCACAAATAAGTACTAAAACAACATAAAAGGCCAAAATAACACGGATACCATTCCCCACCATGAGCAATAACTGGAGCTAATATTTTCAGACCAGAGAGGGACCAGGCTGTCAATAAGTTTCAGCGGGACAGGAGAACGTCAGAGGCAGGTTTTGCTTTGGAAACCACATATCTTGGTCTTGGAACCTCTTATCCAGGGTTTTTACGAGTCCTGAGGAGGGTAAGACCAGCAGTGTGCCGGAGGGAGAAACAGGGGTCCTGACTGTGTAATGAGCTGCTGCTGCTTCATAAATCAAACAGTAATTACATGCAGACTGAGTGACTGTGTATTGATTGGAGCTCCAGCCTGAGCTTACGGCCATACCACCCTGAACACGCCCGATCTGGTCTGGTGGGAGGCTAAGCAGGACCAGACCTGGAGCTCCAGCCTCTGTTCCAGCTGCTCTTTCTGAAAAGTCCTCACGCTACGTCTGCTGCATTTAACCGACTTACCATGGTTACCAATGTTTATGTGGGAATTATCTTGAGAGAACACACTAATAAATGTGCAATCAGAGTCAAGTAACAGTATGTACCAATTGTTGGCCTGATATTTCAAACCACTTCCTATTTGTCAAACTGTTTTTCACCGTTCTGTTGACGGCTGAAAGCAACACAAGGGTTGTTTTTTTAAAACGTTTTCCAAATTCCACAACTCCTCCTGGTTGCTCCACTTTTCAGGTGTGTAGAAGTCATGCGGACCTTCTTGTTTATGTTGACGGTGAACTTCTCCACTTTCCGTCCAACGCCCGCCGGGCCTCCGTCTTCCTCTTCCTGGACTCACACCTCTCGTTGTGTCTGATGGAGTGTTTCCACGGCTCAGCCTCTCCTCTTTCCAGCAGTTCCCCGTGTTAGAGATGGAAAACAGCTGCCCGCGTCCGAGATTTCCCAGCATCGTGTCTCAGATGGAGGACTCGCCCGGCCCAGCAGGCCTCACCTGCAACTTTACACACTCCGTCTCCGTCTGGACGGAAACAATGACAGAATACAGACCGGCGTGCTTCTGTCCCGGGTCTTTGATCCAATGTTCAGCTCCTAATGTCTGACACATGTTGAGGGTGTGTTCACACACACACACACACACACACACACACACACACACACACACACACACACACACACACACACACACACACACACACACACACACACACACACACACACACACACACACACACACACACACACACACACACACACACACACACACACACACAAACTTTGGAGGATTATCAATCGACTCCAGAGGTTTGGCTTTAGTCCCTCCAGTCAAAGCTGATCATTTGACTGGTTTAACTGTGATTTTCTTTGTGTGTGTGTGTGTGTGTGTGTGTGTGTGTGTGTGTGTGTGTGTGTGTGTGTGTGTGTGTGTGTGTGTGTGTGTGTGTGTGTGTGTGTGTGTGTGTGTGTGTGTGCGCCACCTGATCTTTGAGTAAAGCAAATAACAAGGTTTATTTCCACTGCAGCATTTTCTTTCAATTGTT
The DNA here is from genome assembly GCF_963383615.2 of Lipophrys pholis. Taxonomy (NCBI): domain Eukaryota; kingdom Metazoa; phylum Chordata; class Actinopteri; order Blenniiformes; family Blenniidae; genus Lipophrys; species Lipophrys pholis. The sequence continues at coordinate 2,219,736 of NC_137644.1, read as the reverse complement.
GCATAATCTGATAGAACGTGACAGTCAGATTAATAATAATGATTAAAAAAAAAATTGTTGTATGGCCTAATTTATCATCATTGAGCAGAAAGGCTTCCAAATTACGTCTTATGAATTAAATTTAGAATCTGTGTAAGTACACAAAAATCTAACATGCGCACGTGGGTCATATGCACATCGGTAAGTCATCAGGGTTGATCAACTCTACTTGTTTCTCGTCACATTTCACTTCAGAAAAGCCTCCAATTAACCATATATGGAAACAACAAAAATCTTTATAAATCATTATTTTTCCCTCACCATTCATCATCATGGCAAAGGAAACAAAAAAATTTGAATTTTTCTAAAACTAAAATCAATGTCAGCGGCTTTAAAGCAAAAATAGAACATATTTTTCTTTGCTTGAATGTTGGGAGAACCGTGGCTCGGTTCGTAGAGCGGGTGTCTCTGAAACCAGCCCATCATGGGTGTAAAGGGTGAAGGGATTTAAACTGCTCTGCCCTTTGGGACTGCTCAAGCAGATGGAATTCATAAATAAGTGAAATCCATTTACAATAACCAACAAAAGGAGAAATGCTGCATGGGACAAGGTAACCACAGTGAGTTGTGTTGGGTCAGAGGAGAGCGCGCCAGCAGAGTTTCTGTTTTAAAACCATGGTTTGGTTAAACACTGTACCAAAGAGGAACATTGGTGAAGTGAGGCAAAAGTTCCCAAGAGGCTCCTTTGACAAGCATCAAACATATAATAAATAAATAATCTGAAACCAACAAAAAAGGTCAGAAATTCAAACTTAAATGACTTTAAACTATACATGATACTATCTTTAAGAGTGTTGGAGTCACTGTGAGGATTGAAATAGAGAACTGTAGAGGTTTACCCACGAGGATCCTTCATAAAGCGTGATCAATTGACACATTAGACATATTAGATTTTTAGTGCATGCATGTGATCTACTAAGAATAACACAATGAGGGAAATCACATGCAAACAGGAGCATTCAAATGATGATCTGGCACGCTTCAGTCCATGTTTACACGAGGAACATCAGCTGGGAACTGGATTGCTTCTGTGCTGGTTTGCTTGTGTTCACCAAGGTTGTTATTTACCTTCATGAATGATTCCAGTTGTTGTTTGTTGTATTGACTGGGGATCGGTGTGTTACTCATTCACTCCATGGGAATCATGCTGCTCCCTGCACTGGAGCACATCCACTCTGTCTGCTGTCACGATACCCTGCAGTCGGGGGGCAAACACGCCTGAGAGCTCCTCATGGCTTCATTATTCACTCGACAGGCAAAAGCATCCACATGTTGTTTTTTTTCTCCTGCTTTCACCTCAAACGTCTGCCTTCCAGACAACAGCTAAGAGCTCCACTTCTCTCTCCTCCCTCCCTCACATGGACGACGGGGCAGCCAGAACCTCCGTCCAACATCTGCTCTGGCGAGACGTTTAAGTTTCGCTTGTTGCGTCAACTTCCAGTAGAAGCCATTAGAAACTTGACGCTGGACAAGGTCTGAGTCTGCGAGACAAAGGAGGCTTTTCAGCCTTCTGCCCCTCTGACAAGAGGTCAACATCTGGGTTAAAACAACAGCCAGAACTCACCGGAATGTACTGCAGAACATGACCATGAATATTCAGGTGGTACAAAACAAGTACAGACATTTAGACTTTATTCTCTACAACTAAACTGAGGCTCTATAAATAGGGTGAAGTCTGGTAATAATGATTGATAGGTACTTTTATTCTTCTGCAGTTAGGATGTTATTGTATTTAGTAGCTATTTGGCACACAGGAGGTTAAAATGCATTGTTTTTCTTTTAAAAGTCATTGAGCTCAATCTTTCAGGGTTTTTCTTTAATGTTCTGAGACTCTGATGTGTTTTATGAACTGAATAGGACCAACAACACAGCGATCCAGACTCGGACACAAGTGATTCAAATGATTAACAAAGAAACTTTGGTGGAACACAAATGTAAAGCTGATGGGGCAGAGAGTGGTCGGTGTGTGGTCTGGGTTTCTGTCCCAAAGTTCTCCTTGGATGAGGGACAGACGCAGCGGCGGAGGCTGGCTGGAGCTGGAGGTCGGACCTGAAGAGCAGGAGGCGGCGGTCAGGAACAGAGCAGCTCAACAGGCAGCAAAAACGTTCTCCTCAGACTCTTAGACAAAGTTACCATCAGGAAGGCCTGCGTATATACCGGACACATTTCACTTCTGTAGGACTTACAGCCTGGGAGGATCGTGTTTCACATGTTTCACATGTTTCACTCATAACGCAAAAAGGTGGACTACCTGTCGGGTTTGGAATATCGGTGCTCATGACATTTTCGTGCAAACCGACGTGCTGCATATGTCTACCTAATGTCTTGAATGTAGGTGAAAATGTGTTGCCCGTTGCAAATGTGAAAACAATGTAGGGGGCGCTATGGAGCCATTTTGCCAGACACATTCGCAATGACCATGAATTATACATTTTTCTTTTGCCAAGTCTCGTGCCTGTGCAAATTTTGAGGTTTGAGCATGTTTGACCGTTCAAACATGGAGCTGTTTCGGCTATATAATAATATAAATAAAAATAATAATTCCTTGCATTCCAATAGGGTTTCCCCCTAACAAGAGGGGGGAGGCAGGAGCCTGCCAATAGCCAACACTCACAGTCCCTTTTCATGAGTCACAGCTCCAAAGGGTCTCCTGTACCGTCTGCTGGAGTTTAGTGCAGCCCCTCATTTCAGTTCATGTCTAAATCAAACTATTTTACCTCCTATATCAACTAACACTTTTAAATTTTACCCCTCAGCGTACCGGGATTTCTTTCTAGCTTACCAGAACGCTCCGTAAATTCCGGACTATCAGCCGCTACTTTTTTCACACTTTGAACCCAGCGGCTTCAACAACGAGGCGAATTTATGGATTTTTGCAGTAAACCTGCTTCATGCCAAGATATGATGATGCGTTCAGGTGCATCACGTAACTCCGTGCTCCGTTACTGCGCTCCGGGGCTGACCACTCGTCCTCCTCAGAGGAAAATCTCCTCTCCTCACAATCACAATCAGCGAATACTTTATGAACACAGATAAAACCCTCAGTGTTTGTGTACTCTTTCAGTAATTCACTTGCTCCCTTTCCCCCTCCCTCTCTCTCTCCCTTCCCTCAGTCCATCGCCACACCATGGAAGCAGTGTTGAAAAACTTGTTTTTTCTTTAAGAAAATAAAAAAAAAAAACAAATCCCACAGAGAAATTCATGCCCTGTTACAACGTGGGCACATAGACAAGTGCTGCCTATACTGTGTATACACAAACATATTGTTTCTTTTTAAATATGGTGGGTGCAGCTTATGTTCATTCTTTTTAAATAGTTTGACGTGATCATCGACATCATCAACATTTTCCAGGACCAGTACCATTTTATTCCACTTAAAGCACTGCTGAGAGCATCGTTAGGATAGACAACAACTACTGATATCTTATCAAACTAAGAAGATCATGATGTCTAAAGTGTGAAATCCACTCTGATGGATAATTTATTATTTTCTCTACGCAGCTCCGTCTACATTTCCTCTGAGCTGCTAATACACTGACACTCCCAGAGAACACAGAAATAGAGACCGAGTCGCATGCAGGAGAAACACAACACCGACTCAGGACGCTGGCAAACGCCGACGAGGAACGAAAATGAGACCTGACAACTTTGGTTTCACGTTTCTCTGCAGAGTGGATGTGGAAAGACGGACGCAGCACAAACAAACCTGGACCTGTGCTGAACTGGGTCCTGAAGTAATTCAGTGTGTGAGCCAGTGTTTTCTGCCGGCTGTGAAATGTGCCGCTTGGTGGGAAAGACGTGGAGGACAAGCTGAGACAAGTGAAACGTCTACGATACAAGATGAAAATCAAGAACAGAGCGGCAGTATTGAAGCCTGTAGATTAGTTCTTTCTCTTTAAGTCGGTGCAACATGCTGGAGTCCAACCTTCACTTCCAGGATTCCAGTTATCAGCCAGATCAGCACCTGAGGACCAGAGCACCTTGAGGAATTCAAGTATCTCATGCTGCTATTTACAACTGATGTGAGAAAAGATTGTAAGGTTGGACGATTGTCTTGTCAAGCAAAGCTCTTTACAGCTGCTGAGTAATGCTGGGTGGTGTCTGATCAGGACGGCCTGGTGGGTACCCTCTGGTAGAGGAACACCAGGCTCAACATCCTCAGGTTGCTCCCAGGAGATCCTGGATGGAAGCGGATTTCTGGACAAGCTTGGGAAGGGTAGTTTCTGGACAAGCTTGGGCAGGGTAGTTTCTGGACAAGCTTGGGCAGGGTAGTTTCTGGACAAGCTTGGGAAGGGTAGTTTCTGGACAAGCTTGGGCAGGGTAGTTTCTGGACAAGCTTGGGCAGGGTAGTTTCTGGACAAGCTTGGGCAGGGTAGTTTCTGGACAAGCTTGCCGACACAGAAACTTCTGATGTCTTTAATTTTTCTCCTGGAGTCAGTAGACATCGACATGACGGGAAAAGTCTTCATCTGAGATCTTAAAATCAGTGACTCTGTGCTGCTGCTACTGAAAATATCTTTTCTGAATACGACTCAGAATCAAGATTGTACCTTTATTGTCATCATTAGCGAGTAGTATCTAGTCAACATGGTACAAACAGTACCAACTGTGGCATTACCTTGCATTTTACCTGTCCCACTTAAAGTTCTACAGATATCGTGGACATTTACCTCGGAGGTCGTCGACCTTTCTGAAACAAAAGTTACTTCAAGGCTACAGACTGACAAGAAGTTTTACTTTACAAACTTCCTCAAACCATCTTATTTGTACTCGAACAACCATTTCACAACCGTCGTGTTTTGGAGTAACTCAAGATGAAACTTTTTGAAAAATAGCTCCCTTCGGTGGACGTTTTTAAAAACAATTGGGCTCCGTTGTCAGGAACGCAAAATTTAATCAAAGAATAATGTTGCAGGAAAAAAATGCAGGACAGGACTTCAGGGATGTTGATCCATCTGTTGAGTTTCCTGCTGGTTGCTGGTTGTGTGTGTAGCCCGTTAAGAAAGGTTTGGTTTGCTGTTATGTTTTTACGGTGGTCACTGCACACAAACTCTGGTCAAGACTTTACCTGATCCGTGAGCAGCAGAACATAATGTTGAATACAAATAAAAATAAAATGAAAATTCATGAACGTGAGCTGATCTATGTACAATCTGTCATCCAACTGAGCTGCATTGATTTACAGCAGAATAACATCCAGTTCAGCCTGTTTGAGAGAGTTCTCATTAGTGACCACTCATGGTAAATAAAGAGCCCATCCTCCAGCCATGTGACTCCACTGCCCGCTGGAACATCTGGCTGGCTTTCTGGTAAGGATTCGAAGTTTGTGTGGGCGGGGGTCAGAGGAGCTTTGCACCGCTGGCGTGAGCTGGAGGACGGCGATGGAAAAAGGCACGGCTGGTAAAAAGGAGACCGTTCGGAGTGGTGACTGTGGCACGGCACAAAACCATCAAACAACCCTAAAGTCCAGCACGCATGTGTGTGTGTGTGTGTGCGTTTGATGTGCCAGAAATGTGGGTTCATTAGGTGCTCTCAGAGGAACAGGAAACCTAATCTTTCATGGCTGCTGTAAGTCATTTTACCATGTGGAACCGCCAGGCCCTTTAAACCTGTCTGCTGCATGCATTAGAAACCAGGCCAGATAAATAACCCCTGAACCAGTGTGTGTGTGTGTGTGTGTGTGTGTGTGTGTGTGTGTGTGTGTGTGTGTGTGTGTGTGTGTGTGTGTGTGTGTGTGTGTCCGTCCTTGCATAGGAAATGAAAGACCAATCAAGCTGGGCTGTGTCAGGCTTATTGGTGCAGACTGTGTTTATACAGGGAGTTCTGGATCGAAAGAAAAACAGAGAGGAGTGTGAAAAGCTGCTGAAGCAGCAGCAAGCACACACACACACACACACACACACACACACACACACACACACACACACACACACACACACACACACACACACACACACACACACACACACACACACACACACACACACACACACACACATTGTGGTAATTAGATAAAAATACAGATTGCAGACTCAGTCATCCAGAGTCGGGGGGGGGGGGGGGGGGGTTTCCAAATCCGATGTTCTCCAGATAAACGTGGTGGCTGGTACTGGGTGTGGATGGCACCTCCAGCATGAGCCCGACTCTAAAATGTTATCGTAGCGTTCGACACTTACAGTCAACAAAAGGGGCATTTTCACCACAGAAAGTTCCCTGGGGGAACCACAGCCTGTACAGTGCGTCTTTCTGGAGGAACCAGGGACTTCATCATGTTCTGGAAAGTCCCAGCAGGGGGTGGGTGATTTCTGTGGATTTCACAACACTGAGATTCGCTGGTTTTGTTTGGTAGAACATTTAAATCTTAATTCAAGTATAAAAAGAAAACTCTATTCATTTTTCAAGACACTTCAGTTTGACATCTCCTGATGCTCACAGCTCAGAGCAGGAGGTCTGACAGAGGAGCTGGAAGTTCTTCCTCTGAGCCTCCATCAGGTGTGGAGCCAGTGGATTTCTGTGTGTTTGCCTTTTGCTCTCCGTCTCAGTCCTGTCATTTTCTCTCCCTCTGTCCTCGAACACCAACCAGAACCTGGTTCTGCAGGTTTCTTCCTGTTAATGACAGGCTTCTCCTTTCCACCATCTTTGAAATGACCGATGCATTTGGAGCTGCAGAAATAAAACGGAATTGAACTGAACAAGTGATCACCAGCAGAGACTTTTTCTATCTATTTTCAAATATAAAACAGTGACAACAATGAACCTGGTCCACTAAAGTCATGGACAAATTAGATACTTATACAAATAGATTGTGTATCTGTGAACAAGACCACAACACAGTATTTATACATGATGGCAAACGTGTACATTACCTTCACATGGTAACAGTTTTATCATTATAAAAAGTTGTGAAGCAGCATTACATCACTCCAGCATTACATCACTCCAGCATCACGTCACTCCAGCATTACATCACTCCAGCATTACATCACTCCAGCATCACGTCACTCCAGCATCATATCACTCCAGCATCATATCACTCCAGCATTACATCACTCCAGCATCACGTCACTCCAGCATCATATCACTCCAGCATTACATCACTCCAGCATTACATCACTCCAGCATTACATCACTCCAGCATCACGTCACTCCAGCATCACATCACTCCAGCATCACGTCACTCCAGCATCACGTCACTCCAGCATCATATCACTCCAGCATCACGTCACTCCAGCATCACGTCACTCCAGCATCACGTCACTCCAGCATCAAGTCACTCCAGTAACACGTCACTCCAGCATCACATCACTCCAGCACCACATCACTCCAGCATCACGTCACTCCAGCATCACGTCACTCCAGCATCACATCACTCCAGCATCACGTCACTCCAGCATCACGTCACTCCAGCATCACGTCACTCCAGCACCACATCACTCCAGCATCATGTCACTCCAGCATCACGTCACTCCAGCAGTCTAATACTAGTTTCAGGTGAAGCGGAGGTTATTGAGAGGTTATATCATTTTGACCTCCTGGTGTGATTGTCACAGCTCAGTGGTCTCAGTAAACTGCTCTTTTCTATTGAGGGATACCAAACAACCATGAACACTCATATTCACACCTTTGGGCAATTTAGTGCCACAAATTTACCTCCATGCATGTTTTTGAGTTGTGGAAAGAAACCTGGACATCATGCAAACTGCACACATGTAGGCTTGGACCAGATTATCTTCTTGCTTTGATAAGGTGCTACAGTGCTAACCACTTTGCAGCCCTAAAATTATAACATTACCTGTTATTTAACTGAAACTGATCTTTAAGATTAAGTGTGTCAGACTTTATTCAATGACTTCAGCAGGTCAGTTTGTTTTTATTCAGTCTGGGTTCTTCGTTTGCTCTCAGGCTCCACTACTGAGCATGACTTCAACTGACAGAGGATCAGGATTGAAAGCCACAATGACCAGCTGCTCTCAGTCACAAATGTTTGTTGCTTCAGTTATGTTGAACAGAAAAGTCACGCGAGCCATCATCTGTCAGCATTAACCATCTGCACTCGTGCCATTGCATGAGCAGCAACTTTAATACTTGAACACAAACTGGAAAAGAATCAGAAAATGCCCTTCGGGATCACTCCATCCTGGTGATTACAGTTGCACGCTGCCAGAGCGCGTCAGAGGCCAGCCATTGTTCGCCACCGCCGGAGCGCCATCTGCCAGGGCCAAGCCACACACACTGAGGACCTCAGGGAGGACGGCTACCGGGGTGAGGAGTTAGTGCTCTGATTGAGCTCCACGAGCCATCATTAAAACCCACCGACCGGGGTTTGGGAGGATTCCTAGACATTTGCTGCATCAAGCCACGTGGATTGAAAAAGAATGGTGCAGAGGAACAACAGACCGACATAGTTCTGTAGAAAACACAAAAACTGTACCGGCAACTGTTCCAAAACGCCACGGGATACTGTTTTAACTGGAGGAGAGATTTCTCCAGCAGATCTTAAATATGTATTCTGGGGTTCCGCAGCAGCTGCCAGCCACCACAAAGTTATTTGAGTTTTGTTTCATCAGCTCACAACAGAGACCTGGAGGTTAAGTAGGAAGCTGGTGGAAGCACGTGGGAATAGCAGCCAATATGATTGTTTACCGTGCACGTGTACTGTCTTTATGAACACTGAGGGGCTCTTGTGGCTCAGTCAAGCTTATGGGTTCACCTCTAAAGTATCAACTAACACCGCCACGAAGAAAGACCAATTAGCAGGCTTATGTTTTCTCATTATATTTTCCTTTCTTTTCCATGTGCTTGATGCAACAAGCTGAAGTCGACCTGAGCATCAGCGCCTGGACACGATAAAGTCTTCCAGAATACTGACAGTCCACTTTTCACTCCACAAAATCCTTCCACACTCCACCTACTCATTTGTAACGGCCTGGATCCTCGATCTTTGGGCCTTCACGCATTGAAAGCTAAAACAAAATCACAAGATGCAGTCAGGAGCACAAAAACAAAGAAAATGTCAGGAAGCTAGAATAGAAAGACAAACCAACGAGACACAGGGACAGACAGAGGCAGACGTCGACAAGACGGTGGAGGGACACCGGACACTGACAGAAGTTACACCAGACATCAAGAAACGAGAACGAATCCCTGACATGATGACAGAGCAAGGTACAAAACAACAGCACTGTGAGAAACATCTCAGCGTGCATCATACTTGTATTCTTGTAGTGTTGCTCTGACACATTAGCAGGACTGTCACCACCGTTTTATCCAAAGGTTTAAGGTCAAATGATGTGTATGCAGTGGTTTGGGGTGTCCCGTCATTCCTGCCACTCCAAGGGGGATAAAGTTTAAATTTAAAGGTCAATGGGTGGAGGCATGGATATAGTTAATCAGGAAAACACAGCTGATAAACTACCAACTTGTGCTGCACAATGTACTGCAAATACCAACATATGCTGTATCACTAAAACCAAACTCAACTGCACTAATATTCTCTGTTTCCATGCAGTGTTGTCCACTCAGAGTTCGACTGCACTATATTTCACTTCATTATTTCAACACTACATTATACGTAAAGCTCTGCAGATGCACATGTGATTAAAACCAAACTGGTTCGGTTAAAATTTAGAGTAAAGAAGAGGAAAAATTCACTTATTTGTACATATATGAATATACTGTAATTCCATAGGATAAACATCATATACTTGTATCATATACTTTTGGATGGAAATGTTGAGAACCGGTTCCCAGGGTTTCAATTCCTTGGAATCATTTGCAAAATGAGGAAACGATTCCCTTATCGATTCTACTGGGTGTGAATGACGTCACCTCTTACACAAGCTCCTTAACCTGCGTGGTGACATCATTCACCAGAGCAGCCAGCAGGAAACATGACGGCCACGCAGGACAAATGCTCTAAAGTTTGGTTCCATTTCAGGAGACCGGACGACAACAGGGCAACTTCCAATACCTGCAACATAGTTATTTGATTAAAGGGAAGAAGTACAACCAATAGGCAGAAACGTTTTCACACAGAGCAGCGATAACTTTGAATGAATGTCACGTTTTCGATTCGCTCTGGAGTGAATCTCAAACCAGCGGCGGCGGCGACGGGAGCACGTCCTCTGCTGTTTATACTGCAGGTTTCATTTCCAAATGAGAATCGATAAAGAACTGAATTTTTAAGCAGAATCAATTCCCATCCCTACGCCAAACTTTTCTGAAATGAAAATGCAAAATGCATTTTCAATTGAAAGGTTTTTGGTGAAACGGGATGTGAACGTCACCAGGAGTTGGGTCAGTCAGCTGTAATCCCATAAAACCGCTATGACCTTCACCTGGGTCATCATGGCAGCTAATGAAGTCATATTATGCTGATTTAAGGCATTCCAGCTCAGTCTGAAGATCAGCTCCATGTGCACTGACCTGCCTCGCGGCTCCGCTCTGCCTCTCCGTGAAGGAGGCCATTGTTGCGCAGGTATTTTGGCAGGCTGCAATCTGTGCAACGACAGACAAATGGTACCTGTGGCTCACCTGCTTCAGCTGCTCACAAAGGGAGGATTTTGTGTGCAGGGCTGAGCTCCCTGCTTGGTTTACATTCTCCTCTGGGAATTCAGGAGGGTGAAGTAAGACAGAGGGGGAGCTGGGACGGAGAAAGTCTTCTTATCAGATAAAGCTCTGCTTTCTGCCTGCCAGGTCATTACACTGCTGGCATGAATGAACATAGGAAAACTCACCCACAGCCCTCTCTGCGGTTGTGTGTCGCTATCGAGAAGAATTAAATGGTGAAAATATGGAAATTCAGTTAGGAATGAATTATATAAACCAAAAAGCGTTTCTCACGAAACATAACTGCATACAATGAGTTAGCTTAGCCTAGCAGGCGGCTCTTTTGTCGCTCTGCTGCGGCTCCTTGAGCCTCGGTTCCACAGCAGTACGTGCTGGAGCAGGGCGGTACGGTATGGTACAGTACGGTACGGTACGGTACGGTACAGTACGGTACGGTACAGTACGGTACGGTACGGTAAGGCAAAGCCACCCAGACCCAACTGTGTTGCACGGTCCCACCACAGATAGGGCGGTAAAATATAGGCTGGGTTGTGAACGCCGCACAATGATAGATAGATAGATAGATGGATAGATGGATAGATGGATAGATGGATAGATAGATAGACGGACGGTTGGATGGATGGATGGATGGATACTTTATTCATCCCCGTGGGGAAATTCACAGTTTCAGCAGCATCAACAGAACGTATCCGCAAAACTTTCCTCACTTTTGGGGGGTCCGTTTACACGACACCAGTGTTCTGATCCACTGTATCTGCCAAGTTTTTCAGAGCCTGTTACTGTGCATCGCTCCCTCCTGATCATCCGGTTGTAAACAAAGATGGCCGACCCGTAGTGGTTTGACTCGCGGTCAGTGGCGTTCCTCGATATAAATACGTGGTGGGGCACGATTTTCTTTCAGGTTTAGTGACACAACTGAATTCCAAAGTAAAATGTGCGCACAACCTTTTAGCCACAACATTATAACCACCATGTAGGAGTTGATCCCGTGAAAATGTTGAGCCTTGGAAATACCCGTTAAAAAAAAAAAAATGTAACAAAAAAAAACAAAATCAATGATGGGGTTCAAACCAGGTCATGATGTTTTAAAGATGGCAACTCAGCCACTCGACCAATGGTAAAGATGCTAATTGATGAGATTCTTAAGCAGTCTTCCTCACCGTGTCACACAGTGTACAACTAGTTACTTTAATTTACTCTGCTAAACTAAGCGTTTCAAACTCGTACTTGGTTTGTTAGCTTTAGCTGCTAACAAGCGGGTATTTGTGATGACTCGCTCCGGTTCTGTGAAGCTCCGCCTCTATCAGCACCAGCCAATAAGCTTTGAGCATCTAATGATGTTGTTAGTGGGGCTTCGGGCTTCAAGTCTCACGAGGCGTCAAAATCATATGAACTGAATGAACGGAGCCACAGCCTGAGCATGAACACGTTCACTTTACTGCTTCCAATACACACTGCATGGTGAGGGAGGGGCGAGCTACACTACTGCAATACACACTGCATGGTGAGGGAGGGGCGAGCTACACTACTGCAATACACACTGCATGGTGAGGGAGGGGCGAGCTACACTACTGCAATACACACTGCATGGTGAGGGAGGGGCGAGCTACACTACTGCAATACACACTGCATGGTGAGGGAGGGGCGAGCTACACTAATGCACCATCAGTGTGGATCAGGAGGAAACAGCCTGAAACAACAAGAGGAGACCAGTAACTAGAGAAGATAGTCCTCACAGGAATTATATGCTCTATAAGAGGAAGTTTTATTCATAGACAAGAAAATATTGTAGATAATCTTAAAGAATTAATAGCATACTTTGCATGCAGTCCTTTCTGATGACACCAGGTGGCGCTCAGCCCCACCTGCCCTAATGACCAGTCGCCCCTGCTCGCGGTCAGTATTCTAGTTTTATCGTCCATATAAGCAGTCTTATAGTTGAGACTCACCCTGATAGCATCTGATTCATCATCAGTCCATACGGATGTCAGGTTCTCTCCATTTTCCTCACTTTTATATTGTATTGTTCTCTGTTCCATTACAAAACCAAGCAACAGCGCCCACCTGTGGCACGGTATACTAACTACATCATTGTCTCTGTGTCCGCTGCTGCAGTGTAAACGCAACACTTTTTTTTTAACGCATTAGGTGTTGTCACGTGAAATGTTGTCGTGTAAACGTGACCTCACACTCATGGTTCTAAAAATCCAGAAGTCCCACATGCGCCTATTTAATAATGTTATAGTGGCGGCATAGAAAATACACTTATATCACTTGTTATACTTATTTTTTTAAGGTTCAAAATCAAATTATAATGAGAGTAGTAATTTTAATACTTGACATTTGGGGAAATTCTTGTTGACTGAGAAAGAAGAGTTTCGCCACTATACCAAAGACTTGAGCTGAAAAAGCGCTCAAAACGAGTTAGCATAGCTTCCTATCACACTATTTTTTTATTCTACGTCAGATTAACCAGTAGAACTATATTTGTTTCGCTGAACTTAGTTGATCTTTTTTTCTCCTCAAAAACAAGTTATACTTTTACTTCTACTTTTCCAAAGTTTGACCTTTAACACCCCACGGCAGGAATTAACTCAAAACTCGAACCCGACGTGAAGTAATCTTAATGATCGTATATCTATGAAAACCCTTTTACAACTTGAAAGCCAGTAATGATGAGTCACAACTTTGATTTCTCAAAGAAATTCAGGTGGACCTGATTGAAACAGTCTCCCCAATGGTAATTATTGTTATTTATACCGAAGCATTACCAATAGAGTATAAGTACACTGAGCCTTGCTCCTGCTCTATCCTGCTATTATCCCCTGTCTTGTTTGGCAGGTGTTACTGTTTCGTGTTAAGGCTAAATCAGAGGTAATTGCCCCTCATTATATCCCAGTGAATCACGGCTACTGTACAGAGAGGCGATGTGAAGTGTGCAGGCAGAAGGTAGGAGGGTTAAATGTGGGACAACAACCTGTAATGCCCCGCTGTAAGCAAAACAGAGGCAGCAGAGCCGAAAATACCCCAACCCCCCAACACAAATGAGAGGTCGTGACCCCTGGTGAGTGAACAAAGGTAGCGAGTGTGGAGGGGTGACGGAGTCCATGTGTGCATGTGGCAGGTTAGGAGGTCAAAGTGTAGGGGGGCCAGAAGCCACCACAACACACATTGTGAGGCTGATCTACTCACAGCCAGGGCATGTACACTTCCTGCAGCTGAGAGGGAAAAATACATGCTGCTCTGGAGCAGCGACACGTGTGAAAGGAAAAAGCCTGAAAACACACATTATCAGTGGCTCGTTGAGGGTGGGGAACACAAACATGACTGTAGAATACCAACTTTAATGTAGTATATGTGGAGCAGGCCAAATGATCCCGAAGCTTGATGAGGAGACAGGAGAGCAACACAGCCACAGCCTTATGGATCGATGGATCGATACCGACACAAACGCACCCTCCAGGGTCTAAAAGGTGGGGCTCCTTCATGTTGTTCCATCCATCTTCTCCCGCTTATCCGTGAGCACCGTCACCCAGATCACATTGCACCGATTAAGAACCTTTGCTGCAGGTGGAGAACCCACAGGAAGGTGGTGCCCAGCGTGGGACTTGAACCCTCTACCTTGAGATTGAGAGTCTCATGCTCTACCCACTGAGCCGGCCGGGGGTCTCAAGTATGAACCAGACCCGACGCTGCTTAGCTTCCGATATCAGATGAGATCGGGCGTGTTCAGGGTGGTATGGTCCTTCATGTTGTTTCTGTAAGTCATTTGATGGAGGAGGTTTCTTCAGGTTATTTGAAGGACAGAGGGGTTAGCTTTTGTCTGCCTGTATTCAACAAAGTCTTCATCCGCGGGACAGAATGTCTGAAAACGTGCTCTTGCCTTGAGTTTGAAAAGTCTCTCTAATTAGTTCGTCATTCTTCCCAGAGAAAAGAACTCCACCGCCAGGAAGCTGTTAAAGATCTCATGCCATTTTATAGCCTCAAACAATGCGGAGTCCTGGCAGAAGACGGACAAGATCTTTGTTTGGTACTTGGAATGTGCAGTTTGCTCTTAATACGGTTCATTATTTATATGAAGAAAAACAGAAAACACTCAACTTTACCTCATTTCTCTTGGGCTGTACTGTGATCAGACATACCTTAGAACATGCCAACAGTATTGTGGAGGTCTCTCTTTTTACTCACCATACTTAAACTATGATACACTGTGTATTCTGACAGTTTTCTGTCACTTTCACTGCATATTGAGGTATTGAGCTGCTGTAGGTCGTACTTCACATGTAGCACCGGACCTTGGCAGCCAACGAGCCCGTCTTATATTGAATGCTTTTCCTTCCTTGGATCACTATATATAAATATGTCTCTCTCTCTGTCTCTCTCTTTATATATATATATATATATATATATATATATATATATATATATATATATATATATATATATATATATATATATATATATATATATATATGAAGCTTCTCTTCATTGGCTTCCTGTTAATTCTAGAAAAGAATTTAAAATCCTTTTTTTAACCTATAAAGCTCTTAACAACCAGGCTCCATCTTATCTTGAGCCTGTTTATGCCAGGATGGAATGGGCGGAACGAGTTTTGGCCCCACTGATAAAAGTTGTGGATGGTCCGGAAAAACTAACCGCTGGTTACAGTTTTCATCACCCCTCCGTTGAAGTACCGAGCACTGAGGAACGGATCTCATAAGAAGGAGCTAATTTAAATTTTTCATCGGCCGTCAACCCTCCCGTTGTTGTTTACATACGCCGCTTTGTGCTCACTGGTGGTTATTTGTTAACTGGGTTTATTGAAATGTCGGCGCTCCACAGCACCGCGGTCTTTCAACCAGGTGCAGACGCTCCTCTCAGTAACAGGAGGAGGAGATTCAGCAGGAGCTGGATGCTGCTGTCCACTATGAGATGGTTTAAGCTGCATCACAGAGAGAGGGGCTCAAGGCTTTTCTCAGACGACCGTTTCCCCGTCGTTCGCCCGACTACTGTTGCATAATGATGACACGTACCTGTGTCGTTCACAACCCCATACTTTCTGTGATAGGGCCGCGCAACAGAGTTGGGCTTGGGTGCGCTTTGCCCTACCGTACCCTCTCGCCCCGCCCCGCTTGGGCACGTAGTGTAGGGGGACCACGGCTTTAAAGAGCTGCTAGTCCCAAATCCCCCCAGGAGAACACGTGGTTCTCAGAGTGCTGCTTACTGGAGGTTCCTAGGTTTTCTACAGGTAGAATGGAGGCAGAGCTTTCAGCTCCTCTCATGTGGAACCAGATCCTAGTTTCAGTTAAGGAGGCTGACACAGTCTCTACTTTTAAAGTTAGACTAAAGACTTTTCTATTTAATTAAGATTACATTTAAGGCTGGTTAAAGCTACTCTGGACCATTTTGTCGGGGTTTGCCAGTCCATCGCACGACAAACACACAGACAGGCAACCACACTCACATTCACATCTCAGGGCAGTTTAGTCACGAAGGGTTAATAACCACTGTCTTTCCACTTTGTCTATACATGTATAACTAAATATTTAATTAAAATTTTATTAAATGTAGAAACCCCACCAATGTTGTGAAAAGCAGCTTAATTATTTGTTATGAACCTGTCCAAACCTCTTTATCCTTCTATAAAAACTACTGATTATTACTTACTTTAAAATTGAAAAGCTCACATTGATTAAAATGTAAAGCAATGCCCAAATAATATTACTACTAATTATAATACCAAATATGTTTTTCCTGCTTTTAAAAGTGAATCAAAACGTTCTTTCCTTTGCACCTTTTTTTATATGGATCACGTTTTTAACCCCATTTATTTGTTGTGTTACATTTCATGTTGTGATGTTTTAAACTTGAAATCGGTGTTCAAGTACACATTATTATTATTAATAATACTCCATCAGTTAGAATTCCTGCACATATTAAACTGCATTTCATTGCTAATCAACATTTCTCTGTAATGAAAAACAAAGTTGTATCAAATCTCATATGCGTATCAGAAAACCCACACATTGTATGTTATAACTATATACACAGTGTAGAAGATTCATCTATTAGGCTTCTATTTTTTCTTGGAGGAAACATCATCTTATGTTATTCTAAGCATGTAAGTTGGGTGACATGTTGTCTTCCACATTAAAGATAATTGTAAAAACGATGCTATTTAATTATTTTTGTAAGCATATTTTGTAAAACACCACCATATAAAATGGGCGGGGGCAGCCCACAGCGGGCCGGGCAACCACAGAAGATACATGAAAGTATGAACAGTTTTTACTGGAAGACTTAATGACTCCATAACATAATAAGTTAATAGCACACATGAAGCTTTCTTCAATAACCTAAAGTGCAGTCAGAGAAACAGAAGCTGCTCATCATCGGGGAACATCGGAGAGCGACTCGAACATATGGCGGTTTTTGGCAAGACGGAGCTCAGCACATCGGCCAGCCAAATGTGGGCTGGTTTCAGGACAGCGTGCAGGAAATTAGAGCAAGTGAGAGGCGGTTTGAAACACGGCTGTGAAGGAGTCGGGCTGCGCTGCAGAGAAGTGGGTCAAGAGGAAAGGCCCGCATGGCCGGAGTGCTCCGTCCACTTGCTTTTCCTGAGGAAACGCTGTGAAGCCCGGGGGACACCCGTCAGCGCTACGGCTTTAAGATGAGGTGCTAATTGAGTCTCGTGGTGAATTTCAAAAATAGGCTTTTCCTTGTCCACCACCACCACCACCCCCCGTCAAAGGCTTTCATGTCACATGCTGTCGACAGAGCGTGTATATTTGTGAAAGGTTACACAACCGCTCTGTAGGTGCAGGAGCCAGCGAGGTTTTTAGAAAGGGGCTTAGTGAAAAATGCTGAGAGAGCTTTTCCTAAAGCTCCACGCTGAACTACTTTCAGATTTTGCGTCCTCCCCTCCTGTCAGCATTCTCAGCTCCAAGCCGGCCCAGTCTTACCCTGCCGAGAGGCACTTATGAAGGACAGCAGTCTGTACTGGACGAGAGTTCAAACTTCACATCGTTTTTCTGTCGTTTTAGACTCAGTCAAACACCTTTCAGCAAAAAAAACTGCAGTTGTATTGAAATTGTGTCATTGAATGCATGTGTCCAGTTGAGGGTTTTTTCTGACCACTGCAGAGTAAAGACACCCCTTGAATCCTGTAGTTTTTGAGATACCATGAAAAATTATGTTCACTTCAATCTGACTTTTGACCGTCGGCATGAGGAATGTGTAGAGTGACATTTATATTCACTCCACCAGACTGAATCTGTTGAGCCAAATGAAGTTTGTCTGTGACATTAATCAACTGATCAAACTGACTTCAAACGGAGCTGAGAGGTTGTGCCTGAGGCCCAGAGTCACTCAATTTCTTCAGCTTTTGTTCTGTTTCTAACACATCGACCTGAAGCACAAAATCTTCCCTTGCAGTGAAATATACACGATCTGCATCCTCTGTTTGGAAGTTAATAATTAGTGTGACTCACTTAACTGCAGTTCACCACAGAAGAGCGAGAGAGAGGTAAGTCATCGTACCAAAACTTTACATGTCATTATCAGTACCTCCAAACATAATGCAATCTGGTTTCTGCTCATTTAGGCCCTGTTTCCATGACAACGTTTCACGTGACAACACCTAATCCGCTAAAAACAAAGGAGTGTGTTTCCACTGCAGCAGCGGACACAGAGACAACGATGTAGTTAGTCTGCCGGGCCACAGGAGGGCGCTGTTGCTTGATTTTGTAATGAAACTACACAGACGTGTGCAGAGAACAAAACACTATAAAGGTGAAGAAAATGGAGAGAACCTGACATCCTAGTGGACTGATGAGGAACCGGATGATATCAGGGAGAGTCTCAACTATTAAACTACTGATCTGGACCATAAAACTAGAATATGGACCGCGGGTCGTACCACTACGGGTTGTACCACTACGGGTCGTACCGCTACGGGTCGTACCGCTACGGGTCGTACCGCTACGGGTCGTACCGCTACGGGTCGTACCACTACGGGTCGTACCACTACACGACCGCCATGTTTGTTTACAACTGGATGAGCAGGACGGAGGGGGAGATGAGCAGTAACAGCCTCTGTAGCCTCCATCAGTCTCTGCAGGAGGGATTTGCACCGTGAAAGAATCTTTCCACCTTGAGAGCCGGATTAAAAACTTTGTGGATACAGTGCATCAGAACACTGGTGCCGTGTAAACGGACCCCCCAAAAGTGAAGAAGGTTTTGCCGATACACTCAAATTCATTGTCGTGTGAACGGGGCCTTAAAAGCAAAGATTTAGAAAACAGCCACTCCTTAATGTCCCAAATGCAACTATTCATACTTCTAAGTGCTTCACTTTCTGTTTTTAGTACTGGTAAGTAAATCTGATTGCCGTCCCCATAAGAGTGAAATGACAGATTGAGCTTTGCAATAATTGACCTGAGGGGAAGCACAGAGAGCGAAAACGGGAGGGCCAACAATTGAACCTTGTGGTACCCCACAAGACAGAGACACAAGACAGAGGAACATTAGCCCCGTTTCCACAGTGCTCCTTGGTGCCGGTACGGGTCAGGTCGGAACCGGTTGTTGTGCGTTTCCACTGACTCAGAACCGTTACCAACTGATACCATTGGTAACCATTTCTCGCTACCCCTCGCTACCCCTCCACTTGGGGTACCAGGTGCAACGTGCCGGATATGAGGGGGAGGAGCTTCAACACTGCCCTCTGCTCATTGGTCCGTGACGACCGCTGTTCTCCCAGCAAGCAGCCATTTCCAATCAGTTCTTCTGCAGCAATCAGGAAACTTTTTTGAAAATGTCCCGTTATGGCGTCACATCCTGCGTGATTATGCAACCATTCATAACCCCGCCTACATTTCAAACCGAACCCCGTGGAATGTGAACGCGGCACTGATATGGGTCTGGTTACGGATAGCCGACGCCACCCGACCGGCACCGGCACCAAGGGGCACGGCGGAAACGAGGCTTAAGTAAGGTAGGAAGTGAACCACCTGTGGTGGTACTGATCCAACATCCTGGCTCAGGCTGTGCAGAGGTGGTTTGCGGCATCGTATAGCCTCTCTGTATCGTTTGCGTATGAGGTATAAATTGGGCCGAATGCCATTTAATGAGTATTTGTATCGGTACTCTGTATCGGCAAGTAGCTAAAGGTGAGTACTTGTTCTCGTGGTGTGGGTTCCTCCATAGCAGGAAGACATTTTGTTCTATTTGGTCCACTGTGTTGCGTGTTACTGACGTGTTGCTGGGCCACGTTTTGATCTGAGCTGTCAGCATGTGTGGATCAGCCTAACGACAGATTCAGCTGAGGTTACATCAGGGAGAGGGCGTTAGCACTTCTTGAAAGATGAAACTTTATGGACAAATGACAACAGGAAGAATCAGCACCTAAACTGCTGAGGCAAAATCCAGACAACAGCTTTTATAAAGGTAATGCATTCATCTGAAGTCAATTCTGCTCTTCACTGGAGAGATCAGCTTTATGTAATGCTAATGCCATCAGTGAAAGAGGCAGCAGCAACATCTCCATCACAAATCACGAGCAACAAACCCCGTGATAATTCTAACTGTTATTAATTTTCTATTAGCAATCTGTCACCACCAGCAAAGTAGTGACTTATGTGGTGAATATCACAAGTTCTGACACAAGCATTTTATTGCCTCAGTGACATTATTAACACACGACTGTTCACATGTCTGCCTGCTGTCATTAGTGGAAGCTTTCCAAGAGGAAGATCCCCGGATGTGAGGGTCTGCAGGGCGAAGCAGTCCTGCTGCATGTTTTCTCTCTGTGTGGACATGTACATGGCCGGGTCACTGTCAAACGCCTGTGTTCAGGAGGGAGCCTCAGTTACAGTTTACATTGTTTTCACGTGAGCTCCTTGTATTACCGGCTTTGAAGGCTTTTAGGAGCTCATCTCTCTCCCCCGGCTTTGTTTACAGGAGGGTTCTGTGTTTGCGTATGGATCCAGCTGAACTTAAAAAGCTGCTGCTGCTTGGGTGGCTTCACCTTCAATAGCCCGGCCTCTGTGGGCGACCGTCCCCGTGACAGGAGGCCCACTCCAGGATGGGCTTCAGACGGCGGCGATCATGTTTCAGCAGTAAAAACTGTGTTTCCCTACTCTGGTCTCTCCCTTCATCAACCTTTCTTGACCCTCTACACGTTCTAGAGGCTCGAGTTCGCCGCTCATCCCAGAGTCCTCCACTGTCCTCAGCCTCCGTGTCGTCTTTTGACAGAGAATCACAGCGAGGCTTTGCTGAGTCGGCAGGAGGATCATTGTCTGGTTGGAAGTTGGAAAGAACGAGCCGAGGAGGTAAAAGCAGGGCTCTCGTGCCGGAGCGGTCCGAGCCGCCCTTTGGACTCTCGTCTGACGCATGGCTGAACTCTGAGCTTCAAAAAAAGAAGTATGAAGCAATTTGTTGACAGATCCCGTGTTTAGACTCGTGACTGGATCCTGTTTATTGGATCTCTTCACTGCGACTCACTGACTGGAAGCTTTATTGGCTCGCTGGTATCATACAACGCACATGTGATTATTTTCATTTAGAATAGCTTTGATGTTTTACAGACTCTTCTGAGCACTTAAATTATATTGCATTCACTGAGGTCAATGTATTTAAATGCTTTACATATAAAATCTATATATACAAACGCACCACAGCCTCACTTTAAAAAGGTACGACGATTACATTGACACTAAACAGTTATATGTTCTGCCGCGTTTCTTTTTATGTTGCATCAGCATCGTGCTGCTGCTGCTGATCTTCTCAGTGAAAAAGACTTTCTGAGTCCAGGTGATGGTATCTCTTATCCGGTCTGTGCACAGGTTTGGTAAAGAATGAAAGAGATGTGGTTTCATACCGAGTGCTGAGTTTATGTTGGCCAAGTTGAGTTTCGAGACTTAATAGTGTGTAGAAGCATTTTATAAAGCACCGCTGTCCATGTCCACGTTACATTTCACATCAAATACAACAACGGAGGGTCGGAGTGTTCGTGGAATCCACTCTTCGTTCTTTAATATGGACCGGGAGCCTTTTCAGTGGCTCTGAACGTCGCCGTCGCCCAAAAAGCTCTGAAACTTGCAAAACCTGCATTTTTACTTGAAAACAACATTTTTACTGACAAAATATCGAAGGACGTTTTCATCTTGCTGACACCTTTTGACTTCGTCTGCAGTCTTCCTCAGAACATCATCTGACGTGTGATGACGTGTCGGTCTGTACCAGATGACCGGCCTGACAGGTCTGTCAGGTCGATGTGGTTGTTTCTTTTACACTGATTTGACACTGATCACTATAAAACAAACAAGCACATCATCGACGGGGACAAGTGAAGGGTCTTAACTTCCCAGGGCAACAAACACAAACGATGGATCAAGGAATTGAAATCAGGAAGCGGACGACCATGAACCAGGACGAGGGAGCCCACACCCTCTCACACACCAGGACCTTCATCCTCCAGGGACCACCGGACAGCGGGGGGGGGCGTGACCGGCCTGACAGAATCTGGCAGATCTGTCAGGCCGGTCACCTGATAAAGGCCGACATGTCATCACACGTCAGATGGCGACACGTCATCACACGTCAGATGGCGACACGTCATCACACGTCAGATGGCGACACGTCATCACACGTCAGATGGCGCTCAAGGGAAGACAGCAGCCGCAGCCCCAACCTGTCAGCAAGGTAACTCCATCCGTTATTATGACTCCGGGGCCTTTCAGTGTGGAGTCTGCATGTTCTCCCCGTGAGTGTGTGGTTTTCCTCCTGGTACCGCGGTTTCCTCCCACAGTCCAAAAACATGCATGCAAGGTCAACTGGTGACACTAAATTACCCCAACGTGTGAGTGTGTGGTTGTTTGTCTATATGGATGACAGACATGACCAGAGTGTGCCTTGCCCTCGCCCACAGCAGGCTGGGATCGGCTCCAGCGCCCCGCGACCCTGAACTGGATAAGCCCTCCAGAAGATGGATGGAGCTTTCACTGTGGTGTTTGAGGCTCCGCCCCGGTAACCCCCCTTGCAGCGCTACACCTCAAGCACGAGTGTTTTTCTTTGCTCCTGAGAAGTTTCTGGACGTGTGATCGTCACGGACATCAACGATACGTTCCTCATATAAACAGCAGGTCCAGCCTTCCTCTGTTATTCCTGGAGGGGGGGGGGGGGGGCCGATCTCCTCTGGATAAGTGTGGAATGCGGCTTCATAAAGGGGCTTCAAATACACTTTCCAGCTCCAAAGTGCTTCTGCTTCCATCAGTGGCATCCTGCTGTGACCTCAGTGCCTAAAAACAAACCCAACGATTAGTGCAGGGCTTATCACAGCGTGGTCCACTACTGTGTGCACGACCACATGCTGGGATCAGTTCTCCAAACACACACACACCAATGTGTGTAGAGAAGTGAAGTGTTCAAAGTACAACTCTACAAATGTAGACTTCAAGAGAAACGCTTGAAGGCAACCTTTATCAAAAGAGCGAGTGATGACATAGTGTCAGGAGCGTGTCGGTGCGACACCACTCAGCAGCAGTTCAACACTGACTCACAAAGCTCAGAATGTTACGGCCCCGCCTCCGAGCCAGTGTCGTCACCACAGGTGGTCTGAGGTGAGACACCTGCTGGGACCAAAACCTCCCAGGCTCTGAGTCAGTGTCCACAACACAAATACAGCAAATACAAACAGTGTGAAGCCATGCCGTGTGATTCACAATGATGATGTGTAACGGAACAATGAAGTGTTGTTGGTCGGCCTTGTTGTCACCGTATCAACACACGAGGCCCGATTCACTGAAATGAAAGTGTTTGATTCATGGATTCGCAAATACCAGTTTTTTAAAGGGCGAGTACAAGAACAAGTACTAACCATTAGCTACCTTCTGATACTGAGGCCCCTTTTACACGACAACGAATTTGAGTGGATCCGCAAAACTTTCTTCACTTTTAGGGGGTCCGTTTACACGACACCAGTGTTCTGATCCACTGTATCTGCAAAGTTTTTAATCCGGCTCCCAAGATGGAAAGATTCTTTCACAGAGCAAATCCCTCCTGCAGAGACTGATGGAGGCTACAGAGCCTGTTACTGCTCATCCCCCCCCCCTGCTCATCCAGTTGTAAACAAACATGGCGGCTGCGTAGTGGTACGACCCGTAGTGGTACGACCCGCGGTCCATATTCTAGTTTTATGGTCCAGATCAGTAGTTTAATAGTTGAGACTCTCCCTGATATCATCCGGTTCCTCATCAGTCCACTAGGATGTCAGGTTCTCTCCATTTTCTTCACCTTTATAGTGTTTTGTTCTCTGCACACGTCTGTGTAGTTTCATTACAAAATCAAGCTACAGCGCCCTCCAGTGGCCCGGCAGACTAACTACATCGTTGTCTCTGTGTCCACTGCTGCAGTGGAAACACACTCCTTTTTTTAGCGGATTAGGTGTTGTCACGTGAAACATTGTTGGTAAACGGGGCCTAAGTACTGGTACGAACACTTATTAAATGCCATTAACCCTAATTTATATTTCGATATGCGAAGGCTATGCGTTGCCGCGAACCGCACAGCCTCTTTGACGACGCTACATCGATTGTAGAACAACTCGTCCACGGATGAGATTTCAATATTTTTGGGGAAGAAAATAAATCCTCTACAATGTACTTTAATATTATTTCTAATTGATATTTAATATATATTTCATATTTCTAGTATATGTATTTGTCCATATATATTTAGTATTATATCATATAGAATTGTTTCTTGCAAAGAATGGTCCCCCCCCCCAGCTGCCAAGGTTTATGTTTTTGTGTCAAATATACTTTGAAATCCAATCCTTCAAATCAATAATAATAAAGTAGTCGTAGACGAGTAGTCTGGAATCACATGGACGTGTTTTCTGGGGTTGCAGTTTTGTGGAGGAGTTGTCCGTTCACCTGCTACATCACCTCCACCACCATAGTGCAAAGTAAAAAACTTGAGTGGGACATGTTGGTGGATGAACTTAAAACATATCAGAGTTTAACAGCAAATAAATCTGAAAAAAAAAGAAATACGAGAAAATCAGCTACAAAGTCAAAACTTGAGGTCCAACTTTAAAAAAGTTTTTTGCTGAAGTCCACAAATCCAAGCTGTGTGATCTGCATCCTCCACCAGATGCTCCATATTCATGAAGACATACTCCCAAAGCCAATATTTCAAGTTATTCAGCCTTTCAATGCATCCTGGATCAGGGAGGTCAACCATAAGGCCCGGGGGCCACAACCAGCCTGCAGGAGCCTCCAATCCGGCCAAACCACCAAGAAACGGTAAAAACTTCTAAGAAGACATTCATTTAAAAAGAAGAAAAATTCCTAAGAGGAGTGGACACGACACGACACTGAGACAAAGAGATCAGTGCATGCAGACTTGTATTAGCAATGAATGAAGTTATGCTGTAAGCTTGTAAAAGCATGCTCAATGCAAGTTTGTACATTTTACTGTATTTTACCAGAAAGAATAAAAACTGTCTAATAGTTTGGTTTTGTGAAAATATCAACATTTGCATCACGTGTGACACACAACAAAGAAAAACTTAAAAATGTAGTTTTAAAGGTTATTATGGTATTAAGGTTATTCTACCAGTCCGGTCACTGAGGATGAAACTGGGTTATATGTGACCCTGAACTAAAATCATTTATACATCTGAGGACTTTCATTATATCAGCATATCTTACGTCTCGTCCCTCTGTCGTGGCTCCTTGTAGACTTCACAAAATCACATGCAAATAAACGTCTTTATCCTATTTTTAACGTTGCTCTTATCTTGCAGTTTGAGGTAAAACATATGACTCTAATAAAATGGTGCAGGAGTTTGACACTTTACATAAAGCATCACACCTTTACAGGTCATCATATAATAAAAGGTAAAATATAAATTATAGAAAAATAGATAGAAGAATAGATAAACATCTTAAATGGCTTTAAAAGACCAACTAGCTGGAATGATGAAAGGTTCAGCTCTTTTCATGTTACATTCTCATGGGAGCCACTGTAACTTCAGAACTGTGAGTGAAATTATCATAAAATGGACTCGACCATCAGGTTTGGTATTGTTTTGCTGTGTTGCAGTCAGCAGACGGTGTCGTCCAGGAGAGGCTGAGCCCTGCTGCACTGAAACCCGTCGGCCTTTGGCCCAGAGAGATAAGAAGATAAGAGCAAACAGGTCAGTTTCCTTCCAACACCGAAACCTCCACTTCTCCTCTTCAGCCAACAAACAAAGTGCTTCAACTACGATGAGTCACTCTCTGCGTTTTTCCCACAGCAAATTAAATGTTCTTATAATGATGACTTTTACTACTTGGTTAGAGGTTGATTTCACAATAAAACATATTTAAATGCAGCAAGTTTATAAACAGGGGTGTAGAATTGATTTTCTCTTCCTCAGGAAGGTTTTAGAGGTTCTAAAAATAAATCGTTGCCCCTGTGATCTACATCAAACCAGATATTTCTGTGAGTTGTATTAAAATATTAAACAGTATATTTCTTTGTTCTTGCCGCCAAGGCTTGAAAACACCAAAGTTTTCCTATTCTTGGGAATCCATTACTCCACTTTTTCCCTTGCAGACATGAGAATGAGTGGATTGGTACATTCAGGGGCCCTGTTTTCTCCATCCGATCACTCCAATGGGAGCTCCTTCCACTCTGCTTTCAGTGTTTGCAGCTTTTTACGAGTTGGTCTCTTGACAGGCGAATAGAAAAACAGGTTGTATTTCAGCAGAGTGGTGTGAGAGGCGTCCAGGCGTGGAGCAGCTGTTAACCTCAACCTCCACCAAGAACGACTCGCTCCTTTAAACTCACATCAAACGCTGCTCCGCCCATATCGGTGTTTGGATTCAAGGCCTCATTACTTCACCTGATGGAGCTGCAGTGTACATGAGAGCATGCTGTCAACTGATCTAACCTTCGGGAGGAGGAGAGGAGGAGAGGAGGAGAGGAGAGGAGAGGAGAGGAGGAGAGGAGAGGAGAGGAGAGGAGAGGAGAGGAGAGGAGAGGAGAGGAGAGGAGAGGAGAGGAGAGGAGGAGAGGAGAGGAGGAGAGGAGAGGAAAGGAGGGGAGGGGAGGGGAGGAGGAGGAGAGGAGAGGAAAGGAGAGGAGAGGAGAGGGGAGGAGGAGGAGAGGAGAGGAGAGGAGAGGAGAGGGGAGGAGGAGGAGAGGAGAGGAAAGGAGGAGAGGCGAGGAGAGGAGGAGAGGAGAGGAGAGGAGAGGAGGAGAGGAGAGGAGGAGGAGAGGAGGGGAAAGGAGGGGAGGAGGGGAGGAGGAGAGAAGTGGAGGAGAGGAGAGGAGAGGAGGAGTAGGAGGAGGAGAAGAGAGGAAAGGAGGGGAGGAGGAGAGGAGAGGAGAGGAGAGGAGAGGAGGAGGAGAGGAGAGGAGGAGGAGGAGGTGGAGGAGAGGAGACGGAGAAGGGGAGGAGAGGAGGATTAGGAGGAGGAGAAGAGGAGGAGTGAAGGAGAGGAGGAGGGGAGAGGAGAGGAGAGGAGGAGAGGACAGGAGGAGGAGGAGGTGGAGGAGAGGAGAAAGAGAAGGGGAGGAGAGGAGGGGTAGGAGGAGGAAAAGAGGAGGAGAGGAGGAAAGGAAGAGGAGGTGTAGGAGAGGAGGAGGAGAGGAAGAGGTGGGGAGGAGGAGAGGAGGAGGAGAAGAGGAGGAGAGGAGGAAAGGAAGAGGAGGTGTAGGAGAGGAGGAGGAGAGGAAGAGGAGGAGAGGAGAAGAGGAAGAGGAGGAGGAGGACGAAGGCTGAGGGCAGTGAAGATGTTCTATGGTTCATTAACAGACTCATTCTGAACATTATTATCAGCTGCTGCTTCCTGGAACCAAAACAAGTGGATCTGCAAAACTTTCTTAATAATGTATGTGTTTTATAAAACACTTTATAGTACATTATTCACTCCCTCCATACTGGATGGTGGTAAACTAGGTAGGTACAGCTGCTCTGGGGCAGACTGACGGAGGCCAGGCCACCATTTTATGCCATTGGCCCCCCCGACCACCACCACCACCACCACCACTCACTCTCACACAGGCAGTTCAGGGTTCAGTGTCCAAGGACACTTCGGCAGGCAGAGATGGGAATCAAACCTGCAACCTTCCAATTGGGAGACGACCGCTCTACCAAAGGAGCCATGCCGTCCCTTCTTCACTTTGCGGTGTCCGTCTACACAACACTGGTGTTTGGATCCACTGCATCCGTCACCTTTTTATCGCGGATCTAAAGGCAGAGGTTTGCTCTCCTGGGCACGATTCCCCCCGGCAGACGGTGGAGGTGACGGAGCACCGAGGCTCCATCAATCTTCCTCCTGGTTCTAATAAAGTCACCTGGACCTTTATGGCCCAGAGTTGCTGTGGTCAGCATTACGTGTGACCCTGCTGGAGCTGGACGTGGTTTAATGTGTGCTTCCCAACGGCCTGAATGACCAAGATTCATACACAGTGGCTCATTTACATTCTCATAGGAATTAATTGTCCTTGTCGTTTGCTTTATAGTGACTGGAGCCCTGGAGTCATGGAGACAGAAGAAGAGATTCAGAACGACTGGAAGACCTGAGAAGGGATTAAACACAGAAAATACTTTAATAAAGTCTACAAAGTTGTGAGAAAATGTCAATCAACACAAAAACTGCAGTGTTTCTGCTTCATTACACCGTCTTTGCAGAAGCTTTAAATAGAGATGTAATCTTAAATAAAAAAACATTTTCAGAACTCTTTCCAGTATTGTGAGAGATGTGGAACATATGTACGGTATTCCACACACTGTAGGAAAACACGCTTCATTCATTGTGTGTATTAATACACAGAAAACCTGAGAAGGTCTGAGTTGGTCTCCAGATGGATAGTTTGACCAGCCCTCCACATCCCCCGTGGTCACAGCCTGGATCAAATGATACAATGGTAAAATGATAAAATGAAAAAAATGATAACAATGATAAACAGATAAAATGATAAAATGATAAAATGATAAAATGATAAAATGATAAAAATGATAAAAATGATAAAAATGATAAAAATGATAAAAATGATAAAAATGATAAAAATGATAAAAATGATAAAATGGGTGAAGAGACTTTAAATTAACTGTCTTGGTTTTGGTTCTGTTGAGCTTGTAACCTGGCATGAGATTGTCTATATCGATGTTTATAGCCAGATTAAAGATGGACGGAGGGGACGGAGGGGACGGAGGGGACGGAGGGGACGTTAGTGACCGTGGTGGGACGTGGTTTAGACGGAGATAAAGTTTGATTGAGTGCAATTCCCAGTTCCTCATAAAAGTACTGTGACGTAGATTCATTCAGCCTGAAGCGTCACACTATTTTTCAAATCAAACAACCATGTGAGATCCCTGGAAACAAAGCAGCCATATAGTAGATGTAGAGATGATACAGCTCCGCCGACACGCTGCCGGCCGGCTGCTGCTCTCAGTGGAAAGTTAAAGCTTCAAAGTTAAAACAGAATTAAAGTCTAAGTCCATCGGGCGGCGCGTAACGTCTGTGTGACAGGCAGCAGGTCGGCTGCAGAGAGGAGGTGTGTGCTGGGGTGAGCTCCACACTCACAGTGAGGGCAATAACAGCTCCACACTCACAGTGAGGGCAATAACAGCTCCACACTCACAGCGAGGGCAATAACAGCTCCACACTCACAGTGAGGGCAATAACAGCTCCACACTCACAGTGAGGGCAATAACAGCTCCACACTCACAGCCAGGGCAATAACAGCTCCACACTCACAGCCAGGGCAATAACAGCTCCACACTCACAGCGAGGGCAATAACAGCTCCACACTCACAGTGAGGGCAATAACAGCTCCACACTCACAGCCAGGGCAATAACAGCTCCACACTCACAGTGAGGGCAATAACAGCTCCACACTCACAGCCAGGGCAATAACAGCTCCACACTCACAGTGAGGGCAATAACAGCTCCACGCTCACAGTGAGGGCAATAACAGCTCCACACTCACAGCCAGGGCAATAACAGCTCCACACTCACCATGAGGGCAATAACAGCTCCACACTCACAGTGAGGGCAATAACAGCTCCACACTCACAGCCAGGGCAATAACAGCTCCACACTCACCATGAGGGCAATAACAGCTCCACACTCACAGTGAGGGCAATAACAGCTCCACACTCACAGCGAGGGCAATAACAGCTCCACACTCACAGCCAGGGCAATAACAGCTCCACACTCACAGTGAGGGCAATAACAGCTCCACACTCACAGTGAGGGCAATAACAGCTCCACAGTCACAGTGAGGGCAATAGCAGCTCCACAGTCACAGTGAGGGCAATAACAGCTCCACACTCACAGTGAGGGCAATAACAGCTCCACAGTCACAGTGAGGGCAATAGCAGCTCCACAGTCACAGCCAGGGCAATAACAGCTCCACACTCACAGTGAGGGCAATAACAGCTCCACACTCACAGCCAGGGCAATAACAGCTCCACACTCACAGCCAGGGCAATAACAGCTCCACACTCACAGCCAGGGCAATAACAGCTCCACACTCACAGCGAGGGCAATAACAGCTCCACACTCACAGTGAGGGCAATAACAGCTCCACACTCACAGCCAGGGCAATAACAGCTCCACACTCACAGTGAGGGCAATAACAGCTCCACACTCACAGTGAGGGCAATAACAGCTCCACACTCACAGCCAGGGCAATAACAGCTCCACAGTCACAGTGAGGGCAATAACAGCTCCACACTCACCATGAGGGCAATAACAGCTCCACACTCACAGTGAGGGCAATAACAGCTCCACTCTCACAGCCAGGGCAATAACAGCTCCACACTCACAGTGAGGGCAATAACAGCTCCACAGTCACAGTGAGGGCAATAACCGCTCCACACTCACCATGAGGGCAATAACAGCTCCACACTCACAGTGAGGGCAATAACAGCTCCACACTCACAGCCAGGGCAATAACAGCTCCACACTCACAGTGAGGGCAATAACAGCTCCACACTCACAGCCAGGGCAATAACAGCTCCACAGTCACAGTGAGGGCAATAACAGCTCCACACTCACCATGAGGGCAATAACAGCTCCACACTCACAGCGGGGGCAATAACAGCTCCACACTCACAGCGAGGGCAATAACAGGCTAATCTCCAGCACGTCGCTGCACCTGTGCTGATGGAGGCTTGAGTCACGGTTTGATAGAATCGGTGGGACTTGGTTCTATGGAGCCTCCTGAAGGTTCATGAGCAGTAATTACTCAGAGTTCTTCTCACTTCCTGGACGGAATATCAACAAGAGATTATCCTCATGAAGGGAAAACCAACCCAGAGTCACACCAGGGTGACATCATCAGACCACACGTAGGAATATGGAGCATAAAAGCTGCTCTAGATGTAGATCATGTGACCTGCTCTGTGAACTGACTTGATAAGACATCAGACCTGATTTACTGAGACGTCGTTCAAAAGCTGCTGAATTACTCATGAAAATACATTTCAGGGTGCAACTGTTAACATCTGGATAACTCCGATATCTGTAGCTATAACTACTCATTACTTGTAATCAGCCACTCATTTCAAAGTGACTCCAGTACTTTATAAATGAGTAACTAGTAACTAATCAAGTGCTCGTATCCTAATACAAGTAATGTAGCCACGTCTTATTAAATAAGAAACTAACAACTAAAGTTTAGTGTTCATTTTCTATGACTACTTGAATAATCACACTAGTTAAAGCTGGAACTACTAACTAATTTTCAGTCACTTGAGAAGTAACTAACTAACTTATTAAATCAGTAACTATAATTAAGGACATTTTTAGTCACGAGTAAAAAAACCTCTTTACTTTACAAAGCAGTAACTAGTAACTATAACGTTACTAGTTAATGATAATTTCCAGTTTAAACTTTAGTAACTATCAAACACCATTAACTAGTAACTATAACGTTACTAGTTAATGATAATTTCCAGTTTAAACTTTAGTAACTATCAAACACCTGTAATGCAGAATTAAGTTTCAATTACCTGTAAAGTAACTTCTTTTACTATTACAATTCCTAATTAAGTATTAGTGCTTGAAGTAAAAAGTAAAGGGGTAACTAGTAACTTGGTTGTATTGTGTAAGGAGGTAAGGAGCTCAGTGTTGCTCCTCCAGCAGGTGAAACCTAAAGCAGCTTCACTAGAAGAGTCTTCAGCCTTACCTGCAAGGTAGAGACGGTGTCTGCCTCCTTACCTGGAACCAGGAGCTGGTTCCTCATGAGGGGGAAAGAGAAGGGAAGTAAAGTACTTCACTACTAATGTAACGTCCTGCAGTAGTTTTACCTGAACCAGCTCTCTGGTAGTTCAGTTACTTGTTGATATAAAGTACAGATCAGTGGAGCTTCAGTCCAGGGGGGGTCAAACATCAGGCTCACGGACCAAAGCCATGGTCCATAATCAAAACACCAAGAATTTAAAAGAAAACAGGTTTAAATGTATTTTTTTTAAGTTTAAGAGTAGCTGAGACCCGAGCTGAGACCCGAGCTGAGACACGAGCTGAGACCCGAGCTGAGACCCGAGCTGAGACCCGAGCTGAGACCCGAGCTGAGATATCAGCCATGAAAAGTTTCTCATGACATTTCAGTCCACCTCGCCTCACAGCCATGCTGCTTTAAAATCATGTATAATGAACCGCTTTAGGAGTTGTTTGGACTTTTCACTGTATTTTGCACCAGGTTTCACTAAAAGTGGCTCCATGTTGAGATTGTACTCGTTTTCAGTGGTAATTGTTTGGTTCTGTGAAAATATTGACATTCTCATTATATATACTCGGCACCACTGCAAAGAAAATCCTTAAAGTTTCAATTGAAAGGTTATTATTAGGGACGTTCCGATCACACTTTTTTGCCCCCGATACCGATCCGATTTTTCAGAATGGAGTATCGGCCGATACCGATACTTTCCCGATCCGATACTCACATTGCTATTGCAAAGATACTCAATAGTGTATTTTTGGAGTAACTAAGATGTCTGAAGCTAAAAGCACTATTGGCAGAAGCTTTGTTTACCTAGAACTTATTGTAAAACTCACTTATTGAATCAGAATTCTTCTCTTTCTCTTTAGTTGTTGTTGTAAACTGAGGAACATCCACACGACGAAAAAACAATCTTTGTCCTCCCTGTCCTTCTCCCAACAAACCGTCCACACCTCACTATGAACACGGCTCAACACGAGGCTTCAGGACATGTAGTACACATGCCAGGCCTTTAGGGGCGCTGTGACTCACCAAACACAATAAAAAACCAGAAGAAGACAGACCACATAGAAATTTAGAAGTAGACTTCTGCACATAAACACATAAACCACTATATATAACTCTAGTTTTATAGGTCTATGGCCCCGCTCCACCTGCTTCTAGCTGCAGCAGCTCCACCCGAGCTTCGAGTCCCTGATTGTTCTGGTTATTAGGGGACGTTGCGGACCGCTTTTTTTTTTTTTAGATCGGCGGGGTGATCGGCTGGATTTGCCGATCCCCGATCACTTACAAATCACTAATATCGGCCCCAATCCGATATCTACCGACCTGATCGGGACATCCCTAGTTATTATGAGACTATTTCAGCGGTCCGGTCCACCCAGACAGAACTGGACTCTGTGTGAAAGGAGTTGGACGCCGCCGGTTTAGACTGAAGGAGTTTGTTGCTGGTTCACATCAGACGGGTTGCACAGCTGCTGCCTCTGGTCCTCCTCACGTCCTCGTACACTCGGAACCGCCGCACTCGTCTCATTTACAAACCCTGGATTCTTCAAACGTCTGGAAGCTGTCGACCTTCGCGCGACCCGGCCCGATTCGTCTCGTTAACTGGCCTTTACCTCGCCGTCCTCCGGGCCTGACGAACGATGATAGATGCCCCCCTCTCGTCCCCTGTGGGAAGGAACCACATGTGTGTTCGACTCTACCAGCTCTGCTGCTCACGTGAGCGGCACTGCAGAAAAAAACGTGTTTTTTCAGACTCACAATAGGAGCTTTGTCACCCCGAGGCAACACAGGTACAGGAATGACATCATCTGCCCCACTGTGTGTGTGTGTGTGTGTGTGTGTGTGTGTGTGTGTGTGTGTGTGTGTGTGTGTGTGTGTGTGTGTGTGTGTGTGTGTGTGTGTGTGTGTGTGTGTGTGTGTGTGTGTGTGTGCGTCACTCACTATCATCTTTCTCATGAGAAAAAGACAGACGACTGACATCACCTCTGATTCGCTCTTTTCTAATTCTTTCTATTCAGGTAGCAGAAGAATGTATGAATGTATGAAAGTATGAATGTATGAATGTATGAATGTTTACACAACACAGCACAAACATGTGACTGCATGCATGATGCTCCAAGTCGGGTTACACTCAGTAACGACTCACACACACAGATTAGATTACCGGATTTTGTAATCTGATTTCATTATTTTCACAAACCAAATTTTGCAGTGGCAGCGTCCTGTACCCGAAATGAACATTTGGCCTCGTCCTCCACGATGGTTGTGTCTCTCAGCACACAGCCCGGGCCTTTCTGTGTGGTGTTTGCACATTCTGCCTTTCTGCATGTGGGTTTCCTCCACAGTCCATAAAACATGGACAAGGATTCCCAGAGCAGGACCCTCAGCTCAGCTTGATAAAGTACAATATTCTTCTTTTTAACACCAGATAAAATGGCTCAAAGAGCTAAAAACATCTTTAAAATGCGTCCAGGCTCCACAAACCCGTATGGAGGCAGTTAGTTTTTGGCGGTGGAGATGTCCATTGCGCTCAGCTGTTTCAACTCTTCAGGTTTTCCCAACAGAAGATGAAGTCACCGCCGGTACGACACAGCGGCAGTGGCGGCTCAACACAACACACCTTGGTGGGTTTTCTGGTGGTGCGAGGGCGCCGCTCTGCCGCTCTGCCGCTCTGCCGCTCTGCCGCTGCCACACTGTCGCCTTGCAGGGCTTTGCTTGGCTCTGTGGTCGGCGACCCGCAGTCCGCTGGTGTCTCGCCATCGCCCGACGTAGGAGCTGTCCTTCTGTGGTGCCCTGTCCTCTCCTCGGAGCGTCGGCACCAAATAAAACACATCGTTTACTTTTTAAACTACACCATAAGAATAAGACTGGAAAACCCATATAACAGAATAAATCATTCACAAAGATAATACTATGCTTCCATCGTGTGACGACGCTCAAACGCTACTCTAACAGCGCGGCGCTCCAGGCTAACGTTAGCTAGCTACCACGGTTAAACTGTTAGAGACCAAATCTCTTTTCTTTAATATTGACGACTCGTGAAGAATTATTAGTTTAGAAGTCATTAGGAAACCATTTAAAAACTTCAGCTTGATGTTGTAATACAGGGGAATCCAAACTGTAGTCACTAAGGGCCACATATGGAAAAATACGCTAACCACCGTGCCACGCCCTCCAGGTGAGTTTTATATATGTATAAAGCCTCACTGGTGAAATATTGCAATAATAACCTTTGAATTTACATTTGAAAGTTTTTTTTTGTGGCACACACGTCAAACTGTCTACAATTTTGCAAGATCAAACAATTACTACTGAAAATGACTACAATCTTAACAAAGTTTTAATGAAGCATTCTGGTGCAAAATACAGACAAATGGAAAAAATACATATATATAAATCCTCTATAACCACCAGGCAGTAGTTTTGAAAACCTGCTCTGATAGATGACATTGACTCCGTATTCTTCGTTGCATCTTTCAATTTAAACTCAATCCCTTCAGTTGTACAGTCAAATTTCAGGAAGTAAATAAACGAGGGTTTGGTTTTGTGACAGATCATCTCCTATTTGACCAAATTCATTCAACTGCTTCGTGTCACTGTTTTGTGTTTGTGGGGAAAACGTGGCAAATGCAAGCAAATGAACCACGACCAAAACCAGGACCGAAATCAGCACAGTCTTCATTTGAATACTTCTGTTTACTCTTGAGATTATTCTGAGTTAAACACACAAAACACATAATTTATTGTGCGTCGTACAGAATTTTACATCCTGTTTGAATGACAATGTTTCAAGTAAAAACGCATCAATTGAGCATTTTTGTCCAAGAAAATTTTTACTTTTAAACAAGAACCTTTTGAAAATGATGTCCGTTTCCATGGAAACAGCAGATCTGCTGATGTATTTCTACATCATGTTGTTTGGCTGCGAGCTGGTGCTGTTGTTTGTTTTTATAATGAAACCACACACCCATGCGTGCAGAGAACAATACACCATAAAGAGAGCACAGACATTCTAGAGGACAGACAACCAAGTTAGATTGTTATTACGGTGACTGTCAAAATAAAAGTACCAAGTCCCAGGAGAGTCTGGACTGGGAGTCGTGACACTACGGAGGAAACATCGTTCTGATTGTGCAGAACAACTATTGACCACGGCCATGGTGCACATTCACAGTCGTAATGGTTCTATAAGGAGATGGAGTCCTGTCATTTTCAAAAAGTTCCATCTTGGCAGCCATTTTCAAAAAGTTGCATTTTCAGTGACCCAAAGGAAACTTTTCTGTTTTCACTTGAAAACATTTTACTGGCCTGAGTAAATCAGAGCCACGGTATCTCATCAGTAAAACATCTTAATGTGAATTACACGACAGTTCTGCTGCATTAAGTGTCACTAAAGTAAATCTAAACAATTATCATATCAGCTCGCTGCATTCAGATTCATTCATCTTCACTCACAGCAAAGCCAACTGCAACGTAACGTTTTCCAAAACAGATCTTCCTTTGATCCCAGAAAAGCTCTTCCTGTTTCAACTCTGTCAAAATAAAAGCTGAAGAGTCCCACAAACACCTGCCTTTGTAGTAAATCTCTACTTGACTCCTCACAAGCTTTGTTCAGGAAACGCAGAGCTGTTGAATGTGACTGGAAGATGCTGGCTGACGCTCTGGTCTTCCTGCTTCCAGCCTGAAAACTCCATCGTCACCGGCAGAACCACAACCACAAGTTTCTGTGAGCTGAGCCACAATCAGACAGTAAATATGTTTGCTTATCCAGTTTAATAGCCGCTGGTTGTTGACATCAGAGAATCCGCGCTCACCAACATGAACTCAACCATTAGCTGTAATTTGGAGACGTCATTTTAAAACACGACTATTTATTTTAATCATTCAAATGTGGCTGAGAGCTCTCTAATGACAAAATGAGCTAAACTCTCAATAGAGGTATTTATTGCTGGTTTACAGAAGTTTCAGTAGATCATGAGACATTTACTTGAAGGTCTGCCGTTAAAGTAAGATAGATTTACATATTTATCAAAACTTACAGGGAAACATAAAGAATTCCACTATTGCCTGTAAGGAAAATGTAAATGCTGAAGAAAACAATGACATGTCAACAATAAATACATTATTCTTGAAATGAAAATATTGCACAGATGTTTAAAAGATGAAGGCAAAGTGAATAAATAATTTACTTAATTGAAATGTATGACCTTGTTCAAAGGGTGCAGGATGGTGTAGTGGATAGAACTTCCAGCTCACAGTGAGAAGAACCCCAGTTCAGTGTCAGATCCATGTTTTCCACATACTGAAGTAACTGGCACCATGTTTTTGGGTGGAGGGTGCATATGTGGGTTTTATGGAGATACTCTTTGTGTAATCCAAAAACATTTGGGATTAAGTGGTTACTGTTTGGGCCGAGGGTGTGAATATGACTGTGTGTTTGCCCTGTGATGGACTGTTGACTTCTTATCGGCTCCAATCGGATCCATCAGAAGAGGATTCAAGATGGATGCATGAAGAACTAATGTCACAAATCTTGTTTCTGATATTATGGAACCAAGTTTCCAACTCATCTTATTCTACGTTTCAGCTTGTGGCAGCAGAGAAACACTGACGAGTTCTCCAGCGTTGTCGGGTTGTGTTTACTCTGGTGGCAGCGTTTACCTGCAGCTGTAGGGCGGGAATGTCGCCCTAATTGGGTTACAAGGAAAGCATGAGCTTGCACATTGGCGGCCAGAGCAGGACACTATACGGCGTGCATGTGAGCAACAGTGATGCGGTCGGTTAAAGCTCCTGATGACAGCAGCAGCTGCTGTTCTGCTCGCTGACTCCCTGCGGCCTGAAGCCCAGCAGGCGTCCCACCGTGCCCACATGAAAGACCTCCACACACACTTTAATCCACTGTATAGGATTCTTCAGCGAGACCTCTGTCCAGACTGCTCCCAGAGTCTGCTGTGTACATTAAGTCCAGGCAGACATTGTCTCTAATCACTGTTTAAAAGCAGACCCAGGCCTGGATCTTCTAAGTGGGACACGTCCCATTAAGTCAGACACGTCACAACACAAGTGCAGAGCCTCTTCACCCCTGCACCTGGTGAGCTCGTCAGACCTTCCACATGTGAGGGTCAACAAGCTGAAAATGTTCAGTACAAATGACTTAAAGCTGCTGAAGACACCTGAGAATGGATAATTATGGTGGGACTGAATATTAGACCTTCAGGAGGAGGACCCAGATCTGCAGGAGCTGGTCTACAGATGGTCTCCAGACCTGAATTTCTCAGCTGACGGCCATGTCGAGTCCCACACATGTTAAGTTTCCACGCAGGCCGAACAGACACTTGGACCTAACAGTTGCTGACGTGCACTCGATATGTGGGAGGTATAGCAGGTGTACGTGGGTGGAAAAGCAGGATGAGGTTATTGGGCCACGCGAAAGAGAAGAACCAGACGATGTATTCTCAAAATCTGTAGTTTGAAATAAAAGTGGAAATGTCAGATTCCACCTGGAAATATGTATACTACAGCCAAAGTGGGGAAAAAAACAAGATTCGTTTAAAAATCCAGAATATTTGTATTGATTGTTGGGCCTTGTTTTGTATTTTGTCCTATTGTTTGTGGTCTGGTTGAAGTTTCTAAGATGTCCCATTCCTTCATGCTGTCTTGTGTTTCCCGGAGTTTCAGTCCTGTCACATGTCTGGAAGCTGATCTACCAGAGCAGGTTTGTCAAACTCGTTTTAGTCCAGACAGACAGACACAAATTCATGTTCAGGGGCCAGATACAGATTAAAATCTGTTGCTTCTCAGATGAACCACAACCGTCAGTGTGCATGTTTTCACCAACTCACCATGATCGTAGCAGTTTTGGCAGGAGATGTATCAATATTTATAACAGTATCAAGTATCGGTCCAATATTGCACCAAGTACTCATACTAGTAAGTTACCCGATACAACCTGGTGAATATTACATGACGTCATCCATCAGCAATGTCAGCAGGAGGTGGAGAAGAGATGTCCGCCATTTGGAGTCTTTAGTATTAATGACAATGACAAAGTTAGACAAACTGTAAATTATAATCTTAAAATATCAAGAGAAGGAGAAAGACAGTTTTTACGACATAAGCAACTTAATCACCAGAGACATTTGGACCAGATCCGTAGTTTAACTGCTTAGTGGATCAGAGGGATTTTATTCTGAATCATGCTACATGCTACATGCTACATGCTAGATAGTTTCGAGGCTGACATACCAGCCATGCCACATGCTAAACATGATTAAAGTATGAATTTGGCGGCTCAGAGCGAGCTCGGTCCCTCGGTCTACAGTACACATAGTGCAGTGTGTAGGTAGATGCTGTGTACTATGGTAGTACCGTAGACTTCATGGCTTCTGGAGGTGAGTGTAGCTTCGATGCAGAGGCAGTGCGATGGTAGCGTGTGACATATCATTCACATATCGTTTGCATATGGAGTATTAATTAGACTTTATGGCTTTTAATAAGTACTCTGTATCTGCTAGTACCTAAAGGTTAGTACCCGTACTTTAAAAAAGTGGATTTATCATTAGATTTGGTTTTCACTACAGCTTCCTGTCGTGTCTTATGTTGTGTGAGATAATGTCACTAAAGCAGAGACAAACATGTGAAATGTGAATTAGTAAATAGTTTAGCTGAAAAGCTTGCAGGTAATGTTTGGAGGTTTAGTTACAGTTTACTTTACTACGAGCACGACGACATGGAGATCATCATTTTTACAAGGATAACCCAGTGCTCTGACTGCTCCTTGGACCTTTTTCTCTACTTGCGTTCCGTCCTGATTTTTGGTTTTGAGTGCGAGCTGTTCCACAGAGTGAAGTCTCTTTATAAAGTTCATTTAATAAACACAGGATATCGAGTAGTTGATAGTTGTGTGTTTCCGAAGTTACTGGATCAAATAGCAAAAAGCCTTTGCAGTTTGTTGACATCGTAGATTATATGAGGTACTTTCATGAAACACAAACAGCCTTTTAGTCCAAACGGAGGAGAGTGTGAAGTGGTTGGTGCGATTGCTTTCACAACACACACATCACCAGAATGTGACCTCTTCACAACGGTGTGTGAATGTCGTGTTCATATGAATTCACTTATATAGCACTTTACACCATTAATCAAATTCAACCATTCACACACCATGCAAGGCAATGCCAATCCATTGGGAGCATTTCTGGGATTCATTGTCTTGCTCAACGATAAACAAGTGGAGATGGGAATGGAACCTGCAACCTTCCAATTGAGAGACTTCTCCTCTCTACCAACCGAGCCATGCCACCCCTTCACCCTCCACTACATCCCCGGAACTCAGGCTGCATGAAGCGGTTCAGTGTCATCGATTCACAGTTAGCTTCTGGGTTCCACATCCGTCTTTTTGGAGATTGTGTTTTCATCCTGTGAATGGATGGAGTCTTTTCTTCCTCTTCCAGTGATTGGTGACTCCAGTGTGTGTGTGTGTGTGTGTGTGTGTGTGTGTGTGTGTGTGTGTGTGTGTGTGTGTGTCCTGTGTATTGCCTCTTGACAGCCAGGATAAGCCATAAACCCAGGTAGAGTAATGTTTGTGTCGTTGTTGGTCGAATGACAAATTTATTTTTTGGTGTATTTTGCCATTACTCGATTCACTGCGACAATGACCCCTTAAAAACAGTCAACAGCCTTTCAGTATTGGATAATACCGCCCTATTCTTACCCCTATGGTTACAGCCAACCTTTGGAAGAAGTGGTTGAACAATGCTTTATGTGTGAACAGCAGATCCACCATCAGAGTCACAATATGTTTTCTCCTCAGACCATTTCAAGCCCGATGTTATCTCAGTTTCATTCAGCCAAAATAGTTTTACTGAGATCAACTTGGTGAGTCAACAATGAACCGAGTCACACATGTTCTTTGTCCTGATGGTGCAGCAGCCCGTGTGGCCTGTTTTTCTACTGACTGACGAGTCCATTGTCCTCAGACTCGTCTCCAGCGTACGTACGGGCCGCCACATGAAGCCCGCTGGGTACCTTCTGCAGAAACTCAAGCAGCCGGTCGCTTGTGAAGATGCAGACAGCGTGATGATGAGCGCGGGGATAAGAGACCATAATCAGCGAGGTGGCGGGTGCTGGGGGGATTTCCTGCCTGGTGACAGGGACACATTTAAAGACAATGAGCTCACAGGCAGTCCGCGGGCGTGCGGGCGTCCCTGCATTCAACACCCCGTCCTTTGGGAGTGTATTGTTCTAAAACAGCAGCCAAACACAAGCGGCCGCTCTACTGAGCGAACAAGAGGAGCTTTGAGTTGTGACGTAACCTGCTTTCTAAACAGAGCCGTGCTAAAAGCAGACGAGGTGTGTGAGGGTTGTTTCTGCCTGTGTCACGCAGCGCTGAGGGAACGAGTCCAATGTAGAGCAGGAACACACATTTTAACAGGGTGATGTAAATAGCTGCTCATGGATGTGAAGTGAGTAATATGTGCAGGAAAGTAACTTTTAATCACACAGTAAACAAAACATATTAAACACAGTTGTTTTTGTTTTATTTTTTAACACTTAGTGGCCGTCCACACAAGAACGCTGGTTCACGTAAACAAGACGGTTTTGGCAGTTTTAGAAACGCAAAAACAGTTTTTGTGATCACGGGTCCCAGAGTGGGGAAATTCTAAAACCCTGATGTGTGACGATCATCTGTGGAAAAAAAGATGACGTAATTGCCCCCCCCTCCCCCCCATCGCAGTCCTCAATGCCATCAAATAACACCAGCAATCACGGACCACAAGCTCCGGCGGAGCTGCAGAAGCTCCTGGAGCGAGCAGCAGCAGGAGGAGCAGGATCATAGACCTATAGAACTCAGAGTTGAAGAGTGGTTTATGAGCCGGCGTCTAC
The DNA here is from genome assembly GCF_963383615.2 of Lipophrys pholis. NCBI lineage: Eukaryota > Metazoa > Chordata > Actinopteri > Blenniiformes > Blenniidae > Lipophrys > Lipophrys pholis. The sequence goes on along the minus strand of NC_137644.1, from coordinate 2,178,015 downwards.
TTCTAAATTTCTATGTTCTCCGTCTCTTCTCCTGTGTTTTTGGTGTGTTTGGTGAGTCGCAGCGCCCCTAAAGGTCTGGCATACACAGTTCTGTGTCAATGATGGTGTCATTGTAAGTTGGTCACCTGCACGTGTAACCATGAAAGCACGGTCTATTTGTGTGAGCATGTAGTCGAACACACTTTGTATGGTATGTCTGTAAAACTGGCACGATGTCTGGAAATCAAACATTCGATAGGAAAGGTTCTTTTTATGCCTCGATTCTGTGAATGCATCTGCGTTTTCTTCTATTCCAACCGTGCATAACCTTAGATAAACATAACATGCCCATTACACAACACCTTCAGTACTTCAGTACTAGTTCAGACAACACTGAAGAAAACTTCCATTGTGGTTTTTCATCATTCACAATTGGAATGACAGTAATAAGAACCATTGGAATAGAAATAAAGAACTGGCAGAGCTGACCTGCAGACACATGTTCATCTCACAGACTCTTCCTCTGCTTTGTTGCTGTGACTGAGTTATTGGTTTCCAGGTTGTATTGGTATCAGCTTATCAGAGTCATCTGTGATGTGACGCAGGCTCCAGTCCCAAAGCCCCCTCTAAACCCTGCAATGAAACTTTATTCTCTCTGGCAGTTTCTTCTGTTTCTACCAGAAACACAGTGAGACTCTGAGAGGGGCTTTTCATCAATCTGCATTTCATCTGGTTCTTCTGAACGAGTCGGAGCTGCAGGCGGTTTTCTGACTAAATCGTTTCTTTCTTGTATCTCTTGTTTGTAAAGTGCCAGGAAAAAGGAAACGTATATATTACACAATAATAGCTGAGTGCATTTAATAAAGAGGGGGAAAAAGCATAAATATAGTGTTGAATTAGGAAGAAGGACAGGAAAATGTGCAAATATGTAAGAGGATATCTTTCAGCTGACTGAAAGACACAACAAAACCAGACTAATATTCATGTTAAAAGAAGAGTTGGTGAGTGAGTGTCTGTTTCCATGATGCTCAGACTGTCGTCTGTACCTGGCAACCCGGTGTCCTGATGTCATCATGGGCACCCAACAGTTTACCAGCGTTAATCACTGAACCACAGCCACGGCTTGGGCAGGGGGAACCGGTCAATAACCCCAGCATGACGCTATGGAAGGCGCTCCCAGCGAGCGTCGGGTCTCAACCTCAAATAGAGACCCGTGTTTGTCTTGGCTGCGGCTTTTGGACGCTGCTTACCGCATTTAGGCCTCCTTGGTTTTCCCAAAGCCAATTGTGGAGTGACTCATGAGCTGAGGTGAGGAGGATAAATAAACCGATGCTCCGGGAGCGCAAGACGGCCACCTTTCTACTGAGCATGTAGATACACTCCTTTTGCCTGAAACGTTGGGTATTTCTGGGGTTACATTATTTATCTGAACACTAAAAACACTGAAACTGCAGACGGTATTATACTGTAGCTCCACGATAAGGAGAAGAGGTGACAGGTGGACCTGGACTTAGACCTGGACTTAGACCTGGACTTAGACCTGGACTTAGACCTAGACTTAGACCTGGACTTAGACCTGGACTTAGACCTGGACTTAGACCTGGACATCCAACATGTATTAAAGTAGTTTGGCTCCACATGGCTGCCCAGTGCCGCGCTGTGGTGAACCATCGCCCCAGTGTCTCTGATGGTTTGACCTGCTGCGCCCTTCCTCTCAGAATGGTCGCCTGCAATCTTCTCTCCCACCAGCAAATACTTGTAAAGTGGATATTTCATCAAAGGAAGGAAATACGAGCAATATGCAGAAACATTTGCAAAAATCAGGAGTGAAGGAATGTTACGTTTTCAATCCTCTCCAGAGTGAATCTCAAGCAAGCAGCAGTGGCGACGTGAGCACGTCCTCTGCTGGTAATACTGCAGGTAATACTGCAGGTAATACTGCTGGTAATACTGCTGGTAATACTGCTGGTAATACTGCAGGTAATACTGCAGGTAATACTGCTGGTAATACTGCAGGTAATGCTGCTGGTAATACTGCTGGTAATACTGCTGGTAATACTGCTGGTAATACTGCAGGTAATACTGCTGGTAATACTGCAGGTAATACTGCAGGTAATACTGCAGGTAACTGCAGATCCTTTTTTCCAAATGAATTAAGAGAAACAATAAAGGACTGAATCATTAAGCAGAATCACAAAAACCTTATTAATTTCCATCATTACTTTACCAATATTCCTTAAAGTCCTCTGATTATCGGTCTGCTGAAGCAGTGCCACTAATGAAGTATATACATTACATATTCTGGCTTTTCAGATCCAAAATAGAACTAGAATTCAGACTTTACACTTCAGTCTCTTAAATGACTCCTAGGTAGACCAAAGACAGGTTAGAATGGTGTTAGTTATACCCGAGCCAGTCAGTAGCGAAGAACGATCACCTTGACCAACTTAGGATTTTAACGAAACCTGAAATCAACATCAACAGAACCGTTGAACTGACCCAGGTCATACAGAGGTTTGTTTCTTCACTCACACTGAGTGGACCGATCACTGTCATTACCTCCCCGGTGCATCTGATCAACAGGCCAGACGAGGCTCCCCGCCGCAGACTGCCAGAGGGAGCGCCATGCAGCTGACTCAAGGAGAGCGAATTGAAGCGAGCGATCCCAGCCACAACACTCCTCCACTGACTTTAATTAAAGCCGTCAGGAGATAAAACTGCTGTTACACAACTGTTACATAAGGTGCCGTTTGCAGTGTGAAGCATATAGCTTCTCAACTCAAACACGGCTCTAGTGGGGACAATTAAAACATGCCTGCATTAGTTATACTTTTATACCATGGTATTCTATAAAAGGTCTGCACAGACGTGTTAATAGGGAAAGTATGTTGAGGGTGAAAACACAGTCTTCATTTACACCCTGCAAACGTTGACTTTTTCTGCTGAACTCAGCGCTTCAAAATCCTTAACTCTTACTTTACTCCTCCTGTACTTCTTCTGCAGTAAAAATACACAACAAAAACATCACACACACACACACACACACACACACACACACACACACACTGCCTTGATTAACTGCTCAGCAGCAGCCTCTCAGGTTTCAGCAGGAAGCCTCACGGGGGGTGGGGGTGTTGGGTGGGGGGGGGGGGGGGTCCGCCAGTCGACCTCGACTCACATCAACAGGGGGAAAGTAATACCTGAACCCTTGTCCAAAGCCTTGATCCTACTGGCCGGTCACACAGGAAGTGTTTTAATCAAAGCTTCCTGTACGGCCTTGTTTTGTCGGAGAGAGAGAAAGAAAAGAGAGAGAGAAAGAAAAGAGAGAGAGAAGAGCGATGCTTCCAGCAGCTGCTGTGGTCGCCTCAGCGTCCAGGCCGAGCTCCAGAAGAGGAAACATCAGAAAGGACAACAAGGGTCGTCCACACAAACAGGAACTTAGATTAATGTTTTCTAGTTTCCAAATTTCAGTGAGACAAACATGATGAAGTAGCTTATACTTCACAGAGAACATGGGCTCTTCCATTGCTCAGCCATTCTGTGGGAACTGTTTTGGTAAAATAACGACAACACTACTAAATCCTATTATGCAAATTACTTTATATTGAAAAAGTCCAGGTTAAAGTTTTAGACAACTAAAAAGCATGTTTGGCACGACTTTTTCATTGTTTACTCATTTTGTTTTAATATACACAGATTGGACGACACATGTTTGTTTATGGAGTAAGTATAGTAATACTAAATGTAATATATTACAGCTAAAAACAAAATAAATAGTGCAGGAGAAGATTGTGGATTACTAAAATGTATCTTCAGCACCCAAACTTGTTTAATGTGTATCAATGCTGTTGTAATGAGTATAGAACAAAGTTCATTAATGTGTTGTTGAAATAGTTTATACTCCAATAGTAAGAGAGTCCGGGTGAGACATCTGACCTGCAGATACTGTGATACTCATTGTTTACTTGCAGAATAAACTTGATGTAGTCTGCAGTCTGAGCTGCTCCACAGTGGAACAGAGGTTTAAGAACAGATAAAAACATTTTCTATTGCACGTCAGCTGTTTTCACAATTGGATGATTGCTCATAGCTTATATAACAATTACTTTTATCTTTAGTTACATAACGTTGGTGAGAGAAAAGGCAGCGTTGTGGTCGGCTGTGGAGGGTGAAGAGACAGCACTCACAAAAGCGTGATGGGGAAGCAAAACATCATTGTTGGGTGTCGGGTGGTGTTTGGGCTTGTTCACCTGTCACATTCTTAAAAGGTTTGTTCAACACATGAAATGCAGATATACTGTAGCACACAATCATTTTACCACTGAAACTATAATAAAGACAACTGGGACAGTGAGCATATAAGCCAGGACAAACCAGAATGAGCCATTATGTACCAGAACCACCACCTGACACTCAGATAAAGCTGAAAGACATCAGGGCAGGAAACAGCAATCAAACACAAGGAGGAGAAGCCAAAGGGCCTAAAACTGCAGTGGTTCCAGTACTTTATACTCCCTAAGCACCTCCCACCCCCACAAGCACCTCCCACAAGACATCTCATATGATGAAATCCACATTGTACCTCCTGCAGCTGAGGCCCGACTATCAGAGTCTCCATTCCAGTACCCCTACATAGCCTTTCCCACAGAGGCTGAGAAGTGTGATACAACGGTAACTAGCACACAATCTCTGATCCCCCTTTGGTAAAAGCCAACTGTAAGGGAGACATGTCCCCAGGATTCAGGAGAACTTTGAAGTGCTCCTTCCACCTCTGAATCATATCCTCAAGAGGATGCCCACTCTTGCAGAGCTCAGCCTGAGATGGACCCCTCCGACCCTTCCTGAACCACCGGATGTTGCCTTAGAACCTACCTGAGGTGAACTAAAGGTCTCTCTCTGTGGCCTCGCCGAGCTCCTCCCATGCCACAGACTTCTGCAGAGTAGAGGCAGGTGAGGCAGGCAGATTACTGCCTGCCTCACCTGCTGACTTTTCTCTGCACTTTATTGTTACGATCAGCAGGAACGATTCTCTCACACATATATTAAAGACGTTACACAGACTGTGGAGGGTCGGGCTGTATAACAAATATTTCTGTAACGTTCATGTTGGCGAGATGCTGAGGAACAGATACAGGCAGCGTCATGTGACCCAGCTTGTATTGGATCGCCCAGTCAGATGTAAGGCACAGCTCTCCACTGCCTCACCTGGGATTTCTGCCCTGGATTTGATTGCGAAATACTCAAATTCATTTTACTCAAAAAAATGTCAAAAATGTGTAGTCATACTGAAAATGCATCTTTATCACAAATCAGTGGAAAATATGACACTGCCTCCCCTGCCTCCCCTGATTCCCCTGCCTCCCCTGCCTCCCCTCCCTCCCCCGATTCCCCTGCCTCCCCTGCCTCCCCTGATTCCCCTGCCTCCCCTCCCTCCCCTGATTTCCCTGCCTCCCCTGATTCCCCTGCCTCCCCTCCCTCCCCCAATTCCCCTGCCTCCCCTGCCTCCCCTGATTCCCCTGCCTCCCCTCCCTCCCCTGATTTCCCTGCCTCCCCTGCCTCCCCTGATTCCCCTGCCTCCCCTCCCTCCCCTGATTCCCCTGCCTCCCCTGCCTCCCCTGATTCCCCTGCCTCCCCTGCCTCCCCTGATTCCCCTGCCTCCCCTGCCTCCCCTGATTCCCCTGCCTCCCCTCCCTCCCCTGCCTCCCCTGCCTCCCCTGCCTCCCCTGCCTCCCCTCCCTCCCCTCCCTCCCCTGCCTCCCCTGCCTCCCCTGCCTCCCCTGACCACACGTCACTGATGGTGGTCAGTTGACAGCTCTTCACCCGAGTGTCCAGAACATACGGTCAGGTAATGCTAATGCTAACAGTGAGCAGCACTGTGAGGCAGAAATCTACAACTTCAGTAAATGGGTCATTAATTTCATAACAGTAATCATCGACTAAATACTAACCAGCAGATGTAATGACATTACATTTATGTCTGAGCCCGGTCTTTTATATCTACTGGCCTCTCCTGTCCATGGATGTGTCTTGTTGCCCCACCCACCGCTCATTCTGCATCACCTGATTGTTTCCACCTCTCTAATCACCTCTACACTCCCTGATAAATTGATGTTGTGTCCCTTCTGTTGTCTGTTGCTAGGTCATTATATCTACTCATGAAGTACAAAGTACATTGGTGTTTAGTCTCCTTTTGTCTGTCCCCACGCTCGATGTCTTTCAGGTTTTGATTCTTGCCTATCCCAGATGTACCCTGATGTACCCTGCTCTCACCCGGACTCGGCTGGGGTCAACCTCAGAACCCCTCGTTTTGAAGATTTACAACATTTAGGAACTGAGACCCTGTTTACACGACGTTTCAAGTGGAAACGCGTCTTTTTGCTTTTTTGTTTCAGTAAGTTTTGCATGGCAACATTTTGAAAACAATGTCCGTTTACACAGCAACAGCAGAAACACTGAAAACAATGTAGTTGGCATGCCAGGCCATGAGGTGGCGCTGTTGATCGTTTTCATAATGAAACCACACAGATTCATTCCTTGATGTGGGCTCTTCCTATCATTGTGAAGCAGAATTCACCAAGCACTGACTTTAAGTCATTTCTGTCCAAACAATTAACTTTTTTTTTTTATTAATTCAGGATTATGTTCCAGGAGGTGTTGTTCTAAAGTCAACATTTATCACCTGTAGTGGCTTGAACATATTTTATTAGACAAGCTACTGAAAGAACCAAGCTAAAGAAAACAAAATAAAGCTCAATGGATAGCAAAGTAAAAGCCTCAAGTCAACAACACCAACCATGTTGTCCTGACAGACCGTATAACAAATGTTGATGATCCTTGAGTAAACTGTCGATTTAATGAATTTTTGAAGGATGCTCACAGTACTTCCAACATATAAACACACCAACAGTCACATGAACCCACACTCACTGAATAATGGCCACTGCTGCCATTGACTTCCATTAGGAGCAATATGGCGTCCAGTGGTTTGCCCAAGGACCGTGTGACATGTGAACCACCAACTTTTGGATTGGGGGACAACCGACTCTCCAAACGTAGTTACAGATGTGCCATATGAGCCACAGTTGGGTTGTTTTTTATGTCTTTTGCAACTTATATACTGATTTGAATCAAATAATGATCCATGATGGCGGTAGACACAAATATAGCCTTTATGCTAACACTAGGTAATGCAGCCTGTATGGCGGGTTTGATTGTAGGGACATACAGCATGCTTCAATGACTGTAAGGATGTTCCTAAAGCATTGCCACAGGTGTTTGGTACATATGTGCTTCATTTTTGTGATTCTTCACTGAGTTCTTGATGTTCTAGGACGCTTCCGGTTCTCTAGGACAGTTTTCACAAAACGCATGCAATATGACTAAAGCATGGGGATGCTGGTTTGAATGCTCCCGGTCAGGCCAGGTCACATAAAGTGATTAAACTGAACAGAAACTGTTCACTTTTCTGGTTAATGATGTGCTATAGTCCCAGAATGTAAGTGAGAACCTTGATAAGAAGCCATGAAGACTTCCACTGGCTTCCTCCGAGTCTGGCTCGCCTGCTACCAGATGGTCCATGAACCATTTCAGAAGTTTTCCAGAAATGGTTTGGCGCTCTGTGGCGCTAAAGATAGATCTCAAGGCTATTTTTAAATGAACCAGTGTCAAAATACACGGAGCACGACACGTCAAAGACAGAATCAGACAGCAATGGAGCTGAGAACACAGTAAGAGTAATAAACCCTGACGCAGGCTCATGTTCATAGATCCGCTGAAAAACAACATCAGTAAATGCAATTAAAACTTTGCATCAAGCTCAGCAGTACAAACCCAAACCTGGAGCAGATCAGTTTGTTTTCAGTCACGCTCACTAGTGGCCAGAGGCTGTGACACGGCAGTAAAACAGCCGAGTCATCAGACCTCCTCGTGACTGGAAGAGCTTTTAATGTTGTTGCTTTCATGTCGTCCCGCTGCGCTCTCACATTGTTTCAGCCTATCATCTCCATGCCTTCACAGGGATTCACAGGAATATTTCAAAGTGGAAGATTTCAAATTCAACTCAGGCAACTTTTTAAATGGTATTTAAAGAGCCTCCCCACTCCCCCAATACAGTATTTAGAATATATTTAAAACCCCATCCAGCATCATAAACATTTGCCAAAGTCGAGTTACAAAATAAAAACTTAAGCAAACGTGGTGGAATGTGCTTTACATGTCAACATACATCGATCATGACAACGTCATATTTCAGGATCCTTGCATTTTTTAAAAATATTTTTTTAATATAGTCCCAGAAATCTCTCCCTTGACTCGCCGCCCCTCCGAGGTACACAAGCCATCCCTCATAGCCCATATGATTTGAAGATGCATAGGTTATAAACTCCTGTTGTCACATCTCTGACGCTTGTTTATAACAATCCGACAGTTTGATGTGTTGCTAAAACATCATAAATGTAAAGAATTCAGATTTTTTATGTTGATTATTGAGCAATTTAAAGCAAGTAAAACATTTTTTTTTCATTATTTCTATGATTATTATCTACTATTACTATTTCTTCACATCTTCATAAATTTCCATTGATTTTTTTGACTTGTGACCGCGGTCCAACAACAAGCCCATTACCAGTCATCAATATCAACTCTCTAGACCGGACAATGGGCACACTGTTGGATTTAGGCGGCGCTGTATGATCTTTGGCCTGTACCAGAGTGAAGAGGAGCCACTGTGGGAATAACTCCGTTTGAGACTCTCATGGTCATGTGACCACAGATTGACTGAAATAATCTTCTGACAGGAACTTTCATTTCATCAGGCTGAGATGCTGCAACAATCCTCACCCTGAACAAACAGCACTGCTGCAGGAAATGATGCAACGGCAGGAGACATTTCCACTTCACACCAATGATAGTCGGTATAATTCTACATTCAATAACTTAGAACTCCTCCATAAGGGTCTGGTCTACTGGGAGGAGTAACTTAAAACACACCACATGATTTACAAAGTCTGAAAACGATTGTTTTGTATATTATTTCATCTTTTTTTGAAAAAGATGCTGCTGTGATGGTGGTGAGAGGAAATTCCACCGCTGGCCTCACACGACTTCTAATAGCCGACTACATGATGATGATGAGCGTTCTGTTTTTTAGATCTTTGAAACTTTATTTCCCTGCCTATTGACTTACTGTACCCAGGGTTGTGAGCTCCATGTGGCACAGTGGAGCAGCTATCATAAGATTGCTGTAAGATGAACACAAACTCAAATCAAATCCAAACTCATCAACAGAGACCTCCATGAACATTTGTTTCTCACTCTTTTCTCAGACCTTACCGAGACAGTTCCCGTACTGTACGTCTGTGGTTTTTAAAGCTCTGAAGACTAGGAGGTGGCAGATTTGAGTTTCCTGATCAAAAAGGATCTTTATTCACTTAACTCTGCACATGCAGCCCAAATACCCGTAGTTATTGCACATTGAGATGGACAGAAGGAGCTGCAGGCAGTCAAGATTCATCTGAGAGGTGCAGATGAACTAATCATGTATTTTCATAGGAGACTTGCAGACGCCTGTCTCCTCTCCTTTTGCATTCTGGGCCGTCATACGTCTGCATCCACTGGATGTCCAATCTGCATAGAATCACCCAGAGAGCAGTTCACCGTCACTGGATAATCCCCATCTCGGCGGTGGCCAGACAGCTGTGGTTGCAGTCGTGACGCACGAGAACCTAGAAGCTATAACTTTCAATAGAATGAATCAAACATCCGCTGTCCTTCACATTCTGTGGTGGCAGTGGGCAGATTTGGTCCAGAGGTTGGTACAGTACGTGATGAATCTGAGCAATAGTCTGCTTCAGTGCAACGTTTCAGAAACTTGACTGACAGTTCAGACTCCAACACACAACTGGTGGTGGTTGTTGTGCTTCTAAACCGTCAGCTCCACCCGGACTGCACCCTGCTGCACCACATCCACCTGCAGTGCGTTTTCATTGGTGTTTCAAAGTTCAGCTGCAGAGATTTGTCAGTCCGGTTCTACAGCCGAGGATTACACACACGATGTGTCGTCTCTGTGATTTGTTAAAGGTGGAATGGTTTATGTTCTGTGGGACTCGGTGGGCCTGATTTACTAAGAATAACAGCAGGAGTCACATCACGTTCAATCAGGAGTTTTAAAATGAGGGTTCTGCCACTTCACAGTACAGCAATGAGCTTTTACCCAAACATTCTGGACTGTGTAGTCCCCCTCATGTTTTCTTTTCAGTTACTATATTCAACCAAATTAACTCCATGAATGCAAAACAAAAGTCAAAGTGTTGTGCAAAAAGACTTATTCTCTCCATTTCATACTTTTATAACATGTTGACCTATTTTATTCTTTTCTTTTTACCATGTAAATACATTCACTCTTCCAAGAAGATCAACTGCAGTAATTTTTGGAGTTTTAACTTTACATTGGGAAACTTTAGCTGTCTGTTACTTTCACTCAGCCTCTAGATTCATCTAGAGCCGTTCATGCATCTCCTGGTTCCGATGATGTCCTTGTTTCTCCTGAAGCACCATCAGACTGTCATGGACTCGAGTTCAGACCATGAGAGGAGAGAAACAGAATTTCAGTTACATGTGACAGTCAAAACTCACTGCATGAAAAGTGAGAAAGGTCTAAGAGCCAAAACGATCTCTGTTCTCCCCAGCGTTGGGGAGACAATACGATGCCTAAGGGAATGAATTCAGCGGTGCTGTGACTCACCAAAAACACAGAAAAAGACACGGAGACAGCTCTTTAAGATACATGGAGCTTTATAAGTTAAAAGAAGGAATTTAAAGTCTATTGTAGATTTGACAGGAAGCCAATGAAGAGAGGCTGATATTGGAGTGATGTGGTCTTTGCTGCTGGCTCCTGTTATTTATATGTTCCTGTTATCGTGACAAACTGACAATATGGAGTCAGAATAGTCGACTCTGGAAGTAACAAGCACATTGATTAATTTGTAGTTTGTTCAGTTGGTGTGGTATTTTTGTACCAGTGATTGTTAAAGATGATTGCAGGCGTGATAGAGCCTGTTGGGTAAGAGAAGTCAGAATGTTGGTCTTCCCTTAGAAAGAGATAGTAGTTTGTTGTGTCACCAGATTTCTGCGTCGCTGTTAATGAGTGATCGTCAAAGTCTGGTGACATTAATGCACATTAAGCACCTCGGTGCCTTCACGCAGTGTCAGCATTATCCAGTTGCTTCTTTGTCAGAAGGTTTGTTCCTGTTCTGAAACACATGAAGTCAAAGGAATCAAGCAGGAACTGAGTGTGACAGTCAGGCCGCTGCTCTGTTCTCTGTACGCAGAGATAATCCAACTCTCTGAGGAGAGCTTATCTTATCTGGTTGGACGGAGGTCGAGACCTTCTGATGTCACTTCATGCTCCTCCTCGTTTTTCTGCTGAGTCACTTCTGAACACCCCAACGGCACCATCAGTGTGTGTGTGCGTGCGTGCGTGCGTGCGTGCGTGCGTGCGTGCGTGTGTGTGTTGGGATCTGGATTAAAAAGTAGGAAGCATACATTTTATTGTTTATTGTTTAGTATTTTGTTTTCTTCAGGCTTCTGATTATTTCCAGTGTAACATAAATGAGCTGCAGACGTCGGTGGACACTGACTGTCCTCCCCAGAGACGTTTCCTCAGTCGTCCTTCACTCGTACTTACATTTTGACTCCAAGCCACAAACACCGTCTACCAACAGCTGAACTGAATTCATCACAGGCGCTATTTTCACTCCTCCGAACCGATCGCTGACGTAGCGTCTGTCTCCCTCGTGAAATGTTTGTTTCGCACGCCGGTTCTTCACTTAATGGTAAAAGGGTGTGATTTTATTGTTTATATCCAAGCAGCTGATGACCTTCTGGATTCTCAGAAAGTTTCTCTCAGGCTTTCCCAGAAATCAGCAGAATATAAATATCAGACCGCCATGACTCTGTTGCCACATCAGTGACTGTGCAGGTACCGAGCGACCGTCTACGTGTTCGCTGGCTCGTGACCAACCGTCTCACGGTCGGCTTGAAAACAGGCGGCGCTGCAGCACCATCACCTCATGTGCTCTCTCAGGTTTAGATCCGGAGGAGGAACTATTTCATGACCGGTTTTCTTCCACATTTAGAAGAAGTTTTATCATCTGGATGGTTTGTCACGTGGGACACTTCTCACCAAATACTACTTTACTGATGTTTCTTCTAAACGAGCTGATTCTTCCTTCCACCCATCAATCATCCATCCATCCATCCATCCATCCATCCATCCATCCATCCATCCATCCATCCATCCATCCATCCATCATCCATCCATCCATCCATCCATCATCCATCCATCCATCCATCCATCCATCCAGTTAGCGCATTGATGCATTTATCTCAGGGAAAATGTGCAAAATTAGGATTAAATATCAGCACTGTATACATAAACCTACTGCAAATGAGTTTTCTTTTAGTAAATAACACAATTTAATAGTTCTTGGGGAGAAAAACAAATCCCATTCATCGCCTCTTTAGAGAAAATTAGAAATGGTGAAGTACATTTCATTTTATTAAGTTTTATTCCACTTTACAACAGTGAAGAAACATTTTCCAACAGGGATGAAATATTGAATTTTACATATTTCAGTGCCCTGTGAAGAGTTCACCACTGCCAAGGTTTGTAATTATGAAAAATACTGATGTGTTCACGTCACAAGATTTCACAAAAATGTTCAAATATTACTCTTTTACCGGGCAGATATAAACGTTTAACACCTTTTCTTTTCTACTAAAGTGAAAATACAAAGCAGTTTTTTAGGCTCTGGACAGGATCAACAGAAGGTGCTGTACCTGCTGTACTTGTACTGAAACTGTTCTGATCAGTTTCTCTTAGTAAATGTTTCTTCCATTTATTTCCACTTCTGGGTGTTTCTTTGTTCAGTATTTTTCCAGCACAAACCATCACGACATCAGACACATTCTGGTGCTGTTTACCTGTAAATACTGGTTTAATACTGGTACAACTCACTCCCTTACCCATTGTCTCTGCAAATGAATAAATACCACCAAATTAAAAAGCCTAAATGTTGTTTAGTACCGGAATCGATTAATTCTGTCAAAGATTTACAAAAGGTTTACTCATCTCTTAGTGTGCTCGGGTATAAAGAACAGTAAGGAAAGTGGAAACCAGAATGAAACAGTCCCAGTACTCCCAGTGATTATTGTGCTGTGAGCTGTGCAGAGAAGACGCTCCTGTTGACCTGGATCTGCTCTCCGCTCAGCAGGCGTTATGTGATCTGAAGACCCCGAGAAACCAGAGCACAGGAAGTAACCGATGCTGCTCAAATTGTCCCTCCGTTCACCACGAGGCGGGCAGGCGGGACAAACGCCACCTGAACTGCTGACAAAAGTAGAGATAATGTCAACAACACAATACCAAACTGTAAAATACAACTTCTTTTACTGTATTTAATGACACTTTAGTGAAACTAAAACCACAATAAGAACTGTATTGTATTGAATAGGAAGAAAGAATCCAAGAGGAGGAGCGACTGAAAGGTCACTCATCTCCCAACTGTAATAAACGTTTATGTATGGTTGGTGTTTATTAAACTTCATTCAGGATCAGAACCTCGGTTTTGGGCCACAGATTGTATGTTTGTGACTCCAGCTCTTTAATCTGGATGTTATTTTTCAACTCATGAAAAGTTGAAAAGGAAGCGAACCTGCGCTTAAAGCTGCTAACTAGTACAGTGGACACACGCTAATGCTAATGTTGCTAACAGCTTGACCTTCTCCAGTAAACAGGATTTTACTGAAATAGAGACAGAAGAACACTCAGGAAATACTAATGATCCGAGCAAAACGAGCCGTAGTAGAAAAGTTAGTAAGAGAATCTGCTTGTTGGGACCCTGTTTACAGGTTATCAAGTGAAAACGGTGCTTTTATCATTATTTCGGTTTAATAATATACAACAGACTCTGAAAATGTTACTTTAGAAAAGTACTTTTTGAACGATGTAAATATTAAATACGCCTTCATTCAGATCAGCAGTGATGTATGCCTTATTGGTCTGTACGATGAAGATGGTGCTAAATGTTCATGTATACTCTGATCTGTCGAGGTAACCAGATTCCTGTGTTCATAGTAACACCAGCTGATAAAAGACACATCGTACAGCGCAGCCTGATGACGTGTCTGATGAAGAAGCACGCCGTTACAAACCAGCTCAGGCCTTTGTTGTGATCGTTGCAGGTCAAATCCCTGATTTTACATCTCAGGAGAAAAGATGACAACAGGGCAACTTGCAATACTTGCAAAGTGGATATTTCATCAGAGGGAGGAAATACGACCGACGTGCAGAAACGTTTGTACTCAGCAGCCACGGCTTTGAATGAATGTCGTGTTGTCGATCGGCTCCGGAGGGAATCTTACCCCAGCAACAGTGGCAACGTCAACACATCCTCTGCTGGTGATACTGCAGGTTTCTTTTCCAAATGAGAATCCATAAAAAAACTAATCATTAGACTTTAGACTTAGACTTTGCTTTATTAATCCCTTAGGATGACTCCGTCAGGGAAATTTGAGTTCCAGCAGCTTAATAGGAGAGGAGCAGCACACAGAGGATAACAAAGATGAGTTACAGAAAAAAAGGTAATTCACCTTAACTTAACTAAATATAGAAGTGGCAAAAAAATTTTGACTCCTAGCAAAATATAGTAAAAAAAAATTAAATAATATAGACTCTTAACTAACCTTAACTTAGCTATATATGTATATAAATATAAATATAAATATAAATATATAAATATATATATATATATAGAGAGAGAGAGAGATAGATAGATAGATAGATAGATAGATAGATAGATAGATAGATAGATAGATAGATAGATAGATAGATAGATAGATAGATAGATAGATAGATATAGATATGTAGATAGATATAGATATAGATCTATAGATCTATATCTATAGATCTATATCTATAGACAGTGTTAATGAAATAGATATATAGATCTATATCTATATCTATAGATATAGATCTATATATCTATTTCATTAACACTGTTCTTAACAGCGGTTGGACTGAGAAAACTTTGTGGACCAGTAGGACAGGGACGGATGTACATGACAGGAAAAACCAAACATTTAGAGGACAGGCTGTCATTTAGCAATTTGAAGTGACAAACTTTAAAGACATTGGGTCTAAATGTTTTCAGACTGTGTGCTCCAATGATTCCTGCAGCCATATCAGTCTCCTGCTCCACAATGAAAATCACTAGTTGGGGACGTCCAGCGGGGGATCAGTTTACCAAGGAATGACCTTTTGAGGTAATAAGCATCCGCTGTGTGAAAGCAGAATGTCATAACAGAAGAACAATTGTTGACACGCGTTTCAGACTGTCAACAAATCGGGGTCATCTTGCATAAATCCAGATCCAGGGTGACGCTTGTGCAACACTGCAGGGTGATAAAGTTGGAGTCCGTGTTGAAGCTGCAGCAGAGTGGAGTCATAACTAGCGCAAGGCTGATACACAATCCCTCCCACTTTCCTCAACAACATGTCAGCAATCAGTCCTTATCAGTGGAACAATAGGCCGACTTTCTCCCTCCTCGTCCTGAGAGGTACCACTGCCAGCGCTGCAGGGCTGGACCGACCTGCTCCCCGCTCGCTTCCCAGGCCACAACATAAAGCTGAGAGACGAGAAGGGAGTTTTCCCCATGCTTTTCTCACGGCGCTCATATCCGCCGTGTTGAGGATTTGTTTACAGAGATCTAACTCTGAAACGTCCCGCAGGCTTGATCAGTGGCAGAACAAAAAGAGCAGGACACAAGAAGCAGTAGATAAAAGGAGAAGAGATAGAGAAAACCGAAGGAGGACAAGCTGGAACTCAGGGTCGCTCTTCGTACGGTCAGATAGTGGCGAGGAAAAACAAAAGCCTGGGTGGTGAACCAGTGAAACCAGGTGAATCAGTCTGTGGGAACTCAACAAACACTGAACACATCAGAGCAAAGTCAGAAGAAGAAACTGAAGTGTTGCTCAGTCGAAAGTCCAAATTTTTGTTTGGTGTCAAGCTGCCTTCATCTCGTTTCCACCTTCTCTCTCTCTCTCTCTCTCTCTCTCTCTCTCTCTCTCTCTCTCTCTCTCTCTCTCTCTCTATCAACCCCACCTGGAACACCAGAAAGTCCACTTCTCTGAGTCTGGTTCTGCAGTAAGTTTCCACCTCTGAGGCTCCTTTAACACAACAACTAAAAGGAGTGAACGAGTGTAACAGCAAACCGATGTTGTAATGGGGTGTTCGTAATGGGGTGTTCGTAATGGGGTGTTTGTTTACACGACAGTGACGCTCGGAGTCCCTGAAACCGTCACTTTTTTCATTCCGGCTGAAAAGGGTTGGACTTTTCCTTCATGCTGGCGATCATGTTTCATGCAGTTTGATCGGTCTGTTGTGCTGAAGCTGCTTCTGTTGTCGTCGATTGTCTCTGTTGTTGTACTGAAGGGAGGCGGAGTCTCTTTGGAAGGGCTGGTCTTAATCTGGTGGAGTGTGTCAGAGACCCTCTAACCGTCCTGTCATCTAGAGGCCAATTCAGACAGATTTAAAAAGTTAGAATGTCTTTGGTTGTCTTTGATGGAGATGGAGGACAATGACAAGGACGATTTGCTGCCATCAAAACAATTGAAAAACAAAAATAAGTGTTAATGTGTCAGAAATGTGTTGTGGTGATGACTTTATATGTTGTGCTGTACAAATACTGAGGCATCTCAGTATTGGGTTTGGTTTGCTGCATCTTACAAAACTGCCGCCATGTGTAGTGGTTAGGACTCTCACCTCACAGTCGGAGGCTCCAGGTTTGAATCCTGGCTTTTCTGTGTCTTCATCTTTTCTTTGTGGATCCGAAAGCCAACAGCAGGTCAAATGGTGATTCTAAATGGTGTGTGATGGTCTGCTTATCTGTCTCAGGTGGACCCTGTCCTCACATGAAGACCTGACAGATCAGGTACGTAGAGAAAGGAAGGATGGACGGAGCAGTGTGACCATACGACTCTCTTCTCAGATAGTTTGAAACGCCCCCCGTCCCCTGCAGACCTGCACATCACCCTCGTTCTGTAAAGTCAAATCATCTTTCATCTTTTTACAACTATCTTCCCCCAAAAAATCCAAATCCCAGCTGCTAGTTTCCTTCCATGCATTGAGAGGAAATGAACAATGACTACCTCTAAATAATTAAAGATAATGACCCCCATCAGCCATGACTTCATCTAATGGCCACTTAATGGAAAACAACATTGTGTGTACGCCAGATAACCTGCCGGCAGAGAAACCAGCATCTTAACCTTCTCTCCACTGGTTTAACGAGAGCCTTCAGGCCCCTATGAAACGCTTTACCCCACTGGAGGTTTTATTAATGAGTCCATGCTGTAGTTCTGGGTGGACGAGAGGTCACTGTCATTACTGTTGCTCTGCGTTGGTTCTCCGACAATAAAATACCTGCAGATAAAATCTTTTGCTAGTCGTCTGGGACGTTTGGAAGGTACGTCAGTAATTTTAGCTCTGGTTCATGAATGCAGTGGAAACACAGCAGGACGTCATGGGTTTTCCTCCACGGTGAAAATGTTGCATCTGTGAGATTAGAAGAAAAGTAGGAACCTTTGGTGCCAAAGAGACAACATCCTACTGCTACTACCTTTATCGTTCATCAATAACATCTGATATATTCAACTGAACTCATTCCATTGCGCGCTCTCCTGGTTCGCAGTCGGTAACAGGACAATGAAGGGACAAGATGGTGTTGGAGAGTAAAGATTGCTGAGTCAGCGCCGGTGGGAGGGGTCACTTCAGGTTTCTGTTTTACATATTTGAACGGTGAAAAGCGTGGCATTCTGGACGGTTAGCGTTTTGACGTGACCCTGGACAATTATTTTTTTCAAAATCCTCGGACAACATGCCCAGAAACACAAGAGGTTTTAGCTCCCCTTCTCTTTATTCTGAAAGAGGAGGGGAGCTCAGTGCTACATCGGAGAT
This sequence comes from Lipophrys pholis, assembly GCF_963383615.2. Lineage (NCBI taxonomy): Eukaryota > Metazoa > Chordata > Actinopteri > Blenniiformes > Blenniidae > Lipophrys > Lipophrys pholis. The sequence continues at coordinate 2,160,022 of NC_137644.1, read as the reverse complement.
ACCGAGCATTGTGTTATGGAACCAGGTAATCAACACCAACACGTCCTGGAGGCCATTAAAGAACGGAGGTTGTCCGGAGACAAAAATTTAGACGAAACTTTATTTCTGAAAAGAAACGGCGTACAGGAGGAATAATTTAAGTTGAAGCACTGATTCTTGAGTATATTCCCAGGGTTTACGTTGTGGTTCCGACGCTTTATTACCGGATTAAAGCAGGAATACAGGGCTGGCCGCATGTGATTTCACTGTTGAGTCTGTTTCCACGTTTTCCAGCAGATCTGAGCAAAGTACAGAGTGAAACTGTCTGATTACTGCGACATAGACAGAAATATAATTATATAACTGACACATGCACTCAACTGTTGTGATTTCTGAACAAATAGATCTTTAGCATTTTTCCCTGCTTGTGTTTCTGCTTTCGTAAGAACATTTAAGTTGGTTCACAGCAGCCTCACAATTTCCAATCAACAGCTCCTTTCACAATAAGAAATGTAATTATTTAGTTGTAACTCAACGTAAAAAGTTGAAATAGCTCATTGATACTACTTAATGTTTTCAGGAGGTCAAGTAACCAGAGGAGAGAGTTAGTTCTTTCTTGTAATGTTCCACTCAAGCATATAATAGAAAAAGAAATATCATAATGAGGGTAAAAGTATTTCTGAATTCAATGAAATACCTTTTTTTTTAGATCTCACCTTAACATAATAGTGACTAATTAGCTATAGTTGAATCATCTATAAAAAAACATCATAAATAAGCCTTTTTTAAATATTGTTTCTACCACACAGCCTCTTTTAAATGAAAAACATTAGACAATCTGGCATTTAAACAAACTTTATGACTTGGTGTGACAATAAAATATGTGGGTCACGAATTCATGACTTCAGATTTACAGCTCAAGTTAAAGTTCAAGAGGTGTCCGTGCTTTTACAAGCCTTTGTACTTCCTGTTTACATGACAACAGTCGGGTTGTCAATAGTGTCGATTTTACGCTTTTGATTGAGACAAATTTCCCTTTCAGGGGGCAGAATTTTGAAAAAGATCAAAAAGACCAGAAACACTGAAAACCTTGTTTGCAACCAGCAGAGAAACACGTGAACAATTAAACTGCTTTAAACTTCAGTCTTCAGCTGTGTGTAATAAATGAGTCTCCATGTTTGCAAATGATGCTGTGATCAATTTTAGTAAATGTTGGTAAATGTGCACTTTGTTTGAGAAGTTCATTCAATCTTTAAGCAGGAGAAACATAAATATTGTAGAAAACAGTCTTGAAGCCATTTTCACGAAGTCTTGAAAGACCCAGACGGTGTTACTGTGCCAAGGATGAGCTGAAACAGAATGAAGGAGTTTTCACTTGAAGACATTTCTGCGTTGACAACCAGTTAGTACTTTTTAGATGAAGATGCGTTATAATCCGCGTGTTAGCCCTTCCCACACGAAACATCAAACTCCTGATTCTGAAGGTTTCATCTCGAGCTGCTCGTCGGTCCTGGACTCGTCCAGCAGGTTAGACGGTCACGTCCCAGAGTTCACTGCCCCACAACTTCAACAAACTCAGGCTACGTCCAGGGAAGGGCTGGGTATTAGCAATGCTATCGCTACCTTCCTTAGCTAAATGCTACATGCTATACGATCTTAACCAAACAATTACAGGCTGTAGATGAAAGTTGTAGGTCGTAATGCTGACAAGACCTTTCCTTGCACCTGAAGCAAACCATGACTACCTGAGGTAAGCTTAAACATGAGATACACATTTTAGGTTTTAGGTGATATGACGATGGACAAACCATCACATGAATACATTTAAAAACTTGTTTCTGAAACATCAAAACATCAGAGTTCACTGAAATAGTAACAGAGCGACTGTTGTGTGGACAAAAGGACAGCAGTGCTGCAACTTCTCTTCTTGTAAGACACGTTCAAATGATGCAGTTACTAAAGTAATCAGTAACTACGGTGTCTGACAATAACTTCTTGGTTTCTTCTCTTTCTGCTTCATATTCGATATCCATGTGGTGAACCTCGCTTCCTTTCCAGATAATCTCCTGCTTTTCATCCTCCTGCTGGCACTGAGCTCGTCACTTGCTCTGTCACTTCAGTCTGCATCGGAGACAAAGGAGACATTGTTCAGGGTCGTCCCAGAAACATCCAGCGACACAAACAGGGGCTTTCTGGCCAACTCTGAGATCTGAGACGCATGGTGAACCAGGTGAACCAGGTGAGGAGTTCAAAGGATGTGTGAGTTCACCTCACACATCCTTTGAACTCCTCAGTGGCAGCGGAATATAAAGACAGACTGAAGCTTTGAACAGCATGTCTGTCATTTACAGTTTCAACACACAGTCCATGAAAGATCTTGTTGCAAAAGACGATATTTCTTTATAAGGATCAACAAAGTGAAGGAAACACACGGTAGCAAACAACTACAGATCTGTGGTCCCCCAAATGTCCTCCAATTAATGGACTGAATGACAGACATCTCCACTGATGTGCCACTCGGTGAAATGTTATGTGTTATAAGTGAAATCCATTCACCTTTAAGATCAAATTGAAGGTTGAAAGTATTGAACGTATTGAAAGTAAATACAGGCTCCTTCAGAAAGTCGACTCATTGTCCTTCATTCCTCTGAGACTTTGAAGGTTTGGTGTGTCTTTTCAAGAGATCTATGCAAACCCGTGGTTTTGATCTCTTTGACATGTTTGAGGTGCTGTGGACGGACATGAAGCTGAGATCTCTCAGCCTGTTAAGGCCTGCAGCTCCCCTTTGAACCTCCACCCTCTGCTCCGTCACATATGGGGGCCCAGTCTGTTAATTCAAACTCGAGCCACTTGGTTAAGTGAGTAGATTTCCCCTGTAAGCATCATCACAGAGATTTGTGTCCATTACATAGAGTTTTCCTCACATCTCACCAGCTTGACAGTCTTCAGAAGTCAAATATGATTTTCTGTAACAGATCAGTCAATGAAACACACAAATCAGCACCATTTTATGTCATTTAGGATAAAAATGTATATTTCTCTGCCTGACTTTCCTAAACAGTCAAACACAAAACCACCTAACATTTAATCATTTGGTCTCTTTTAATGACAATTTGATGTCTTGACGTCATTGTTTTTATTTATTGAACACTTTGGCTGGTTAAGTAATCTAAACCAGTGAGTCTGGATTGTGGGGTGACTGCAACATCTAGTATTTAGTAATACTGTATATTATTAGTATACTAGTATTACATAGTTATCATTATTTGGTAGAACCAATGGTATTTTTCATTTGAGTCGATGGTGTAAATCATCCATTTGTTTGTTGGTGCGTTCGCTGATCACAGCTGCCTTTGTCCATCACAGGACAAGAACCGAGACACAGACAACCACACCCACTGCCAATTCAGGCCCCGCCCACAACCGGCCAAAACAACCCCTTTTCTCTCCGTCATTCTTAAAAAGTTTCCCGTCCACACAGCACCATGAAAACTACTCAAAACGATGTGGCACATATGCCAAGCCTGTAGGTGGTGCTGTAATGCTTCCATACAAATGGAGACAAAGACATGGAACATGCCTTATTAAACCGACTAGCGTCAGTAGCTTCTGGAGCTCAGTCTGGAGCATGTAGTCCCCCATTGTGTTTGTTAAGTGACGTCGTGGAGAGGGTCGCCGGGTTACAGGGTTGAGAGGTGAGGTGATGACATCATTGTTGTCAGCAAATGTGCGCGTTGCCCGTCCACACAGCGTTTTCACATTTCTCCACTCTGGAACTCATATCAAAAAAACCACAATTTTCAGGCTCCTTTAATGCTGCGCCGTGTGGAGGATCGGCCAAAACATGAAACTGTTGTCTTGTGGATGGAGCCTGAGGATCATCACTTAAGCCTCCATCCAGCCTCTGCTGCTGACCGCATGACCACATCACTTATATAATATTTAGAGATACTTGCTGGAAAAGCTTTGATAGTACAACAAAGTAGTGCTCAGCAGTCTTTTCAGTGCTACCTTTTGTATCACGTAGTCTTTGAGCAAGCCATGGACCCTCCCTGGATCCACAGTGGTATTCCCCCGATGGTGACTTCTTACGTCCGAGCAAACAGATGATGTTTGTGCTCATGGTGGGTGACATTCCTCCTGCTGCCAGGCTGAACGTCTGGACTCACATCCAGGTGATTCTACGTAACAAGGTCCACCGCCGATCGGTCAGACGGGCGATTGTCAAAGTGTTGTTAGACTTCAGGAAATGTGCCCACGTCAGAAGGATCAGCAAGCGGGCGGTCGAGTGACGCAGGTACAGACGGACCCCGGACGTGGGCGTTAGCCGGGTCACTGCGCTGGCCTCAGCAGGTCATGTGACACCTCGGTGTGGCGCTCGCTGTGTAACTACAGTGCAGACAAGGCGGAGAGCAGCTGGAGGTGAGGAAAAGACCAACATGTCTGATCTAGTTGCAGCCGTCAGCAGCAGGTACGTGACGGAGACAATGACTCCATCTTTATACTAGAATGACAAAAGCCCATGCGAGGGCAGGTTTGACAACATCGGCCCAAAGACAAAACAACATGTTCCAGTTATGTAATGTAGGTCAGACGCAGTTCGACCTCACATGCACTCGTCTCCAGAGATCATCCTCACATTAGTGTGAAAACCCTCCAGGAACCTGATCTCCTCCGCTGGGGCCGAGCTGTTTGATGTGGCACTACTTTTATTCTTAGTTTTATGTGTTGCAGAAGCATCTTGTAGCCCAATTATTGTTGAGGCTGTGTCATTGAGGCCAAGGTGTGTATGTTGGCAGCGATGGAGGTGGGGTGGGGTGGGGTTCATCTCACATTGAGCTGCTATCTGTGCGAGGGAGTGAAGGTGTGAGTAATCCAGCACCGCGCTGAGTCATAGTTCCAACAATACGGCGCGCTGCCCGAGGCGGTGGACGACGTCCAGGTGGTTTGCAGGGAAGTTTGCACGCAACAGTGCGGAGGAGAGCATGAGGTCAGGTCCACGCAGCCAGCTGAGGTTCATTTCCTACGTGACATTAATGTGTCGAGACTCGTCCAGAGTTTATAGAAGTGATGATTTCAAACCAGTTTACCTTCACTTTGCTTCAATTGACGTCATTTGAATCACGACATCATCGCGCCGCCACTGCCACGTGTTGTCTGTTTTCATTTCCAAGACGCTTGGATTGTTACACGACACCTAGAAAGGATCAGTCACTTCCTCCAAAAAGCCCCATGATGCTGAAAATCATCCCTTCTTTGACAATCAATTATAAAAAAGGTTATACTTTTACAAAATACAGCTAGAGGATCATCACGTGCTTTTACTGACCGAATGAAACAGTATGGATGCTGAAAGAGATTTTTCTTGAAAAAAGTGTTGCTTTTTTTGGAATTTTGTGAAAAAGTGTCTATTTGTCAGATATTATATTTTCTCTGACTATCTGAGTGTTAGATCTGCACACAAGGCAACTTCCTGCAGATGAAGTCACGTGCAACAAACTTAATTGAAAACTTTAGATTCAATGCAAAATCTGTTCTAAAATTCTGTGTAAAAACTCGTCAATTTAATTAAAATCACTTTACACAGAAAATGTATTTGAACCGTCCCTTGAAAAACAATGAAACCTGGACCTCTTCATTAACCTTCGAACCTTCATGGCGTGCCGACAAATAATGATAAAAACGTCAATCTCAGTCAGTCGCTAAATATCTGTGCTAAGTTTACAGAAGAAGAACTTATATAAAGAACCAGATTTTTCAGTTCTGATCAGAATCAGCAACCTCATAGTGACACTTGTAAAATAACATAGATTATGTGTTGACAACATCTAACTACTAATTTGGAGGACGGACAGGTTGAATTAAGCCTCTCAGCTGAACCAGTCTGGACTGGTGACAGATTACAACCTCAGACCATCAGGAGGGAGTGGTGTTCTGGAGCAGAGCTTCCTTTGTGGTTGAAGGGTTGTGCTACAAATAATTTCTGCTGACTGGTCACAACTGTGAGTATTTCTGAAAGATCTTGAACCTTAAACTGAGGCCCACCACTACTAGTACGTGTAGATGCAGTCAAGTAGGAAAAGGACCGGTCAAATTAACGTCAAGAACTTTTTTCAATAGAGTGAGGTTAAAAAAAGAAGAAGAAATGAACGATTTGACATAAGAATATCACACTAAACTATGGATCCTCAAAGCTCAAAGTCACTGGCGGCCATTACCAGCGTTCATTAAGTCATTACCACCCTGTCCAGGTTCACCACAGTGCCGACACACACACACTCCTACACACAGTTTACAGTCATCTATTAATCCAACCATCTAGTCTTTGGCTTGTTGGAGGAAGTTGGAGTCCAGCCAGGAAACTCAGGAAGAACCTAGAATGTTTGGATGTTTTACACAATTCAGGATATTGATGATAAAAGTTTGTATCCAAAGACAATAGAAACTCCCACCGATCATTACGGACACTTTCAGGTTGAGAGAGCTGCGAAGTGTTGATATATAGATTTCATTTACAACTGAGCACTGTGATGGCACCACATCTTTTATCTTTTACAAATCGGGCGGAGCGTCGCCTCACTCAGTCCCCTCACTCCTTGAAGTTCTGCGTCGAGGTTCATCGCCATGGCGCTCGGGCGCAAAGAGGGAACGGTCGCCAAACTACATGAAGCTCAAATGGTGGTTTTTATTCTCCGATCATATTGAGGAATTAGGCACAGGTTGGTCATCATGCTGTGAATTTTATCTTCAGTTGCAGGTCAGCAGACTGTAGCAGCGAGCTTCCTGCACAGCGTCGTCCAGATTATCAATTTTTGCAAACATTTGCGGACGGCACCAAAACTGCTTGAATAGACTTGTTAATAACATCCACCTCCAACCCTTCCTCCAACCCTTCCTGCAAACCGTCCTCCGACCCTTCCTCCAACCCTTCCTCCAACCCTTCCTCCAACCCTTCCTCCAACCCTTCCTCCGACCCTTCCTCCAACCCTTCCTCCAACCCTTCCTCCAACCCTTCCTCAACCCTTCCTCAACCCTTCCTCCAACCCTTCCTCAACCCTTCCTCAACCCTTCCTCCAACCCTTCCTCAACCCTTCCTCCAACCCTTCCTCAACCCTTCCTCAACCCTTCCTCAACCCTTCCTCCAACCCTTCCTCCAACCCATCCTCCAACCCTTCCTCAACCCTTCCTCCAACCCATCCTCCAACCCTTCCTCCAACCCTTCCTCAACCCTTCCTCAACCCTTCCTCCAACCCTTCCTCAACCCTTCCTCAACCCTTCCTCCAACCCTTCCTCAACCCTTCCTCAACCCTTCCTCAACCCTTCCTCCAACCCTTCCTCAACCCTTCCTCCAACCTATCCTCCAACCCTTCCTCCGACCCTATCCTCCGACCCTTCCTCAACCCTTCCTCCAACCCTTCCTCCAACCCTTCCTCCAAACCGTCACAATCTGGTGTTTGCTGCTGTTTTCTGGATTGTTAATCCTGATCTCTACTCAACAAATGTTCACCTTGGAGAATATGTACAGAGGTACACAGCTTCTGACTCCAGAGGTTGACACAGGAGTCCCAATCCACACAAGATGAGGCAAGTTAAACACAGAGTGCTCACAAGAGAAGGTCAGGGTAAAGATTGAAGATTCAAGGACTCATGTTACGTCTGCATTAAAGACCTGGTTCAAACAAACTGTCAAACCTCAGAGAGAACAGAAATCCCAGTAAACAGGAAGAAGGCAGCTCGTCTTCACACCAAATCAGCAATTCCCACGGCGTGTTCATTGTAAACAAACTGAAGTGACATGAAAAGCGTCAGACCTCAAAGTCACGCTGACGAGAATCTGACAGGAACTGAAAGTCATGTTCAGTCGGCTTTTTCTTCACACACTGAGCTGCTGAGGCATCGTGACTGCTTTGGTTTCTGTCGTTCACTACTCACACACACACACACACACACACACACACACACACACACACACACACACACACACACACGATGACCGGCGGAGAGGTGACCACATGTCGGTCAGGCTCTGGGCTCTGGGGTCAGTGTGGTTCGAGGTTGTGACTGTTATCTGTGCTTTTACAAACAGGACGGATTCATCAAACAATAACATGAACTTTAACTCCAGTGAAGAAAACAGACAAAGGTGAACTGATGCTTTTACAGATGGAGAATACATCTTTGTCCTCGGGAGAGCTCAAAGTAGCTGGATTTCCCAGTGGCCCCTGAACACCTCATAGACACTCTACAGCAGAGCGAGAACATGCAGGACAGGGGCCCTCGAGGACCGAGGTTGGAGACCCATGCTCTACACTCTACACTCTACACTCTACACTCTACACTCTATACTATGTACTCTACACTCTACACTCTACACTCTACACTCTACACTCTACACTCTACACTCTGCACTCTACACTCTATACTCTATACTCTATACTCTATACTCTACACTCTACACTCTACACTCTATACTATGTACTCTATAATCTACACTCTACACTCTACACTCTGCACTCTACACTCTACACTCTATACTCTATACTCTATACTCTACACTCTACACTCTACACTCTACGCTCTATACTCTACACTCTACACTCTTTACTCTACACTCTATACTCTACACTCTACACTCTACACTCTACACTCTGTACTCTACACTCTACAGTCTACACTCTACACTCTACACTCCACACATCTCACACTCTACACTCTACACTCCATACTCTACACTCTACACTCTATACTCTACACTCTACACATCTATACTCTACAATCTACACTCCATACTCTACACTCTACACTCCATACTCTACACTCTACACTCTGCACTCTACACTCTACACTCTACACTCTATACTCTACACTCTACACTCTATACTATGTACTCTCTACTCTATACTCTACACTCTGCACTCGAAACTCCACACATCTATACTCTACACTCTACACTCCATACTCTACACTCTACACTCTACACTCCATACTCTACACTCTACACTCTATACTCTACACTCTACACTCTACACTCCATACTCTACACTCTACACTCTACACTCTACACTCTACACTCCATACTCTACACTCTACACTCTATACTCTACACTCTACACTCTATACTCTACACTCCATACTCTACACTCTACACTCTACACTCTATACTCTACACTCTATACTCTACACTCTATACTCTACACTATACACGTCAAATCATAGTCATCATCACCAAGCCAATTTCAAGGGTTGGACTCTTTGTGCTGCAGTGCACCCTGAGAGTTTGGGTTGTTGGGACTTCAAATGCCGTTATTGTGGACTGTATTAGTGTTGTTGTATTGTTAGTGATTGTGTTTTGTTGTGTTTCTGTGGTTTGGTTAGTTGGTTAAGTTTACTGTAGTTTAGTAATTATAATGTTTTAACAGTGAGTGAAAAGTGTTGTGTGTTAATCTCCTCCTGCCACGGTGTTCCTCTTTGAATATGAGAAGATGAAAACTTCTGTTATTGATATTGAGTATTTAAGGAACTTCTTATGCTCAGACATCTTTCATGTCCCTTGACACATAAGTAAAACCAGAGCATAAAAGATACAATTGAAGTTGTTGAACAGTACATTACTTTAATAAAACCTACTGAATTAAAGGTACTGAGTGTCAAAATGAGTATAGTAGTAGTATAAGTAGCTCCTAAAACTACTCAATTTCAGTAATGTGAGTAAATGTAATTCATTAATTTCCACCTCTGTTCCCAAACAGCTTCACCTGCATCACTGTTCCCTGAAGGCCCACCACTTTACCCGTTTCCATGATTGCCTTATAGCAACGATTTACCAACAACCCTTCAGTGACTCACCAGCATCGGTAGACTCAGCAGTACAGCAGGTTTCCCAGAATGCCTCTGGAGGTAAGATAGTTCCCTTGAAAGACTCACATGCATTAGAAGAAACAAACATTCACCAATTCTTTTCCAGAATCCTCACATGCAGCCTGGACACAAGACTTGACAAGTGTTCCCTGAATGCATCTGTAGATGTGAGTGTTTCCTGGCGTTCCCCACATTTGAGGTCACTGACATTCCCGTAACACCTTACACTCGTCGTAATTGCTAAGCTAAATGATTGCTTCCATTGAAGCTGAACCACGAAGCGGTGGAGGGTGAACCTGCAGCCACACCATCGTCTGACCTCTCCGTGTCCACGCTGTCTCATCGTCGACAGTGATACCTCCGGCTCCACGGCGTCCCGCTCACCACCTGCCCTCTGCCGCTCACCATACATCCCCTTCTCACATTTCCAGTAAATACTGAGCCCTCGCCCCAGGACCTCTGACCTCTGACCCCGTGCAGCTGCAGCCAGGCGGCCGTGTCCTACCCCGCGGCCTGATGTAAAAAACAGGATTTCTGCTTCTGTGTGTGTTTTACAAGAACATCTGACATGGGTCTTCAGGTCACAGATGAGACGACCAACTCCACCCGGATTCACTTGCTCCAGTTTGCGTTTCCAGATTAAGATTAAGTCCTCCTCTCACCAATAGAAACGATTCACAGCTTTGCGGTGATGTCAACCTGCTTGTGAGACGTACCTGTGAACAGATTGCTGACTCCACGTCCTGATGATGGACCCGAATGCCTCGGCTGCTCTGTGCAGGTGAAGCTGAGCTCTGACACGGGTGACGAGGTGGCAGGCGTCACTTTCCTGATCAACACTTTAACAAGCTACTGATTGACGTGCGGTATTTCAAACTCGCACTTCAGGCTTCAGGCCAGAGCTGGCAGCCGCGTTCCCACGCTGCCAGAGAGGGAACGCATCCATGTGAAAACCACTTTTACGAGCAGTTCGACCTCAGGTATGCTTCAGCTCTCGCCCTTTTGGTCCAGCTTCACTAATCTAATCTGGACAGCATGGTTTTGCCTGAAAACCTGGGAAGATGAATGAGAGAGGGCGGCAGAGAGAAAAGCAGGAGCCTCTCAGACGGCATGAGAAGCCTGGAGGATTAGGTCCGCCTTCTGCGGGGCCTGCCTGCTGCGGGGCCTGCCTGCTGCGGGGCCTGCTTGCTGCGGGGCCTGCCTGCTGCGGGGCCTGCTGCGGGGCCTGCCTGCTGCGGGGCCTGCCTGCTGCGGGGCCTGCTTGCTGCGGGGCCTGCCTGCTGCGGGGCCTGCTTGCTGCGGGGCCTGCCTGCTGCGGGGCCTGCCTGCTGCGGGGCCTGCCTGCTGCGGGGCCTGCCTGCTGCGGGGCCTGCCTGCTGCGGGGCCTGCCTGCTGCGGGGCCTGCCTGCTGCGGGGCCTGCCTGCTGCGGGGCCTGCCTGCTGCGGGGCCTCCAGACTCCAGCGTCCCCTCGGTTTAATGGATCCTCCCAGAGCAAACAGCTTGGGTGAAAGGACGTCACAGCCTTTGATGTCCAGAAGCGGATCGCAGACTTTACGTAACTCTCACTCACCTCATTTAACTTTTTACTGGTTAAATATAGAGCAGTGATGGAGGACGAAGCAGAATGAGGTTTGAATACCTTTCTGATCTCAAACCTCGCCGATGTGTCTGTCCTCCAGGTCTCAGAAGTAAATGGTGAATGCAGCTGCAGATCCAATAATACCACTTCAGGCTCGTAGCTATGAGCCTTTAACCCGGAACAAGCTGACGGCTCTGCTCAGTTTACAGTTTTACCTAAATAACACGTGACCACGTCCAGATACAGGCAGTCCTGCTCACCCTGGATTGACAGAACAGATCAAATTATATAATACAATATAAAATATTTAATGATAACTCCAAACATTTAGATCCAATCTGACGATGCTCTATATTCCCAAAGGACTGATTAAAGCAGCTAATGTGTTATAACACAGTCTGTCAGGGATCCTCCTGCAATTGATTGAGTTGATTGTTTTCACTTTGCCGTCTCTCTCCCAGTGTATATACTGTAACTGTTTTTTTTCTTGTGTTTGAAACATCCAGCCCTCCTTCGTCTCCTTATAAGTTCCTGGTTTGCTCTTCTGGTGTTTTTGGACTTGGATTCTGTACCAGACCTGCTCCGGGATTTTTCCTTCACCTGCTCAATAGAAAGACTTTTAATAAACCACTGTACTGATCCTCTGAGTCTGCTTTGGGGTCCAGTCCTGAGCCATGATGCAGTCGATACAGGTCTCTGTGTCTGTCCCCTTCTTTTCTCTCCTTCTATCCCCTAAAGCAAACCAACTGCACCACCCCAAACCCTAAAGTCACACATACCTCAGTCTTTATGACACGTGATCAATCCTCCGTACAAAAACAGAGCGACAAAGACAAAGCAGAACTAGACTCATGTGCTTCCTATTGTTAGATCCCCGTCTCTTCTGGAATCATCCCCTCCAATCGACGTCTGACTTCATCCTCTTTGGTCTTCAGTGCCACCCTATTCCTATGTCTGCTGTGTTTTACATTTATGAGCATTTGGAAATCATTCGTAGCTCATTTCTGAGGAGATCGGAGATTATTACTTCGCTCATTATTCCTCAGAGCTTTGAGTGTGACGTCCTGGACCACCACAGACAAACGGTGGGCGGAGAGCGCAGCCCCACAGGATTCAACACAACAATGTCCGACTGGTTCCCTGCTGCTGTTCACTGTTTCTGTCTAACAAGCATACTGTTATGTCGCAGTGAGGAGTGGGAGGGATGAGGGGGCTGGAGACAGAACCTCCAACTCAGTTTCCATGTTGCTTTGGATTTCAACAATGATCTGTTTTGGTCCGACCACCAGCAAGATGGAAACTCTGAGAAGATTGTTTAAATCGCTTCGATAATGTTGGTTAAATAAAGAGAGTGTTTGGAAATTTACAAGCTCAATTTTGTTTTACGTTTATTGTGAGTAAACAGAAGAACCCCAAAAAACTAACAATGGAAAAACATATATTTCATTACAAGAGCAAATGGATTTCATCTGTACAGCACTTTTCCACTGCTGGAACTGTCCCTGAAGAACTTTACATTGTTAATCACACTCACACACTAATGGAGGCAGCTGCCATGCAAGGCACTCAGTCCATCCATTGGGAGCAGTTTGGGGCATGTGGCCAGATAAGGAATCAAACCTGTGACCTTCAGATTGAGAGATGATTTATTGTCCTCCTGCTGTACATTCAAGACGCAGTGGAATCTAAATTCTGTCTCGTTTGACCAACAGTGGAGAAATTTATCAGCCAGAATAGAATAGAAACAAGAAAATACAGAATTTAGACCAGAAAATGTTGCAGCGTGAATTTAAATAGGAATGTGGGGAAGAAAAGTGAAATGTTGAACAATTTATATACTATAATATACACCCTGAAAAAAAGTCAATGTATAATAGTTGTGCAATATGCAATACAGATAGCCTCATGATGAGCTGTTTTAGCAGGTCAGTAACTTGAATGGGAGCATCTTAGTGGCAAAGGTCTTAAAGCTGGACAGAAGTTCACTGACCTTCAACTTCAGCATGAGCTGGAATGGATATGAAAAGACCTCACTGAGGCCAGAAGGTCAGTGGGACTGGAGCATAGTGTCGACTCCAGGATCAGGTGATGAAACTAAGATGATTTACATCGTTATGTAAAACGTTTGCTAAATAGTAATGCATTGTCAGTAAAACGTATTCAGAGCAGAAGGCAGCAGAAACTGTCATAAACAGTCATTATAATAACAGCTGGAATGGACACTCCGTCCACACCTTCGCCAACTTGTCACCATGGAAACCAATGAATTACAAGGTTATTTGATCCACCACACAACCATCATTTGTCATGGTCGTTTGAATTCTTTCAAGTTACAAGTTACTGTTTGACACAGATGTACACACATTTTTCAATTTGCATGTGCCCCCCCCCGACCTTTGACCCCCAACTGCTTCCCAGTGTAATGACGTCACCGCGTCATGTGGCCTATCAGAGGATACAGAATTGAAAACTGAACATTTTAGTGCTAGTTTGACATCAATGGGATTAACACACACACACACACACACACACACACACACACACACACACACACACACACACACACACACACACACACACACACACACACACACACACACACACACACACACACACACACACACACACCCACACACACACACACTAATAAAAACATAACCTTCACCACATCTTTTCTTGGCGAAGGTAATAATTAGTTTAAGTGTTAGCAGGTCAATAACTTGAGTCGATATATTTCAACTTGAAAGGAACATTTCAAAGTGTCAAAGGTCCTAAAGAGGGACGGAGGTTCACCAACCTTCAGCAGTGTGTCCAAAACATGGACCACTTTCAGAATAATGCTCCCAAAGTCTCTGAAAGTCTTGAATTCTACAGAACACTACATGGACAGATGATTCCTGAATGATGAGTGGACAGTACACTCACTCCAAGGTGAGACGTCCCCACGTGACATCCAGGTGTTTATGTGTGGAGTGAAGTGCTTGTTGACTCCAGACAGGCCATAGTTGTATGTATAGTTGTCTGTGTGTGAGTTTATCCTCTAGTGGAGTTTCAGCACTAACGTACCAGACTGATGGTGAACATGGAGCTGAAGAACTGGCTGCCTGCTGCTAAATGCTTCAAGCTGAAGTCTAAGTAAAGACTAGAAACTGCTGGAAAATAATTTAGATGTCTTCAAAATGGTCAATAATGAAATGAGGCTGAAACGGATGAGGCTACACTGATTCTAAGGTTTGCAGGATGATCAATTCTGATAACTTAAAACAAGGTTATACTTCATGTTTTAGGTTTAGTTTACATCTATTCACCAATAAACCTGCCATGAACTCATCCTGCTGATAAGAAACCTTGACTCCACTCTTCAGGAGCAGGGGGAGCTGGTGGCAGCCTGCAGCAGGATCTATACCTGCCAATTAAAAAGCCTGCTTCTTTAACTTTTCAGAAATCTGTAACCTATTAATTGTCTTCAAGAAATGACTTCAGCTTTGTGGTGCAGGCACCAGAAATGTGCTGTCCATCTGGGAGGAGACCCTGAGGTCGACCCAGGACCTGCTGAAGAGGTTATCAGTTTGTCAGGGAGCGATGGAGGTCTCCCAGAGGAGCCTTTCACACCCCATTCATACCCATCTGCCCTGAATAGACTGATGGACAGAAGATGAAAGTCTTCACTATCATCTTGGTAATCCTTTCTGATGCTGTCAGTCACAGCAAAGACTCTGACACCACATCTTCTTATGGGAGGTGGAAGCTTGGAGACCAAAGGTTTAATCCAAAAGTCCATAAGTGGGTTTAGTGCTACCATATCACAAACCCAGCTCAACTTTCAAATCATCAAAAAGATTGAAGGTATTTTATTTTGTGCATTCAGAAGGGCGAGGATGAGGAAGCACAGCCATGAGGAAGCACAAGATGAGAGACTGGAGGTATCAGAGTATCCAGAACAACAGCAGACCTCCGGTTTGGGATTCCAGCCGAACGGGTCTGCTCTGACTAAGGGTCTGAGGGTCCGTGCTGGCAAACGAAGGGGTTGTGTATCTGGGAGGACCACACAGCTTGGGAGGAAGCCTTCGTCGGGGGGGTACAATCCACAACTCCATGATCCATCATGAGGAGTCAAAGGATGGGGATCTGTGGGGTCTTGAGGGAGACATGGCCTCACACTCACATCATCAGCCCCACCGCCTCCCCCTCTCTACACGTGTTTTAGAAGCAAATACCGTATATACACTATACTTCAACTCACAAAGCGCTCATGAAATCACACAGAGACAAACAACATGCCTTCAATTCATTGCAGTCATGTAAACTTTGAGAGAAGAGAGAGTGGGTTTGTTCAGACCAGGTACTGATACTGTGTGCGAAAACGTAACTGTCACTCAAAGTACACGTAAGTCCCTAAATCCCTCTTTTATGAGGTTGTGTCCTCACATCCGTCATGTTACATATGGAACACATGTACTCACACTGGTCTTCTTACATAACGCCTCCATGCCGTGTTGAAAGGCGTGTACAGAGTGAGACTCTGCAGCCGATATAAACAAGTACCTGTAGTTACTCTGACATGATTATTTATGTAATGAAAGAGAAGCAGTGTGAAGTCAAAACAAGTGTGTTAATGGCTTCACACCAACAGAAATGAGGGATCACAGCACACAGCATTGTTTTTACATATCATATATTAATGTAGCACAAGGTGCCGTGACCATTGTGACCAACAGAGATGAGTTTTCTGCCCATTCTCCACTAAATAAAGTTTGTCTTGAGCTGCCTCCAGTGCCTATTTACCAATTCAGTGTTACGTCACCTGGTCCAGCAAACAACTAAACAGTCACCATGACTTCAAATCATAAATCCTTCAGGAGCATTTTTGGGTCCGTGTACAAGTCATCGGTCCTCAAAGCCACTGAAAACACAACTTATTGAAAATGCAGCTACTGTGAACAACAGCTGTGGTGTGCACATGCTCAGTTGTTCTGCACATGCTCAGTTGTTCTGCACATGCTCAGTTGTTCTGCACATGCTCAGTTGTTCTGCACATGCTCAACTGTTCTGCACATGCTCAGTTGTTCTGCACATGCTCAACTGTTCTGCACATGCTCAGTTGTTCTGCACATGCTCAGTTGTTCTGCACATGCTCAGTAGATGGACAATGAGAACAAAGTTTCCTCCGTGATGTCACGACTCTCAGTCCATGTTCTCCTGGGACTTGGTCATTTCATAGTCAACAGTCACCTGATAAGAATCCAACTTGGTGGTCTGTCCACTAGAATGTCTGTGTTCTCCTGGTAAAGTTTAAAGCTCCTTGTTCTCTGTGTCCATGTGTGTGTGTGTGTGTGTGTGTGTGTGTGTGTGTGTGTGTGTGTGTGTGTGTGTGTGTGTGTGTGTGTGTGTGTGTGTGTGTGTGTGTGTGTGTGTGGTTTCATTACAAAAACAAACTACAGTGCCAACTATTGGCCATCATGAAAACTTGAATCCAGGAACTCTTGATGAAATGTTGTTGTTCTTGTCTTTCTGGCTTTGTTTACTGCTGAATTTGAAAGGTTATTGAAACATTCCTTGGTTTTCTCTGGTGAAGACATTCCTAAGATTTCTGTGTTCACAGACTTTTAGGTCAACATAAGGAAACACCTGGATGCTAAAACCCTTTTACCATCACCTGTCAACAAGGTGAGTGGATGTCCAGCTGATCAGACAGTCACAGCAGTGTGAGGTCAACAGAGTGCAGGATCGTTGAATCTTTCAAGGACAGAACCAACAACCATCCCACAAATGCACGTCTTCCCAAATGTGACACCGTTCAAAAGGGAAACGTCCAACAGCACAAGATCCACCAGATGTTTTTATTAAAGCTGATTTGTTCTGAGTGTTGTTGAGCAGGAAGTTAAAACTATCCAGAGGCCTGTACTACGATCCTTGATAAACAAACCCAGGATCTGTTTCCTGGTTGACTGATCCAGACACTCTGGATCCTGATCACCGTTACTACCAAGCAGGTTATCAACTCGCTGGTTCTACCCAGACCAGGTGTGAGCATTCACATGAAAGAGGCGGAGCTTGCAGCGTCTGACCAATCACACACAGAGAGAAACTCTGCAGAGCAGTTTACAGATTACTGAAGCAGCAGTTATTCTCTGAGATTATGAAGAATTAAAACAGATCCAGCAGCTCAAAGCAACACTGCTGCTGCAGCCAAAGCCAGAACCTTCCTGACTTGTTAATGCTGACTTCGTGAGATTATACGATATTAATTTATCAGTGATATAAATAGACAGCACTGTGATCACTCAGTTTCTCTTTATTCCAGCAGAAACGTTTCAGGCTGAACTTCCTCACTGCTCTTCTTTTACTTTATATTTTCCCTTCGGTTGTTTTGAGGCCGAGTTTCTCTTGTGTTTCCTGTTGGAATATTAATTCATCACCATGACGACAGGGGGAGTTCTGGTTCTATAAATTCACATTTCTGCAGTTCTATCAGGTGTGATCATGAACCTCATTATTCTAGATCAACCCTCGTGGAGATAAACAGACCTGGAACAAGTCAAGAACAAGAACAAGAACAAAAAGTCAAAAAGATTGCATCAGTTACCATGGTGAATTATCCTGGTGAGAAATGAGCGAGCGTCGTAGTACAGAATACCCAGGGTTAATCCTTGAAGTTACCTGGATCAGAGAAAATCCAGCATCGTAGCACCGGCCTCTGAACATCATGGAGCAGAGAGGAAGATGATCTCAGACACTCAGTCACACTTCAGTTAGACTGAACTGGAGAAGAAAACTGGGGAAACTTCATCACAATCAACCCTGCACCCTCCTGGCTGTGAGACGAGCGTGCTCACCACCGCTCCACCTCACAGCTCTCTCATCTTTCTGTTTGCTTCATGACAGCGTTTCCTCCGTTTCCCCCGTTCATTGGAATGGTTCTCTTTTTTAACACACACTTTCCGATAAAGATAAGAAAACAAAGGTTCAATCAAAGCGGCTGACAGACGACGCTCAGACTCGTCGCTGGTCGGCTCATTTGCAGCCACGATAAGAGGCCATTACCTGGGAATGTTGCCGCTTTAATGCCCAGTGGAGCCATGAAAAGCATATTTATGGAAATCATAATGTAAGCGGGACCGGAGCCAGGAAGTTGCCAAAGCATCTCACATGGAAAATGAACTGCGGCTCCTCGACGCAGACATGGAAACTCAGCAGGCCCATTTATGGGTCTGTGGTCGCAGCGCCGAGCGCTCTGCTGGCTAACAAGCTGCTCTCGCTCCAATCTGAGATAATCTGAGATTCTCAGGTTTCCTCTGGGCTCTGCCTCCCCTGTCTCTTCTTCTTTGTTTCAAACACTAATTGTTGGGTTTTAGAACAGAACGTGCTGGCTGGAGGGTTGCTCATACCTGACATAATGAGGCAGTTCGGTGAGGCAACCCAGGATGTTGCCAGGACGCTGGTTTGGTGACATGCGGGGAAGATTCCTGTGACTGAGGAGCTGAATCAAAGAACAGGCACCTTTCCCTAAAATAACCCGTGTTCTCTCTCTCTTAAGTAATGTGGGGCAGAGCGACTGAAGCTGTTCGATGTTTGTACGTTATTGTACCACTCTTGGCAGGCGGCGTACCTTCAAACAATTTCTGCTGTCCACTGCACTTTACATCAGCCGGTGTCAGCAGACAAGTAGTGATTACTCACTCCCACAACAAGAGAAGGACCGGCAGGCGTGACCAGCATCCAAACACAACCCCAGCTAGCTCAGATCTGCAAAGCCGCGGGCCTCCGCCAGAGGAAATGAAAGGAAGCCCGAGTCTCCCTCCGACACAGAAAGCAATATCTGGGAGGATGAATCCCGTTTCTCTGAACATCACACACACTTGTAAACATGTGTTTTGCATTTCCCTGCCGCTGGAACACTGGCTCGTTCTGCTGCACACAAAGGCTAGCTTGTTTGCTGGAAGCCTGCGGGCCGCGAGGCGAGCGTTGTTTTTAAATTTAAGTCGTTAAGTCAGCAGAGCCTGATTTAGTCTGTTGCATGAAAGTGTTCCTCCTCGGGGAGCTTCACAACAGGAAATTACTGACAACACACCCGGAGCAAAGATGCAGAATTCGACCCAAAACCCTGAGACACAGATCGGGTTGGTTAAAGGTCGACGGTCGACGGTCGAAGGCTTCGGCTGGAGGAGGATCGTCAGTTGGTAGGAAGTGAGTCTCCTCTGCATCACAATCACATCCGCCCCGTGTGGCCCGGCTGGCAGCAGAGAGCTGCTGTAGCGTTCAGTCTGTCCTACGAGGATCCGAAGCTCGTGTGTGTTGCTCTACAGTCTAAATGGTAAATATGTTTTCAATGCTTCAGCGGTACCAAAGCTTTTTACTTCTGCTATAGTTCCATAGATTGTAGGTAAAACTGTCTGATATATCAGAGGAGGTTCTGTGACAATGTTCATGATCCAATCAGAGTCCATGTAAACACAACGGTCCTTTGTGTGATATAGAGTGAGTAAAATGACGTGAGGTTGCTGCTCCTGTCATGTTGTTCCAAACAACCCCGAAGCTTAAAACGCTCCTCTTCACTCAGGAGGATATTTTAGTGAGCCGTTAATTGACGCTCTAGGCTTCTTCTTCTTCTATTGAACTCGTCTTCACAGGTTGTGTCCTGCGGCCAGAGGAAATCCCAGAGACAAAGTGATGTTTGTGTGAGAGAGAAGCACATCGAGCTGACAGCTGCTTTCGGCAGCGTGTGAGTGATGGTGGAACGAGCTGCTGGTCTGTCAGGAGCAGCACAACACAAAGTGTTTTCACATAAACACACACTCCAGGATTTGATGGAGGGGCGCCGCGACCCCGGGTGACCTTTAGTCTCACCAGACCCCGTGTGTGTTGTGTGATCGGTCGCTGTCAGAGTTTCCAGGGTTTAACTTGCATCAGACGTTAGAATGTGAATCCCACAGACAATCTCTGTGTTGTGTGACGTCCAGTGTGTGTGGGGCCGTGTGGCCTTTTCATCATGCATGAAGCATGAGAACTGAAGACGCATGAGAACTGAAGACGTCGCCCACGTGAAGCATGAGAACTGAAGACGCATGAGAACAGAAGACGTCGCCCACGTGAAGCATGAGAACTGAAGACGCATGAGAACAGAAGACGTCGCCCACGTGAAGCATGAGAACTGAAGACGTCGCCCACATGAAGCATGAGAACTGAAGACGTCGCCCACGTGACGTATGAGAACTGAAGACGTCGCCCACATGAAGCATGAGAACTGAAGACGTCGCCCACATGAAGCATGAGAACTGAAGACGTCGCCCACATGAAGCATGAGAACTGAAGACGTCGCCCACGTGACGTATGATAACTGAAGACGTCGCCCACATGAAGCATGAGAACTGAAGACGTCGCCCACATGAAGCATGAGAACTGAAGACGTCGCCCACATGAAGCATGACAACTGAAGACGCATGAGAACTGAAGACGCATGAGAACTGAAGACGCATGAGAACTGAAGACATCGTCCACGTGGAGCATGAGAACTGAAGACATCGTCCACGTGAGAACTGAAGACATCGTCCACATGAAACATGATAACTGAAGGCGTCGCCCTCATGAAGCATGAGAACTGAAGACATCGTCCACGTGAGAACTGAAGACATCGTCCACATGAAACATGATAACTGAAGGCGTCGCCCTCATGAAGCATGAGAACTGAAGACATCGTCCACGTGGTGCATGAGAACAGAAGACGTCGCCCACGTGAGAACTGAAGACGTCGCCCACGTGGAGCATGAGAACTGAAGGCGTCGCCCTCATGCTGCAGCACCCTTCTGCTCGCGGTTCCGGCCGGTCGGGCTCGCTGAGGCCTCTCACGCCCGCCTGCTGACCGTTTCTGCCACGGTTGTTGTGCCCGTTGACCTTTTAGTTCCTTTGCTGGTGAAGCCGGTAATGTGGTGACGTTTCCTCTGGCCGTGGTCTCGGCTGAATGAGCCCCTGAATAACTTCTCCAAACACCAGCAGCGATGAAGCAACAAGCTGAGGACGCTGGCGTTTCCCTCTGACTCTTACTGGAGGAAACCGGAGGATTGGTGGTCCAGGTCTGCTGGGGTTAGAATCCACCAAGACCTGAGAAAGAAACAAGCAGTTGAGCTGCAGGAGACACATGAGGAAGTCTGGGATGTTCTGCTCATGAATCAGGAAGACCTCCGGTCACCGCTGCTCAGGATCCTCAAGTCCTGAGAAGAGCTGAGATTCAAGACGCTTGTTCTCATTCGTCCACGGAGGAAGCACCTCGTAACAAACTGAATCAGGTCTTGGAAGACCTTCAAACTTTTATCCAAGTGGATTCCTCAGCCCTTCCAAGGTTTCAGATAATAACCCGGTTCTGTGGCGATGGACTCCATCACATTGATCCTCTGCCGTGTTTCAGCCATCGTCATGGTTACTGTGACTGAAAAGAGATGGAACAAGGTCATAAACAGGAGAGGCCATCGCTCCTAGATTGAGCATTTTAATAAAGCACACAAGTTTAGTGAAGATGAAAATAAATGAAAAGTGTAACAGTGACAGTATAAATATAAAAGCATAAAGAATAAACAGTATTTATAGATTAACAGCGTCAAACCAGCTCAGGAGTTTGTTAGTTATTAACAATCATTACCACGGTACCAAATCATAGTTTAACTTCCATCGTGACATTTAACAACTATAATTAATAACACTTGAGCTTTAATTATAATTTTTTTATCTGTTGAGCCGTTTGAGCTGCTTTACCATATTTAAGTCATTTTAACAATTCTACTCCTCTCATGTCGAGTTTTTGCTCTTCTGGTGTATTCGTCTGATTTCCAGCTGTTTTAAATGCACGTCGGTACATAATGTGCTTTTGTGAACCATTCAGAGGCGCAGCAGAGTCTCTCGTCAATAATCCCGCCGACTCGTTAAAACTCTTCATCATCGGGTTCATGTCTGTGTGAAGAACCACCAGAACATCCAGGGCAGCAGCTCTCCGTTCTGTTTACAACGACAGTCTGACATTTCAAACCACAGTCACATTTTATTCCCCTGAAACGTCTCGGCTCTGAGCCTTCGTGTGCTTTAGGGACTGTAGGAGTAAACACCGAAAACAAAAACAACCAAAGAAAAACTGAATTTAAGTCTGGTAAAGTTTCTTCTTTTACAAAGTGCGTCCAACGCATCCCGCATGTCGTTTTATTTTCCTTGGTTGTAAAAAGCCGTTACAGGACGGCAGCGCGTGAAAAAACTGTTGAGCAAGAAATGTTCTTTTGATGAGTTTTACACTTTCTAACGGACGTTTTGAGACACAAAAAGCTTCTAATGAGTCTCAAATGTGAAAAAATGATGATGATGAAGTAAAAGTTGAGTGTCTCGGAGAAGCTGTCCTTCTTATTGTTGTTGTCCCTCTACTGGTTCATGTGCATAAAACTGATTTACCACGATCGCAGTGCCAGTTTGTAGTTCTGCACGCTGCAGAAAAGTCCCATGTTTACATGAAGGCATCGCACCATTTTAAGAAACGTTTTTTAGTGTTGAAGCACCGTTTTGGTGCCAATAAAGTTTCAGCCTCAGCATCACTAATCGCACATGGAGGGAGTCGCTCTGCCAACCAGCAGGAAATACGACTTTTCACTTTGATCCACACGAAGACACGCGAGGTATCGGCGGTATCGGTACTCTGGTATCTGTACTCCATCAGGAGCTTCATCTTCTTTCTCTCGTCTGCGGCGACAAACTGACGGAGGGAAAACGTCTCCGGCTCCAGTACTCGGTTCTTCCAAACGAGAGCTGCAGAGAGAAAAGGACTCTGTGTCGACAAACCAGAGTCGGAGAGGCGCAGCTCCAGCCCGCTCTGATTCCTACACTGGAAATGTTTCTCTTGGCCCCTGATTGGTTCGGAGTTAAGCGTGGCCATAAATCAGGAGATATCCCTCCTTCATTCAGTCACAACGGCCGCTCCTCCACACGCTGTTTTAAAATCCACTAAAGAAGTACAGTAGTACTTTTGTAAATGTGTGTATTTGATGGATTTTGATCAAATGAGTGAGAAATCCAAATAATACAGCTAATGACCAACAACAAAGTTACACAATTCCTTGGTTTGGGAAATACTACGTCTGTACGTAGGACGTTTGTGTAGTGGGATTCCACCAGGTCTTGTCCTGGGTCCGCATACATTTGTACATCTTAAAACATTTAAACAGATAAGCATATATCACGTCCAACCTCCACACATGCATCAAATCTGAATGAATTAAAAAAGAATTATTACACATTATTTCTTGTCTAAACACAGAAGCGACCACACGGGCCTGGACTCTGCTTCCTGTGCTGTTGGTCCAGAAGCTCATGATGTGGACCGGCGATGAGCTGGTTTAATCCTGGATGTGATGAAGGTCCAATCTGTCCAAAGGGGGTTCAAACTGTCCAAAGGGGGTCCAAACTGTCCAAAGGGGGTCCAAACTGTCCAAAGGGGGTCCATTAAGATCCACAAAAAGGAGCGATGAGAGGCTGTTCTCATGCAGCCTATTGTGACGCTTGTCAGTGTTACTGACAGCAGAGTCACACTCTGGTGAGGTGGTGAGTTCTGTGAGTTCTGTGAGTTCTGTGGGTTCTGTGAGTTCTGTGAGTTCTGTGAGTTCTGTGAGTTCTGTGGGTTCTGTGAGTTCTGTGAGTTCTGTGGGTTCTGTGAGTTCTGTGAGTTCTGTGAGTTCTGTGGGTTCTGTGAGTTCTGTGAGTTCTGTGAGTTCTGTGGGTTCTGTGAGTTCTGTGAGTTCTGTGAGTTCTGTGGGTTCTGTGAGTTCTGTGAGTTCTGTGCTGTTCAAAGCTTTTCTAATGTTCATCCTGGTGCTTGATCTGCTCATTTCCAGTGGCAGAACTCCTCCACTGCCTCTCCAGCGGACTCGCCCGTGCTTCATTTTCTCCATACAGGATCAATGCCAGTCTCCCTCCTTGTAGGTCCACCCTGTACCGTCACCCCCCCGGGGACCTGTCTTTCATCGACGGCGTCCCCGACAGGTCCAGCGGGGACGCCGGTGGTCTTCAAGCAAGCATCTGCCAAAGAAGGAGCTTGTTGCTGCTTCTCAGTCGCCCGTCGTGTTTCTCTTTGTAAAAACTGAAATTAAAAATGAGATTTCTTTGTTTTCTTTTCGACATAATGACGCGAATAATATACACGAATCAACAATTTAATTTGAGCATGAGTCTGATTCAAGGGACGTTTTAAGAACGCGCCGCCACACTTCTCTAATGATGAGGACAAGAAGTGCATGCAGGCCAAATCTTTATCAAAGTGAAATATCACTAATTCACCCTCATGTGAAAATCACTCTTCAAAAAGAGTCTGACTTTACACATGACCATGACAATACAAGAGAAGAAGAATAATAACAGGACAAGCATGGGAAAAATGACATTTTGCCAATATTTTATCTTCAGGTGAGGCTCTTTTCTTCGTGATTTCCACCAAATATGATTCGTCTGTCGCTGCAAAAGAAGAAATAGCCTTCATGACATTTAATAGAATGTTAATGAATTTTTTGGCCTCTGGAGCGATTTCCAGCAAACTTTCTTTTTTCCAGCGATTCTTGCTACTTTAGCCTAATCTGGGCTTTTTTCTTTTGTTATTTAAGGTTTTAATAGAACATTGTTGTCTATATTGATCATTTTAAGCTTTTTTATGATTTTGGCATTTTTTGTGGTAATTTGAGCTTTTTTAACCGTTTTTAGCGATTCCGTCTGTTTTAGCCATTTTGCCTTCTTTAGCTGTTTTTAACAAGGAGATTAGACCAGCTTTGAAAAGCAAAATGTTTATTTCCATAGAATTTTCTGGAAGTTTCAGGGAGCCGCTGCAGAAGGGCTGAAGAGCCACCTCTGGCCTCTGGTGTAGAATGAAAGGTTTAAGATCTTTGGTCTCACGGTGAGAGGGGTTCACACACTTCTAACAGTTTCTGAACCTTTCACAACACCAGCCTCAGAAGATCACCACTGCTGCTACAAGCTACAGCTGCTAACGTCCAACAGAAATCAGCAGGAAGTGACGATCCCTCGCTCTAACTGGTCGCTGATTCAAATCGATTTATCGTCTTTGCATGAAATGAAACCTGCTCCTCCTTATTGAAACTTCACTTTCCTCTTCTATTGTCCAACAGCAGCGATTGGTTTGTGTAAATAGAGTCCTGCAGTAGGGGTGGAGATGTTCTCTGGTGGTCTCCAGACAACAATCAGTGTGTTTGGTCAGTAAGCTCCCAGTTATTCTGACATGTTGAAGTTCAGATCCAGTTTTATGAAGTCAGCCTCACAGTGGAGCAACTAATAAATTAACTCAAGTGTGCAGGATCCATAAACGAGTCCGCCAGGCTGGCAAGAAAAGACAAACAGTCAGCGGTTCAGTTGCAACTCTTACACAGATCTTTATTGTTCTTTTAATTACATTTAGATTACAGCAACCAAGTTGCCCTTTTCTTTTTGCCAAACACTCCAAACCATCTTGTAAACACATACCAATACCATCTTCTTCTTCTTCCTTCCCCTACCTACTCTTACCATCGTTTACACTCCTGATTTCTACCATCTGTGACCAAAAAAAGCTTCTGATCATCAACTCAAAGCCCTTTCCTTCATGTCGTCTTCTCTTCGTCCTTCCAACACTTTCTGAATCCTTCCGTTTCCTCCACGTTTCTACACGTTCCTGTACAAAGAGCTGCCGTCTCGACACGCAGCGTCCACAACTGAAGCTCCATGCGAGATGCTGCACTGAAAAACGGTCGCGTTTGTTCAGAAAAGTCAGCTTTCTTAAAAAAAAAGAAAAAAAACCAACATGGCTCAGTTCAAAATTTTGTCTTCCAACAAAACTCATTATCTCACCTGACATGAGTTCAAATTGTGATGTTCTGTCGCCTCTGACCTGTTTTAAATTAATGCCTCTGTAAGTAAAAACAATACAAATGGGGTCCGGGGTTCTGACATCTGTCGTTTAAAGGAATGTAGAAAAATAAGACTCATGTCTTCTGATCGACCCTCGAGTCAGACAGGAAGACGTGTAGCTTTGTCCGGGGGGGGGGGTTCTCCGTCTCCACTGCTTTTCCTGAACATGCTTTCATTTACTAAGAAGCCAGAACAGTGGTGCTTTATCATACCTCGAAAAATACTACCAGAATTTTCTCAGAGTATAAAAATGTAAAACTTTCATTAGCCCCCAAAACATTTTTAACATAATGCTTAAATATCAAATTTAGAGTAAACAAGGATTTGCTGCACCCTCTTTCTTCAAGAGCTCAACAAACCGGCGTGTGCGACGCAAGTTTGTTGTTGTTGTGCTGCCGCGCGGGACGCCACCTCTCCGCGGCCGCACTCGGATGGAGGGGTACGGGTAAATAGCTGCCGAAGAGGACAGTAACACAGAACACTGATGTAATAATACGCACGCACACAGACACACATAAATAGTCCCACGCTTCTCGGCGTTGCTTCTGTACAACAAGCAAAGAGTCCATGTCTCTCCTGCAGCGTCTCACACCATCGTCTCTTTTCTCTTCCCTAAAGAACACAGAGACTTCTTGTCCTTTTTGGTTTTGAGCTGCGTTGGCGAGGAGAGCGGGGACGTCGTCGTGGACGAGGAGCAGGACGAGGGGGATGAGGCGGTGGGGCTGCTGCACGGCGAGGTGGGGGCAGACTGAGACACCGGCTGCGGGCAGTTTTCGTCTGTCTCCTCCATGTGGACGATGGCGGAGACGGAGGACGGGCGACGTTTGGAGCGCACGTCGCCGGTGGCGAGCGGGCTCGGCATGGAGGGCTCGCCGAGCGGCCGGTGGACGGAGATGGCGCTGCGGAGGCAGTTGAGCCACTGCTGCTTGTGGAAGACGTCGTTGACCTGCAGCGTGTGCGCCTGCGCCTGGCTCGGGTCCTGAGAGCGAACCCGGAAGATGTTCTTGGCTGTAGAAAGAAGAACAGGATGAGATGGAGGGAAAACGGCGGCGGGACGGCTGCAGCGGGACGATCTGAGCAGACGCTCACCTTTGTCTGCGTTGCTGAAGGCGCCTCTGAAGGATCCGCCCATCCTGACGTCTCCGTCCTGCAGGTCCTCCAGCACCAGGTCCTGCACCGGGATTGGCTGCCGGTACACCTGAAAGCACTGGCGCTCGTTCCGGGTGACGGGGCGGGTCAGAACCAGCAGCTCGGTGAACAGGAACACGTGCAGCTTCTGTAGGGGAACAATCATGGTCACATCTGGATTCTGGAAGCAGCCGAGCGCTGCCGATGGTGGCAGGCTGGCTCTGTGTGGACGAGTGCGAAGCGTCGACTCACCGTGCCGCTCTTGTTGCGCAGCTCTCCGTGACACAGCAGGCTCTTGCAGTGCTCGATGTGGGGGTCCTTCTGCCGGTCGTCCAGGTACTCCAGCTTGTCGATGTAGTACTGGCACTCTGACTCCCCCTTCTTCATGTTGATGTCGGACAGGACGCCCTGGATGACAGTGATCTGAACACACCAGCAGCCTGGTTAGTACTGGAGCTCCACGCCGGAGGACAGCAGACCGTGACACTGATGAGAAGCTGAGCAGGACTTACAGCTTCCTCCAGACTGGCGGCGTCGGGGTGCTCGGCTGGAGTGTGTCTCAGGATCTCTTTGAGCAGCAGCGGGTATTTGACCAGGCGGGAGCGCGGGATGTCCAGGAAGCTCCACAGGTCCAGCTTGCGGCTGAAGGGCGACTCCAGGCAACGCTGCAGGAAGTCCTGCACCCGCCGGTCCTGCTTCTTCTGGTCCAGCAGCGCCTTAGCCGCCAGCTGGTTGCTGCAGTATTCCTTGTAGGCTTTGAGCCTGGGCAGCTGAAGAAGAGCAAGAGGAAGAGTTTGACCCTGTTGTCTTGTCTCAGAGTGGAAACAGGCGCAGGAGGGAGGATGCTTACCCAGCTCACCACGATCTGCCCAATCTGCCCCACCGTCCCGTCTGGCCCCGTGGCTTTAGAGAGCTGAGCCAGCAGGTCCTCGTGCAGAGGGATATAGGCATCCAGGTTGCCGAAGATGTGCGTGAGCTCCTCCTCAGACATGATGGAGAGCTTGAGCATGGGGTCGTGGTACGCCTGTGGACGGGAGCAAAGCCAAACTGGTCAGATAAAAATAGCACGGGAAAGAATCTTCGAGGGCACCAGAGAGACTGAGGAACAATTCCTGTCTTTTTATAGCTGCTGGCTCTGCTGTGTAGTCAGCCTGCCAGTGTTTTGATTTAATTTGTTTGCTTTATATGTACTCCTTCTGCCTCAGAGGTTTGAGAAAGTACAAACCTTGCGTGCAAGCTGGAGGTCCTCAATCAGGTCCTGTTCTCCGCGAGACAGCTCAAATATGGCCTGTGGAGGAGCACAGAAAGAGTCTTTTTTAGAAAAACAAATACGTCACAATGCCACTACTTGATTACAAGTGATATTCATTAGAATAAATCTACCACTGCACTGCAGCCAAGTGAGTGAGGCCAGCGCTGAGCTGTGCGGCTGCTTTCTGCTGTAAACTGTAAAACCTTGAATGTCTCGACAGTTGGCCAACATGTCTGACAGAGGCGGGAGTCTGTTGGCTTGTCAGGTTTATGCGAGTTTACACAGGCTGGGAAATGAGCCCTGGATGGCTTTAAGCCCCACTGAAATGATTGGACACAAACACTGCAGGGACTTGTGAAGCTCATCTGGTAGACAGGTAGAATTCTGCACCGTCTGGGATTCAGACTTGGCAGGGCGGCTCGTGTCGGATCACTCAGCACATCATGAGGGACCGTTGTGTTTGATCCATCGGCACAATGAGCACCACAACATTCTCTCTGAGCTTTTTAGACTCTTGTTGGGTTTTCCCCCCACTGGCTGCTGTCTTTAAGCGTCTTGATGCTGCTTCTCACCTCCTGCCTCTTGATTTCTTTGGTGGAGAAAGTTCCCTTCTGGTGGACGTCCAACGTCTCTGACCACAGGGTGCTGTTTCTCCTTTTGGGCGGTGTTGGGGCCGCTGCCTTGCTGCAAGGCTTCTGGGGCACGCCCGGCGACTTGCCATCGCTCCGGAAGGAGGCCTGCAAGACGGGAAAGAGGAAGCGCTACGTGTCAGACCCAGTGCAAGGCGTCTCTGGAGCTTCTCTCTGCGCCGGCCGTCAGCTCAGCTCACCTGGATGGTTTGGCCGAAGCGCCGGACGGCCCCATTCTTCACCGGAGAGATGAGGTTGGCTAGCGACGTCACCCTGCCGAGAGGACGGACACGCTTGTTGCTGGGTTCCTGCGGGAGCAAACAGAGGCGGAGGTTAGTGTGACGGTGCTGAAACGCTCTGATTGCAGAAGGTCAGAACAACTCGCTCCCTGAGACCTCGGCTGACAGGCTGAGCGCTCCCCCGTGATAAAACACATCCAGTCCATTCATAAATCAAACGTCGCGCACTGGCTGCTCTCCCGGCTCTGGACTGAGGAAAGGGGAGTAGTTGGAGCTGAGGTCGAACCACAGCAGACAGACTGGCGGACACAGAGACAGCTCCGAGGAGGAGGAAGAGGAGGAGGAGGGCTCCAGCAGCTGTTGACTCCATCATGTGAAGAGTCTCGAGCCAGGCCGGCCTGCTCAGCACAAAGACCCTCTCTGACTGCTGATCTGGAAGGGGAAGGGGGTCTAGAGGAATGCCAGGAATGCACGAGACCGTGGATCTCAGCTGTTGAACGCCCCACCCCGCGACACACTCTGTCTGCCCTAACAACAGCGACCGCTCTGCCCCTGAGTGGATGTCTCCCATCCCGCAAAGTGTGATAAACACTTCCTGATTGCTTCTGGTGCTTTAACCCCGGTGCTGCCACACGGGGACGGGGCAGAGTGCAGCAGAGTGTGGGACCACCGCCAGGAGTCCTGCTCCTCTGCAGTGTTTACTGTTACGAGTTCAGACAAGTTGTTCAACAAGCCTCGCGTGAGAGCTGATCATCTACACCTGGGCCTGGGCCAGGTGACCCCCCCCCCCCCCACCTCCACCCCCCAGGCTGTGAGAAAAGAGAGAGCTGCTCTGGCCCCTTTCCAACAGCAACAAGCCACAGGAATCAAAGAGCTTGGGGGGGGGGGGGGAGTAATGATTTCATCCTGCAGAAAAAAAAAAAACCTAAACAAAGCATGACAGCCTGCATTTAACATTTTTAAGGTTTGCCCCCCCCCCCCACACACACACACACACACACACACACACACACACACACACACTCACGGATTGCACATTGATGAGAGGTTTGCTCTCTGAAATGAAGAGGTGAAACTGCAGGGAGGCTTCTTCTGGAGCTGACTCAAGTCCACTGGGATTGTTTTTTGCCTTTGCTCAGCGTATGAGGGGAACAGAGCAGCCATTGAGGCTGTGGGCCTGCAGACACAGCTGTGCAACAGATCCACTGCGTCTGGCCCGGGAGCCACCACCGCTCTGCAAACAGCCCTCTAGTGGCCGCAGCACGCCTGTTACAGACGCTTTGTGGTCTGACTGATTTCAATGTGTGACCTTTAAAAATCTGCAGACAAAGAAAATATAGTGGTGTTGGGGGTGGGGGGAGTGGGGGGGGGGTTGGGGTGGGGGGGGGTGTTCAAAGTCAACAGGAGAAAAGCGTGTTTCCCCTCGTGCCCTTCCTGTCCTTTGGGGACTGGCCTCAGAATAACAAAGAGCCACTAGTCCTGCTCTTTGTACATCAGCTGTAAAGTGAAGCCGTGCAGACAGACTGGGGAACGTTGCTCTTCCTGCCAGTCCGACTGGCTTCAGGAGACCAGACCGGGCTGGAGGAGAGCACCGCCGTTCCAGACAGCTGCTATCAGGGGAGCAATGAGCCTTCAGACACAACCTGCATGCTCGCTCCCTGAAGGTCCAACTCAAGATTACAACCTCATAAACTGACTGGGTCGGACTTTTCCCCCTCTCCGCCTTCCTGTACTTTCCTCTTTGATGAAACCTCGTGAGTTTAGCTGAGCTCAACCTCCAGATGTGATTACAGCACAGCTTGAGCTGATAGGAAGACGGCCTGCAAATCAAGGAGCTGAGGTCACTGATAAGTCAGCGCAAGAGGAAGGGAAAACCCGAGAATAGTTTCTAATTGAGCAACTTTGTGAAAGCAGCACTCCCTCTGTGGACTTCTGCTTTAAGAGGTTTACTGTCAATGAAACTGCACACCGGTTTCCAAAAGGGGACGAAATAAGGGGAAGGAAGAAGTGAGTACTGCAGCCTATTGCATACAACAGGTTGAAACAGTGCGAACGTAGCATCCAGGGTAGATGATTGACAACAACCCCCGCTCCCCCTCCCTGTTCTTTCACTGCCAACTGATTTGACTGAGAATTCCCTGAGCTGAGGTTCTTCTTTACACCTTAGAAAAGGTGCAGCCGTGATGCAATGATTAACTTCTCAAGCATTGTTCCAAGTACCTGGGCACAAAGTTCAAAGTTCCACCTCACACACTCCCAATACAGCAAAGCATTGAACCCCAGCAAAAACCAAACAAAACTAAATGTTTAGATGAGGTTTCTAGAGGTCGGATTACAATCCAACCTCTAGAAACCTCTAGAAACCTCATCTAAACATAGTCCAAATTGTAGAAACCCAGTCTCACTTAGATTAAAACCTCGAAAGTTAGTCTAAAGTCGTCCAAACTCCAGAAACCTTTTCTAAATGTGGCCCAAACTGTTTGAAAAATGTTGTAATCCCAG
This sequence comes from Lipophrys pholis, assembly GCF_963383615.2. Lineage (NCBI taxonomy): Eukaryota > Metazoa > Chordata > Actinopteri > Blenniiformes > Blenniidae > Lipophrys > Lipophrys pholis. Next base: position 2,127,939 of record NC_137644.1, on the reverse strand, counting down.
ACTAAACTGCAGAAAACCAATGCAAACCCAGTGTCAACTGCATGAAATGAGTCAAAATCCAGCTGTAAAATAAGATCATAAAAAAGCAGGGTTCGGCTCTGAATCACTCACACCTGACATGAAAACACGACTTCATGGTCAAACAATGACAGAGGTGCAGATTGTACCCGACTGGTCCCTGCGAGCAGCGTCGGACTCTCACCTCTGACTCGTGTCTGTTGGCTTGGTTCTGGCAGTCTATCACTTGCAGAGTCCGTTTGATAGGCACCAAGCTACCCAGTTCATCGTAAGCCACCATAGCTTTCAGTAAAAACACGGTATCCTTGTAATCCTGGCAGGTTAGCTCCAAGTAATCCACATCAGAGAGAAAACGGGAAACTCAGAAAAATAAGCTCTTTGTGAGGGCAAAACGAAAAAGGTAAAAAAATAAAAATACACCTTCCCCCTGTTAGTCTTCTTCCCTCTGTGGGACGGGGCTCTCAGAAGGCTGAGCTCTCACACACTTTCTAAACTTTGGTCTGAGGTTGGTGGAGTGAAGGAGGGCTTTATACCGCCACAGCAGACAGGGAGGAGGAGTCTGGCTGTGAGCCGGCCCTGCCATGCACATGGAGCCTGGATCAGGTTTACGTGGAACAGCCCGCAGGCTCCGTCTGCTCGTCCACGCACACACTAAACAGTAGTGAGAATTTTTAAGATCATTGCAAATCGCAGCACCGGGCCAGTTTACATAAAGCAAAGAGGGATGAGGGCTTCTGAACAGCATACGGGCTGCTTCAGGGAACTGGGGGACACATTAGATGAAGTCTGAGTTCAACGTCTGACGGGTTTTTGTTCTGTAATGTTTTAAATCAAAAGATGGAAAAATGTATTGTCACAGCAAATCCTCCCAACATTTATTCCCGTTCCTACCAGGAATTTATACTAAAATAGAGCAGACTCAAGATGAGACATTCAATGGACAAGTTTATTTTAGGTCATTTACAGGGTGAATTTCCAGTTTAGCCCATTTTTACAATAACTGAATAACGTTGGAGTTCTGATTCCAGCTCAGACATAAAAACTATCTGACATGTTGAATAAATAAGCCTCAGTGGCTGTAGTCCCAGTAAATAACAACCATAAGCTTTAATACACACAAACATTCACACACTCTATATTCCTTTGGATATATATGCTTAGAAGTAAATGTTAACATTCATAAATTTCAGTTATAGTTCATTTAAAGACTTATTTACGAGCTATAGTAAATAGTGAAACCACAATTAGGTTCATTTAAACACTTCAATGAGATTTTATAATGTTACTTACAACTTAATCAGTTAACTCACACATCTTAACTGCTCGGCCATAAAATACCAAACATTTAACACTGATTGACGAATTCTGGTAAAATATTTAAGTACAATGGGGGTGTGAAGCTTGTGACTTTAGTCCAAAACAAGCCCACCAGAGGGTCTGTTGTGGTCCGCAGGAGGAGCTCGCGTTGTTTTAGTAAACCGCAGCAGTCGTGAAAATGAGCTCGTGAAGTAGCGTCGGCACACTGTGAGGGAAAATTTATTTAGAGTCTTTGAAATTTGTAAATCTTTCACATCTTTCTGCAGATTTGGTTGAGCATTTTTATTCAGGATAGATTTCACTGGGTTTTGCACCAGGAGGCATCGTGGAAAATGCTCCAAAATTGAAATTTAATTGTAAGATATCACCATTAACCACTGTTTTGAACAGTTTTTAGCAAAAACTGGATCAGATGTTGAAACTGAAAGGTCTAAGTTGAGTAGCTCTGTGGGGGGTATGTGTGGGTGGAGGGTGGGGAGGGGGGCTACGGTGTGACTTGTGTCCATATGTTGATTGGTCGCAGTGGGGAGCGGGCAGACGTGCCATTTTGACAAAGGTGAACATGTGGTCCGTGCACACCTGAGGAGAAAGTGGCGTGTCGGGCCTGATGGGGGGTGGGGGTCACGGTTGGAGATGTGTTTTGGGCAAATGGACGACGGCCTGTCGACGGCTCTGCTTCAGTCACCTGAGTCAACATGGAGGCGTGAAACAGGACGCGGGCTTCATGCGGCTGCCGTGTGCGTCCCCAGTGGAGGACGTGCATACGGGGGGGGGGTCAGGGCGGCGAATCTGTGGAGTCGGGAGTGTGTGAGAGCAAAACGGGAGAGTTTGTTTGGATGTGAAAGTGAGACAGCAGACTGAGGAGTCAGAGGGGAGCTCATAAAAGACCGTCTGTGTGTAGTCTGTGCGTGCCAGCAGAAGACGGCGTGTGCAGCCCTGCTCTTACTCACGGTGTGGGGAGACCTGGAGCTGAATCAGCAGTACATCTGGTTGCTGATGGCAACGTGGCTGGGCTTGCCTCGCCTCCCCGCCCTCCTCCGCTGCAGCTGGAGCGGCAAAGTTTCACCGCTGTCTCACCTCTGCCGTGCCGCAGACGGACCCGAGGACTGAAGGGCTGAGCTCCGGCTCACCCCCACACTGAGACCAAGAAACAGCCCGGCGCTGAATGATGGACCACAACCAGAGGCTGGTGGAGGAGCTGCTGCCCCCTGCTGATGGAGGCCAGCAGCTCCAGGAGGAACTCGTATTTCTGGATCACACTGGTTCAACAGGAGGCACGACAGAAGAACTAAATACAAGAACATTACTGGCCTCATATCTCTGTTACAATCTCTGTGCTTGTGTGGATCCTATTGTCAATAATCCTCGGTGAATTTATATCACAGCACGCAAAGGAACAGACACCTGGTCCTGCATGTTATGGGGCTAATAACCCCACCCCAATACCACTAGGATAACTCCGGATGGAAGGCCATCTCGGGAAGCCCGAAGTTTGAATCACATTTCCAAGGCATCGAAACATCCTCCATGTGGAAGAGTGAGTGAGTGAGTGAGTGAGTGAGTGAGTGAGTGAGTGAGTGAGTGAGTGAGTGAGTGAGTGAGAGAGAGAGTGAGAGAGTGAGAGAGTGAGTGAATGAGTGAATGTATACAGACAGCGTCCACCGTCATTTAAACCCTGGACTGACTGCTGAGAAGCAGCCAAGGCTGACATTTAACTGAGGATTAACACTTCTCATGAGGCGGAGCACGTGCAGCAGCCACCGCCGATCCTCTGTGTTGTCACTTCCCCGTTTAGCTCCACGCCATCTTTACCGGCGGAGTCAGTGAATCATGTTGAAGTCATGCTAATGCTATCTCGCTAATGTGAGCAGAGGTGCAGTGTGGCGGAGGGCTAGCAGAGGGCTAGTGACAGTTTAATCTAGTTTAATACTGCGTAGGGGGGCACTGATATCAGTATTGGTTTTGATACTGCATTGAGTAGTTGTACTCAGAGAAAGATCGTATGTAAGTATGACGTCATGAATCAGCGGCGTGATCCGTAGGTACGCAAGAGAGCCAAAGCAAAGTCTGCAGTTTGGAGATTCCTTAATATCAATGAGAAAGACAAACGTAAATCAGATTGTAAACTACGATCTGCCAAAGTACCAAGAGGAGGAGACACATAGTTCGTACAACAGCAGCAACTTAATCAACAGTGACATTTGGACCAGCAGAGTTAGAACTCACTGCTCATTAGTTTCACTGTGAAGCCCATAACTCCACACTACATGGTAAAGATATTTGCAAAATGAATATGTGGATACCACCACAACGACCGAATATTTGAATATCCGGACCATTGGGTCCAGTCCTACTGGAGACGTGGTAACTGGGCCTTCAAGGCTGTTGGAAGTGGTTCATGGCAAAACACAGCCTTCGTGTATTGTTTGAGTATAAATGAGGTTTTATAGCATTTAATAAGTACTTGTATCATTTTGTGGCTATATGTTTGTACTCATCTTGTGTTGGTATACTCCAACTATTACGTGAAACTGAACTTACATGATATCTTTTCTGTATCTACTTTTTTTATCGTATATTTTATTAAAACAGCAACGAATACAACTGTGTGCACTGAAAAGTAAGAAAATAGTAACCACAACTTAATAATAGAAGAGAAAATTAGATTCTGTTTGTACTTTCATCATTCTAAATGAAACCAAGAATGTTACTAAGCTCAGTTTATGATGGGAAATATTTGTCTTTTAAAGAGCAGTAATTATACCTCTTTGAACTATAATTAAATGCTAATTCATCCATTAGTAAGTGTACCACAGTTAGAAACTGGTTGAAGATCCAGTGGAAGCCTCAGAAGTTGATCTCCTTCTGCACTCGGCCCCAGCTCGTCTCTCTGAACGTTTCCAGCTGGGGGAGGATGAAACCTTCCCACAATGATAATAATCCCACAAGTTTCTGTCCTGAACACACTGAGCTATAAATATCTTCAGCTTTCTGTGTTGTATATATATATATATATTTTTTTTTTAAAGAAAAGAGTGATTTAATTGCACAAGGACAAATAAAAACCACACAAGTAGAAACACACCTCTGGATTACTTAACTCCTTGTGTTCCCTGTTTGTTTTTTGTCGTGAGTGGTCACACCCTCTCCAGTCCCGGTTGCCAACAAACACAAAACAGTAACCAAGACTCTGAGCCTGGTACCTTAATATTCCATCGGCTGTTACAGCAGCTCCAGTACAGGTTTGTGCACTTGTTGTTGGTGTGTGTGTGTGTGTGTGTGTGTGTGTGTGTGTGTGTGTGTGTGTGTGTGTGTGTGTGTGTGTGTGTGTGTGTGTGTGTGTGTACACATCTACAGACTTTTGAGTCCCTTTATTTCTGAGAAGAAAGTGAAAGAAAATTAGGTTTCATCATTTTTCTCAGTGATCACTCAGTCATGACGAACGTGATTTTCAAGGAAACGCTCATCGTGACGACATTTCTCATTGTAGTGAAATACACTGGAACGGGATCTGGAGGCAAGACGGGGCCTGTGAAATGGCAGGTCGAAGCTACTGACAGATTCCAAACACACACACACACACACACACACACACACACACACACACACACACACACACACACACACACACACACACACACACACACACACACACACACACACACACACACACACACACACACACACACACACACACACACACACACACACACACACACACACATTCTGTGGTCATTCTAATGACTGTGTGCACAAATGTTTTGAGACAAAATCTTTTTCCATTATGCCTTTGTGTACAGCTCGGCATTGTGGGTAAATACGCTTCTGATTAAATGACCTTCTGATCAGATTCAACTGCTGCATTAATGTGACGATATGTAAAAGGACATTATCAATTTAAACTACAAAGTACAGCATACTTCTTGAATAAAATTGTTACTCTGAAGCAGTTGTGCACCGTTACAGAAAATACTTTTGCTGCTCTAAATGTATCACTGCAATGGTAAAGATTATTCCTGCCTCCTATGCTGATTCATTCAACTTAAGGTCGCCATAAATCAGAACTGAATTTCAGTTATATCACACGTTTCCACTGCCTTAATAATAATAATAATAATAATAATAATAATAATAATAATGTATGTGTTTTATATAGCACTTGTCTGGACACTCAAAGACTCTTTACATTCCATGATTCATTCCCTCCATACTGGATGGTGGTAAACTACGTATGTAGCCACAGCTGCTCTGGGGCAGACTGACGGAGGCGAGGCCGCCATTTTGCACCATCGGCCCCTCCGACCACCACCACTTACTCACTCTCACACTACATTCACACAGGCAGTGCAGGGTTCAGTGTCTTGCCCAAGGACACTTCGGCACGTGGGCAGAGATGGGAATAGAACCTGCAACCTTCTGATTGGGAGACAACCGCTCTACCAACCGAGCCATGCCACCCATGTTAATCACAAATCACATTCACACACAAATGGAATGTGGTCAATCCATCTATTGGGAGCAGGTTGGTGTTGGGATTCAGTAGCTTGCTCAAGGACACTTGGACGTGTGGACGTTTATGATGTTGAGGAAGCCAGAGGAAACCCACTCATGCACAGGGAAGCATGGTGTGTGTGTCAATTACTATCATTGCATTTTGACTACAACACTGTGAATCTCTAAAAACAGCTTTCAGCTTTCATTTTCAAACTCCACCAATTTCACTTTCGAGAAAATGCGACTTTTCTGAAACGTGCATTACTACAAGAGCCCACTACACTTACCTTAATGTTTGTCTGCACCCGTGAGAGTAGATGTACAACAGTAACAAGAGAGGATTCCAACATGTTTGTTGATTAAATAGAAAAGAGTGAGCAGAACACAGTGTACATTAACTACACCATCATCTGCATACAGGGAGACACGCTGCTTATATACAGCAGATACTGAGTGGGCCTATATGACAAAGAAAGAGATTGCAGGAGCTTGACGGTTCAGTTGATTCATTCTCGGAAAAAAGCTAATAGATATACAATAAGAGAAACATCATGCAATGTTAAAATGTCATTTTTAAATGCCAAGACGCTGAATATCCCTCAGTTGTCGAACCTGATGGGAACGAGCTGATTGTGCTTATTGTGTGTTTGCAGAGATTAGATATGTAGATATCTCACTGTAGTCCAAAACTGTTGTGAACCATGTCATTGTTGAACTGAGCTGAGCTCCAGATGTGCCTGAAGACCATCCGAAGCCTGCAAAGACCAGAAACACCAACCGCACCTGAAAGCCACACTGATCCCAACACGGAGAAACAGAGTTTACTTAGCACATCTGTTTGTAGCCGTGTGTGTGTGTGTGTGTGTGTGTGTGTGTGTGTGTGTGTGTGTGTGTGTGTGTGTGTGTGTGTGTGTGTGTGTGAGGGGATTAGCCTGTGCTCAGTGAGGAAAAGAAAATAAAGTCAGAGCAGAACACAAGAGGGCTGTTGTCATCTGAACCAAGGAGTGGCCCGCTGCACCTTATCAGCTTTGTTTGGCTAAATCAGAGCAACTGACCCGACTGGTTACAGGAGTCCAGGGAGGACGTCTCTGCTGAACCCCTTCGTGTGGACGCAGGACAAAGCAGCCTGCATGGACACAGACAAGGATGGAGGGCAGCTGGACACGGACCGGTCAAGTGGTGTTAGGAGAAGGAGGGAGGGAGAGAGAGAGTTAGGACAGATATTAGAGAGAGAGAGTATGGACTAAAAAGAGAGCCAATAAGAGCCAAGAGAGAATGAGAGTAAGAAATAGAGAACAATGGAGAAAGAGATGTATAAAAAACAAGATTACACATTAGACAGAGTCGACAGAAATCAAGAGAGTAGATGCTTGAGACAGCAAGATAGAACAGAGGATTGAGAATGTAGAGACTGGACAGAGAGAGAAGACGCTAGAGAGAACAGGAGACGTTAAAGAGAATGAGAGTAGGCATTAGAGAGGATGAGAGCAGATTCTAAATAGGAAGAGTCAGAGAGTGTACATATAGCAGGGTGGCTGGTGGAGGAGTGACAGTGGCCTGAAGCTAAACGGTGTTGGGTTGTGACAGTGAAATGACAGACATCTTTGTGTGATGTTGAAGGTGTGCTCATTAAACACCCACACACTCACTGAGGTGTATTTTCCAGCCCGGCCTGTCCTGTTTGTCCCATCTCTGAACTCGGCAGCAGCTTCATGTTGCAACCATGTGCAGACCATAAGAGGCTTCTCCAAAACACAAACAAGCTTCAGCGAGATGTTTTCTGCTGATAATGAGGAGCACTTGGTTAAACAGCTCAGACATCAGATCAGGTAGTATCCACAGTTTTCACTTTGGCAACGTGGCCTTTCCCTTTCTTAACAACACAGTAAACAGTAGACAGGCTACTGCTGCATTGGTAAGTTGTTACTCACGTGCATGAGCTTATAGAAACTACAAGTGTATGAAATCAAAATGTGACAGTCAGGCATCTTTGAGCAGTAAGAACCTGTATTGCCTGCGATGTGTTTTGCAGTGTAGTAAGCAGAGTCCATCATTGTGAGTGTTCTCTACAACCAGAGGGTCATTTCTACTCTCAGCTGCTGTTGAGTCATCACAGCCTCTTTCTCACCTACTTGGTGTCTACATGTCGTTTGGCTTAAGTGTCAAACTGGTCTGTTTGGGTCACAAAGCTTAAGTGTGAACAGTGGAAGTGGAAGATGCTCTATTATGGGGATGTTAGAGCTTCTTGAAATAAACAGATTTTTTTAACCATTGATGAGAAAAAGGATCAACAAAACAGCTGAGAAACCAGCAGACAGCTCTAAGAACAACACTTAGGCCTCATTGACACATGGTCTTCTAGTGACAACAGAAACATTCTGTTGTGTTTTAAGCCTAAATGATATTTTTCTCCCCGGGGTTCTCAAAAACTAATCTGTCCACATGTCATGAAGACATAGAAATTTAGAAGTAGACTCCTGCTCATAGACTTCTATATAACTCTAAGTTCTATAGGTCTCTGCTCCTGCTCCTCCTGCTACTAGCGTCAGTAGCTTCTGCAGCTCAACTGATGATGATGATGATGTTGCTGTTATTTGATGAGATTGATGACGATGATCGTCTTTGTGAACGGCACACGCAAAGGTTTTAGAATTTCTCCACTCTGGAACCCGGTTTAAAAAAACACACACAAAAAAACAAACTGTTTTCGCGCTTCTAAAACTGCCTCGTGTGGAAAATCGGCCAAAACCAGCTCGTTTATACGAACCAGCGTTCTCGTCTCGTCTTACTGTCTATTGACAACGGTGCTTGGAGCCAATGATAGTTTTTGAAAATGGTCCCCTAAGGGGGGAACTTTTCTAAAATGGTCTGGCTCAACCTCTGTGTCAGTGGAAGAAAGTGGAACCATGTGAATGCGGTGTGTGTGTGTGTGTGTGTGTGTGTGTGTGTGTGTGTGTGTGTGTGTGCTGTTCACTCTAATAAAGTTACTACACACGTCACATGGATCACATGTGGAGACACTTGTCATTTCCTACAAACGGATACTAAGTGGACCAAAACAACAAAGAGTTAAAGAAGCTGGAGTTTTGACCGCCTCCTGCTCTCTGTGTGCGTACGTCGATATTCTCATTCCAAAAAAACATCGTTTTTGGCGTTCCTGCCATTACTTTGCCATCTAAATGCAAAACTTTTCTGAAGAGAAAATGGAAAAACGATGCGCCTTCATCTGAAAAGTCGTGTAAAAGGGGCCTCGGGGTGACTTCAGTTCACATAAGCAGGAGTTTAGTGAAACAGTGAGGGAGCTGCTCCATTCATTCATCTAACTTTCACCTGCCGGGGGGAGACATTTTATAACAATGTTTGGACTGAGAAAATTCTTACCTGCAGCATTGTGGACCAGTAGGACAGGGACGGATGTACATGACAGGAAAAACCAAACATTTAGAGAACAGGCTGTCATTTAGCAATTTGAAGTGACAAACTTTAAAGACATTGGGTCTAAATGTTTTCAGACTGTGTGCTCCAATGATTCCTGCAGCCATATCAGTCTCCTGCTCCACAATGAAAATCACTAGTTGGGGACGTCCAGCGGGGGATCAGTTTACCAAGGAATGACCTTTTGAGGTAATAAGCATCCGCTGTGTGAAAGCAGAATGTCATAACAGAAGAACAATTGTTGACACGCGTTTCAGACTGTCAACAAATCGGGGTCATCTTGCATAAATCCAAGAGTTCAGTCCGATTCTGTTGGATCGGTTGAAGGTGTAGCACAATAGAGTGTGATACACAATCCCTCCCACTTTCACACCAACATGTCACAGTCAATTCAATGAGCCAAACACCAACCGTTTCCTTAAGTGACAGAAGTAACAGGTAATAAACCCTCTGACCCCTCTGAGCCTTACTTTATAACGTGCTGTTTAAAACACTGATCGCTCACTGATCTAATGAGTTAAGTTGGGTGAGACAGATTTGCTCCACCACTTTTCTCACAATAAGAAACTGAAATGCTGCACCTCCAATCTCAAGAGCAGTTTTTTACCCAGCAACCATATCAGAACCAAACTGACTTCCTCCTCTCTCTTCAACCACCACGACCTTACAGAATTATGTTCCAAGGGATTTAAGCAAAGACTGCAAGTTTGCACTTCACATATCTGATTCAGTTTCAGCCTTTAGGACTTATCTCAGTGTTTCAGAGCTTGTTGTACTTGTACATGCGGCAGAGTATGTGTTAATGAATCGCTCCTTTATTCACCGAGCGTTGAAATTAGGCTGTATGGGAACAGTAACAACAACCACGGGTGGGAGGGCTTCAGGTTTCCAGGTTCTGCAGGTTTCAGCAATGAGAAGCTTCTCAGTGGGCTTTCTTAGCAGCAGCAGTTGATGAAATACCTGTTGGATTCAGGAGCGTTGAGGGAAACATCCATAACACGGAGGACCGGCGGCCTCCAGGACCAGGGTGGACACCACGGCCCGATGGTGTCGTCTTTATTGAAATATGCTTGTGAAGGTTAACAGAGTGTCGTGACAGCATGACGGCACACAGTCGTCGTGGTGTTTCCAGGACTTCAGCGTAATGTGCTCACAGACCTTGTAGATGTGTGGTCGCTGGTTTCTGCCGACGCTGCGGCTACGCACCAGGCGGACAGGCAACAATTGTTGTGTGTACTGTGATGTGATTTGAACACTCAAGAACATGATGTTGATGTCTCTGAACTTTGCAATTTGGTCTTCCAAATAAGAGTGTTCTTCCTCTTTCCCCCTAATTTCCTGTGACTGCGCTGCGTTTTTTTCTTTTTATTCTTTTTATATAATTTCCCACAACATGTGGGAGCAGAGCTTTGTTTTTGTTCCTTTTTCCAAGATTCTCTGAGGTTTTTTTGTTTGTTTTTTTTCCCTTTTGACTACAAAATACTGGAATTTTAAAGAGATGAGTTTTCAACATAAGAACTTAGCAGGTTCAAACCTCAGAGCTGACAGTGGGTCCCTGAGCAAACCCCTTGAGCGCAGTAATGTGGCCAGCTGGCCACCGTATCCCAGATATAAAAAGGGTCAAATTAGGGAAAAATGGATTTTCCCCAAAGAGATGAATATAGTATGGGTTTAGTTTATTGGAGAAAGTGTTGAATCCCAGCATAAACAGCATACACCATCCAGAGGCAGGTCAGAAATTCTGGTTTTGATGCCGTCCACACTGTGGACCCCGTGCAGGAAGCTAGCTCGCGGCTACAGTCTGCCAACTTGCAGCCAAAACTAACATTGGCAGTATCACTGTCAATCCTTGTGCCAACAGCTCACTATGGCACAAAATGTACAACTAGAAAATAAACACGAGCAGCATGTTCCATGCGGTTTCCACCAATCTTTCTACCCTCCCTCGCATTATGGCGGTGAACTACATGGCACATCCAACCCCGACACAGAACCTCCAGGGCTGAGGCAGCCCTATGTCAACTGTAGACGCAGTAGAATAGATCAGCCTTTAGTCAACAAAATTGATCATAGTTCAATCAGTCTTCTGCAAGAAGTAAAGTCTGCATGTTGATATGCGATGACTATATATATTGTGAAACTGTCATCCAGCTAAGCTTGAGTGTCTCAGTAAAGGTTGCAGCTACTTCGGCTGCAGAGTCAAGGTCCGAACATTACACGTCCACAGAGTGCTCAAACTTGTGCGCGGAGCACGGCTGCGCACACGATTGCATTCATACAACATTTCTGGGTTCCTGTCGGTGCACGTTCCATAATGTTACGTAGCGATCCCAAAAAAGGTCTGAGCCGTCGGGCTATCGGTATTTTTACCTTTGCCAATAAACGTTGGGGGAAGGTTGTGTTTTTGTCGGCGTGTAGTTATTTATTGGTTTGTATGTATGTATTTTACCAACTTTTTGCGAAAACTATCAGAATCAGAAAAAACGTTGTTTATACCCGAGGAGCAATTAGGTGAGCAAAGGGCGATACTGTATATAAAAATGCAGGAGAGAATAAACAAATCAATCAAATAAAATAAGAAAGCTAGTATCTTAAAAGCGGCAGATTTGTAATCTTGCACAGGTTAGAGAAGTCATTGCACATGAACAATATTGCACAAAACAATTCCAGGTTATTGTAACCCCTTCAAGTTCAGGAGAACCACATTGGGGACAGAAGTTGCTCTCCTTCTCTGGGTCTTGCAGGCCGGACAGCGGAACCTGCGACCTGATGGGAGCAGCTCAAATGCAGAGGACAGAGCACGTGTGGCGTCACTGAGGAGGCGACGCGACAGGCCGCATGTCTGCTGCTCGTACACAGCGCTCAGGTGGAGAGCAGGAAGTCCAATAATCTTTGAACACACCTTTAGAATGTTGTGCAGGCGGTTCCTGTCCTGTAGGGTGATGGAGTGATACCAGCAGCACATGGAGAAAGATGAGGTGCTTTCGATGACTGTGTAGTAGAATGTCAGTAAGATGTTCTTGCAGACAGAAAAAGAGTTCAGTTTGAACTATGAACACAAATTGCATGAAACCTCCAGGGATGACCAATCAATGAGATGTCGTGACGTTAAGGGTCAACCATTTCCAGAAAGAAAAAAAAAAATCGCAAAAACCTGCAAAAAAAGATCCCTTACAAAGCGGATGGGAGAGGCACCTCAAAGGAGATTAGCGTCTGTTGCCATGGAGACGCCCAGGAGCTCGCAGCTAATATCTCGATTCGGCAAGCATCCAGAAAGACCGTGTGAGCGCATTGACTCGGGTAGTGGTTTATCTGTGTGCCTCCGCTCATTGTTTCACACAGTGATGTTGCTACCTGACAGGCTAGCTAGCATTGATATGAGCTAACAGCTAGCATGCTAGCAATGCTAACTTAGTTTTGCAAACAGATGTGGCGTTGGCGGAGGTCTGCGCTCTACCGAGTGCACGTTTTGGTCTTATAAATTGTGGTTGTACAGGCGGGATACCGGAAGATCTCACACAAAAGTCCAGTAGGCTCTACTGAGTGCGCAGTCGGCGCGCACCGGGGTGGATGACTAATTTGATGTCACACGGAACAAAGCGGACTCGGTGCACAGGCGAACAGGGAGATTAGGTTCTGCCTTCGAGCCGACCCGTATAGACCTGAATAAGACTGACCTGTGTGTCTGCATCTGTCTGCTGTGCTCTTACCTTGAAGTCAAAGCTGCAGAGGCTGACGGCGTCGCTGTCGTCCTTTTCCCGCCGCTTCCGCTTCTGTGGAGAGACGAACATGCAGAATGTTGGCAGGACTGTTTGAGGTGAATGACAGGAAGACACTGCTGCATAGATCAACACCAGGGTAACAATGCATCAAGTCTGATACAGACACCCACAGCTTACAAGTTTTCCCCTCATTTGTCTCACAACAGGGCAGAAATCTCCTCCTCACATGTATTTTTATTGCCTTGTGGCGGAGTGCATGTCCTTGTCTGGATGCCAAGCCAACATTAGCATGTAGAGACATTTACAGCTTGCCAGTTAAGCTCGTTGGCCCTGGAGCTCTTTAGTACAGCCACAATAGTCTCTGCTGGAGGTCCTTGCTGGGAACAGGAAGGGGTTAATTAGGCAGTGGGCCGCTTTAACACCTGCATGTGGGCCGCCGCTCAGTTAACAGGTGAGAACAGCAGTCTGGCCCCGTTCACTAGCACTTCTGGTGGCCTCTGCTTCGGGTCCTCTGCCCGTGGTTCTGTCACCGCGCTCCATTAAACACCGAGCTGGACACAGGACGTCACCACCTGATTCACCAGCAAGGTGAGGACGGCCGAATGTACACAGAGTCTGAGCTGTGTGTGTGTGTGTGTGTGTGTGTGTGTGTGTGTGTGTGTGTGTGTGTGTGTGTGTGTGTTCCTCTCCATCAGGTTAACCTGTTAGTTTTCCCACATGTGTAAATAACATTTAAGTGGAAAGTGCTGGGAGCATGGCGAGCCTCCAGCCCCGGCTGAATGTTCGGGCTCATTCAGTGTTGGTTGCGTCTCCTCAAAGGAGATCTGTGAGGCGACAAAAGATTGTGTAACCAACTTTTCAGTCAGCAGACTTTCACTGGGTCCCACAGCTGACTACACCACAGAGGGTTTGAGTTAATCCAGCAGCCTCACAGGACATTCAATGAAAAAAAGTGGCCGAATTAAGGTACCGAGTCCCTGGGTGGACTCATGTTTGACTTCTCTGAAGTGATGAGAAGCTTGTCAAAGATAAACGTGACAGAGCTGATAAAAATGACAATGGCAGGAGTCACAGCATCTGTTGAACTTATCTCTTCCTACTGATGATGATAAAGGAAGTTAAACACTTCCTCTCTATACAACTGACTCAATCAACCCACATTACAAATCCTGGAAGTTTAAAGACTGTTAAGAGAAATGATTAACATCAAATTATAATGTGTCACAATATTTGGTATAATATTTTCCTTTCATCAAAAATGCCAGATTTTACGCTACATGCAAGTAGCCGCGAAATGCTCAGATGGTCTACATGGTTTTAGGATTTTTCTTTAAAAAACACGCGTCTTTTATATAATAACAAAGACCCTTTCAAATAGTTGTACTTTTATGCAGTAAAGCAGTGGAAAACATTGAGTCTAACATAAATTTGTATTTTGTCGTTTCACTGGTGTGACCCACTGTTAACTCATGTCAACGCTAATAGCTTCTGTAAGCTAACTGTGTCACAACGTTAGGATCCAGTTTGGAGATGATTTCCAGGTAAAAGTTGGTTCATAGGCAACGGTGGGCGGAGTCACTGAAAACGCCACTTTCTGAAAATGGCTCCTAAGGCAGAACTTTTCGAAACTCCATCTCTGTGGAAATGCAGGCAAACCTTTCTGAGTATGAGTGATGAGATGAACAACAAAGTTTCCTCCATGGTGTCATGACTCCTAGTCCATAGTCTCCTGGGACTGGGTTTATAGTTGTCACCCTAATAACGATCCAACTTGGTCGTCTGTCCACTAGAATGTCCGTGTTGTCCCATTCTTTAGGGAATTGTTCTCTGCACCATGTGCGTGTGGTTTCATTACAAAAACAACTAACAGCACCAACTTGTGGCCTGGCATGCTAACTACGCACCATTTTGAGCGCGTAAACAGGCACAGATATTAAACCGTTGCAATGTCACTGCAAAACGTTTCAGAAACAAAAAAGCTAAAACTTCACTTGTTCAGGTAAGCGGGGCCTCGGCTGCTTCCTTTCGTGGTTCCCACAGTTGATCTTGTAGTTTTACAATTTTCCCTCCTCATGCTTCCTGGGCAGTTGGAGTTACAAGTCTTGCACAGATTCAAACCAGCAAACTTCTGGTTCCATGTTTGCGGTGGTCATAAGAAGGCTGAGGAGTGTTGTTGGAGCTCAGGGCGCCAGCTGATGTCAGCCGGCTGGTGAAGTGTGCGTGCCGAGAGTGAGAGCTCCCTCCAAGTTAAACATTGCCCGAGGCTTCGGGACTTACGCAGGAGATAAAAATGACACGAGACTAATCTCAGTGCAAAAACAGACACGTGGGGGAGAAAATTAGCAGCCCTGTTCTGCCGCCTCTGAAAAAGCCCTCCGTCAGCAGCTCTCTGGAATAACACCCCAAGCTGTGACTTGTTCAGTCGGTGGGCTGGGCTCAATGTAAATACTCTGACTCAACACACACGCACACGCACACGCACACGCACACACACACACACACACACACACACACACACACACACACACACACACACACACACACACACACACACACACACACACACACACACACACACACACACACACACACACACACACACACACACACACACACACACGCACGCACACACACAGGCTATAGAAACTGTCGCAGCCACTTTATTACTCATCTGGTGAGCCGTGGACAGATTTGTATGTTACATAAAGAGGTGATGATGTGCGCAGACAACAAAAACATAAACAGCCGTGTAGGCGAACCACTGGTGCTACATGCAAGTTTCAACACTTTCAGATCCAGACAATAACAGGTTGTGCTGTTTCAGTTTTTGGATGCCAGACGTTTGCAAATAGTGCTCACATTACAATGACTTCATGCCCGGAACGTTCAAAGGAAAATTCACCCTGTCACATCACAGCCAGTCTGACCCAGGAGTGGATTTGAGAGGCTGCAAAGAAGCCAAGAAGTGTCAAAGTCACAGTGAGGGAGCGGTGAAAAGGTATATAAATATTTGCTGAAGGGGCAGGAAGAGGTGGGGGAATGGAGCGATAAAAGAGACACACAAAGAGAAGGACAGAAAACTAAACATTTGCTAATCCAGCCCCGTTGGCTGTAATATAGAGTGATTTAAACCAAGAGGCTGGTTTCCTCCTCCTCATTGTTCTCCATCTACTCACAAGTAAATGACAGTGAAGACCTAAGGAGCCATTCTCAGGCCACACTTCCATTCAGAAAGCATTTACACGACTAAAAATGTTGATTCTAAGGCCCTGTTTACACGACAACGTTTCACGTGACAACAACTCATCCGCTAAAAAAAAAAGGAGAGTGTTTCCACTGCAGCAGCGGACACAGAGACAACGATGTAGTTAGTCTGCCGGGCCACTGGAGGGCGCTGTTGCTTGATTTTGTAATGTAACTACACAGACGTGTGCAGAGAACAAAACACTATAAAGGTGAAGAAAATGGAGAGAACCTGACATCCTAGTGGACTGATGAGGAACCGGATGATATCAGGGAGAGTCTCAACTATTAAACTACTGATCTGGACCATAAAACTAGAATATGGACCGCGGGTCGTACCACTACAGGTCGTACCACTACGGGTCGTACCACTACGGGTCGTACCACTACGGGTCGTACCACTACGAGTCGTACCACTACGGGTCGTACCACTACGAGTCGTACCACTACGAGTCGTACCACTACGGGTCGTACCACTACGGGTCGTACCGCTACGGGTCGTACCACTACGAGTCGTACCACTACGGGTCGTACCACTACGGGTCGTACCACTACAGGTCGTACCACTACGAGTCGTACCGCTACGGGTCGTACCGCTACGGGTCGTACCGCTACGGGTCGTACCACTACGCGGCCGCCATCTTTGTTTACAACTGGATGAGCAGGAGGGAGGGGGAGATGAGCAGTAACAGGCTCTGTAGCCTCCATCAGTCTCTGCAGGAGGGAACAGAGACCGTGAAAGAATCTTTCCACCTTGAGAGCCGGATTAAAAACTTTGTGGATACAGTGGATCAGAACACCGGTGCCGTGTAAACGGACCCCCCAAAAGTGAAGAAAGTTTTGCGGATACAATACACCAGTGTTCTGATGCACTGTATCCGCAAAGTTTTTAATCCAGCTTTTTATATTGGTTCAGTTATGTGCTTTTAAATAACCATAACATATTTGGTGTTTGGTTCCTTCAATATCAACTGGTCCTCCAATTTGTCCTCGTCACCCGTCCCTCCGAAGTCTTCAGGGGACACTTGCCCTTGGATTTCATGGCGTCCCTACATCAGAGGTTTTACTGTATAGTGACAACTGGTCACACTTCACACTGGTGCTGGCATGTTGTGGAGATGATCAAATGGTCATTTTCACACAGAAAACCATGTCATAATACTGAATAACTTGCTTTTGCAGATTAAATGTCCGTTCTTGATCTAGGATTTTGTAAAATACATTTCCAAATAAAAGTGACTTATAGTCCAGTGTGAATTATGTGTTTTTTTCTTCTCAGCGAAGCAAGAATTTCGAGTGGTACAACATATACTCAGGAGCGACTTATAGTTCGGAAAATACGGTAACTAAAACATTACAGTGAAGCCAAATGCTGGAGCTCAAACCAACTCTCAACCGCCTTCAAAATAAAAGCCCTCTACATATCAAATAGAACCAGAATGAAACAATGCAAAGAACTCATTTGGCCCTCTCTTGTAACTCCGTTGGAAACAATTTGTATGAAGATTAAGGCTCCAACCTACACCTCCTTATATAGAAATAACCATTTCTAACTCTATTGCCACGTCAATCTATCGTTCAAAAGGATTCTTATTCCCTGGCTGAAAAGGGCTAAGAAAGATAAACAGCTGAAAAAGCTAAATGCAAGGCTTTTGGATGGACAAGCTGTTTCTCTTTGATTTGCATGTGCGTGTAGTACAACAGGGAGGTAAACGTCCAGACAGGGAACACTTTGAATTAAGTGTAAACTGAAGTTGCTCAATGTAGATGAGGCTCATGGCTAAAACGAGGAAAACATGTAGAACAAGCATAGCAAAGATCCTCTGTTAAATATTTTGGTCTTTCACGTGCATTGCCTGCAGCCATTACATTTACATTTCCCACATCACAGTAAGAACATGAGGTCTGACTGTGGGCAACAGCCTCTCACAACAATACCACTTAGCCATTTATCTGCTTCCTCTCCCAGTCACACAAATAAAAGAATGCAATAAATCTTGGGCCCATCAAAATGCTGACGTGATAAACATTGGAGTCACATTTTTGGACAACTTCAAATTTTCTCTATATTTAGGTGCATTTTAAAATGTAAAAAATCCTACAATTTTAGAAACAAGTTGAACATTTTAAAGAAAAGAAAGTGAGATTTTAACGATGCTACCTGGGGTAAAATCCATTTTGCAGCCTTCGATAAGCATGATTACGGAGATTGATGCTAATGCTAGGTTGCTTTTAATACTTATTCCAGAGCAGTCATTTTCATTTAAAAAAGAAAAAAAAAATGATTCTACATTGACGTCTACATTTCTTATAAATCCCTGATCTGGACTGAACCCTCTGGCCAGCCAGTTTTGCTCTATGGACAGAATGTTTGACGCCTAGCGTTGGGTGAAATGGCTAAAAATCTATATTGCGTTATAATTTGAAGCTTGTGTGGTAACGATATATAATTTTCTTTTGTATATATACATTTTAGCAGAATAAACTCTTCAAAAATGTATAAAATGGAATTTTAATAATATTTATTGTGCAAAACTGTAACAACCTTGTCCACAGTAATGCGCGGGGAAGGGGTTGCAGCAATTATTTGGATCTCAAAATGAATATCCCGATGCCAACACAATGGCAGAACATTCAGACAATCGGGTCCGGCCCTAGTATTCTGGCTGGTGTCCGCTCAGCTTGACATTCGCCAGAAAAACCGGTCGGTTGTCTGTGTTTGGCGGGTGGTCCGCTCATTAAAGGTGTGCTAACAGTTAAAACGTGTCCGTGCAGGCCGAGTCGTTCGCTCACAGGGTGTCTGCACTTTTTGGAAGTTATCTGTTGTTTACCTTAGTACTCCCGGGTACCCGACCCGGTGCAGAACTCTGCTGTGAAGGTGGAGACTCGCAGCGGTGGTGTATTTATGACAACCAATAGAAAAAGAAAGAAAGAAATTTGAAGGAGCGGCAGCTAGGATTTAGAAATGGCGGCCCGTCATTTCTAAATCAATGTCGAGGAAACACTGGATCATGTTTTTCTACTCAACATTCGACTCCTTAAACCCAAACCAGGTCCATCTAACCGATGTCGCACCGGTCGTTTTTACGAGCGCCTCCTCCTCTTCCTCCTACCGCGTAAGCGGCTTGCAGCTGCTCTCATGATTTTGACCAAAATGGGTGCGGCTTGATGACATCATCAAGATTCGGCATTTCGGTAGGCTGGTAGGGTCAAAATCTCTACGGTGGGCCAAATTCATATCGTCTCTACCTGAGATCGTTTGTACCGCCCACCCAGATGAACACCCATGATTTACACTTTACTCAAAAGCTATTTTCCTTCTTTATCGATGAAATTTCTTTCTCGTCATTTTGACATTAATGTTCATTTGAGATAAATATCCATATATAGCAGGGAGCACTGTGATTTGATCTTATGCAGACGGGTGTTGTGGTCACTTAATACTGCATTACAACATACATTTCTGATCTCCTGTCGAGAACCTGTAAAATCCTGCAGAGAGCTTGTAACTTTCTTTTTACTTATCACATATTATTAAGTATTAAAGGGCATTAATCCGAGACGGTGAACAGCTGCAATGCAACATCAAAGTGCGATGTGGAGGATGCAGCTGGACGTCCAGCGGAGCTGCACCTCCGTGGCATCACGTGTTCTCGGAGGCTCCCAGAATGGAGAGGTGGAGAATAAGTTGCTGCTGATATGAACAAGGCCATCCCACGATAATTATGGATTGCGTGAAAAGGCCCGACGCCTCTCATGAGCTGGCAGCCGCGTTAAATCTCTCCGTCTGATCAAAGCTAGAATTCAGCTTATCAGCCGCTCTGCACACTGACAACCCCCCTCCACCCCCCACAGCCCCAACTTGTCTTGATAGCTTGGAGTCTGACTCTCACCGTTGTTAATTACCTTCACATTCCACCTGAGCGCAGCGCAGTCTGGCTTGATCACCTCCAGCACTGCGCTGTGCTGGAAACCTGACTCACGTTCCTGCAGTGACAGAAAGCGCCTGGGGGCTTGTGCCTGATGCAGTCTGAGGGAATACTCCAGGGTTCGACTGTGGGCCAATGCAGTCAAACCTGTACCTGCTTCTGCCCAGGCAGGGGGAGATAAAGCAGCCTCTCCCCACCCTCAAAAAACAAAAAAACAAGAAACAATCGCCTTCCCCGACTACATCAAAGTCCTGAAAGCTGGCTACACTTTATACAAACCCTGGCAAACTCCTCCAGTTCGGAGCGGCGGGGTCGAGATAAGAGGGCAGCGAGACAAAGACTTCCAGGATTCCTTCCTGGCTGCCTGCTCTCTGGCAGGCTCATAAATCAGAGGGAAACTGAGGGAGAAGGAGGGAGCGACTTGAGAGGGTGAGCTAACAAGTTCCACATGCTTGGGGTGGATGAGCTAAACGTGCCATGTTTGTGAATCAAAGGCAGCAGGCTGGCATGAGATAAAGAGCTGTTGGCCTCTGCTGGCTGCTTTTCTTCCTCCAGCCACGGATTGTGTTTCGGGCAGCTGGAAATGCTGGAAATGCCCACGCTAACCTCATACCGTCTAATCTTTTCCTACTTTTCTGGTTCTAATCAGCCTGAATGTAAAGCACAAGCAGGCCAGCACTCTGACAAGCCATTACGGTCTCCTGCACGGGTAAAGAAACGGGAGAACGTCAGATCGGCTTCGTCGAGACGTTTTTATTTGGCTCGCTCACGTACGGTCATAATCATCATTCGGCGAGGTATTAGATGGAAGTCGAGGGCGAAGGAAAGCTGGCCTGGAATGTAACTTTAGAGATGGAGGTGCGCTGATATCAGCCAATGGCACGAGGATGAAGGCCAGAGACCAATCTGAAGGTTGAAGCCAGAGCTGAGTCAGAACGCCCACCAAGGCCAAGAATTCCGATGTGCAGCTCTCTCCTGGGTACGATCACTGGTAAACTGCTCATAACTTCAACCTCACAGACCACAACTACTGGAGATGTCACTCAGCCACTGTTACACGGCATTGTTTTGTGGACAGAGCATTTACATACAAGAACAGCAGATTCAGTTAAACGTCAAGCGGCTTTAGTTTGCTCTGAGCACGTCAATGCTTCCAACCCGCTGGCGTTCATGACGATTCCACGGTATCTTCAAACACGTCCCTGTTGCCTTCAGTGTTTGACAAACTCAAAGAAGAGTCAGTGCCTTTAAGCGTTGCGTGCACCACTGTCTGACTAGATATCGTCTCTTTTCAGGTCAGAGCATCATGAACAGGTTTAATGCGTTTCAGTTCAGAGGCCTTATTTAGCCTCAACTGGGTGAAATGATCATGTGACAACTCCAAGCTGATATCCTTAGGATCAGAACATTCTCACACGTTATGACAATGTTCACATTGCACTACCTGCATTGCAGCACCAGTAATCAACTACATTCAGTAAAGTCCAGTTGGAGTTCTCAGTGTTGTATCTGCAGATTCCACTAACAGAGCATGCAGCTCCCGGGGGGATTTAAACTGATAAAAAGCTCAAAAAGAGTAAAAATACCACTCAAAGGTCTGAATAAGCAAACGCCAATGGATTTGGGTTTCTTTTGCTTTTGAACTTTGCAGTCTTTGATATTTTTCTCTGAATAATTTACATTCTACAACTGCATTAATGTGCTTAGTGTCTTGCTGCTGTGTTAACGGTCCCCACTGCAGAGTTTAGCAGCATTCAGCAGTCTGTGTTTAAATCACTAAAAGACTTTCACTATATTTGCACTCAGCACGTGTTTGCAGCTGCTGCACTGACACTTCCTTCGCTACTGAGGTAGGTGTTACACAGCTCTTTCAATTCAATGCATCCACACATGTAAACAGAACACTGGATCACTGGATCACATCCTACGTGAAAGGCAGAACCTGGAAACTTCAATGACTTGTAAATAAATATCAGTATAACACTAAGAAGAGAAGTGACTGGACCTGACATACCGAGCCAGCAGCTGTGGAATGAAGTTTAGGAAAAAAGAGGTCACTGCTAATGCACCTCAAAAACATGTCGACCTTCAAAACTATAGAGATTTAAGAATTTAACACAAGTTTCAATAGTTTAGCCTTTTTTATTTTTTTATTTATTTGACAGGAGATGTCCTATAACAACCAATGCTACGGATTGTTAAAGCACTGCATCATCGACACATGTCTTTTATTTTTGCATTGTGCTTAGGAGTAAAACTAAATTCCAGCATCCATCCTCTGGTCGGGATGGTTTATGGTTGACAGAGAGCCGTGACAATGAGCAGCGCGACTGTTTCCGAGACTCTGAGGAGGGATTTGAAGCCAAAACACTTTGTGGTGACGGGAAGCGGCGCTCGAGTGGCTCCCGAGTTACACATCAGGAGGAGGAGTCGGCCAGCAGAGAATCGATGCATCATGCACGAGTAAACACAGCGTGCAGCTTTCAGAAGGAGGCCTGGTCCTTGTGTCGCCAATGAGCTGCATGCTGGAAAATATGAAGGCTGCACTCACCAAGCTGAAGTCCCATTGTGACCCGGGGGTGAGGAAAGAGAAGGAGCTCCCTCTTCGTAGTGACCTGTGTGAAGAGGACAGGATTACAGGAGTTGTTTACACCTCATTTTCCTGCAAAACGCCAGCAAAAACTGCTTTGAAGCACCACTGGAGAACATCCTGAACTACAAACCATCCACCCCCCGTTACCTACCACAGCCTCAACATGGTGGGGCAACACAGACCAGGATCCACCTCGTCAAAGAAACAGGGACATCGTGATCACAGCTGATTTCCTCGGAAACAACTCACCAAGGTCCTGAGACCTAAGACCCTGGGGCCATTTGAAGGAGGAGTCTGTAACCCTCCAAGCCCCCCGCCCCCACAAACCTATCTCCAACCTGCTCCTCCAGGTCATGCTGCAGGGTGCCACAGCGAGGGCAATTACACAACACATGGGTGAATGGACGGCTTCACAGCCTGAGGAGATACATGAAAGCAGCTACAGACCCCACTTTTATTAGTGCACTATTTCACTCTGATAAAGTGCACGAGAAGTGTGACTCCAACTGCCATACAAGGCCAAGTTTAATCTGTGTAAACACAATACACAAGGCCGACGGATAAAAGCTATTGCTTTAAAAAGGGACACCACCTGCTAATCTTTTTTTTTTGTATGAGTTTAAATAATAATCCAATAAATGGAGAATGTGTGATGAATGTGGACACTCGGGGGAGGGGTGGTGAGGACTCAAACAAAACATATTGAGATTTTGTGGAGTATGTTTAAAGAAGTCATCAGATTGAGTGATGATTTAAAACCACCTACACCGCTCAGCTCTGAAGCCACGCTGGAGTTTACATAAACTGTCAGATGACATGATAATGAGGAAGATGGAGGAGGAGGAGGGGCAGAATCGCAGACCCCAAAAAGGCATCAGCATTTGGAGAATGCGGAGCTGCTCAGAAACACTTGTCCTGCGTGTGTGTCCAGCAAGTGCTGCTGGTAACACCGAGTCATCCAACACGGACTCCAGCTGCCCTTCTCCAGTCAGCATGAGCAGCTGCAGCCTGACGCCGCCGAGCGCGACCACAGCCTCTGAAACACGCCGCACACTTTCCGTAATGTGACGGAGGTTCAAACGCGTCAAGAGGCTCGCTGCATGATAGCGTTCTGACTCCATCTGACTGTCAGACATTTCTGTGCTGTGTCACCGGTTTGAAACCGTGCTCTTTGTCCAACAGTGAAACAATCTAGGACGGAGTGATGACCACGTCTCTACGTTCGACTCAAAATCATGACAGTGTAGATGAGGAGTGACGGTTTGGATTTTAAGTGTAAAATGTGAAATTTAATGAGGCGTATAAAAGTCATTGGCTCAACCTGCGCTCCCTCCCTAACTGTCACCGCCACTAGTTGGAGCTAGAGAGCCTTCAGAGTAGCGATGGGAATCGAAAACCATTCTAAGAGAATCGATTAAGAACCGACTTGTTAAGCAGAATCGAAAATGGAATCGGAACTGCAAAAATCTTCTTTGCACGTTCTCTTGGGCTGTTTTCTGAGCACTTACTTCCTTTAAGACTAGTCAGAATTAAAATGTCAATTGTTGACAGATAAATCAGTTAATTTGGGTTTGATATTACTATTAAAGTAGAACATTACCAGGTCACCTAAAATAAAACACCTCTCAATGCTTTAATACTGCGACCATCCCCCCAGAAAAGTGGGAAAATGAAGGCGACTCTGAAAAAGCAATGGAGCGTCATCCCAGATCGTATCTGTACCTGAGAGATAGTCATTCTCATTTCTACTTTTTATAATCAACAAACCTTAATGCAGTGGATGACCTGAATAAATGTTAACTGAAGAACACAATCATCAGTGTTTGAACCATTATTCTTCATTTTAGTACCAATAAGTGTTCATACTGAGCATCAGAGGGCCACTCGTGATAGAACTGAAGTGCTTTTTATCGTTGAGTTATGCTCATTGGTCACTTAGTCTTTTCTGAGAAAAGGTTAACACGACGGTGGATGTTTGCAAGGCCTATAAAACGGAACGGTTTGCTTGAGGAGACAGTAAAATGAGAAGCAGGAGAAAATGAGCAGACAGGTCCTGTGGAGGTCCCGTTGGGACCACCCATGCTGGGAATGTAAGGTGCTGTGGATAAACAGCATGTGTTGGGCTAGAAGTAATAATAGTGGCTGAGAAGGACAATGTGAAGCTGTGTGGGTGTCCGGGGAGGCGAGCCGGGGGTCAGAGGTGGTTGCAGGTGGTGCTCACACCGTCAGTCGCTGAGCCAACTCGAGGGCGCGGCTGGAGGCATCTACAGGGAGCCGCCGTTTAAAGGTTCAGAGGCGCCAGATGAAGTGTTTGAAATGCCTCTTGCTTTCCTCCATCACCTATCGATAGACATACCATGCTGGAACCTCCTGTGACGTCATGAGGAGGTGTCTACTGAACCACACACACATCTTCAGAGATCCTAGCATCTCCTCTTGACCTGGGATAATGTGCACTTTGTACGATACGTGTTATTATAGCTTGAAACCCTGGTGTCCGACAAGCAATCTGGGAGCTGCAACCAGCCTGCCAGATTATTTCATCCAGTTCACACCACGAGGCGTCTTTCATGGTGTAAAAACAGCAAAGAAGATGAGGGTGGTCTGTCGGCTGCCTCCTGCCAGAGTCACCACAGCGTGATAAGCATGTTTATACTTTGTTTTACAATGGATGACATAACTCTCAGAGGTATTTGAATTCTAACTTTCAACATTGAAGACAGTTAGCCGTCCTCCTGGCTCGTATGAGCCCACTCAGTATCTGCTGAATGGAAGAAATGGGAATCAGCTGATCCAGGTGACGGTGCAGTGAAAACACAAACTGGTGGAGAAGAAAGGTTAAATTTTAAAGAGTGAACACTCCCAATCCTCTATGTTTGATGTTGATCTCCAGAAAGACTATTGCCTGCAAACACTTTCAAGAACCCTGCATTTCAAAAAAGTTGTGTTTTCCCTCTTCGGACGTAAACCTTGTTTACAGGACGATGGAAACGAGGGTAACCGCAAAGCTTTCTTCACTTTTGGGGGGGTCTGTTTACACACCACCAGTACCCGGATCCACTGTAACCATGACTTTTTTTTATCTGGACTCCCAAGTTGGGAGTTACTGGCAGAATTACTATTGCAACAACACGTCATCAGGTAAAACTAACCTCTCACCCGTCTCATAACAGTCTGATCCCAAATCCTCCTCCAGCTGGTCGTGTGACTTACACATAGAGCTCTTTCGGCAGATACCATCTAAGACCACTAGATGTCACTGTATGACAACAGAATGCAGCTAAAGTACCACGAGAAAAGTTTTTCCATCATGTTGCTGATGCAACCTGAATGAAACCGATCTGTATGTGACCCTTTGGCTAAAATTAACTTGAAGCCTCTTGATTAAGACGTTCTACAAGGAAGTTAAAGCAGTTTAATCAAATAGTACATCTACCATTAATTCCCAGCATGCTCAGTTACATCAACCACCTTTGTACTGTATGATTATAACCTGTTGTCAGTCACCTTTGTATCTGCTGTGCAAAAATGGTGAAAGAAAAACAACAACAACTACAATGACTCTCTGCTAACTCCCAATGCACACGTAGTATAATGAAATCTCAGATACTGCAGTTTTAAGACTGACTGACATAAACAAGGAACCACGCTAAAAATAAATAAATGAAGAAACAACTTGCACTCATCATTGTTTGTTCCAACAAAGCAGATACGATTGGATTAGTGAGGAAAAGAAGAGATAAAATAAAACAGCAGTAATCTTATGATCCAATCAGTCTGATGTCAAATGTGAGGGAATCACAGATTGATACAGGAGTATGACGGGCTTCTAGGAGCGCTGTGGTTTGACTTTTACAGCTCACAGGAGTTTCCCTGTACGTCCCTCTGGGTCCATCTCCAGATCTGAACCTCTAAGTGAGTCAGCGCTCAACAGTAATGACAGATTCACATATGTACGATGGATAATCTTACCAGGAATCTCGTACGGGTCATCGAGTACTGGGAAGAAAAAGCTCTCTTCTTCTGAAAGTCATTTGAAGAGAACATTAAATTATGAGGGGATGCGATGAACTGAGAGTCTCTCTCTGTTGGTGTTCGGCTGCAAGACTCAACAAGTCCGATTCCATGAAGAAGGGTGACGCCGAGTAAATCCATCCTATCTGAATCTTCATTTATTATCAACATCCTTCAATGCCTGGGCATGGCGGTAAATCACCTTCACTTAGGGAAGAGGTGACATGATTCAATGTCTTACTAGTTCTTCTAAACTTTAAGGAATGATAATATTAACTTAGTTTGGAGGAAATAAATCAGCAGCCAGCAGCTGTGTGGGTTTTCAATACTAACTTGAAAAGTGGCCGTCTGATGAGATGAAACTATTCCTGGAAATGAATGTGTTTACTTTACAATGTTCCAATGAGGCTCAGCTTTCAGTCAATGCAGGTTTGTTGGTTTTAAATCTGAACTAACTTTTCTCTTAGACAGTACTTTAAAGATCAACAGGCTCACTGTAACCACCCATTAATAGTGTAATTAACCTGAAAAGCATGTCTGTGGACTGTGGGAGGAAGCCACACAGGGAGAATATGCAAACTCCAAACAGGAAGGAACTTTGTCGCTGTAATCATTATTATAAAATTCAGGTTTTCATTTGATAAAGTATGTCAGGGAATGTAAAGCTGATTAAAATCAACTCACATTTAACATTTTGTAAAAAATGGGAAACAAATCAACTTGAACGGAACAGAAGTCGTGGTTCCCAACCTTGTATTCGATTTTTGTAATTTTATCTGGTCACACCGACGGCAGTAAGAGAAGCATGGAACATCAGTACAATCATGTTATGCACTGTAGTCATTTACCTTAATTCCAGAAATCCCACATGTAACATCATAGTTAAATGTTTAGCATGACGGAGTCACGTGTTCTGTTTGGCAGTGATGATACAGATTCCAGCTTTGGTGTGACCCAGTAGGCTTTAGCGGCGAGCTACAAGCAAGCGTCCATACTATTAGAGGTGTACACAGTGGGGTTTTTTATTCTGAATTTAACAGCTCCTCCAGTGAAGTGTACATTTGCTACACCATCATCTGGATCACGGGTGGAGTTTCTCAACAAGCTACATGACCTAGTGGAGCGGACCAATCACAGCCCTCGTGGTCTGCGTAATTCCCCCTGTGTTCTGTCCTTTAAATGCGTGTTTAGAAATTGTTGGAGGTTTGTGTCGGCGGACGAAGAGGCTCTGCTGTGGTGGTTCCTGGCAACACAAAGCCTTTACGTATGGTTTGCGTGGGGATCTTTACAAGGCAGCCGGTTTGTGACTGGTTCAAAGTTTATGTGTAGACACTGTCCTAAAATTTCACATTATATAATTTAATTGGGGACGTCCTGTTTGTCAACAGTGGAATTACCTTGTGTTTGCATTGGAGGAGAGCTTTGTGGTCGTTACTTTTCATTCCATTGCCTGTCTGAGTCACTTATAATTTGATATCAGCACGGAGCATGGTGATTTCTCTTTGTAGTGACAGCGCCGCCGGTATCAAGTGTCTCCTGCTATGTTCTCGTCCTCTGATGAGGGTGAATTACAATAAACCCATTAAGCAGCGTTGGTTTGAAGAGAAGCAGGGTGTTATGACTGAGGCTTCTTGGGAATGTGTGGAGGGTCTCCAGAGGCAGACAGCCATTGTTGGTCATGACATGTCACAGAAATATGACAAGCATCGGTGCAGGAGCGCCACACACACACACACACACACACACACACACACACACACACACACACACACACACACACACACACACACACACACACACACACACACACACACACACACACACACACACACACACACACACACACACACACACAGTTACATCATGCGGCTGCCCGACAAAGGTGTTATCCAGTTTCTCAAGAAGAGAGGCATGCTGGGAAGATGGGCGCACTGCAACAATTAGGTTTTGTAAGCTTGGATTATCAGAAGTACCAGTGAAAGAGTGAACACAGGGCCTGTTACGACCAGCAGCTGGTGAAATCCTCTTGGCTCTCTTCATGTTGAGTCAGCACATTTGACAAAGCCCTACCAAAGAACCACCAAGGAACATGGTGACACTATCGTCATATTTCATCCATCATCAATCAGACCCCATTTACACCACAACAGTTTCAAGTGAAAGAAAAAACTTTCACTGTATCTTGGGTGTCTGTTCACAGGACAACAATACTCTGAGCCACTGAAAACGTGGTAACGGGGGACAACACACATTTTGAAAACTTTCCGACACCATTTTGATGGTGATGTAACTTTTCTGAAACACTGCAATTGTACATGCAACCCACGGCTGTAGTAAATACTTCTTCTGCACATGGATGAATAGATGCAGTGTCATGACTCCCAGTCTTGGTGGTTTTATTTTGACAGTCACCGTAATAACAATCCAGCCTGGTCGTCTGTCCACTAGAATGTCCGTGTTCTCCCGCTGGTAATGTTTATAGCGTAATGTTGACTGCATGTGTGTGTGTGTGGTTTCAATACAAAAACAAACAACGGCACTAGCTCGCGGCCTGACATGCTCACGACATCATTTCCAGCATGTATGTCAACGCAACTTGAAACATTCTGTAACTGGGGCCTTCAACGATGGGCGCGAGCCCAATGGGGAAAACCACATTGTTTTACATCATCTGTAAACCAGGGCCCCCTCGGACCCCTCGGACCCCTCGGACCCCTTGACGGAAACCAGCGGTCCATTGAACCGTGCTCAGTGAACCGGTTCATTTTACCGAGAACCGTTTCATCACTAGTGCACATAACAGCAACATTATTGTTTCTCAGGTATCATCGGGATTAAAGCCACACTTGAGGGGTAAAATGCAAAAAAAAAAAAAAGACTGCAACATTTTTCTAATAGAGGAGAATATCTGTAATCAGGAGGCCTCAGTAAAGATGGTATGAAGCTGACATTGCTCTTATATTTGGAATCATTTAGGTATTGTAAAAATCTATTAAAATAAATGCACTTTTTCATGCTTAACTCATACTTTGTGGAGCTTAAACAAAGAAAAATACATGGAGTTGCACTGAGATATGTAGTTAAAAGGTGTTATGCTGTTACTGATCTGCACAACTAAAATGATTTTGATGCCTCGGTTCTAAGAACCTACAACAGACCTGGTGAATTGACATTGTGTGGTTTATTCAAGGCTGCTGGACTTCAAATCAGAGATCTGAGACAATGGGAGTGGAGAATCAGCTGAAACAGGAAGTGTTCTACACTATCAGACGTCTCACATTGTAAATCTGGGTTCAACACAGAAAACCTCAAAGCTTTGATTGATAAGTTAATATAGTTAATATGGTACGTTCATCCATTATTCCTGCTTAATCTGTCTCACAGAGTGGAAGCTGGAGCTCCCAGCATGCACTGGGTTGTGAAGCTCATTAACCGAGCAAGCCTGATGAGAACACGAAGCAGCAGTTCACAGAACTGGAATGGCCGAGCTCCAATACCAAAGAAAGAAAGATGGCTGGATGAAATGATGTTTGTGTGAATTGATAAATCAGTCACACAGTGACTCACTTTTTTCTGAAGAAGGTTCAGTCGTGAGGCAACATTAGAAACGATGACAGCCGGGTTTATATGACACTGTGTGAACGTGAACACACCTCAACCGACATGATTTTCACGCCTGCCGTCCGTCACTACTTTAACCGTGAGGTGAAGGTCTCGGGCCTCGGTGTTGGTGAGATCACTTGATGAGCCTGCAGGTTCAATCTTGTGTGCGTCAATCGTTTGGTGTCTTTCCAAAGAGAAACTGAATCCCTGATTATTCGAGGTACGTTCCCTCTGGACAGATGAGCAAATGACAACCGGAGCTCATGTTTTATTCTCCGGTTTGTGTTTGGATATCTCATCAGACGATCAGATTATGAAGTGACTCATGGTGAAATATTGGTATTTCCTATACAATGATGCCTTCAGAAACCCTCCGAGGCCTGCGTGTGATCACACAGGATAAAGGTCGGCGCTCTTCCTGTTCTTGTTTATCGACGGAAGCGTTGGCCCGTGAGTCAGAGCGTCAGCATGTGGACATCTACCTGGTGAGACTCACCTTTGTTTGAGAAAGCCTGTCAACAGATTTTTATGGCTGCAAGCAAAAAGGCAATAACAAGGCGTTGGCTTTGTAAGGAACCACCCACCCTTAATCAGTGGATAGAAATAGTTAAAAATATACAGATGACCTACAGTTTAAGGCTGAAGACGGACATATGTGAGGCTCTCTGGGCACCATGGGAAACGTTCCTCACACATAGGGGTGACAACTAAACCTAAACTTGGAATACTTTACTGCCTGTGAATGTTGTGAAATATACAGATGTAACTCGTGATGCAAATAACCCCCCCCCCCCCCCCAATGTTACTGTTGTTGTTCAGGTTGTTCAGTAGTTTTTATCTGTGATATATAATTGAAATATAACTGTGATGTATAAATGCATAACTGTGTGACTTTACAGAGTGGTTCTGTACCTTGTTAATTCCTGTGAAAAAATTAAATAAAAATAAAGTTTCAAAAAAAAGAAAAAAGAGAAAGCCTGTTAAATGAGCCACTGCCGTGACTCACCCCAGCGACACCCACTCCCACTGATCCCGTGGGCGTGCGACACACACTCCTCACACTCCAGTTATCTGGTTTCTGGTTTCCACCAACTGTTTAAATGGTTCGTAACAAAGTCAGGTTGTTTCAAGATGATGCTGTTTGTGTGACTTTACAAAGATAGTCATAGAAGTACAATGGCATGAGGTGGAAACTGTGAAAATGACCAAGATTCATACCAAATAAAGTTATTGTCCAACAATAACAACCCACAAGATATTCTGGATTTTGTTCAAGTCAGACGTATTCGTTCACATGTTGTCTTTAACACCATCGTGAGTTTAGAGGAAATGCAGAGGTTAGCAAATATCCAATAAAGGGTTAACAAGCAGCAGCAGCAGCAGCAAAGGAGCAGCGTCCCATCAGTGT
Organism: Lipophrys pholis; assembly: GCF_963383615.2. NCBI lineage: Eukaryota > Metazoa > Chordata > Actinopteri > Blenniiformes > Blenniidae > Lipophrys > Lipophrys pholis. The sequence continues at coordinate 2,096,163 of NC_137644.1, read as the reverse complement.
CTTGGCTTCACTTCTTGGGTCTCGATACTTAAGCATTGTGCAACGGATTGTTTTAATCTAATGTACTCTATCAGGCTGCATGCTGCTGCTCACGTCGTCCTGGTAATTTGGTCACGTGATCAAAGTGGGAAGGGGAATTAAAAAAGAAGCTGCCACACAGCCACCCAGCACATAAGTGACGACATGAAGGTAATAACAACGGGCCTCTGTGCCTGGATCAGCTGAGTCAAAGAGGAGAGTCTCCGCTGGGCGTCCAAACAGTGACTCATCACAACAGCTCCCATTCAACTTTGTACTCTGATTACACCACACTTTGTACTCCAACTCAGTTTAAAATTATTATTAACCGTCTATTTGAAGATAATAACCACATCGTGCAAGTCTTCTGAGGACATGCTTGTATGAATGAGTGAAATATCCCAGAATGATGCCACACATTAGCGTGTTTCTATGGTAACGGGGTTATAACACCAATATTAACTTCTACACCAAACACCTGCTGTAACACCGTATTCACTTCAAGGTCACAATGTTGACCAAGTGAAAAAAGACCAAATAAGGTGCATAAAAGAGATTAAATTTGAAAAAGTTAGGTTAAAAATGACCTCATCAAGAATGGCCAGTTTTGTTAAATCTTGAAAAGGTCCTTCAAATGTTTTCTTTCATTACTTTACTGGCACTCTGCTGTTACTGCAAAAACATCTCTTGAGCCAGATTTACAAGTTGGGTCGGTGGACATTGGATATTTTTTTAATTTAGAGCTCTTAACAGCAGGATTGCTCATAAAGAGAACATCTGCATGCTCATTTATGTTTTCAAAGAAAAAAAGGGGGAAAAAGAGAAAATGGCCAAAGCCAAACGTTAACAACGCCATGGAATGGACGGACCGGTCAGTATCTTTGTTTGACGGAAGTAAACACGCTGGTTCCTAATGCAAATACATGAGAGAGCACTCCTCCAATCAGACGCATCAACCCCAAACGTTTCTGAACTTTTCAAAAGTATCACCTCCTGAACAGAGTATTTCAGACCTTGGTTCTGACGGTTCAAAGTGTCATGTGATGATTCTTGGTTAAAAAACCTCCCTGATACAGAAAGACTGTGCAAACATTTCCAAACTTCATCCTCCCAACGCTCATGCTGCTCTACCTCCACCCAACATCCACCTACGGCACTTTGCATGAGCAACACCTTTCAGCACCAAGTCCACAAGCATCTGTCCAGGCAGGTTTATTCCAGCTGGTTACACGCTGCAGTTTGGCCTAAACAACATGAAAACATTGAAGTTCCACTGTCAGTCTGGTATTTAATCCCAATCTCATGTGGGAAATCAACTCCTATTTTCTGTCACTCACCACGTCTGTTTTTTCTTCTTCCATAAGCCTTGTTATGGAGTCCCGGCACTGGGTGATGTTTTTTCCATGTTTGTCTCCAGGGCCAGCCGGGCACTGGGCAGGGCTGGGTCGTTCTGGCACATTACATGGAAAGCCTTTCAAAACGGTCCAACATAAACGCTCCCAGGGGTTTATCAAGTCAAAACAAGCTGATTACTTTCATGCTGGCAGCCAGACTGAGAACTGACCAGATAAAACCCGGACTCCGAGGTGCTTCACTGACATTCAGGACCAAAAGGTTGGAGAGGACGATCAGAGGGGCTGAAGAACTAGAATGCCAAACTTACAAAGGGCAGGACAAACACACTTCTTTGAGAAGAGGAGACAGAACAAAGATATCAACTGAAAAGTTACAAGCGTTGATGAGTAACTGCACTTTCCAGCTTTTCCACAACACTTCAGTCCCTGCTGAGCCTGAGATATTCCAAGTAGCTGCCAGCCCTGAACCGTCACCTGGTCAGGGAAATATGACAGCAGAGAAGCAACGGCAATCTATTAACCACCGAGCTGGGGATGTTCCCACTGTGAAGGGAGAGTACTGACCACCACAACACCACGCTACTCCACTAACAGGCATTGTAATGTTGTCTCTACTTCTAAGACCGGGTCCTAATGAACACATCTTACAGGTCAGTAGGATCAGGTATAGTCTGTATGGTGAAGCTGCTATGGTTTAGATTACTGGAAGACATTCTTTAATGTCCTGAGCTTCTCTTTCTCAATCTCTCATATTCACGTCACTAACATTCTGCATTTGGAGGGACGAGGCTCAGTTTGGATCCTTTGCTTTTTCTTGTATATTGTTTATTTTTTTTAATCCAAAGGGCAGGAGATTGACAACTACAGTTCTTTAACAATGAGTTAAAGTTACAGGTTGAAGGATGGGATTTAATATGCTTGTGGTTTCATGTGATTTATCATTATTATTTTTAGAACATTGTATTTTTCATGTTCAAAATAATATAAAACATAAACTGAAGGTCAGAGAAAGCCCTGGTTTAAGTCTGGTGGGCTTTGCATGTTTTCCATGTCGGTTTATTGCAGGTAATCTGGGTTTCTGCTGGGGAGACTCAGGTCCTTTGGAGTGCAGGGGGCGCTCCTGAGGACCTTTAATGACTCCGTGGTGGCATCAGCCATCTTCTATGGAGTGGTCTGCTGGAGCAGCAGCACTCTGGCTGCAGACAGGAACCAACTGAACCAACTGGTGAGGAAGGCCAGCTCTGTCCTGGGCTGCCCCCTGGACCCTGTGGAGGTGGTGGGAGACAGGAGGATGTTGAAGAAGCTTTCATCCCTGATGGAGACCGTCTCCCACCCCCTACATGGTACCGTCACATCACTGGGCAGCTCCGTCAGTGACAGGCTTCTCCACCCGCGGTGTCTGAAGGAGAGACTCCGCCGGTCCTTCCTCCCAGCTGCAGTCAGACTCTTCAACCAAGCCTGCTCCCAGGAGACCACTGCACACCACCACCGGACAATATCACTCCACTCCAGCTGGGCAAGAAGTGGTGCAATAACTATAATAATCTATAAGAACGTATTTACTATGTAAAATACATCCACCCCCATATTCTGTACATGTCCACACTTATAGGCACCGTGTGCATGTTTTTATTATATTGTATTTTATCTACTTTTTTAGTTTCTGCTATGTGCTTCTTTCTCTTTACTATCCATTGTACCACATTTCTCCACATGTGAGATAAATAAAGGATATCTTATCTTATCTTATCTTATCTTTCTCTGCCTGTTCAAAATCATGCCTTTGAAATGTGAGAATGTGAGTAAAAAGTACAAAAACCCCACGGGGGGAAAGCTTGAGGGCTTGAACCAGAACTGATACCGAGAAGAACCAAGCTGGAGGAGAGAGAAGCGGCTCCGCTCAGGCCGCTCAGGCCGCTCGAGCCGCCCGGTGCCTCCCTGTCCCGTCCTGTGTCGCCATCATGCGGCGCGAGGACGCAGCTAAAACTCTTTACACTTCACAAGGTCCACAGACATTAATGACGAACAAGGAAGACAGTCTAGAGCTGGTTCTGTCTCATTTTAAAGGCCCCCCCCCTCCCTCCCTCCCTCCCTTCCTCCCTCCTCCATCCCTCCCTCCATCCCTCCATCCCCCCTCCATCCCTCCATCCCCCCTCTCTAACCTCCTCAGACTGCTGCTGCTGCTCCCCGCGGAACAAGACTCTTCCTCCTCTTCCGGGAGAAACTTTCGCTCTTCCTTCGGTTCGTCTGAGCTGAAAACGGGAGCTTGGACTTCAGCAGCTTCACCCATCGGAACATTCACGTCCTAAATGGACCTCCTCTGAAGGGGTTAAAGTCAACAAGTCCAAAAATAAAAACACGAACCCGTGACTTTGTTCGAATGTGGCGGAAATCCAGATATCCACCAATCAGAGGAGGAGACCAGAGTTCGTTACGAGGATGTGACGTAGGGGGGCGGGGCTAATCTACAGCAGGCTCGTGTCTATAAATAAAGTATAAAAGAAGTGTTTTTTAAAAAATGTATTTAAAAAAAAAGGGTACACGTGTATGAATAGAGAATAAAAAGTGTGTAAAAAGTGTATACAGAGTTTAGACAAGTATTTTTAAAAGTACAAAATCTATAGAGAGTACAAAAAAATGTATAACAAGAATGTAAATATTCCAAAAAGCCTATAAGAGTGCAAAAAACGGTACAAAACACGGTACTAAACGTGTATAAAAAGAGTGTCAAAAAGGTTTATAAAAGTGTATAAATGTTTAATTAAAAAAGGTATATAAAAAGAGTATTCAAAGTATAAAAACTTTAGAAAATCTTTATAAAAGAGTTAAAAATTAAAAAAGTAAGTAAACTGTTCAAAAAAGTATAAAAGAGGAGGTTTTTTTTTTAAATGTATTTAAAAAAAAGAGTACAAGTGTATGAATAGAGAATAAAAAGTGTGTAAAAAGTGTATACAGAGTTTAGACAAGTATTTTTAAAGGTACAAAATCTATAAGAGTACAAAAAAATGTATAACAAGAATGTAAATATTCCAAAAAGCCTATAAGAGTGCATAAAAACGGTACAAAACACGGTACTAAAAGTGTATAAATAGAGTGTCAAAAAGGTTTATAAAAGTGTATAAATGTTTATTTAAAAAGGTATAAAGAGTATTCAAAGTTAAAAAACTTTAGAAAATCTTTATAAAAGAGTTAAAAAAAAAAAAGTAAGTAAACTGTACAAAAAAGTATAAAAACAGTGTTTCTGTCTAAGTGACCTTCATTGGAGGTATGTTTGCTAGTTTCCCACATGTGCTCTAATTTTAAACTTCAAGCCTCTGATCTCTATTTCCAAGCTCATAACTTTTCTAACTTAACTCTTCATCATTTCCACAAGCCCCACGGGCCTCTAGTATTGACCATTTACTTGTAGTTAATAACTTGTCACAAGAATATATCACCTTTATCTATGATCTTTCATTCATTTCATAAAGCGTTGACTAATAATAAATGCTGTCTTAAACCATTTTGGCTGCTTCAAATTTGGACACTGGTCTATTACTATACATCTAGAATCCCATGAATTATATCCTGCGATCATCGGCATTTCATTTTTTATAGTTGACACAGGGGTGAAGAGATAATAACACAAAATCCTGCAGAAGTTTTTAGCTTTATTTTGTTTGAGTTACAATCGATTTTATTACACTGCAGCTGTGACCATAATCAGCTGCAGTGGAACTCCAGAAAAATAAGATCATCACATTTAGGAGGCGAGCTAACAAACAGAAAACTTGTTTTTTTAAAACCTCTCGATTAATCAAGCAACTAGAAAAAACTCAGTCAGGAAACAAGACTTTATTTACCTTTGGTCATAACAATCATCGACATTCCACCTTAATTATTCTTAATATTACATTCATACACACGGAAAAAGCTCCTTCAATAAAATAAATTAGTCGATCCTTAAGGCAGAAAAAACACTGAAGTTCTCAGCAAACCAGGAACTTTAAGTGGTACTTACAGTTTTACTGTCCGGTGCTTGAATCATGTTGAACACAGAAGAACAGAATCAGTTGAAATACTTGAAGAAGTCCTCATTCTGTCTCTTCTCTTGACCTCTCCGCTTATTGTGTAACTTCTGTTACTTGGACCTTAGATAGAGTAGAATCCGATCCATTTGTATTGAACGTAAAGTAGAAATGTGCATCATTTGGTGACTGTGGTTCCTTCACAGTGAGTTGTGTCCCGATCCCGAGGTCCATCGTTCAGTTCCCCATCTTCTGCTGCATGATGTGTTAAACCAGGGTGTCAAACTCAGTTCAGTTCAGGAGACACAACCACAACTATTTCATCTTGGACGGGTCAAACCAGTAAAATAGCCACAATAACCTTTAACTTTAAAGTTTAATATAAGTTTATAAAGGTTTCTCTTTTTGCAATTAGTTCCAGAAATTACTACAATCTCAACATGAAGCCAAATTTTATGTTCCTTTCTGGTGTAAAATACAGTGAAATGTCCAGGAAACGTTTCCTACAGCTGTTGCATTATGCATGTTTTGCAAATTTTACAATTTGCTTGTTTTCTGGGTTGTTGTTTTTTGGAGCCTGTTGCGGTCCAGGGCCTCATGTTTGACTCCCACGTGTTAAAGTGTCTGTGGGAGGATGGTGATTGCGGCCATTTTATTGACTATCTTATTAATTAACCATTTTATGAAATAACCCAACCCAAAACCACGACACCAACACACATCACTGCTGTTGCCGCCTCTTTCAGGCAGCCGGCCTTTCTGCTGCGTCTCTTCCTCCGTCTTTATTCTGCTTATACACTATTCTATTAGTATTTTCTGTTGTTTTTTTTAACCATTCCTGTTGTGTTTAAGTTCTTCAGTTTTGCTTGAGAATGCATAAAAAAAGGGGTTTGCTGACACATTCTGAGGAAAAATGCAAATTTAAACACATTTAGTTTTGTTATTTCGAAAACTTGGTAATTATTTGTTTTGGGCATCTCTGGCTATTGTACATTATCATTACAGATTTGTTACTCGCAGGTGCTGGTAAGTAATCCTGTCACACAGTGAGAATATCTGGGCTTTTTGTGCAATTGGCATTTTCCCCCTCGGTGCGTTTTCCACCAGGAATGTTCACCCACAGTCCAAAAACACACGGGGAAGGTTTATTACTGTGGGTTTATCTTGTGTGATGGACTGACCTGTCCAGAATAACTGCAATATACCAGTTTGATTCTGATGATTTCCATCTATTAATTTACTTAAACAAAGGGTTTGCAAAGGAAATATAATCTTAAAAAAATTATAAAAAGGAAGTCCAGCTCTGCCTGTTGCTTCCAATCTATTATGTGAGACTGAACTGCTTCCAGGTTCACTGGAAGATATAAACCATCCTATGAGTCCTCAGCTAATCTTAATCTCAAGGCGTAACTCCTCTTGAAGAAGTGTAAAGGAGAGAATAAAGCTGAACAATGGAAATGAAAATAGACAAAAATGTTCATGCTATTATCATAATATTTTGCAATATTGTACTGTGAATATAATGAAAATTCATAACAAACATTTCAGGAAAGAGTTGATGTGTGTACATGAACTTTACAAACTCACCTCATTGTTAGTGTCCTCTAGCAGCCTCTGGTGGCAATGAGGAAGAATTACAGCAACAGTCGATGGTCACAGCAAAGTGAAGCTGTCTTCTCTGGCAGACGAGAACATGGATGTAGCGATCCACAGGTTTATAACCGATTTCAAATGGTGCTAGAAGGCAGCAGCAGGCTCTAAGCACCAGAGGAAATCAGTTATCTGTTGGTGGAGACAGAGGAAGGCTGGGTGGTCCGTGTGCTCGCGTCCTCCTGGGGCCTGAGGCTGTTGTCCAGCTGTCCCCAAGAACACTGATTTCAAATGGTGCTAGACAACAGAAACACACATCTAAACCACCATGTGAAACCAGCTTCTGGGGGAAGACGCTCGCCAACCACAGCTGCACCGCCGAGGTGAACCACTTATCTCCTCTTTTGGGTTGGGGCAGCAGATATTGGTGGTCCCATCTTCATCTGTCTATGTTGAAGTGTCTTTGGGCAAGACACTGAAGCCCAGATTTCTCCCATCAGTTTAAAAAGAGTTGCACTTGATCAGACAACGCCCTTCAGAATTTCTTAATATGCTGTGACCGTAACGTCCATTTACCACCGTGCCATCTGTGGGAGTTCTGCCGGGAGTTTCTTGATGTTTAGAAAAGACACATCAGTTTAGTGCAGAGAGAGTAAAGGCCAAGTCATCCTCCATGAGAACAAGACGAAAGTTGGGCAGTGCAGGTCCGGCCGAACAAAATGACGTCATTTCCTTCATCCAGCTCACTCTGGCCGAGGGAAGATTGTTTGGGCTGTTCCAAACGTCCTGGCCGAACTATGTCGGAGCCGCACTGCTGAAACTTCTGCTCTGCCGTGTGCTGCTCATGCGTGTTCCAGTTCGCTCATGACTATCACTCATATTTGAATCATATTTAGCTTGTAACATCGCTACTGTACGAGCGCCGCAGTTCGTTAAAATGTCAGAGTGCAGGCTTTTACATGATGCACCTGAACGCATCACGAACAGCTGTCAGCTCCTGGAGTTAGAACCAGACCAACATGGCGCTCTGACAGAAACTCTCTTTAATAATGAAACATCCATCCATCCATTTTCTTCTGCTTATCCGTTTCCGGGTCGCGGGGGTGTCAGTCTGAGCACCGTCACCCAGATCACATTGCACCTGATTAAGAACCTTCCTGCAGGTGGTGAGCCCACGGGAAGGTGGCGCCCGGCGTGGGACATGAACCCTCTACCTTGAGATTGTGAGTCTCATGCTCTACCAGCTGAGCTGGCCGGGTCAAACATATTACTGAAACAGTTCAGAGAAATGTATTTCTGAAAGCACTGGAGGCGAGAAATAAACTGTGCAGTTGAAAAGTTTAAACGCCGCTTGACAGACGGGTGGCTGCTGTGAGGGGGCGTGGCTTGCTGTGGGGGGCGTGGCTTGCTGTGAGGGGGCGTGGCCTGTGAGTTCGACAGCTTCTTATCGGAGAATGAACAGTCCTGCAGAAAAAGCTTTTTCCTCAGCAGCTGGCTGACGTCACTGCAGAAATTTCTTCTTGTTCTTATGGGTTCAGAAAGGGAGGATGCAGGGGCCTTAACCACGTGTCACTCCTCTCGAGGTCAGAGCGGTAAAACAACATGACAGCACGTCTTATTTAAAGAAATCTTGAGATTCGTTGTCATGGCATCGCCACGTCATGGACGATTCGCCCACAGCAACATACAGGAATTCAACCTGCATAACGGCAGACACAGCCGACTGCACACTGCAGACTAATCCCAGCTGGACACGGAAAACGTACACAAAAGATACAGCAAGTCATGGTGAGAGGTCACGCTGCTCGTTGTTACCTGTGCTGGGAGAGAAGAACACACACATACACACATTAGTATTCCTGAGCACGCTGTACACACCTCTTCACTCCAACAAAAGCTCAATTCATGTCTCAGGAGTTACAGCTGTGTGATGCTGAATGCAACTGACAGGACCTGTTCTGCAGGTCTGGACGGACACACACCTGTGTGCACGGCACTAACTCACGCTTCTCTTAATGTGAAGGAGCGACCCTTTAAAACGGATTCAATCTGAACAATTGTCCATGGTCATCAAGGAGAGACCCCGGTGTCCCGGTTTCAACAGTCTGATGAGTGTGAAAAGTGTTGGGATGCTTCCTGGATGTCTGAAACAGCACAAAGGAAAAAGCTTCAGACTGACCTGGAACCACGAGCCTTCAGCCTGGAACCTCAAACCAAGCTGGAGTCAGTTACTGAAGATTAAAGAAAAACTAAAACATGGATGTTGTTTGATCCACGTAGGCTCACTGATAACCCACTTCAATGAGAAACATATTTGTGAAGGAGAGGTTTTTACTAGAATGAGCGAAATGATCAAAAATAATGAATATTTGTTGTGATGTGAGGTCATAGCAACACAGTGGTGAGCATTGGCGGCTGACCTGGAGGGCCAGTGGGGGTTTGGTATTTGGACAGGGTGCGTTCGTCCTCAGGAGTTCAAACTGACCTTTGTTTCAGTGTGAAGAGGAACAAGGACACTTTGAAAAACTGGAAATCTTTAAAGCTTTCAAAGTTGTACTATTGAGCTCAGCTCTGGGATTGGCGCTGTGCCATGTCCGCTATGAAACAGATCGATCACCACTGAACTCATCTGGAGCGGCAATTACTTAAACTTTACTACTTGAATAGTAAAATTGCATTGTCATCAAATGGACCATCAAAGGTTTATCCTCTCACAATTAAAGGGCATGTCCCACCAAGTCAAATGGCCGAGTTATAAAGTGTAAAACCTCTCAAAATAATTACTAAGAGCACCATTAACCCAACCTGAACCGTGCAGTGTCCGTGGAATCATCACAATCATCACTTCCTCAACTGGCTTTTGTTTAGGAGCTTGGTGAGATGTTGTTAGATTCAGGAATGAGGCAGCAGGGAGACGACCCGGGCCGGAGTCTCCAAACAACAAAAATAAATAATTGGAGTACCTTCTTCGGAAAGTTAGAAAGAACTGGCTGTTTGGTTTTGAGAGTGTATCCAGTTCTCCAAGGCCTCGTTTACACGACAACATTTCAAGTGAAAAGTCATAATTTTGTAATTCCAGAAAAACAACAACATTCTGAAAAACCATGTCTGTCGAGAACAATAAGCCATAAACATTGACAAAGGGAGAACACAGACGTTCATAAGAACAGACCACCGAGCCGGATTGTTATTACAGCGACTGTCCACTATAGAAGTACCAAGTCCAGGAGAATCTGGACCGGGAGTCACGACACGACGGAGGAAACACTGTTCTGACTGTCCAGCTACTGAGCATGTGCAGAACAACTATTCACTATGGCCGAGGTGCTCAAGCTTAAAAGCCCCGAGCATTTAAAAGGTTGTGCTTTCAGTGGTTCTGAGCACTGCTGTTGTCTAAATGGACAACCAGAACGCAACCAAATGTTTGCATTTTGTTTTGAAATTGTTTTCGTGTAAACAGGCCCTAAGTGTGTAGAATGCTAACTCATGATGGAAGTAGAAAACTGAGAAGATGATGAACCACTGAGAAACAACTGGCAGTGTGGCATCATCGCAATCACAGGGAGTGAGGCAACCGGGAAAAGACTTTCTCCTGGGTACGTTCTGAAATTGAGGCAACTTAACTGTCTGCAGGAGTATTAATTGAAAAATATATTACCATCCCTCCTCTATACTGCTGCGTATGGAGAAATACCCTGGACAGGTCAGCAGTCCATCACAGGACACATATAGAGAGACAGGCACAGTTTCAGGGAGAACAGGACAACGCCACACACAACGAGACTCAAACCGGGGACTCTGTCACTGTACGGCTAACCACTACACCACACCACTGTGCAAACCAACATACAATACAACGGTCATTAAACACTAATATGAATATGTTGATAAGTGCTGTGATGGTCTTCAGGTGGAGGTTCAAAGCTTTGAGTCAATGTTCTCCAGACGAGGTGATTCAAACTGGTTTCCATTGATTCTAACAAAGTTCAACATTATCCTCAATGGACAGTTGTTCTACCATTGAATGTACCTCAGTCCTTAAGTTTTCTGGTTGTTCTGACCAATAAGTACTCTCGTGTATTAGTATTAGTGTTATCTCTGGTTATTGTACCACTGAGAGCTTGGTGTGTTTTAGTTTTCTGTTCATTCTGACTACTGTACCAACCTACTGAGGATTGTTCTTTCTTGGTATTTTAAGTGAAAATGTTATTGGGCTCATTGCCAATCTAGCAGAATCTTATGAATGTTAGACAAATGGCCTTGATGAACTTTTCACACTTGTTCAGAAGGTTGGTCACGTTTATGATAGGAAAAGTCCAGCTGGAGTCCTGGCATGCTGTGACTCAGATTTGCTGCCGCTGGTACAAGATCCATTGAATGTCTCAGGATAAATGATGACACTTGGTGGATACCAAGACATTTCACAGAGATATGTGTTTGAAAAACGAGTTCTGAGGGGGAGTCGTCGGGTCTTTGAGCAAAACGGCGTGTCAAAAGTTCACATCCAGCAGAAAAGGAGAAAAGAGGGAAAGTATTTGGACTGCAGACAAGAACCCAGCAGACAATGCAAGTTCAATGATAGGAAGCAATGAGGAAGTAGACAAGTGAAAAAAGCTTCAGGAAAGAAGTGTGAGAAACTGAGAGGCTATCAGTCAGTGAGAACAATGACTCAGAGCAGCACCGTGTCTAAAAATGGCTCCACATCAGCCTTTCTGGGTAATTTCTCAGGAGACCTTTGCCTGTCGAGACACACCGAAAAGACTAACGTCTCTTAATTCCACCGGGAGGTCTGGTGAAGTCACTCAGCAAAGACCAAGACCGTGGGCCAAGAAGCTAAAATCTGCACAAGAATAAACAAGAATCCTTCATCTATCAGGGGAGCTATAAAGTATTTCAAAAAACGTTTGTGTGTGTGGAGGTCCTGGACCCCCTGGGTGGAGGTCCTGGACCCCCTGGGTGGAGGTCCTGGACCCCCTGGGTCTGAAGCATTCGAGATCACAGGAGGCTTCAGCCTTTCTTATCTGCATTCTGAGGGGCCTCCGTGTAAAATACATTGATTTAAAATAGAGTTTGAAGTATTAAACGGGGGAGGGGGAGGTAATCTATTATATCAGTGAGCGATCCCCTCAGGTAATACTGTACAAACACACATCTGCGTGTGTGTGTGTGTGTGTGTGTGTGTGTGTGTGCTGTCTTGTGTCACAGCACAAAAGCTTTTCTGCCGGTGCCCAGTATTTGCGTCAACAAGAATGTCGCCACGACAACAAAGCTACAGCAAAAGCATCACATTGTCCCGGCGGTTCATTTTGGTGTCAGATGATCCAGACAAGGTGAAGAGTTTACTGGACTGATGCGCTCTCATACTGAGCACAGCTTAAATTCATGACACAGCAGTTTAACCCTGAGGTCTGCAGTTATACATCCAGCCACTAGAGGACGACATGGCACTGCGACACTCACACAGACACTGGCGTTATTGTGGCTCCAAGGAAGCTCTGGTCTCTCTGGCCTGAAGCCATCCAGGTCAAAGATCAGAGCAGCGGCTGGAGTATTACATCATAGCAGAGAGCAGGAAGTACCAACGAAGCGTACACGGCTGATCACCTGTGCTCGGGATGGAAACATTCACATTATCAGATTGTTCCATTAAAGCTTGTCCTCACCCTCCTTTCTGTTTGACACGCTGCTGCCCGGTAAACAGCATCAACTCCCACCTCCTCTCACTCCTGTCAGCTAATCTAAACACCAATCAGCTCCCGCACAACCACGTCAATGATGTCAAGAAGTAAACCTGAGCTGCACGATATCAGGAGAAATCATGTTGTGAACTACACCAAAAAGAGGATTCGCAAACAATTGAGTAATAACTGCTCTTTCTCTTACAACTTAACTTACAGCAGCTGTGGTTTGTCTTTTTTTTGTTGTGTTAATTTATAATGTTTTCCTTAAGTATTCCTCTTGGATTGCAGATATGAGAAAGTCGACTTTTAACACAAAAAGTAACACTCAACTATTCAGTGGATTAAAATGGCCAGACCAGAAGTAAAGGAAAGTGCAAGCTCTGAATCAGCAGCACACACACACACACACACACACACACACACACACACACACACACACACACACACACACACACACACACACACCCACACCCACACCCACACACACACACACACACACACACACACACACACACACACACACACACACACACTCTGGCGGGAGAAAGGCTTCCTTGTGGAGGTGAGACGAGCGTTTGTTGTTGGCTCTCGTCTGTGCTTCCTGTTCTATTCTCTCCCAGGAAGTGACCACACACACACACACACACACACACACACACACACACACACACACACACACACACACTCTGACATGAATGGCGGTCCCCAGGCTCCCACGGGTGATGCTGATGTCATGCTGTCCGTCCTCCTCGCCTGCACAGAAAGAAACAGGAAGGACGGTGACGATGGCACTTTTACGTAAGGTTTGTTGTCTCGTCTGTGAGAAGCAGTTGTGCTGAGTCATGGTACAGTACTCCACTGTGCCAATAATTGGACTAGTTTTGTAACGCTGCTATTTATTGGACTGATTGTATGTGTGTGTGTGTGTGTGTGTGTGTGTGTGTGTGTGTGTGTGTGTGTGTGTGTGTCACGGTGCCCTCCGGGGGAAACTCAGACTCGGTGCGCTCTCCAGTTAAGCCAGAGGAAGGGATGAGAGAGTGAGAGGAGGGAGGGATGGAGGGATGAGTGCCGGAGTGGGCGCAGCATTAATCAAGCAGATGCACAGGATGTTCACGCCGTTTAGCAGCCAATGTTAGTCAGGCCGCGGCGGCGGCGCTGCCTGCACCACCTGCACCACCTGCAAACCAAGGGGCTCGCTTAGGTTGGTCCAGATCTGATGAGAGACACTGAAAAGAGGGACGAGGTTTGCAGCTTCAGCTGCGACACTGTGAACTCCGTCAGTGTCCCAAAGCTGCTGAATAATCCAATCAGTTGTGTTGGTTTCCCGCACGCAGGTGATTCACTCGCTGCTGCAGCCTGAGGGGAAGTAACCACAGCCTCTGTATTACAAACACCATCTTTAGTCTTATGATCTCCAGCTGGTGGGATTTACTCCGGGTAAACGGGAGTGATTTACCCGCTGTCTGGGCTCCACATCACTTCTGCTTGATCTTTACAGTATGCAGGAGTAACACTCATCTCTCCTGCATAGAGAATAAAGCCACTTCCCCGACATGCTCTCCCTGTGCGTGCACCATTTCCTTCCAAAGCCCAGAAACGTGTTTGAGGTTGATTTCTGCCTTTATCTACCTGTAGGGGTGAATGTTCCTCTGAATGTCTTTATGATTGTCCACTGATGGACTGTCTTCACCGACTGCCAGCCGGGATTGGCTCCAAAGCAATGCAACTGTAAACTGGACAAAAACGGTAAAGGAATATTCAGCGCTTTGAATTCCTGAAATTAAAACCTGAGACATATCTACGGTGGGCCAGAAGGGCCAACAACACAACACACCAACAAAGAGTCACAACACAACAACAGAAGTTCTTAAAAGCTCTCCGACTGCTGCGTTCTTCTGTTGTGGGTCTTTGTTGTTGTGTTGTGGCTTTTGTTGTGTTGCGGCTTTTGTTGTTGTGTTGTGGGTCTTTGTTGTTGTGTTGTTGGCCCTCCTGGGCCACCGTACATATCCTAGTCCAGATAGAAGACACATCAGGTGGACCTCACTTCCTGGATAATGTGACGACATCGGAGTGGAAAAACCCTCCTTGAGCATCGGAGGAGGTTCATATTAATTAATTAAATATTAACAACTGTCCCTCATTTCTAACCTTGTTCCTTCTCAGTCAAACCAGTTTCATATTCCAGCTTCAAAGGGTCTAATGGCCACTATCAATGAGGCGCAGCCGGGTCCCTCTGCTTCATCAACATAGAGACCGAAGGCCATTGACATAAATCACTGATCATCAATCGCTGAAGTCCACCACGGGGTTAGACCAGAGCACACTGCAGGTTGGAGGAATACAAATGTTTAACAGTGTGGGCAACAGGAGAAAAGCTCTGTTGATTAAAAACCATTAATCATCCTGTTTTTTGCTGAAACCTGGTAGCAGATGCTCCTCCGGCCTGTCGGACAGATCCGGCACCTCAGGGCCATGGGCCTGATACCGAACCTTCCTTCCTGCTAAGAAAGCCCCCCACCTCCCCTGTTCGCTGCCCGATGCTGACATGCTCACAGACTGGTACAGAGAGTGAATCCCTGAGCCGGTGTCATCCATTAATTCAAAGCACCCTGAAAAGATTCCCTGCAGAGCACCAACATGTTGGGAAAGACTGTGTTTGCTTTCATTAAAGAGGGAGTGATCATCAGACATGCATCAGTGAGAAAACAGCCACATTGCAGGAGTTTACAACGTGTTTTTGGACTGTGGGTTTGAACTCTGTAACTACATGATCAACTACTACTAACCATCAGGATGACATCAATCTGATCAGCACACAGATCAAATGGACTTACTTTAGCACGTACGCTTTGTTGGGGGCCAAAAGTCTTGCTCAGGGACCAACAGCTGTGGGATTCGAACTCCTCTAACCTTTAGGCCACCACTGCCCACAAACAACAAAGTCAAGAACAGGCTTTACACGGCAAGAGAAAGAACACTGTTGTTTGGAAGACCAATGCTCAAAGCACAAAAACATTGACATCATCGGCACAAGTGTTGATGGAGATCGAACCGGCGTACAGAATTATCCCTCATCACGCTTTCCTCAAACAAACCTGATGAATGATGCTTCAGAACAGAACAGGAATGATGCAGAACAAACTACAACCTACAAACTACAACAGGTCAAAGTGGCGGACGGCTCTTCTAAAACCTTTCCAGTGAGGGTATGGAGGAACTTTCACTTTCCATCCATCCATCCATCCATCCATCCATCCATCCATCCATCCATCCATCCATCCATTATCCATCCATCCACCACTGAATTTTATGGTCTATCATTTTTTTATTTAGTTGGCTGTTTGTGTGTGTGTGTGTGTGTGTGTGTGTGTGTGTGTGTGTGTGTGTGTGTGTGTGTGTGTGTGTGTGTGTGTGTGTGTGTGTGTGTGTGTGTGTGTGTTTCAGTCCAACACCATTTCTCCGGGATTTCTATTGTACGGTATATCTTAAGTAGTAGTAGTATTTTAAGTAGTTGAGTGGGACTGTTTTCCACCTCCTAAAATAAAATATACATCAAATCTGCATTTATTGTCCTCCCGGTGGAGGACAGAAGACATGTGCTTCTGTATGCATGAACGAGCGGCACAAATCTGTTTGAATCTTAGACCGCATGAACAGTTTTAATAGTAAATAACTTTAAATCATTGTTCACACTCCAGGGGCCTTAAAGCTTCTGAAATCCGATCATGTCAGGATTTAAAGTTTGAACCATCAGCTTCACCCTCCCTGCATCCACAAGGCAGGGAACCCTGCAGACTGAACCGAAGCATGACAAACTGTCCAAGGCCTCATGGCAGACGTAATGGCTGGTCTCAGGGTGCGATTTATCGGAGCACGCTTGCTTACTGTGTTGTGCCGCCGGGCCTTTTATTACTGCGAAGCCACGTCGGGATTTATGGAGGGACGTCAGGCCGGGAGGCAGACCACCGCTGCTTCTCTCATTGGGAGCGTTAACCGTGAAACTGCTCGCCGCCGGACGGCGCGCAGAGCCTCAGGGTGCCGGGCGCAGTAATGTGC
The DNA here is from genome assembly GCF_963383615.2 of Lipophrys pholis. Classification (NCBI taxonomy): domain Eukaryota; kingdom Metazoa; phylum Chordata; class Actinopteri; order Blenniiformes; family Blenniidae; genus Lipophrys; species Lipophrys pholis. Next base: position 2,079,456 of record NC_137644.1, on the reverse strand, counting down.
GTCAGTGGTGCAGTTCAGACGGAGGTCGTACTGAGTGAATGCCCAGAGCGGCGGGCATGAGCCATCAGCACAGTTATGCTGATGTAGGAGCGAAGTGCATCAATCTCAGCTGAGGACACACACACACACACACACACACACACACACACACACACACACACACACACACACACACACACACACACACACACACACACACACACACACACACACACACACACACACACTTTCTGTACACCTGTATATAAATCTATTGCCACCCAATAAGCCTATAAGAGCTTGAAAAATGTAAAAGTTGAAATTCCCAAAATAGATAAAACAGCTTCGCCAGCCAGAAAACGAGTGAAGTGAAATGGAAAAAAACAGCTTAAAAAAGCTACAAAGCTAAAAATTGATTAAATGACCATTTTTATGAAAGTTGTCCAAACAATATACAGTCTCAGTGTGTGGAGTAAAACTGTACAACTGTTATCATTTAAAGCTTCATCTTGTTTTGGTCAATTTGATTTGGTGAAAAGTGTCCTACAGTTGCAGTTTAATGAATTTCCTGTGTTTCCTGTGTGTGCTCACTAATGTTTCAAGATATTTGACCAAATGCAGCTGGTTTCATTGCTTTGAGATCCTCCCGCCTGGCGACAACATCTCTGATTTAAGTGATGAATGAACCTAAAGGGTGTAAAGTGAGGGAAAGCTCAATGGCAGTTTGCAGCACCTGCAAAAAGACGGAGAACCTCCATGATTAACACAGATTGTAATAATTCCAACTGATAAGTCCCTTTGAGTAAACACCGCAGGCCATCGGGAGAAAAGGCCACATCAGAGGACAAGCCTCACAGTTCCTGAGTATCCAGAATGAAAACAATGCTGATGAATTATTTTTTTACCTCCTCACTCCACTTCACATCCTGGAGAGGACACAGGACCAAAGAAAAAGCTCTCGTTCTGGAGAATTTCAAACATCTGGCTCTGTTTGGGCTGAGTTCCGGGAACGAAACCCGACTTTGGGGACGACTCCCGGCCCGGCCGAGAGGCCTTCCTCCCCGGACACACGTAAACAATTAACAGGGCCAATTTGAAGAGGGGGTAAAAATAGCAGCATGTAACTGCTGGTAGATCTGAAGTTAACTGGAAAACAAGCCATACAAATAAGAGAGGAGAGGAGGAGGAGGGGGGAAGCTTTTAAGTTTCTCCACAAGGACACGTGCTGCCAGGATCCAGCACTGAGGTGACGGGGACGCCTCGTGTCTGATGGCTTTATGAAGGAACGGGGGGTAACGGGGGGTAACGGGGGGTAACGGGGGGTAACGGGCAGTGAGGGCGGGATTAGAAGGATCATAATGTGAGTCATTTCAATGGAAATGTCTCATGTCAGTCTTTTATTTTCTATAAAACATTGTAAGATCTCTGGTAAACTGGCTTCACTGTGATATTCAGAGACTAGTGACCAGGTCCACAGTCGTTCCTAGAAGTGATCTAAAGGGGCATTGGGGTGAAAATGGGGAATACATTGTTCACATAACTTTCATAGTTGTATGAATTCTGAAATGGTTGAGTTCAGTGGTTCTAGAACGGCCGGGCCTCACAAAGCTTCTGTTTGCTCACCAGCATGTTTTAAAAGTCACATATTGTTCATACTTCACCCGTTTGGACGTTTGACAGCAGTGAAAATACATTGTCTTTTTTTTTTTTTACTTCAAATTTAAAAGATGTTCATGAAGTCCTCCAAAATACACACAAGCCTAAACTTGAGGTGATTTCAGATCCTCCTGTGGATCGGCTCAATCTGCAGCGTTCACATTTTATCTACACCAGGCTGTTATTGTGGTTTCTTCAGCAAATGAGGGTCGACAAGCCCTCTCCCAGGGAAATAGGGTGGATACCACGGAAAAAAAGGAAGGGTGTGTGTGTGTGTGTGTGTGTGTGTGTGTGTGTGTGTGCGCGCGTGTGTGTGTGTGTGGAGGAGGGGTCATGATATGATCTTGACACATCACTGACTTACAGTAAAGCCGTTGAGTCATTTCTTTGCCAATAACAGCATCGACTCATCACTATAACCTTTCAACACACACACACACACACACACACACACACACACACGCACACACACACACACACACACACACACACAAAGAAAACTGCAACTTTTACCAGAAACGCAGAGCTAATAAAAAAACCTTGTCTTTGAACTCCAATGCTCCGGCCTTGTTGCCGGGCAGACACACAGAAGCCATTAATGCAGTTCGGTCTCACACACGCACGCACGCATGCACGCATGCACGCATGCACGCACGCACGCACACACACACGCAGGCAGGCAATTACTCAGCACAAACAGTCCCTCAGAGCCAGCTTGTAAACGCTGCCCTCTCCTTCCCTTGCTCTGGGTCCTCAGTCGGGCCTGCTGACACATCGGCGCTCCCGCTCCCCCAGAAGCTCCTCAGTCAGTGAAATGGCAGCGATTCCAGCTGACCTGCTGATGAAGTGTGGGCGATCGAACTGAGTTCACGTGGAGCTCTGCTGGCAGGAGCGTAAAGAGGCTGCGTGCAGATGAAGACCGGTCTTTAGGAGCAAACTCGCTGTACCCAGCAAGTGGCCAATTCTACAACCGGAGCACAGCTTGTCAAGGAGCGAATGACGGATTACTGCTCTGCTTTCATTCCTTCTGATGAGAAGCAGAAAAGATCCGCATGTGAGCGTCAATTCAAAAGGCTCTGCTGCTTTGTTTAGTCATTTTAGCAGTTTTAACACTGGAGGACTGACTTTGGGATATTAGAGCCTCGTGTTTTGCAATGTAGGCAGATTCAAACTGAAGTTTCCAGCAACTCATTCGTTTCAAAAGCATGAACAAAACTTTGTTTCTCAAAGGTACTGATGACAAAAGCTTGTCTTTGTGAATCGAGTCAGCATTAATTCTCTGATGAACGAAGCTCATCTGTTGTCTTATTGACTCATCTTTCCTAACAGACAGTTTGGATCCTAACGGCCTTTAACACAGTTAAAGTGACAGTAGGTGACATTTAAATAATGCCCCTTTGGTGCACTTGGTGGCAGTAGTGAGTCAGGCTACGAACCAGCTGAATTCCACTTCTCGTCTATTGAATTTCTGCTGGTTCAGCCACCGCATTGTCTGGTATCTAATATCTAAGATTAAGAACATTTTTCTTGACAGACTGTGGTACGATATTCGCTCATCTCCATCCGACATGCCAAGAATACGTGTTGTTTTTCTTTATTGTGACCTATGACACTGGTTCCTTGTCTGCAGTTTAGTCTGTTTATGGCCTTTATACCCCCTTTGAGTCCCCCCTCACACCCACCCCCCTTATCTGTTGTGGCTTTGGGGGTAAAAGGTCCTTTTGTTTTGGTGTTGTTAGCTTTAGAACTGTTAAAGTTCAGATGTTTTTAACACTTAATATAATACAAATATTACTTTCTGTTCTTCGTCCTGGTGCGAGCAGTTGCTATAAGTAATACAGTGGGACTGTGAGACCGGCTCTCTTCTTCCAAGCCCTGAGCCGGACCACCACGGGGGATGTTACATGAGAAATTCAATGAAATGAGACAACACCCAGTCGAGCTCACAGCCTTACGGCATGAATACATCAGGCCGAGGCGTTTCTTCCTCGCTGTGTGCTTCTTCAGAGCAGCAATTGTTCAGTAACTGTGAAGCACTCCCAAGAGTCCCGGCGCCAACCCTCCCGGTCTCCTAACAAACCGAGCCTGTCGAATCAATAACAACTGGATGTCTTTGTCAGGATCTGTCACTTCTGCTATAATAACACACAGATATACGTAGAAGAGACAGCAGCCAGGAGGGACCTCTGCTTCAGAGGAAGAACAGACAGAGAAGATAAGCTCCAGTCGGCCAGGGTTTGGTACCACTTCATTGAAAAGTACCACCAACAAGAACCAATTAAAGACTCTTGCATCATCAAGAACATGTTGGGTACAAAGACTGATGGGAGGCTGTAGAAACCGGCGATGTGAAGTGATGATCTCCACCTCAGATATGATGGGAAACGATTGTTTGGATCCACGGGCAAAGAAAAGGTCCTGAGAAACATCATCTGTCTTTTTATTTAGTCTGTAACTGGAGACACTTTCATTTAGATTTCTTGGTTTGTTCACTGTAAGTTGTGGCAAAAGCTTAAATAAAACTAGACTGGATTTTTACGACACAGTTTCGTCTATTGTTTCCTCACCTGTTTATCCATCCACCTTGAAGGAGATGTCCAGGTTGTGTACTCTGTGATTGTTGGACTGTCGGTTGGTGAAAAGCTACAAAAATTGTCAGTGTGAAGAACAACGAATGAATCTCTGTCATCAACACATTATTCAAGGTGGTCTGCTTCCTTTTCCTCCTGACAGCAAAATTCAAATGAACCAAATCTGAAACATAAAACCACAGTGAGACAGAAGCCGTCGTGTCGGCCGCTTGCCAGCAAACTGTACATCCGTCACCACGACTCCTCGCAGCGACACAAGTGCCAGGCTGTAGGATGACTTGGATTTTTCATGCTGCTCGTTGTATTTGAGGAAATGTCAGCCTGCTCCGACGCCACGCTACTAATTTAAAACCTGGAGGGCGTGGAAGTCAAACAGAAAGGCCCGGTCATGATGGAGGAAACAGGAAGTGTGAGGTCACTGAGCCGCGTCGAAGAGACAACAATAGAAACGTGGTGACGGAACGATCACCGCTGAGGGACGTCACCATGAGGGCAGGGATAATCCTTCATTCGACTTAACGACTTAAGAGACGGATTAGGTAGGGAGGGAACGATGACGAGGACACAAAAGGAAAGAAAAGCATCGCAAATAAAGCAGAGTGATGATTGTGTGTGTATGAACGCAGGTTACTGGTCACCAGCATGTCAACTGTGAAGAAATCAGGAAAAAGATCGTTGGTCCGCTTTGTAGGTTAATTTTAGGTCTGAGAAATACTGTAATGTGGAAGTGGAAGTGGTGACGCCGGCTGAGGTGGAGCTTCCTTTTTACAGCAGGAGGAAGAAGAAAAGAGAAAAGATTGTTTAATGACCTAAACGATAATGTCAGCCTGAACATCACATCGTTGGGATCTTTAAAATTGATCTGTAATAAAGAGTCAGGCACTATAAACAGAAACAGAACAAAAGTTCTGAACTTTGAATATCGGATTTACACGTTACATCAGTCAGTGGCAAGTTCCTTATGTATGCAGGAGGAATCAAATAACGAATATCTGGAGGAGGTTAAAGGAAACTTGGAGAGGCTTTATGAAATGTTGGATCTGACCAGTGTCAGGATGTCTAACTAACATACCTCTGGTTGTGATTCTGTTGTTTTCATTTACTCATGGATTCAAACAGCCATTAATGAAAACTTATTTTAACTTGCAATACCTTCAGATCAAATATCAGAAAACAAACCACGAATCAGCAGGGGACTAAAGTAAATGATGGTGAATTACCTTTAATCACAAACAAACCCAGTACTTCACCCTGTCGCTCACTATGACTCTTCCTGTATTGATCCATTCCTGCCAATAACCTTTTTAAACATGATGGAAATGATGCATCATTGGAAGGTTTCTGGTGGAACGAAATGTAAAACGAGGCTGAAGTAAATTATTTATCTTCTCTCACGTGCTTTATTTGGAACACGACTTTTTCTCCAATGAGAAACTTTAGATTAACGGCACAGTTATAGTCTATATTTGATAACAATCATGATGATAATATCTTTATTTACCTGGATCGAGTACACAGAGAGCTGAAATCAATCACGTGGTTATTTCAAGATGAATTATGTGTTTACTGTAAACTGTTCTGAAAAACGCTATATAAATAAAGTTCTTATTATTATATTATTACAACAAAGATCAACCAGAATTGCAGCATCAGAGAGCAGCGGATCTCGACGTGTCTCTCCAATACCAGGACAGACACATTTATTCAAGTTGCATATCAATCATGGGTGAGTTATGTGGTTTGGTACGAAGCAACATCTAGCATCAGATGAGCTGTTATTAGTTTCACACATCATGTTTATGGATCTTAGAAATGGTGCTGCATTAAGTGCTTTGCTATATTGAGGCAAAGAAAAGCCATTGGACGGTGTTCCTGTTGGTTTTTACGTTTACACAGACGATGGTCTGATAAAGAGGCTCCCTCTCAGCTCACATTCAAACACATGAAGACTTTTATCAGGAGCTTAAGTTGTTACTTCCCTACAGTCATTTGTACAAACACTTCCATGTCAACAGAAGAATCTCTTCAGGTTTGTTTAAAGAAGGAGCGTTTGTAATCACACGTGAGACGGCGTTATTTACTGGAGTACTGGTGAAGCTCTGACAGCAGATCAGACTGTTCTTCATTAAACGCGGCTGCGTTCACTATGGCTGGACCCATCCACTCTAATATAATAACTAGGGACGTCCCCATCACACTTTCTTGCCCCCGATACCGATCCGATTTTTCAGAATTGAGTATCGGCCGATACCAATACTTTCCCGATCCGATACTCACATTGCTATTGCAAATATACTCAATAGTGTATTTTGGAGCGACTAAGACGTCTGAAGCTAAAAGCACTATTGGCAGAAGCTTTGTTTAGCTAGAACTTATTGTAAAACTCACTTATTGAATCAAAATTCTTCTTTTTCTCTTTAGTTGTTGTTGTAAACTGAGGAACATCCACACGACGAAAAAACGATCTTTGTCCTCCCTGTCCTTCTCCCAACAAACCGTCCACACCTCACTATGAACACGGCTCTACACGAGGCTTCAGGGCATGTAGTACACATGCCAGGCCTTTAGGGGCGCTGTCACTCACCAAACACAACAAAACACAGAAGAAAACAGACCACATAGAAATAGAGAAGTAGACTCCTGCACATAAACACATAAACCACTATATATAACTCTAGTTTTATAGGTCTATGGCCCCGCTCCGCCTGCTTCTAGCTTCTGCAGCTCCACCCGAGCTTCTAGTCCCTGATTGTTGCGGACCGCGTTATTTTTTTATTTATTTTTTTAGATCGGCAGGGTGATCGGCTGGATTTGCAGATCCCCGATCACTCACAAATCACTAATATCGGCCCCGATGCGATATCTACCGTTTGGATCGGGACATCCCTAATAAGAAGTTCTATTTCATCCCTCCAGACCTCCAGAGGCGAGGCTTTAAGCCCTGGATGATCAAGAATATTATAACAACAAAATAACTAGTGACTCCCGGTGGCTCACGTGAGTCTCTAGAGTCACGTGACACCAGAAGCTCAGTCCCTGTTCACCTTCTCGCTCGTGTAAGGGTGGTTTGTCGGCACGATATTGCTGATTTCCACTCGAGTTGTTTGCTGCTTGTTGCCTGTCGCCCTGCGACCTGCGGTCGGAGCTGCGAGTCACCTCGCCCTCCAAGGGCTGCACAAGCGGCGTTTCTGCAAACTTTCACCAGAGCCGAGTGGTCGGCATTCCCCACCTAGTGAGTCCATTCATTGTGTTTTATCGCCGATGCTTTACGCTCAGTAGATTTCAGTTGTCGCCTCGGGGCTCGTTGTTCTTTAATTGAAGCCGCGATTCGGCTTGTTTGGGTAATTCCACGCCGCGTTGGTGCTCGTTATCATGTTTTTTGGTTTTATGGCGTCTTCAGTCGGAAAAGTTTCTCTACGGCTGCGCGCTTGTTTTCATTAAAGCGACAGCGGTCTACTTATATTGGATTGTTACAGAGCCGGTGAGGAACTGCTAGTGGCGTCTCTGCTCGACCCGGTTCATGACACAGCGTCCAGCTTCGTAGAAAATAAATACATAAATAAATAAAAAAAGAGCTGCGCTCGGCTTAAATGATTGGGAGTCACTAGTGGCGTCTCTGCTGGACCTGACTAAGTAGTGCGGTGCCGTAATAGGACGAACAGCACAGTTTTTTCAGGGTTTTTTTTATTGGATCTCTGAAAAAATACAAATAAAAATCTGCTCAACGCGCATGAATCGGGGTCACTAGTGGCGTCTCTGCTAGACCTGACTCCCTAGAGCAGTACTATAGTACTACAAACAGTACTGTTTAATACGTTTTGTTCCCGTTAAAAAAAAATGTTGGCGTGCCAGGCCTGCAGAGATCGTTTGGCCCCACTCCAGGCGGAGGATGGCCATGACCTGCGTCCTTCCTGCCTCGGTGTGGATCACATTGGGCTTTTCCACCAACTAGAACCAGGTTCTAGTTCAGGGCCAGTTCTGAAATGAGCACCGCCAAAAGAACCGGTTCTTTTTCCACCGTTAACGGAGCCAAGTGGGAGCCACGTCACTGCCTCACTGCAAAACGTCGTCATCCAGGATTCATAGAAACCGCAGTTACATACGTAACTTTGGTTTTCCATTTAATTTCTGCCACTGCAGCACTGCACGAACAGCTGTAACACCCAAACTCTTCGATTTACACACGAGTGGGTTAGAAATAGAGTCGACAAGGTGGAAGGACAAAAGTTCCCAGCAGCAGCGACAAACAGCCGTCTGGAACCCTCTTATCAACACGCAGAAGAATAAAAACCACTTACGTTAAAATAGCAAAAGTCGACTAAATACATTAAAAGAAAGGAAGATCAGAAAAATGTTGCATGTCCAAACATGTGAGCCCAGATAGTAGTGATCCAACAAAGTGCAAGTTGTTTTAATGTTAACGCCCAAAGCACACCTGTAATTAATTATGAAGCTAAACCCTTTCCGAAGTTTAAAATAAGAAAAGGCCGTCTGATATAAAAATACCAAAATGGACATGGACACACCCAAATGTAGTTACACCACAAAATTGTCTTAAAAACAGTGCCTTCATTGTAGGCGTTGTGCAATAACTCCATATCGAGAGCGTCCAAACGTTTATTTCCCGACTGCCAACTCTGATAATGAGAAAGGAACCGCCGGCCAACAGTTAATGATAAAAGATCGTCTGAGAGGATCTGATTTCACAAGGTGAGCAAACTCTTTCTACTTCCTCGGTGAAGCGTCTTAGTTCTGATTACAGTCTTCACTCGCTGTATTTTGGGGCTGTGAAGCTCATCAGTTCACGCAAGTGGGCGGGGCAAGTAATTCATTATGACAACTAAAAAGTTTCCGCTTGTTTTAGTGCAAAAAAAAAGTACAAGTTCTTTCAGAAAAACCTGACAAAGGATGTGAAAGTTGCTTCTCGGGTCAGTAAATCCCCAGACGTCCCCTCTAGTTTCTGTTTCTGCGTGTTCTTCTTCAGTGGTGTATTGTGTCCCATACTAATTAACAGTGACCTAAGTGGGCATAAGTGCCCCCTATAGGCCTGGCATATGTACTACACTGTTTTAAGTCGTTTTCATGGTGTAGTGTGGACGTAAATATTCCCTGCATGCTGTGAGGACAGGAACCTTTCAAGAACGACAGAGAGCAAAAAGACGGCCTCAGTTGACACAGTATTTCCAAGCTGGGGGTGTCCAGTCGTGGTCCCTGGATCAGAACGCTCCTGCATGTTCTCGATGTCTTCCCAGACAAATCCTCTGGACATACAAGACCCACTTGGGACACTCACATCTCACTGCTTCAGATATACAAGGGACCAGTTTACAGAAAAAACAGCGTTGCTCCGAAGAACTCTGAACCGCTTTGGGTCAAGGAATAGTCCCTTGTGATCTATATATGTTAAAGTACATGACTTACTGAGTTGAGATTAAATCCATTCAATGCAGTCGTGCTGTCGTCGCGTCAGATCCTCTCTGGTCCTCCTTCAGCTCTGCGTGGGTGGAGAAACAGATCACACGCTGGTTAGAAGGCCACACTTCCAACATGGATCATCCATAGGAAATCATCTACACTTGTCAGTCGACTCTCTAATATTTGCAATCTCTTCCTCGGTCCTCACATTTCAAGAGTTTTTATCTTCCATTTCATTTCTCACAGCTCAAAAAAAAAAACTCACCTTGGAGCTGTAACTTTGAACCCAACCCACTTTCCTTTCCTGCTCTGCCGGCTCTTTACCGGAGCATGCCAATAAATTTCATAACCACTCCTGACATAACTGACATATCCACATCTGATCGCCTTCATCACGGCGCCGCCGGGCCGGATTCTGAATCAACTGAACACGTGGCTGAAAACATCCCAACGACTCTTGATTGTCCCTCCCCTGCCTCATCCAGAGAAGAATGTTGACTGATGACCACACACACACACACACACACACACACACACACACACACACACACACACACACACACACACACACACGGCAGTATGAGCTCACAGGCTGTTGGACGGGGAGTCCACGCCCTCTGAGGCACATAAACACGCCCCACAGTGACACAGACTCCCGGACGTTTCTTCCAATTCAAACAAAGTGCTCACCGAGAGGCCTGCCAAGCTCCTGGCCCGGCAGGAAATGATGCAAGGCGGGCTCGCGTCACAGCTCCTGGCTGCTGCCTGCGGCCGCCACCGTGACACATATCATCAGTCGGGTGTCAGATTTTGCCGGATTCGGTGAAAACATGTTGAGAGGGTCGATCTGTCTGAGCGATCCAGGTGAGCTGAGCAGGTACGGTGAGAGGAATGACGGCCGGGTATCGAGGAGGAGACGAGAGCTCTGCGGACTGCGCGAGTGGAAAGTCCCTCGCCGATTGTTTAAAGCCAAAGGACAATATCAGCGCCTCCGTCCAACTCTCATCCAGTTATCTGACACCATAACAAAGACGCTGCTGACTGCAGAGTTTCCCAGCATCAAATTGAACAGATATAAAGAACTCAACGTCGGGATCAACATGTTGAGTAAATGATGACCTCAATCGAACATTACAGAACGCACTTACATGACTTCCACGCCATAACTGCTCCTTCTGCTGCTGATGAATACAGAAAACAATCCTAGCAGCTTTGATTTCAGCTCTATTAGGAGACAGCAGCGTAAACCTCAACACATGAATAACATCTCAGTTAAATGTCCCTTTCTTTAATGTTCTCGATTCTGACTGAAAAAACGATTTCAGATATTTGTGAAGTAAAGTTTGATCAGACTTCAGCGACTCTTTCAATCATGTTTTTAGTGTTTTAAACCCTCCAATGCAGCCAGCACTTCGCCTGTTTTCATCCTCACCCTACAACAATAAGATATCCTCATCCCTTATTACACCCAAAGCAACCGCCGCTCATCCTCATCCCTCCGCTGCTGCACACCATTCTCTTTATTCTCACTTTCAAAATCATTTCATTTTTATTCTTCCCTCTATTCCTTACTAATATCGATTCATCTTCATCCTGTATCCTCCCCTTACCTACCCCCATTAATTCATTCATTCTCATCCCTCCAAATCCAACACTTAATTAATCCTCATTACTACTTTCAGCCCACCAGCACCGATCATCCTCATCCTGCATCCCTCCTACCATTCACTCATTCATTGATCCCACTCCATCCTTCTAATCTCACCATTACTTACTCCCAATTATCCTCATCCTGCATCCCTCCTCCCATTCACTCATTCATTGATCCCACTCCATCCTTCTCACCTCATTGATCAAGTCATTTTAATCCAGTATCCCTCCTTCACCCACCACAACCCGCATCCCACCATTACTTACTCCCATTCATCCTCATCAGCATCCCTCCATCCACCGCCTCATTCATCCACATTCAGCAACCCCTCCCTTAAACACCTCCATTCATTCTCATCCCTTCTTCCTACCCCTCTGCCCCGCCCACCTATCGACATCCTACATCCCTTGCCCTTCCCAATCATTTATTTCATTCATTGATTCATATGAATCCCTTTTCCACCCTTCCCCCTCATCCCTCCCTTGTGATATCCATGTGATATGATGTGATATCCATTCATCTTCCATATTCCTCCCCTGGCGGTCTCTTCTTTCTTCCTTATCCCACATCCCCGGTTAATAATACTGGTCATGCCTGACATAACAGCAGAAACATGAATTCAAGGAACACACAACTACTCGTGTCGTCACAGTACAAACGATGCATTTACACTTGAAACAGTTTGACATTAGGTCACAATCAGGGTGAGACACGAAGTCACTAAGATCCCGTAAATAAATCCACTCTTCCTTTCAAAAGGGTTAAATGAATTTGCTATCATAAACAAGACAAACATGGTCAAACTTGGTTCATTCCTCGAGTGTGTGTTGCTTTGTGTGTCCGAAAATCTGTGATCCTCAATGTGTGTGTGTGTGTGTGTGTGTGTGTGTGTGTGTGTGTGTGTGTGTGTGTGTGTGTGTGTGTGTGTGTGTGTGTGTGTGTGTGTGTGTGTGTGTGTGTGTGTGTGTGTGTGTGTGTGTGTGTGTGTGTCCTGCCTCCCTGTCAGAACTTCCTTGACTCCAGGATGTGCACTTTGTACCTCAAAGGAACCTGCGTGGATCCAGACGGCGGCGGATGAATGAGCGATAATAACCAGGAGAAAGTGGACTGCCGGGTGACTTCACACACACTGTGGAATCGAACCGACATCCTTGGTGCACTTTGGCACTTTTCTTCCTCGGTCAAATTGTCCGCTGGATCCTCTGCTGGCCTCTGAACTGAATAGTAACCAGCAGGAGAACCAGATGAACCGAGGGGGTCTATAGAGACTCTGAGTCTCCATGGCAATGCCAGGGGCAAGAAGCAGCCCCAAATCCCCCTCTAACTACCCTCTGTAAACACGAGGCATTGTGGGAAAGCGGATGCCCCCTTTGTGGGGTGTTCAGGGGGCTCAGTGGGGATCTCTGTCAGAGTCACATTAAGGAGTCATCCAGTCTGATTCTGTCCACAGAGGTCAAGGACTTTCCTCTGAGAGGAGCAGCGTCAACATACGAAGAAATCCTTTATAGAAATACTGGAATTATGTGTGGGTCAGTCACATAACTGGGTATACATTAGTGGTTTAGAGTGGCTCTAAGAGGTGAAGGTAAAGCTGGGCATGTAACGACATCCAAGGTTCAGTCATTGGAAATAACTGTCAAATTACAACGTATGCATCAAAGTAACTTCAATATATTCACATGTATTCCACCTTTGTCTTTTCAAGCAAGTAGGCTTATGTCAACAGGCTGCAAAAGAACAGTGACAATAGCAAAAAGGCAACAAAATAAATAAAAACAGGATTTAAAAGGAATCTAAAACTATAAGAGACTATAAAAGGAACATATGTGTGTTCAGATCCAATGAGATTGAATGAAAGAAAATATTCTGTAAATGTCCGTGTTAATCATTTCATGTGTAAACCTGCCCAGCCCCACAAATCAGGTTCTTTAAAAACAGGTCACTTATAGACTGCTGTACATTTATATTTAAAAATAAATATCCTGTAGTTATACAGTTATATTGGACATTAAAGGAATGTCACAGCTTCTCAAATAAACTATATATAAAAAGACATATTTGTGAACAGTCAGCCAGGGAATTCAGGAAATGCAGGTTAACTCTGTATCTTACAGACTCAGATGTGAACAGCATCCAGAAACACTGCCTCCATCACAACAGCTTCACAGTGCTGACCTGACCCGTCTGCAGCCCAAAACTTTCACCAACAAAACATCTGAAGCATCACAAAGAAATCCTCTGTCTGTTGAGGCTCCTCAGAATTTTCAAACCTGCACCAGGCGGAATAATTCTCCTCACAAACTCAAACTACTTTGCAGATGTTTGTTGAAAGAAGGAGGGATGCGACACACGGGACCTGTCCCATATATTTAGGACTAAAATGCTTCTTTTTCATTTTCTATTGGGAATAAAATACAAATTCAAGTAATTTGAGTATGATTGCATTCTCTTTCATGCACATTTGACTGTCCCACCTCTTTCAAAATTAGTGTTGCATATAATTTCAACTTCAATTCCAAGAGGAATACGTGGTAAAAACTACAACAGTGACGATGATTGTTTTTCTTGCATGAATGTTAAAACCAAAGGTTAGCTTTATCGATTCCAGCAGGTATTAAGTAGATTAAACAAATCAATAAGTAGTGATCGAACAGCTTGTTTAAGTATGATTGACTTTGTGCTCTGAGTTACTGAGCAGCTTCAGAGCTGAGCTGCCTGAGCAGCGACACTAACAGTGTTTACTTCCACTTCCAATCCAGACTGCTCTATAAATAACATGTTATAAAGTCTCTAATACCACGAAGAATCCATAAATATAACCTCAGGTTGACTGTTTCTTCGGTGGTCGTACTGCAGCTTGTTGATCACTGTGAAGAGTTGTGCAGCAGCAGTGTGTTTAAAGGGTGATCTGTCGCCGGTGTGTTTCTCTGCTTTCTGGGTCACAGTCGTAAACATACATCCAGAAGGTGAATGCAGGAGAACAGGAGCTGTCTCCAATCAGAGAGCGTGATCCACGGACGGACACACACAGTCTTGTTTTCATCACTTTACAGGACTTCACATTGACTCACATCAATGTTTTGCAGGTTAATTTGAACCTGAATACAATCCTCACTTCAGCTTTAGCAGTAGTTCAAACTCCTGATCTCTCAACGGTGCTTGGAGTCACTGAACATGCAACTTTTTGAAAAAGGTCCCAAAGTAGAACTTTTTATAAAACACGTCTCTATGTAAGCGGAGGAAGATGCAGCTTTTCTGATCGCCGCCACTGCACATGCACATCATGCTTGAGGAAGATAGTGTTTCTTTCATTACAAAAACAACCCACAGCGCCCACTACTGGCCCTACAGGAGAACTACATTGTTTTCAGCCTTTCTGCCACTTCCAGATAAACAAACATCGTTTTCAAGGTTGTCGCCTAAAAGCAAAACTATTCTGAAACGAAAATGTAAAATTTATGTTTTTTCACTTGAAACATCGTGGTGTGAATGGGTCCTTGGTCTTTGAACGTTAAAACATGTCTGCATATCAAAACAATGATTTGGGTTATGACTCTGTCTCTTTATTTCAACAAGTACCCAAAACGTGAGTTTTACCAGACAGAGGTCCCCAGAACGCAGATAGAGGAACTCACACACACACACATACAGCTAGGTAAGCTCATTGCTCTGTGTGTGTGTGTGTGTGTGTGTGTGTGTGTGTGTGTGTGTGTGTGTGTGTGTGTGTGTGTGTGTGTGTGTGTGTGTGTGTGTGTGTGTGTGTGTGTGTGTGTGTGTGTGTGTGTGTGTGTGTGTGTTGACTGCTCATGTATGACCTGAGCGATGAGCAGGTATCTCACTAATGAGGCCGAACTCTCCGTTACCCCCCGCAGAGATTCTCCCTCTGACAGAATGAGGCCTCTCTTGTGTGTCTTTACGGCGTCATATTAGAGCAGTGCAGGGCAAAGGTGCAAGAGGGGGCCACACCCATCCCGCCCAACCATTCACAAACACTGGTCAGGTTCCAGGAGGAGCAGCAACACCGATTGGGTCAAGTCAGCAAAGTGAGACGCAAAAGGCAAGACCGGCAGCTTAAGACGATCAGAACTTCCACACACTGATAAATCCTGTTTATTTTAACACTGATGAGTCGTAGTAAAATTCCTCGAGACAGATATTAGGAAGGAAACTTCTTCAACAACAAGCTTAGCAGGACATGCACTGTTGCCACCTGCTGTTAAATGACGTCCTTTTGTTATTAAAACCCTGCATTTCCAGTTAAGTGAAGCAGTTACTGTGACTGAATCAGCAAACTGCGGTTGAAAAGAAACAGAGGAGATTTCCACAAGACCAGATGAATTCACACAGTACACGAGATACCTCGAGTAAAACCCTCTTTCCTGCTCCCGATATCTGTAGAGCAGCTGTGAGAGTGAGGTCCAGAACCAGTCCAGAGACATTGTCATCACGTAGATATATCGACAATTATCTCCTGGACAAGCAACAAAACATGCAACATCACAGCCTCTCCGCATCAGCAAAAGATGATTCATGTATCAGTGTCCATGTCTCACGCCAACAAGTCTGGAGTCACACGAGAAATATAATATAATATTCAGCACAGCGGTGGTTTTTCCTGTTACAGACAAGAAGCATAAAGAAGGAAGCTGGAAAATGCCTCAGTCACCGCCAACTGCTTCATACTGCTGAGATAAAGAGCTAGAAATTGAAAAGCACAGCCCACAAACCAGGAATTCTCCTGTTTATTTGTCACTTTTCTGTCAGTGTTCAATCATTCACTTCAGTCCAGCTTTTCATTTCCAGTTTCATCCTTGTTTTCTGTGTCCTCACTCACTAACAACCCCACATTCAGAACGAGTTCTCTTCTCTAATTCACACAGTTCATGTGTGGGTCTTCATTCATACTCCCTAACGTTCTGCAGTCCTCAGTCTGTTCAATCTTTTAAGACTTTTCCATCTGTCGTTCATGTGACCCGTCAGATTTCCGAGCCTCGGCACGTTCTGAGTTGTGATTTCTTGAGACGGTCCACGTCCACCTGCCTTCACGTCCCTCTCACTCCATCACCTGAGCTCCCCGGCACCGTGTCTCACCTTCTACCGCCTGTGAGCCACGTGCTCCGGCTGTCAGCACGCTTGTTTCCCGCTCGCTTCATCTGGTCATAATCCAGTGTTTGACTGTTCCGGTGTTTCTGGATTGTTCTCCGTCTCTTCGCTCTGATGTTTACTATCCGCCGTACAAGTTTCTCTTGAAGTCCTCACTTTAGCTCTATTACATAAAACACAAGCCATAAAAATGCTGAGCAGCCTTGACACAGCAATGCATCCCACACACACACACACACACACACACACACACACACACACACACACACACACACACACACACACACACACACACACACACACACACACAGAAGAGAAAAGGCTGAAAGGTGCCTACTGTGTCTGTCCTGTTCTCCGTTTCCCTCAACAGCCTCGCTCTGCGTCCGCAACGCTGCCACTGGAAACTACTGTGTGTGTGTGTGTGTGTGTGTGTGTGTGTGTGTGTGTGTGTGTGTGTGTGTGTGTGTGTGTGTGCGTAAGATCAGTCATTCATACCACATCCCATTAAAAGTGTCGTCACACCGGGTTTGACTCAACAAGCAACAACCAAATCATCCAAATCCCTCCCATGTCCTATCTGCACTCCTGAACTCACAAAGAAACTGGTGTGTGTGTGTGTGTGTGTGTGTGTGTGTGTGTGTGTGTGTGTGTGTGTGTGTGTGTGTGTGTGTGTGTGTGTGTGTGTGTGTGTGTGTGTGTGCACGCTTGCCACGAGTACACAAACTTCACAAGGCACTTAAACCTCAAACCACAAAACTCTGCATGAAAACATGAAACACATGCCTGTGGTTTACCCTCACACACTGTGGGCTGCTGTGTGTGTGTGTGTGTGTGTGTGTGTGTGTGTGTGTGTGTGTGTGTGTGTGTGTGTGTGTGTGTGTGTGTGTGTGTGTGTGTGTGTGTGTGTGTGTGTGTGTGTGTGTTTGGCAGGTGGTAGTGCAAAATAGGAAGTGAGTTGAAGATCAGGAATTCAGTTTCGATGACAGGAAGAGGCAATTTGCATGAATGTACACACACATGCGCCGATGCTTCACCATCTCAGTGTGTGTGTGTGTGTGTGTGTGTGTGGGTGTGTTTGTGTGTGTGTGTGTGTGTGTGTGTGTGTGTGTGCCCACCGAGCAGCTTCACCTAATTCTGTAACGTTTCATCATCTCAGCTCTCTGGAGCTCAGCAAAATCCCAAACTGCCGGGTTTTTTTTTTTAAAGCAACTAAATTAAGATAAGGACATGTGAGCATGAAGAATCAAGCAGGTCAACGTGTCACACGCTAAGCCAGGTAAGTGGAATGAAGTGAAAGGTTCCAGAATCAGGGAGATCGTAAAGTCTGGAAAGGAGAACTGTTTTTCAATCAGCAAGTAAATGAAAATTTTAAAAAGTTAGAATGAGCAAGAATCAAGAACATTAAGAGTCGGGAGAATAAATGAAATGTCAAGAAGTGAGAATATTAAAAAGTCCAGAACTGAGAAAGACAAAAAGTCCAAATGCTTCAATAGTCCAAAGCAGCGACCGGCATCCTTTAACACCCAAAGAGCCATTTGGACTTCAGTTCCCACTGAACCGAACAAACCGGGAGCCATAAAACCTTTTTCACATTTAAATGAAGACACACTGGATATTTCAACCTCCATGCTCCGTGTAAAAGGTGGGAGACAGCCGAGCTGAAGACATTCAAGAGGGAATTAAGTAAGTCCAGATTCTAGAAGGTGAAATATTCAAAATCCAACAAAACCAAATGCCAAGAATCAAGAAAGTCCAAATGTTTAGAACTGAGTATATTAAAACCTTCCAAATAAAAAAGAAGAAAGAATCAAAGATAAAGTCCGAGTTAAAGCCTCTACCAGTTCACCTTCTTGCTTTATGGGAGGTATTAAGTATCTGACACAAACTAGTCATTGATCTTCCAGGAGTCCCTCAAGGTTCCATGCTTGGTTCCCTGTACTTTTCTCCTCATACCACCTCTATGCTGATGACAACAGATTCTTCCTGTCAGTCATACAGAGGAACTATAGAGTGTCTCCAGAGGCGTCACCATGTGCTGTTATTGTTAGAATCTAGTATTTAACGTCAATGTTCTTCTTGTATTTTAGCAAAGCGTTCCACATATAATTTGCATGTAATTGCAAGCTTGTCAGGATGAAGCAGTGGAGGACGGACCACGCTGGACTCTTGGAGTATCAAGTGAATCACTGTTGAAAGGATCATTTGAACGAGTCGGTACACTGTGACACACCGGTCCCGTTTCAGGGGCGGGAAAGCACCGCACAGAACACGAGCTCGCTGCAGGGGACTTCACACTGCCTCGTTTCCTCCTGTCACCCTTCTCCTCTTAACATTCTCATTCCCCCGTCCACGCTCGTGTGCCTGCCAGCATGCATCACTGTCAGGTGACTCCAGAGAACACACACACACACACACACACACACACACACACACACACACACACACACACACACACACACAGGATAGAGGCCACGCAACACAGTCAGAAGGCAAAGTTCACAGTGAGAGGGAGTGGCATGGAGTGTGAGGGGCCGGAGAAACACACTGACATTATTCTTTCACAACAGGTAGGATCACGCTGTCCGCCCACACACACACATTCTTCCACTGCCAGATAAACAATTTGGTCCGGAGCACAAAGACGTGCAAACCTTCAAACCCGATCGGCTTTGCAACCTGATTCAGAAACATGATCGTGAATAATACACACACACACACACACACACACACACACACACACACACACACACACACACACACACACACACACACACACACACACACACACACACACACACACACACACACACACACACACACGAAAAGCTCCAGACCTTTCCTCCAGTAGCGCGTCACTCCGATCCTGCCTGCTGATTTGAAGCCCATAGGCATCTGCAGCATACATTAGCTTCCAGTGGCGCCTGCAGAGAGAGAGAGAGAGAGAGAGCAGGCGGTTATGTAAGACATCGCAGTGAAATGGACAGTTACCGCCTGCCCTTGGTGATCAGCAGCCAGTCAGCCGGTCTCGCTGTCCCCCGGGAAAAAATAAAAAGATGTTACATAAACGCCGTTCAACATAAATAAACACACAGGAGGCGGCGGGTGAAGCCATTAATTACACTCACCGGCAACAACGTGCTTCAAACTGTCCAGCAGACGCATTTATGTGCATCTCATTTTCACCAGGGTTCCCACAATGCCTGGTTTTCACCAAATCCTTCCTGGTGCATCAGTTCGGACCTTTAACCACGTCTGAACTGCGATGGGATCAAATGTTACACAAGTGGCCTGAAATATCAGTGGATTCCTTTTTCACTCTGACTGTGACACCGTTTATTTAACATCTTGTTACATTACGAGGCCATAACGTTTGGTCTTTATCACCACTGTCCGTGATCATTTCACCCTCTCTCCCTCCACTGGAATAGTCCAAAGTCTGAGGTCCGGGACAACAGGAAGGTTTCCTATACGTCCATTACAATCACCGTTCATCACAACAGCTGGGTGAACCATTGTCTGTGGCCAGCTTATTACATGTTGTACAAGTTAGATATTCCATCATAGTCCATTGACTGTGGTCACTGTGGTTTATCTTTATTATCAGCAGGGTTGTTCATTGTCTATGGTCACTCAGTGATTGCCATTTAATATCTATAGAATAATCCATTGTCTGTGGTCAATCAGAGGTTGGTCTTTAACACCATGAGGATAATCCATTATGTATGGCCACTCAGTGATTGCTATTCAATATCTAAAGGACAGTCCAATGTCTGTGGACACTCAATGGTTGGCATTTATTAATAGTTAGTATATATATTTCTCTGTCTGTGTCTGTCATTCAGTGGTTTCTATCTATCATCAGTAGGATTGTCCTATCTGTGATATATGTCCTATACCTAGTGGATACTATTTGATATCTATACGATAGTCCATTGTCTGTGGCCAGTCTGTGGTTAGATTTCAATAACACGTCACTGTATCAGGGCACTTTGGTATATTATCAATTATGGAGTAGTCTATTATCTGATGTCCATATCGTTTATGGGATAATCCATTGTTCTGGTCAATTTGCTGTTTGTAAAAACTGCAAACGAATCCGTTTTCTTTTGTCTGTAAAAAACTGTCAATTCAATTTCCTCTGGTCAAATAATAATTTGGAATAACAGCAGAATAATCTACTGTCTCTGATCATTTTTCTGGCTGTACAACAGTGAGGCAGTCCACTGTCTTGTTTCTGTAGTATTTTTCAGATAATCCACTGTCTGTGGTCAGAGACAGCGGGGACGTTTACTGTTTCTGTTTTACTGTACTGTAGTTGTAATACCAGGATGACCGTCAGTTTCCTGTGGTCAAATTATAGAGTGTCACAACACTGGAACAAGCCACTGCACGTGGTCATTTTGCTGCCCGTGATGACTGCGTATTGATTTGATATTGTAGATAATAACAGCAGGGCAGTGCATTGGATAGGACAGTGGATATAACAGTGAGGCTGTCCATTGTCCATGGCCCAATTGGAATCACCAGTTCCACCACTCTTTCCATTATCTGTAATAACAGGGCAGCTGATTGTCTCTGGTCAACAGAAGGGTGAAATAGCAGGTGGACAATCCATTGTCGGTGATCAGTTTTCCAGCTGGATAAACAGTAGGATAGTTCACTGTCTTGTCTCTTGCAATATTTGTCATACCGTCCATTGTCTGTGGTCACTTTGCTGTCAGTAACAACAGTGGAACAGTTGATAGTCCCTGACAACCATAAAAGCAGGACTTCATTGTAAGTAGTGTCCACTGTCATGGGGCACTACTGAAGCAAAAACAGATACGTTCACGTCTGGCTGCGAGTATCCATGAAAGTGAAAACAACAATAACCTCACAAACTTATCCACAGGAGCCTGAAAACTCTGCGAGCCGCAGCCGCCGACAGTTAGTTTTAATCTAATGGTTTGTAAATATTAGTAAACAGTTCATCTGAGGAGCAAACACAACCTGCAGTTACTCTGCCTGGACAGCAGAGGTCACTGGTCAGCAGATCTGAGCCTGTAATCTCTTCAAGCCAATTCTTTCCCTCTTGATCTGAATATGGTTTTAATGAGAAACCTTCTATGTTCATGCCATCCTCTGTAACACGTGCGCATGTGCACGCAAGCACGCGCACGCACGCACACTCACACACGCACGCAAGATGGAAATGTTAATGTAACAGGATTCTGCAGAATGATTTGTGCACTGTACAGCCCCAAAGGCTCGCAGAGTGTTAAGCAAGTAGAGGGACTGCAGCAAGCACAGTGTGAGCCTCAGTGTGTGTGTGTGTGTGTGTGTGTGTGTGTGTGTGTGTGTGTGTGTGTGTGTGTGTGTCCATAATATTATACATATTTTCAGAGCTGAACTGGCAGTAAACCCGGCGCTCAGGTCAGTGGCCTGTACAAACATGTCTGGATGTGTCTCGTACAGCTTTTATTTTGTGAACCAAACTTGTGTCTGATCCAATGTTTCCCACGAGGCCCGGCTCCACCTTGGACCTGTGGTTGAGGCGCTCAGTGGAAGGCTATGTTCATGCTCCAGTCCGGTCCTGATGTTGAGGTTAAGCCTCCTTGACGAGGTTCGGCGGTACGTCAGTGGGAAGGCATGTGTCAACATGTATATTGTCATTATTTTCAAAATGTGCAATGAACTGTCAGCACTTTGTCTCTTTACCTCACGACTGACTCAAAACGTTGGAATACAAATTGTAGAGAGGAATTCTACGGAACCCACTGTGACCAAACGCAGCACGTCGCCTGTTCATCTGCACGTTTTGATGTCTTTGAATCGTTTCAGGTGCAGGAATAATTACATAAAAGTAGTAAGTAGAGGATGCATACTAACATATTTGATAAAATGGGCTGTATTTCACTAAATGGTGTTAATGCTACCGGAGTAAAAGAGAGGTGCTCTGTGGTAAAGCCACAATAGCAAAGTTTAAACCTGAAAGGAAAACCTTCTTTACACAAACTGTTAGGACCCTTTGGAGCCTCTTCACTGTAGGGATGAGCAGACTGAGTGAACTCTGCACTGTGGGGGGACTGCTGCATTAACCGACTTTCAGATATATGTCTAAGGCCCCGTGCACACGACAACGAATTCGAGTGTATCTGCAAAACTTTCTTCACTTTTGGGGGGTCCGTTTACACGACACCAGTGTTCTGATCCACTGTATCCACAAAGTTTTTAATCCGACTCCCAAGGTGGAAAGATTCTTGCATGGTGCTAATCCCTCCTGCAGAGACTGATGGAGGCTCCAGAGCCTGTTACTGCTCATCTCCCCCCTCCTGCTCATCCAGTTGTAAACAAACATGGCGGCCACGTAGTGGTACGACCCGTAGTGGTACGGCCCGTAGTGGTACGGCCCGTAGTGGTACGACCCGTAGTGGTACGACCCGTAGTGGTACGGCCCGTAGTGGTACGACCCGTAGTGGTACGACTCGTAGTGGTACGACCCGTAGTGGTACGACTCATAGTGGTACGGCCCGTAGTGGTACGGCCCGTAGTGGTACGACCCGTAGTGGTACGGCCCGTAGTGGTACGACCCGTAGTGGTACCACCCGTAGTGGTACGACCCATAGTGGTACGACCCGTAGTGGTACGACCCGTAGTGGTACGACCCGTAGTGGTACGACCCGCGGTCCATATTCTAGTTTTATGGTCCAGATCAGTAGTTTAATAGTTGAGACTCTCCCTGATATCATCCGGTTCCTCATCAGTCCACTAGGATGTCAGGTTCTCTCCATTTTCTTCACCTTTATAGTGTTTTGTTCTCTGCACACGTCTGTGTAGTTTCATTACAAAATCAAGCAACAGCGCCCTCCAGTGGCCCGGCAGACTAACTACATCGTTGTCTCTGTGTCCGCTGCTGCAGTGGAAACGCCCCCACTTTGTTATTAGCGAATTAGGTGTTGTCACGTGAAACGTTGTCGTGTAAACAGGGCCTCAGTTTAAGGCTGTTTCATGTTCCTCCAAAGTTCTGCATTTACAATTTCCTAACCGTCCCTCACACTGGTGGATGTCAGTGGACATTCAGTGGACGTTCAGTGGATGTCAGTGGACATTCAGTGGATGTCAAACTCAGTTATTTTGTGATGATTCCGTTTTTTGTTTTGTTGAAGGGGTTTTTCTTTTGCTGTTCCTTCTTCTTCTCCCCCTCCCCTCTCTGCTCGCCTCTCGTGGTGGGTTTCTCCAGCAGCAGACGAGGCACGCCTGACTCCACTCAGCTCATCATCCTGCCTATAGAAGCCTGGTCTTCACTCCACTGCTCTGCCCGATGATTCTGCTATGTGGTGGTCAGTGGGGGGCCTCGCTGCCTCGCTGGGTTGTGCTTGTGGACTCCTGTTTTTGGCCGGCCTGCTCCCTGTTTACCTTTTGTAGGAACATTAAATTCCAATTTTTGCATTCTTAACCTGCTTCACTCTCTACTTTGGGGTCTCCTTGAGCAAACTCTTGACATATTTCGGACTATGGCCTTGTTTTGTTGCCCTGTGCTAAACTCAGGAGCTCCTTCTTCACGTAAACCGCCAAGAGTACTAGCTCCTTCTGAATCCTGCCTTCTCAACTCAGCATATGCAAGCGGCTGCACTAGACGATACTTTGCCCAATGGAGGGACTGGTCTATTAGCCAGCTGTCCACAAACACATTTAGATGAAAATGAAACGCAGAAATCCTCTGGACTTTGCACCTACAGTGTGTCCATTTCCCATTGATCATTTCTGCTGGATGTGTTTTTATTGGATATTCGATTCAATGTTTTGAGGACTATGGATGGATTGTTTTGTTGGTTTGTGCTGAATTCTGAGTACTTTATTTACACCAACCATCATCTACATGTGCCGTCTCAATCCTGCCTGTCACAATATAGGAGAGAAGCAGGATATGATACATTCAAATTAATAACTTCATGGAGCTTTGCACTGTGGGGTGACTGTTGCATTAGCTAACTTTCAGATGCATCCTCAGCTTTAACTTTAGAGGTACATAAAATGCAAAATATCCCTTTGGACATGGGACTGATTTCCATTCTGCTTTTATCCATCCAATGTTTCTTGCTGAATCCTGACGCACTCGCCTTGCCCGATGGAGGGACTGCTTCATTAGCTAGCTATCCACCCTCAACTTTGGATGAAAATAAAGACCAGGAACCCTGCGAAACTTGGCGCCAATGTCCATTTCCTATTCATCAGTTCTACTGGTGGACGCACATTCACTGCATTATTTAAGTTGATTATTTGTGACTATGGAGACATTGATTATTTTGCTTTGTGTTGAATTCTGGAGGGCTTTCTTCACGCAAACCATCAAGAGTACGAGCTCACTTTGGATGCTGCCTCCACAGACTGATATATGCAAATGGATGCATTTAATAGAACTTTGCACTGTGGGGGGGCTGCTGCATGAAGGAGCATTCGGATATCTGAACGCAAAGCTTTTCAGTGAATTAATTCTAATACTTAAAAAAGTAATACCTGTAAAAATGTTCAATGTGACTTGAATGGTGCAAAAAGTATGGGTGAGCTTAATTCCCGAGGTCCTTGATGCAGAGCAGCACAGTGGCAGCGTTGTTCTCGCTGCCCTTGGACTCAGAAGCATTCATCCTGAGTTTGACAGACAAGGACCAGAGCCAGGAGGTGGGGGGGGGGGGTCTCCCTGGCTGAGGGGGCTGTCGCAGCTCCAGTGCTTCCTGAGCATTAATACAAAGCAACAACTGCAGCATGAACGCAAAGTCAGCATCCGTCTGCAGCGAGATGTCAGTCAGCACCAATAAAACCTGCATTAAGCTCCACAGTTCCCTTCATGATGTCATCGCCGCGCCGCGCCGCGCCGTGACCCTGCTACTTTGATTGCCAAACTCCTCCACGACTGCGTGTGCAGTTTTATCTGAAGGCGCTGGTTCCAGAGCGCCGTGCATCGTGTTCCCTGAGCACCGCCTGACAGCACCTGTGGACTCCGCCAAAGAATGTGCTTCCTGGCATCGAACCCAACTGCAAACACACACACACACACACACACACACACACACACACCCACACCCACACCCACACCCACACCCACACCCACACCCACACCCACACCCACACCCACACACACACACACACACACACACACACACACACACACACCCACCCACCCACACCCACCCACCCACCCACCCACCCACCCACCCACCCACCCACCCACCCACCCACCCACCCACACACACACACACACACACACACACACACACACACACACACACACACACACACACACACAGGCTGGCATCTTCTGGCAGTCTTCCCCTTTCAACCTTTATTTGTTCTGGAGAAGGAACAAACCGACTTTTCGACACACTCCACAACAATCGTCCCGTTCAGACACTCGTCTGCTTTCTGTTATTCCACCTTTTACACGTTAAGTATGTTTCTGAACTTTCCCCAAAACCTGCGTCACTGACTTCCATTATCAGACTGGGTTTCCTGGGATGGATTTCCTGGCTCAGACTCGATCACCGCAACTGTTCAGGTTATAAAATAGAGTCCTGCTCATGAACTCCACATTGTGTCTTCACAAATAGCCGAGCCGAGTTTTATTCCTTGGCTTTTAACCATGTTTGAGTCTCTGTGCCTGGTTTTATTGTTGTTCTACTGAATTTCACTGTTTTTACTCTATTGTAATTTTCTATTTTGTCTACTACGTGAAGTACTTTGGCTTCAGCCACAGCTGTTTTAAAGGGTTATTTAAATAAAGGGGACTTGACTTGATTGTCCAGCTACTGAGCATGTGCAGAGGAACTATTTACTATGGCCATGGTGCTCATGTGCAGCCTTTCAGAACAGTTGTGATTTCCTCTGTTTCCACAGAGTTGGGCTGTTGTAGAAAAGTTCCACCTTTGGAGAATATTTTGAAAAGCTGTAGTGTTGTAAATGGACATCCTGAAGATGACTAAAGTTTTCCATTTTCCTTTCAAAATGTGTAAATGGGTCGTATATTGGTGTTCATATGAGTCCAAACAGCTAAAAAAATTATTTCTTTTTTTTAAATAGCTAAAATAAAAAGGGTAAGAAGCTAAAACTGTGTAATAAAAAGCTTTTTATAAAAGCCTGAATTGTTTCGGGGAAATGTTTAGTCTTGTATTTCTTTGTTTTGCACCAAGATCTTTTCTTCAGTTTTATCCACTCAGGGTTTGGTTCTGCTCCATTGGTATGATCAGAACTTTACTGCAGTTCATTTAAGTGACAGAAATTAGCACATTGAAGTTCAAACCCTGATAAGAAACAGACATTTTCAATCATCACAACTGGGGTTGTTCGGTATACCGGTACTGTATTGGTATCGCGGTACCGACGCCTTTAAAACGATACTATACTGAGCCCGGCTGGTACCGGTATCTATTTTTTTTATTTATATATAATATAAATATAAGTCAAAACGACGGATTTTCAAAACAATATTGTACTTTGAAAAGAATACCAGATCGCATGAGTCACTGAATCAAACGACCCGTGGAAACTCTGTTAAAAGAAATAGAGTTTTATCACTAACAGAGCAGCAGAGAGCAAGAGTCTGGAGAGAGAGAGAGAGAGAGAGAGAGAGAGAGAGAGAGAGAGAGAGAGAGAGAGAGAGAGAGAGAAACAATGGCTGCTGCTACATCCACAAGGCAGCAACTGTGTTTTCTTTTTATCTGGAAAAGTATCGAAAGTATCGCAATACATGGCGGTATCGGTATCGATACCAAAATGTTGGTATCGTGACAAAACTAATCACAACAGAAATGCAGTAAAACATGTGGAAACCGTTCAAGCTCCAAGTCTCACCAACTAAAATCTTCAGCTTCAAACCAAACAGAAGAACTCTTCAGTTTTCGGTCTCCAAGATAAAGTTCTGTTTAATCTGACCGTCCAGCATTCCGATCCTACAGACAGGGGGCACTAAATACCCACATACCCACATCAGATATACAATGTTCGGTCTCAATTAGCGTAAAAATTCATGCATAAGCACAAAATATTGTACATTTACCTGAAATAACCAATTTATGCACCGAAAGAGCAGCTGGAAGTTCACATGAGTCATGAAGCGATCGCCTCTGTAACTGTAAGTCCCGTCAACTGAACAAGAAAAGACCACTTCCTCTTTGCTGCAGCTCAATAAAACATCGTGCTTCTGCTGAACACAGAAACCACAACAACCCTTCTGAGACCGAACCTCCGTGAGTCTGGACCTCCTGAAGCACGTGTGCACTCTGACCCTAAAGAGCGCTGGACGGGACACTTTGGCCTCCAGACAAAACAATGCTGTACGACGTGAGAACTCACAGTCGCTGTCCGGGGTGTGTTGGTCCTCATGAGGTCTGAGACCTTCTCCTGCTCCAGCACCGTCCTCTCCTGTCCCGGCCTCGCTGCGTCTGACATGATGGCAGCGCTCGCTCTGCGATCATGAATGAAAAGAGGAACATGAGTCACTGATAACAGACCCACTCACCAACCACAAGCACACACACACACACACACACACACACAAAGAGCTCCAAGTAACCCCGGCTGCTTACGTACGGCAGTACATATGTACGAGCTGCTTTGAAGCATTCACCTGGGCGACTGGATGAATCATCACGACGAGGCAGCGAGAGGATCCGAGGTCTCATAACGCACGTCGAACACAACGTGTTTAAACACGGGAGAAGATGGAACTTGTTGTCAATAAAGCCTCCAGAAAAAGGCAGATTGTTCAGTAAACCCTAAAAGGAAGTTGATCCCTCTGGGGAAAGTCCCGTCCAGCTTCTACTGAGAACATGTTCAAAAACCAAAAGCAAGGCGTATTTCACGTGTCTTCAGCTGAGGGGGAGCGGCGTGGTTCTACTACAGCGAGACGTAAAACCAACCAACAGGTTCCACAGCCCGACACTGTCAGCGTGAGGCTGTTGAAGATTGACGCCATCGGAGAGATTAATGGAGATGAAGAGTTAAAGAGGAGGGGACCGGCTTCCGATACTCAACTTAAAGTCTTCCCTTTTAAACATTCAGGATTTATGGATTTGATCAGAAAGATTAAGGACCATATTTCCAGGATTCATACAGACAAGTCGTAGTGGAAGAAAAACTCATCAATAATACAGTTATTAACAAAACTACAGGTAACAAGGTCACAGAACCACAGACTGAGAGTTCAATCAAATCAGCCACTAAAATCACACATTCAGCAGAATTGGAGCACGAAAGCAAGGAAACTGATTAATTGAGTGTCGGGATTCAGATTTCTGATTCAAGCTGGAGGTAATTCTTACTAAAAATAATGAGACTGAACTTTGTGTGTAAACCGGAGACGAGGACACAAAACCAATGGACCAACACTGACGCATTGAAACCCCGAGACCTCTGGACCAAGGAGGGGGGGGGGGCTTCTGGAAACTATGGAGGTAAGAGATCTGAACATTTCAGCAACAAAACGCCAAAGGCAGGAGAACGTGTGAATAAAACTAGAACGCAGACATGAACCTCAACAGCCACAACATGAATCACATGAACACATAAACCCGGCAGGAACAAAGAGCTCGGGCAACAGAACCAGAACCAAACACAGCAACAGCAACATGGCAACACCTGAACTGGAGGGGAAAGTCTGAGATGATGCAAAACAAGAACCATGACTGGTTTTGTGTCACAAGTTACCACATTTATTCACAAATGAATAGAAGCACAGTAAAATAGGCCTTTAGTAACAGTGAAACAATTGTGAGACTAGAGACGAGTGTGAACGAGACTCAAAGGTTGTCCAAAAACAGAAGCTAAGATGTTTAATTTGAGCTTTGATTGACTGGAAGTTTGAGAGTCCTTTTGAACTTGTTTGTGGGGGAGGTCCAGGAGAGTCACAGTGAAAGACACAAGTGAACCAGTGAGAAACCGACTGAGCCACACGGTTACTTCTCAAACGGTTGTGATTTCAAAGAAGGAAAACCTCTTTTCAAGCTCTACAGAACTTTCATCTTGATTTAACTTAAACGGATGAACGACCCGATAAACCGTCGACAGGTTGCGCTGCCCTTCAGTGAAAGGTGACGCTGCACCTGAGGTTTATTGCTCCTCAGGTACGTCATCCTTCCTCCTCAGAAGCTTCTGCATCAGAAGCTGAGCAGAAGAGTGACGGGAGGAGAGCTCAGGTTAAAGCGGCGAGACTCAAAGTCTGCAGGGAGTTCTCACCGTCTCAAGCCAACAAATAGCAAGCGGCCACATCATAACGCAGCACCCGGGTCGTTCATTCCTGGATCGCTGTATGAGTGGTGAACGCCGGCTTATCTGATTCTGTACAGGAAGCAAGAGGTCAGAAAAAAGAGCTGAGCTCACAGGAAACAGTCTGAGGTTTCTCAGTTCTCTCTTTCTGACGCACATCTCTGACCGGACTCCACTTTCCTTTCTCCTGATTGGCTCTGTCAGTCCAAACCCTTCAGCCTCTTTCTGTTTCCATCCCCGTGCTGTCGAAGCCCGTCGGCTCACATAGACTCTGTTTATACCTGCTAGAACTGAGTGATCTGCACAGAACAGCCTCACTGTGAGCTGGAATGTGAATCTTGTCCACGTACTTCTCTGCTTCCTGTGACTTCAGGTTGTATCAGCCAGCTCGGACTCATATTAGCATATTGACACTGGATCAGATTCCAGGAACAAGAACACAACGTTCCACAGGTTAGTCATAGTTCATTGGGTCTGTATACAGATCACATATCAGGACTCGGGACTAACAGATGAAAGTGTCTTGGCTGTATTGATCTGGAGGCGGCGTCGACTCTGGACCGGTTTCTACAGACTGGAGCGTTTCAGCAGTCTGATAACTTCAGTAAGACCACATGTTTCACTGCACCGGCGCTGAACCGGAGGTGATGACCAGAGGCTGCCGGGGATGACGGCTGCATCACACTTTAAAACAAAGACAATCAGGTTGCAAAGTCACAGGTTCACCCCCGTTACAATCGATCGACTTGTTTGGTTGGTGAGTCACGTTCCTCTGCGTTCCTATTGGTTGGTGGGTAACTGCAGGTGGGGGTGGGGTACGACCGTGTTAAGAATATCTCACCTTAAGACACAACTAGAGACTCCATGACAATCTTCTGTCTGGCTTGTGTAGGATTGTCCATCACTGTCCTCACACAAACCTTTCCACTGGTACCACTTTGGTCCTCACACAGCGGACCTCCACCTACATGTTGCTCAGACGTACAGGTCCCAACCTAAACGGTCCACTTACTTTGTACAAAAGTTTGAAAAACTGTTTTCTGTGATTCTGCACATGGAAGGCGGAATCTTGTCCAACCGGACCTGAACGTGTCCCACCTGATTCTCCAAAGGCTCCTGTCGTTGTTCTGGATCAGTTCTAATAAATACTGAATATGTCAGACACCACTGCACTTTCTAACATGCAATATGTCTTTGTCCTTTTATTTATCTGTGACTTTATGTGTTATATAATGTTTGTGTTACGAGATTCAGCAGATCTCTTGAAAAGGTGTCTTAACAAGGTTGCCTGTATTAATGTCCAATAAATACAATAATACCTTTATCTAAGACAGACTTGGATCTGGTTCAGCCCTAGAACCTTAATGGCTTTAGATCAAGCCAACAATTTACCAACAGATGATTAAAGATGTAAAGTCAGGAAAGTCTGGCTGCGTTCAGGTTCGAGATCAGATTCTCAGAAAGTTCAGGCCATGTTTAAGCGGACCCAGGTATCTGAAAAAAACGGGGCTATTCCGCTGCCTTTGGGCCATGCATCAACATCTAAACGCAGCGATGAGTCACCACAAACAATGATTTCTCAAAACTCCAGCCACAGTGGAGATTTGGAAAAACCCTGCGTCTCCGTTTGCATCTAAAGGGGGTCTTCAGAGGTTTAGGTCACAATTAGTGACATTGTGTATTTTTTCAAGGATTCTGATTGGCTCTCATGACTTCATGCTCCTGGTTACACTGCCCCCTACAGTTCTGGCAGCTCTGAACCAGGTGGATATCCGGGTCCGTGTCAATGAGGATTTTTTTTGTAAACGTAGCAGGGGGGATTAACCGTTTCTGTAAAAACCCGGGTCCGTGTAAACCGACCTGCCTCAGACTCTGAAACGGGGATCTCTCATCCTCGTCCCGGATCCATGTTTTAGGTCCAATGAGGGGCGTCTTGTTGGGCTCAGTGAAGACATTAGAGTCAGGGAAGTTAAAGCAGGGAAACATCTAATATGTGCAGAACTGAGGCCAACTAGGACCAGATCTCTGGATCCAGGGTGGAATCGTGTGTTTGTGGAACACGGACCTCGATGAGACCACAACTGAAACCCACAAGGTTCTGCATTAGAAAACTGCTGATGCAGAACATCTCAACAAGCCTCCCTGAGTGAAATAAAACCTCAGCGTCCTCTCAATCACAAGCAGAGCAACTGATGACTCATTATGGGAAAGAGAAGAGTTTTATTGCCGACACATCCGTAGAGGAGGTACTTTTCCCTCACGGCAGTTTAACCCTTGAATACCCACAAGGCGAGGTGGACCAGGACCCGGCCAACCGTCACACGACCAGTTTCTAAGTGACTGCACTCAAGGTGCTGCACCTTCATGTCCAAACACAATCAATTTTTACATGGTGGGGTTTTGTAACGGCCGTTCAAGTTTCAACTTCAGTGTTCTGAAAACACTGTACTGAAAGCATCAGTGTCAGACTAGAACCAGACACCTTCACTGAAACTTTCAGAGCTCGAATGTTCAATATTCAAATACAGCGCCACAAAAAGACAAAATGAAACTGCAAATAGAATTCTGGATGAAGTTTCTCCTTTTTGCAAATGGTTTAACATCAGAATATACCAGAGTAGAGTTGGTGTTGATAGTATTAAACCTCAAGGTACATTGTTCACAACAAATAAAAACTTTAAAGTTTAAATGTCATTTTTATCATGGCACTATTTGAACCGGTCCGGCCTGCTCAAGATGAAACTGGACTGTCTGGTCCCTGAACTAAAACATTCCTGGTCTAGACTTTAACTTTAAACTGTGCTGTTTCCCCCACGCAGAAATAAATCGGTTTTCTCAAACTGACTGAAAACCCAGAGATCAAAATGATTTTGAAACAATATTGAGATATAACAAAAAAGTCAATACGAATAAACCTTCCTTTATACAGTCAATAGAAATATTTAATATCCATTGAAATCCAAATTTGAATAGTTAATATCATAATGCACAATAACAATTAAGAACAAATTTAGACTATATGACAAAAAATGTATGATCATGTAACTATTAATATAAATTACTTTGAATTAGTAGGCAGAACTAAATGAGATTAAACTTCCTTTCTCTCTTTAATTTGCTTCTTTTTGTCAAAAAGTTTTTATTTTTAAGTTTTTACATGTTTGCAAACAAATTAATTGAAATAATAAAAGAAAAGGTTAAAGATTATCAAGATCAAATCTACTCAGAAGTGAGTTTTTATGAGATAAACACAAAAAGTAAGGACATTTCTTTTTTTTCAATCATTTCTTTCAATCCTGAACATTCTTCTTGATAATGAACATTAAACAGGAAAGATTTTTTTTTTCATTTCAAATTCTGTCCAACATTACAAAGAAGGTGCATTTGTGGGATGAGCATCAGAGTTTAGTTAATTCAATTAAATCAAAATATCCCTGAAAAGCATTTTTGTTTTATTTGTAATGAACATTTGTGACCTCTGGTTGAATATTTAAAATATTTATTATAAATTTGAATATTCTCAGAGTGTTTTTTGATGTGATTTGTATTTTGTAAACTCTAATTACGTAAATAAATAAAGTCCCCATGTGAATGGAGCAGATGGATATTAATAATAAAGGAGAAATTATAGGCGTCTCTACATGGTACAGTCTGTTAAGACATTCATTTTAACATCCTGACAGTTTTCACTTTAATCAATTGTGAAGGAAATTGGAGAGAAATTCCTGAGTGCTTTGTCGCTCGGCCTCCACAGACTGACGGAGTCAGTCAGACAGAAAATACAGCTGGCGGATGATTCACAGACAGAATGTCTCCTTGTGTTCCTGGAAAACGAGCCCTGGTCCTCGTCGGCGTCCCGTTTTGATCATTGTGAAAGTGAAAGAGACACTGTGTATGTCTCAAAGCCTCACAGTTTGTCTGAAACCCACATTTCAGCGTGGGAGGACAAGATGGACAAACCATGGAGCTTTAATGGATGTGTGAGGCTATGAAGTAAAAACACTAACATATGGATGTTTGTGAAGGAAAGCTTGATTAAATCATACCTGGCAGGATGAATCCAAGCTTTCATGATGTTTACACCAAATTCTGCAGGAACGGCGGCTTGTCAGATCTTACAGGACGGGGACACCCTGACCGCCTGTCTGGAGACTGGGTGGTGTCCGGTGTCCTGGACTGAGTCAGATCTTACTTGGCAGATCAAACTGTCTGTCACAGCTTTCATCTGTTGTGGAGTTCCACAAGGTTCAGTTCTGGGTCCTCTCTTACTCGATTCACTGCCCCCTTGATCCAGATTTTTCATCTACTTACATCCGCCAAGGAGGTAATAACATTTTCGGTATATATTTGTTTGTTTGCCTGTCTGTATGACTGTTTGCAAGATTACTTCAAAGCTGCAGCACGGATCTTGTCAAAATTTCCACCACACACTGATATTCGGCCGTGGAACATTCCAATACATTTAGGAGGTGATTCAGATCCAGATACTGGATCAGGATATAATTTTTTAGGCTTTAAAGGATTACGTGAAAACCACATGACAGATTTTCATCTCTGCTCCTGTTTCTTTCCACTGTTATGCAGACGACAGTCCGACATCTAGGCCTCGAGAAGGATCGGACTCTTTCACTACCAAACCAGTGCTTGCCTCTATGGTTGCTATGAAGACGTGGACGGCCTCAACGGCAACCAGAGAGGATGGATTGTGACGGTACCACTGTGGATGTCCCCCTGTCCATCTTGGTCTTCTGGCTCGGAACGTCAAGTCCACTATAGAAAACCTTGATGTCAAAGTTTGACATGAGACAGTCACATCACTGGAAAGGTTAACTCTTTTTCATGTGACACCACTGGCTAAAACACTTCCAGTTCTTCATAGGCGGCACCTCGAGGCTGTGGCTGAAGAGGTGGACCTAATAAAATGGTTGTAAGTATTAAAAGTGAATAATAACTTTGTGGAGCTCTTCTGCAAGCAAAACTTATTTATTTGATCCAGATTTGGTAAAACTGTGCACATATCGAAGAACTGAAGGAAGGATAAAGACGTGATTCAATAAATGCCACGCAACCACGTAGCTGGTAGTGAAGCCTGGCCCGGGGGCAGGGCGGAGGCAGATCAGACGGGTGGGCAGATAAAGGTACCTGCTCGACTGAGCCTCACAAACCTCACATATCCACACAACAAATCATACAAGTCCTACAGCAGAGAGAAAGAAGCTCGCCTCTTACAAACACAAGAAATAACTTGAGAGGCGGCGCAGGTGAGGACAAACTCCCACACGGGTGCATCCAAACACAAAGCCCAACTCAACCAATGCACACCAGGCTTTAGGGTCCTTCCTACACCCTGGACTCATGTACTCTGCAGTCTGGAAGAACTCAAATCACCCACATTTTACTGTATATTCACCCTGCGAATACTAACAGGACAATACTGAAGCCTCATCACCTGGAAGAAGAGCTCTTTTTAATATTAAACATAAACAAGCATCAAGCTTAAGTTCTTATGTTAGAAACTAAACGATCAAAGCTGCGAGCAGAGTTGATCGGGTTCACACATCTTCGCTGGATGGACCGCCGCGCTGCTTCAGACCGCCGCGCTGCTGCTACAGACCGCCGCGCTGCTGCTACAGACCGCCGCGCTGCTACAGACCGCCCCGCTGCTTCAGACCACCGCGCTGCTACAGATCCGACATTTGATGACATACGACCATTCTCTCAGCATGTCAATGTCTATGTAACCACACTTTAGGTTAATATGGGCACATTTCAGGTCTCTTGGACTCACCGCCTGGGAGGAGGTTGTTTAAAAGAATAAAGCAAAATGGTGGCCGTCTGCTTGTCAGATTATGGGAGTCAATGATATTTTCGTGCGGCCCAACATGCTGCATATATCCACCAGAATCTCAAATGTATGAAAATTGTAAGGGGTGCTATGGAGCCACTTTACGACACACATGCATAATTCATGCATAAGGTTTTCGCCACTTCTAATGTACGTATGTGCAAATTTCCATACACTGCTGAGCATGTTACATCTGCTTGCTTTGGAAAGGTTTAGTTGGGTTCTGTTGTACTCTATCATTGTAAGAGCGCTTTGAGATGTTTGTTGATGTGATTTAGCGCTTTACAAATAAAATTGAATTGAATTGAATTGAATGTTTAGGCACCAAAAAAAAGCAGCATTTCTTGGAGAAAAAGAAAGAAGAAGAAGAACAAAAAGATATGGTAGAAATAAAAATACTGAGAACAAAATGTGAAACTGAACAAACCTAAACTCATAACACAGTTGAAATAAATTCTTCTGAATGGGATAAATTTAACTCTTGTTTCTATGTGATTTACATAAAAAAAAAAAAAAAAAACGAAGAATAGCTGCCTGAAGTTCCTGTTTGAAGCTTTCGTCATGATTTATTCAGGTTTATTTATTCTATTCTTAAGTCTAGAAATACACAAAAACACCATTGAGCTCCAAGTTTAGCACAACTTTTTAACTTGTGTATTCAGTGACTAATTAACCACGATTATGATGGAAGAACCAAAAGAGATGTGAGGTAAAGAACTGAACAAAATGAAACTGGTCTATTGATGTTATGTGAGCAGTTAACTTTTTATCCTGCCGACAACAGTTCGGTCTGCGAGTGTCTGAAATGAAAGCATGGCTGAGAGAGAGGGGAGTGTGGTGCGGGCGAGCTTTACGCCCGTTGATGAAACTGCAGCAACACAAGCGCCTGAAACCTGCACATCCTGAGGCTCACCTGGAAGCAGAGAATTCTGCATCAGCTGCACCACCTAAAACCTCCACCTCCAAACAGAGGACTCCGAGATAAACTTTGACTAAAGAAAAAGTAGATCCAGGTCTGTGACGGCCCCCAAACTCAGAGACAACATGATCCTTCCTACAGCAGTCATGGCAAACAGGCCGTTAGAAGCTTTTCACTCAAAGAATTTAAATAGTGCATCTCAGTGTTTTATGTCATGTGAATAAATTACATGCATCGGTATCAGGTATCAAACAGATATGCCATAAACTAGTCAGTATGTGTGGAATCATACCGGTGTGGTATCGCCAAGCACGAGTTAATGGACGAGCAGAGTGAAGGACAGCAACGCTCATAAACTCAAGGACAGAGAATCCAACCTGAATAAAAGACTGAAGAAGAGGCCTCCGCTCCTCTTCGTTTCAGCAGGTTCACAGTTTAAACAGGAGCAACCAGCGACAATAAAACACACTTTATTAGGAAAAAGCTGCTGTACGGTTCACCGGCACCTGACCC
This sequence comes from Lipophrys pholis, assembly GCF_963383615.2. Taxonomy (NCBI): domain Eukaryota; kingdom Metazoa; phylum Chordata; class Actinopteri; order Blenniiformes; family Blenniidae; genus Lipophrys; species Lipophrys pholis. The sequence continues at coordinate 2,042,548 of NC_137644.1, read as the reverse complement.
TAACAACCCCCCCCCCCCCTCCCCCATCCACCCGTTACCATGGAAACACGCCATCAGAGGCAGTGCCTCAACCTCTCCGAGCCGACTGAGTCACTACGAGAGCCGGTGGACGGAGGCCAATCACAGCGTGCCAGGACAGCTTAAGGCCGACTCAGGCGGCCAATCACATCGAGAGACCAACTTTCACAACCCCACCCCCCCCCCCCCCCCACCCCCCCCCCCCCCCCCCCCCCCACCCCCACCCCCCACCCCCCCCCCACCCTGGACTTATTACTTCTTCAAGTACGTGCCGCACACAGATTTAGCTTCCACAGACTTTGTTTCTGTCTATTTTCCAGTGGCGTGGCGGCGTTCCAGCTGAGTGTCACCGTGACTCAGGTTGAAAGGTCCTGGCAGCAGACGAGTGCAGCTCGCAGGTCAGCGCCACCGCAAACACGCCACAATGAGGAAGTGATACCAAAATAAAACAGCTCCCAGTCACATGGCACTGAACAGAAAGGATCACAAGTCAGATAATAGATCATTCTCTCCCAACAAAAGCTAGACTACCTTCAAAGTACTTACAGGTCGGCGGTATACACACTGTCTTGTCTCGTTATCCCACCTTGAGTTTTAACACCAGGTAAGTACAATTGATTTCTTCTCATAGCAAATAAAAGCACTTTATGAACAAACTAGACAAAACTCATTAAATAAATGAATATATATATATAAATATGTTTGTGTGTGCCGATACCAGTATCAGGTCTGATACAGCACAGAGTACTTCTACTCGTGAAAGATTGCAATACAACCCGGCACCTGTCAGCAGCGTCACCCGCAGGTACCCAAGAGAGAACCAGTGGATTTGGACTTTTCCGTGTTAGAACACATTTCATCTTGCGGGACCGGCTGAGCAGGGCCTGGTTCTACGTCATGTCTCCACCCAGTGAACGCAGAATATTTGTTTCTGTGGGACGACTTCTTGTTCCGGACCGATTGAGCTTTTTGAAAGAGTGAGAATGTGTTTTTCCTCGGTTTTGCTTTCGAAGGCACAAATACAGAGGAAGTGATGAGAGAAGAGTTTTCACAGAAGAAATACAGCGCCGTGCCGACCGGAGTTCAAACAAGAGCCTCCAATCCGAGTCAAACAGCTGATCTGAGAGATCCACACTCTGCTGACTCTACTTCCAAATGCTCGACGCCTCGGAGCAGCGAGAGCTTCACAAATTCTGTCTAATTCTGTTCTGATTGTTTCAAACTAGAGACGTCCCGATCACACTTTTTTGCCCCGATACCGATCCGATTTTTCAGAATTGAGTATCGGCCGATACCGATACTTTCCTGATCCGATACTCACATTGCTATTGTAAATATACTCAATAGTGTATTTTTGGATCAACTAAGATGTCTGAAGCTAGAAGCACTATTGGCAGAAGCTTTGTTTACCTAGAAATTATTGGAAAACTCACTTATTGAATCAAAATTCTTCTCTTTCTCTTTAGTTGTTGTTGTAAACTGAGGAACATCCACACGACGAAAAAACAATCTTTGTCCTCCCTGTCCTTCTCCCAACAAACCGTCCACACCTCACTATGAACACGGCTCAACACGAGGCTTCAGGGCATGTAGTACACATGCCAGGCCTTTAGGGGCGCTGTGACACACCAAACACAACAAAAACGCAGAAGAAGACAGACCACATAGAAATTTAGAAGTAGACTTCTGCACAGAAACACATAAACCACTATATATAACTCTAGTTTTATAGGTCTATGGCCCCGCTCCGCCTGCTTCTAGCTTCTGCAGCTCCACCCGAGCTTCTAGTCCCTGATTGTTCTGGTTATTAGGGGACGTTGTGGACCGCGTCTTTTTTTTTTTTTTTTTAGATCGGCGGGGTGATCGGCTGGATTTGCCGATCCCCGATCACTCACAAATCACTAATATCGGCCCCGATCTGATATCTACCGATCGGATCGGAACATCCCTATTTCAAACTTCACATTTTTCTCAGAGCCATCTCGGTGTACTGATGTTCCAAGCGACAGTCGCCTCTCACAGATCAAGTCAAGTCTCCAAACGACTCTTGTGGATACGAGTTGAGCTGGATGATCTTCATCATCATGAGCATCACAACCAAAGCTTTGGTTCCGTTTACTACAGACAGACCCGGCAGAGTCGAGCTTGTCAACAGTGGGAAAGAGAACCGAAAATGTGGATTTAAACATCAATCTTCTAACGCTAAATACACCCAGACAACACTGTCCTCACTAGGGGGCAGGTAGCCTGGTGCACAAGGAACCAGAGACAAAACCTCTCCAGCCGGCCTGAGGACGAGCTCGGGTCTCCTGATGGAGGCGACCAGGAGGCATCCTAATCAGAACCAACTCATCTGGCTCCGGTCAAGGTGGAGGAAGATGGCTACGCTCCTCAGTATCCGTCACCCTGGAGAGAAGACTCATTTCACAGGATAAACAGAGCTTTGCTCAACTCACTACAACGGCCGTATTACTGTGTTGAACATCCCACGGTCAGAAAGTTAATTCAATTTGTATTATCGGGAAACATTTGAAACTGTAACGTAGCAAAATATAATGCAAGATAGTGCAATAAATGCTTCAGCTGCATCAGTGGCAAAGGCTTAATACGGCTTTACATTTCAAAGTGAGAACCTTTAACTAGTACCAATCAACAAATTTAATCTATTTCATTTGGATCAACTAGTAAAAATGATGCATGTAATTAATTATAGAAGTGAAATTCTAATAAATGTATTGTCATCGTATCTTCAACGTGCTGTCTACATCCCAAAAGTACAGAAATCAAGGCCCAGTCACAGCTCTGGTAAAAACAAAAAGGGGCCAAGAGAAAGAGTACTGTTATTTCAACCTTAAAGCACAAACACACTGACATCATCTGCAGGTTTGTGTTTTTCACAAGTCATTTTTCTGTTTTGTTTTAACTGTCAAATTCTGAGTTTTTCAACAGAAAAATAATGTGAATTAATGGAATTTTTATATATTATTAACATTTTGAATGTCCTGATCTTGAATGCATCGAAGCATAATTAGTGCCTGTTGGCGTCACAATAATGATTCATCTGTGCCGCCTCGATCAATGTCTCCCTTTACACAGCAGCTGGGATCACATTTTTCAGGCGTTTTAAGTGGAAAGGCCCCCCGGGGAGCAGCAGAGTTTACGTATCGCTGATATTTCTCCCTCATAAATATGAAATGAGCTCAATTAGAGCGAGCGTGCCGTTTGGGATCGTTTCTCCACGTGGCTCTAATTGAAACCAACAGCAGTGTGGCCTTCCTGCTGGGGCCGCCTCCTACCATTACAGCTGATCTGTGGGTGTGTGTGTGTGTGTGTGTGTGTGTGTGTGTGTGTGTGTGTGTGTGTGTGTGTGTGTGTGTGTGTGTGTGTGTGTGTGTGTGTGTGTGTGTGTGTGTGTGTGTGTGTGGCATATGTGAAAGCTGCGAAGTGTTGGGAGGAAGGATGGATGATGGGTAATCTACTGACAGTGCCCGGCTGAGACAATCACACACACACACACATACACACACACACACACACACACACACACACACACACACACACACACACACACACACACACACACACACACACACACACACACACACACACACACATACACACACACACACACACACACACACACACACACACACATTCCTCCGGAGTTGGAGCCGGACTGTTTTCTGGTGGAAAGCAATCCTGGGGTGGACAGTCAGACGTTGTCTCTCCTCAATAACTGCCCCTTGGTCAGAGGAGCAGTTCATGCACGCTGAAGCTTCAGCTCAGCAGTCCTGATCCAGGTTGTTTGGTCAACAATCCTTTTACCAGAGCAGTTCATGCGCTTCGATCCAGAACTCCTCCTAACTTTGTCTAAAGGCCCCTTCATCCTCCATAAGGACAAGAAGAAAGTTCGGCAGTGCAGGTCCGGCCGAACAAAATTACCCTCTGGCCGGAGGAATTAGTTTGGGCTGTTCCAACCGTCCTGCTGAACTATGTAGGAGCCGCTCTGCCGAAACTTCTGCTCTGCCGTGTGCTGCTCATGCGTGTTCCAGTTCTCTAATGACTATCAGTCATATTTTAATCATATTTAGCTTGTAACATCGCTTCTGTACGAGCACCGCAGCTCGTTAAAATGTCGGAGTGCAGGCTTACGTGATGCACCTGAACGCATCACGAACAGCTGTCAGCTCCAGTAGTTAAAACCAACCAACATGGCGCTCAGACAGAAACTCTCTTTATTACTGAAACAGTTCAGAGAAATATGTTTCTGAAAGCTCTGGAGGACAGAAATAAACTGCAGTTGAAAAGTTTAAACCCCGCATCACAGACGTCTGGCTGCTGCAAGGGGGCGTGGCCTGTGGGGAGGGGGCGTGGTCTGCGAGTTCGGCAGCTTCTTGTCGGAGTATGAACAGTCCTGCAGAAAAAGCTTTTTTCTCAGCAGCTGGCTGACGTCACTGCTGAACTTTCTTCTTGTTCTTATGGGTTCAGAAAGGGAGGATGCAGGGGCCTTAACCCACCACCTTCTCGGTGCTCTCTCCCAGCCTGGTGAAACACACCCACACCTGCTCACCTCAAGACCCCTATCATCCAATCAGCAGCCAGCAAGCTGCAGGCAGGATCGTAGACGTCTCTCCACAGACAATTCAGAACATAGGTTTTTACAAAATAAAAAGGAATCCATTAAACAATGAAATTAACTTTTACACATTTTATACAAACCAAAATAACATGTATTTGAATCACTTTTAACTATTTATCCTATTCTTTATTATATAATATATTTAATAATATTTTTCACTGGGCTACATGTGTTCCTGCGTTACTGTGTGTCCTCCAGTTGGACTGAAGTGAATAATATTCAGGAGCAACATGATCATTTGCTGTGTGTGTGTGTGTGTGTGTGTGTGTGTGTGTGTGTGTGTGTGTGTGTGTGTGTGTGCGTGTGTGCGTGTGTGCGTGTGCGCGTGTGTGTGTGTGTGTGCGTGTGTGTGTGTGTGTGTGTGCGTGCGTGCGTGTGTGTGTGTGGCGTCAAACTAAATCTCTCTTATTCCTGATGTAACGTTTCACTATTGAACAATAAAAGTGCTGCATGCATTGAAAAAGATGTAAAAGCAATATCTATTCTATTGATTTGTGTCTTTGAAAGGGCAGAAAAACTTCCCCGTGTGAAAGTGGAGCCGAGCTGTGACACGAGGGAGAGGCAGAGAAAGACAGGAGGCTATAAACGGAAAGTGTTCCAGGTCCATTTTATACAATCTAGGCCAGCCACAGTGACGTTGGAGCTGTTGCATCGCGCCGGTTGAGGAGGGACGAGGAAGAGTGTGCACGAGGAAAAACTAAAAAAACCACGGAGATCAGAGTCGTCTGTGCTGCAGGAGGACGTGGTGCTGAGTCCACATGACCCTTCACTTCCTCCAACCCACACAAACTCTCCCATGTCCAAACATCTGAGGAGCAAATCCTGCACGGCTGCTTCCCGTCACAACCTGAGGTCAGCCTTAAAAAACTCTCAGCTGAGCTCCACGGGGCGGTGGGGGCGGGTGGGGGCGGGTGAGGGGGGGGGGGGGGGGGGGGTCATGGCGGTCTCCAGCCTGGTGGGAAGACTTTCACTTCCCAGTCGTGTGGTTTTGGGTGTCAGGATGACCACGCTGCTGGACACTGCAGCTCCAGGTCACGTGACACTCACTCTGCCTTTGGCCTAGTTAACAGACCTGCAGCAGACTGCAATGCTCCACCAACTATCTCAACCACATCCACATTTGACTATACTATATACTATATACTATATACTATATACTATATACTATATACTATACACTATATACTATAAGTCACACTTCCAGACATCTGGAATACCTGGATATCACCATTGACTGACCGCTAGAAAACTGTCTCTACACAGCAGAATTTGAAATAACATTATAAAAAATATGCACTGACATGGAATTTGAAGAATCTGGATTGAATGAAACGGAACGTTTTGAAACATACATTGTTATGCAAGAAAAATATTTAGTTATTTGAAAAATGATCGGTAACCAGTGTTAACAGGAAGATAGAAGCTGAATTCTGGAAGGAAGATCTTTGCTGTGCATACTGTATATAAAATACAACAAAAACCCAAAGACTTGGAAACCAGGTTCGTGTAATAAGCCGTTACATCACACTATTCTATTTATGTATTTAACCATTATTTAACCAGGAAAAAGCCCATTGAGATGGAGATCTCTTTCACAAAGCCACCTGGCCAAGTGCCTCACATCATCATATTTACAAACCAACAAATTTGACAACAACCTTGTAAAAGGTTAAAATCGTTAAAATGCTGATTTCTAGAGACACTTTGAAAATATCAAATACAGAATATGTAAACAGATTCAAATAAAGTCCATTAGTTAGATATGGCGGATAGTTTTATTTATTAGTTTGCTGTAAAAGACTATAGAAACACAAACACTGATTTATGAAATTGTAGGGCAGTGATTACCAAAGGGTCCACTGGTGACCCCTGCAGGTAGTGGAGGTGAGTCATGAGAGGTCAATTACTAAAAGTTCATAAAAAATACTCAATGTCTCGTCGTGTACGAATGGGAAACACAATTCAACTACCTGAAGAAACTTTAAATACCTGATCTGTTTCGTGAGCTTAGACCACTTGGTCCTCAACCTTTTTCAAACTTATGTTATTTTTTAAACTGTTCTTACTTTGTATTTTATACAATACGACACAGACTCAGTTTGTTTCCATCTGGTTCTCATAGGAGACAGTGAAACCAGAGGCATGGTCCTTATGTCCACTTTACTCTTTAAGAAACTGCGTGTCAACATCCTCTGATGTTTCAGAAAACCCATTCCGTTGTGGAGGGAGCTGAAACAGGAACCTATCCTACCTTTTTCACAATAGTAAAGGTTCACCGCAGGATTATCTCCTCACGAAGGTAAAGGTTCAGCACAGGATTATCTCCTCAAGATGGTAAAGGTTCACCACAGGATTATCTCCTCACGATAGTAAAGGTTCAGCACAGGATTATCTCCTCAAGATCGTAAAATATCACCGCAGGATTATCTCCTCACGATGGTGAAAGTTCACCACAGGATTATCTCCTCAAGATGGTAAAAGTTCACCACAGGATTATCTCCTCACGTTGGTAAAAGTTCACCACAGGATTATCTCCTCACAATGGTAAAAAATCACCGGAGGATTATCGCCTCACGATGGTAAAAGTTCACCACAGGATTATCTTGTCACGATAGTAAAAGTTATCCACAGGATTATCTCCTCACAATGGTAAAAGTTCACCACGGGATTATCTCCTCACGATGGTAAAAGTTCACCACAGGATTATCTCCTCACAATGGTAAAAGTTCACCACGGGATTATCTCCTCACGATGGTAAAAGTTATCCACAGGATTATCTCCTCACAATGGTAAAAGTTCACCACGGGATTATCTCCTCACGATGGTAAAAGTTCACCACGGGATTATCTCCTCACGATGGTAAAAGTTATCCACAGGATTATCTCCTCACAATGGTAAAAGTTCACCACGGGATTATCTCCTCACGATGGTAAAAGTTCACCACAGGATTATCTCCTCACGATAGTAAAGGGTCACCACAGGATTATCTCCTCATGATAGTAAAGGTTCAGAACAGGATTATCTCATCAAGATGTTAAAAAATCACCACAGGATTATCTCCTCACGATAGTAAAGGTTCAGGACAGGATTATCTCCTCACAATGGTAAAAGTTCACCGCAGGATTATCTCCTCACAATGGTAAAAGTTCACCGCAGGATTATCTCCTCACGATGATAAAAGTTCACTACAGGATTATCTCCTCACGATAGTAAAAGTTTACCACAGGATTATCTCCTCACAATGGTAAAAGTTCACCACTGTTGGTGTGTTGACTTTCAAGAACTGTTTCTGCATTTCCTGTTCCTGTTCTTCTTTCAATCAACTCAAAAGAGTTTTTAAACTTTTAAAGCACGGTGCTCGGCCTCAATGGGGTGAGTTTTGAGGATTTCATGGCTTTGCTACATAGCCACATGTAATAGAATAGAATAGAATAGAATAGTTTGTTAATCCCAGAGTCAAATACTTGTAAAACAAATACAATAAAATGGGCGTGGCTGCTACGTTCTAGAGGGTGCTCTATCCATCCCATTCAGCCTTTCCTCCAATTTAAGAAGCTCGTCAGTGATGTTTGCTTTACGTTAGTTTGAAGAAAAAAAAAAAGGTTCAATTTAAGCACTGGAAGATGCACAGATGAAGGTGAAGGTTTTTTTCAAAACAAAACTTGGTGGACTCTAATGGAAATTGAATTTTCAAAATAAAACGTTTTGTTCTTTCTTTGCGGCCCAGTACTAAATGATCCACGGACCGTCATAAGAATACTATTACCAGTCTCATAAGAAAGGTGTCTCTATGTATGCAGATGACGGTGCAGTAAATGTAAGTAAATCCACACTTTGTTGGGGTAAATCGTAAACTTCGCACAAAGACAAAAACGTTGAGAATTCTTTTGAGAAGTGACTTTTTCATAGAGGTGCAACAGCATCACCGTATAAACCAACAGCACAAACACAACGAAAATGTAGTTTTCTATAGAAGCTGTTGGTCAGTTTAGTGTCTTTGATCTGTGTTTCAAGTACCGTGGCGTCTGGACAAATACATCTGATATACCTTTTATGTGTCTGCGTGTTATGCAATTTTAAGACCTATCTATCTATCTATCTATCTATCTATCTATCTATCTATCTATCTATCTATCTATCTATCTATCTATCTATCTATCTATCACCCGACCCACCCACCCACCCATCCATCCATCCATCCATCCATCCATCCACCCATCACCCACCCACCCACCCACCCATCCATCCATCCATCCATCCATCCATCCATCCATCCATCCATCCATCCATCCATCCATCCATCCATCCATCCATCCATCCATCCATCTATCTATCTATCTATCTATCTATCACCCGACCCACCCACCCACCCACCCACCCATCCATCCATCCATCCATCTAAATAATGACAGAACATTTGCATATCTGCAGTGAAATGTCTTGTTCTGGAAAGAAAAGTGTGTTTTACGTGTGTGTGTGTGTGTGTGTGTGTGTGTGTGTGTGTGTGTGTGTGTGTGTGTGTGTGTGTGTGTGTGTGTGTGTGTGTGTGTGTGTGTGTGAGGTGGAGAGATCCCGACCCTCACATTATCGTTCTCCCACTTTACATTCTATCTGCCCTCCTGCGGTGCGTCTCCTCTCGCTGTCTCCTGCTTTAATTGCCCTGACGGTGGACATACAGGCAGTGGTGAGCTGCCAGGAAATCTAACATCTTTGTTAAAGCCAGACCTCACACTTGGCTCCGTGCAAAAGAACTGCAGAGTTAGCTGAGGACAGACTTTTGGTTTCCCCTCTGCTCACATGGACGATAAAGACGTGGGCAGTTTTCTCCTCCATTAGCCGAACCCTGCTGAGGTTTGGTTCCTCGTCCTCTCCGGGCCGAGCAGCTCCACGCCAGACGGTTTGGCCAGCTGGACCCTCCACCCCGCAGGCTGCCTAACGACGCAGTCTGCTCACCTTGGACCACATCGGCTCCATTCGGTTTGATCACAACCCCTCAGAGAGGGAACACAATGCGGTCCAGACCTCCAGAACTTTACACACCTCTGCAGTCAGAACATTAAAAAAAAAAAAAAAACACAAGTAAACCAGAAGGATATTTCTATTAATACCTCATCCGTCCAAGTGAACAGACCTCAGAGGCTTCCTTTTTTATTCCCCTACAGTTTAATAGTAATATTTGTAATTCAGGATGATGATTCAAAATAACTTGGATTTAATTTTTGTTCTGCCCAGTGCGACAAACACCATCTCCATTAAAGCCCCCAGCTCGCCTCTCACAGAGGCTTCGGACCCTCTCTTGTGTTTCTGATTACTAAAACGCTCACCAACATACAAAAGCAGGAGCCTTCAAAGTACCAGCAATAAGCAGTTTTTAAGATCAGCTCTTGCAAGATTCCTCATCGTCTTTACTGTCATTTACCATATGTTCTGGATTATTAATCCCACCTGAGTTTAAGGCCCTGTTTCCACGACAACGTTTCACGTGACAACACCTAATCCGCTAAAAAAAAGGAGAGTGTTTCCACAGCAGCAGTGGACACAGAGACAATGATGTAGTTAGCCACTGGAGGGCACTGTTGCTTGATTTTGTAATGAAACTACACAGACGTGTGCAGAGAACAAAACACTATAAAGGTGAAGAAAATGGAGAGAACCTGACATCCTAGTGGACTGATGAGGAACCGGATGATATCAGGGAGAGTCTCAACTATTAAACTACTGATCTGGACCATAAAACTAGAATATGGACCGCGGGTCGTACCGCTACGGGTCGTACCGCTACGGGTCGTACCGCTACGGGTCGTACCACTACGGGTCGTACCACTACACGGCCGCCATGTTTGTTTACAACTGGATGAGCAGGAGGGGGAGATGAGCAGTAACAGGCTCTGTAGCCTCCATCAGTCTCTGCAGGAGGGATTTGCTCTGTGAAAGAATCTTTCCACTTTGGGAGCCGGATTAAAAACTTTGTGGATACAGTGGATCAGAACACTGGTGTCGTGTAAACGGACCCCCCAAAAGTGAAGAAAGTTTTGCGGATACACTCAAATTCGTTGTCGTGGAAACGGGGCCGAAGACACATGTGTCAGAAAATGCAAAACACCACAGGCGGCTGGTGATAAATGTCTTGGGTGGGGCTCTTGATTATTATCAAGCCCTCCGATGACCAGCCGCCACTGCAAAACAAATCAACATTATTTACTGACCATTTATCACCCAAAGGCCCATAAATCAAACTCTGAGATTGGAGCAGCAGTTTCTATTCTTAAGTTCATTGTTAGATATTTAAGCTTAATAGTAAGTCATATTTAAAGCTTTTCTGTTGTTGTGGTTTTCTTTGTTGCCTATATCAAATTATAAAAGCTAAAGACGCTTCATAGGACAGAATCTTTTACAAAAACTCAGTGAGTAAAACTGCAGCATTTTCCTATCTTCCTGCTGCTGAGCTCATGTTAAGTATCCATGAGAGTGTGTTACTGTATGCTCCCTTTGGTTTGAGCAGAATCTAATTGATGGCATCACCATCGGTGAAGCTTGTCTGGATCATCACATGCATCAGCCAACATACTGAAGGACCCCAGAGGATAAACTGAATCTAATAAATGATCTGGAAACAGTGTCAACATCTGACAAACACATGGCCCTGAACAATACTGTTCCTATTCACCCTGTACGTTTGGTCCACTTGGCCGTTAGATGAACAACATGTTACAGAACGTGAGAAACAGGCAGAAATCCTTTGAAATTCAATGTAACATTGAAAATCCATAAGAATCAATTGTTCGGGATCTGAAACCGTCCAAACTCCAACAAGTACACACAGAAACAAGCAAAAGGTCATATCAACATCTGAAGCAACACATCTCACAAACTAACGAGAAAGAAAAGTACCGAGCACGTCCATGTCCCACAGAGACAAAACCCTTGTCCACTCGGCAGCCAACAGTTTCTCTCCTCGTGGGTGACGTTGCTATTGACTAACAAGCTTTCATTCATGTAATTTAGAATAAATTCTGCAAATTTAGACACTAAACAAACAAGAAAGACCCAAAGTAGAGCATGTAAAGCAATAAGCCTCATTGGGATGTTTTAAATTCCTGCTCTCTGCTGGATGAACGTCTATATATATGGATAAATGTTCTGTCTACTTCATTCAGTACCTTCATGCTCTTCAGGGGAGTCGCCTCATCTGTTCAGATGAGATGAGCTGTAAATATTAGAATCCAGTACAGCAGCTTCATACATGAAAAGCAGGTTGATGTGAAAGCAGAAAAGTACCTTCATACTCTCCAGGGGATGAACTCTATCCATTTAATCTTGGAATGAATGAGGTGTGGACGTCAGTAAAACACTGCTTTCCTGCTCCCCAGGAGGAGAACTGTGTTAGTAGAGGTACCAACCTGCTGTACGGGGGGGGGGGGGGGGGGGGGGGGGGGGGCGTGGCCACAGCAGCAACATGCAGGAGGGGTTTTTATCAAGCTCCTGACCAGGGCAAACTTATACAAACCATCTTAAAACGAGTCCACAGACTCAGTGAAACACCAAAAATCTTCAAGAGATGAACTCTGTCCTTGAAGATAATAACTGTCTGGTAATTATACAAATTCAAACAATGATTCATGCTCTCCAGCAGACAAACTGCCCTAATAGATTCAGGCTCTTTGGGGGTGAACTCTGACTATTTAAATATAAAATGTACTAAATATTGTGAATTTCCAACACACACAGATTGCCAATGAATTTAAAGACGCCATTCCTGCTTTCACAAGGAAGAATCTCGTCCATTGAGACATACAAGGCACCAACAAGTCTTTGCAGAATTAACCCTGACATTTAAAATGACAAATGCTATTATTTTTCTAATACAACCACTAATTAAAGTTCTACAGCAGATTAACTTGAATGAACATTGAATACACCAACGATAGAATGTATTCACGCTCCTCAGGGGATGAAATCTGTATTTCCAAAGATTAAAAACATTAAGAATACCCAGTGCAATTCCCCTCAATACACTGAACATAGAGTTCCAGGAGGTTTGTACTCTACAGTCATGCTCTCCAGAGGATGAACTGACAATTTACACCCTGAATGAGTCCAGCTTCAATAACATTGACGTTAGCGGAGAAGGTGAGTACAAGCTAAAGCAAATTGCTAAGTCAACTGAACTTCAGCCCGTTTGTCCTTCTCTTCCGCCCTCAGATAATTTGTTCTGTCAGACGCCTCATTGACTCTTTCATGAGCTGCCCTGGGAACATCTTCCCATCTCCCTTTTCCACCTCGGCAGGAAACCCAGCAGTTTGCTGAGGAAATATTTGGGCAGAGTCGACAACAAAAGTCTCCATAACGTCCAAGAAAGGAGGCAGTGGGGGAATCTGAGCGGGGGGGGGGCTGACCGGGGCATGACGACGGCCATGAGCTCACCCTGACTACCAACACAGAAGGTCAGCCCAGAGCTGTAACGGGCAGACAAACAAACGTGTGTCAGGACTTTTAGAATGGAAGAAGAGAGTAAACACGTTTCATGATCGCTTGCCTCCAGCAGTCTTTGTGTTTTTGTTTGCTTGATTTGCCACTAAACCTACCGTCTCCAAGAAAGTCTTTACCAGAGACATCGGTTCTGCTGGGCGTTGTGGTTTTATGACTGAGAACGTTTAAACTGAGATGAAGAACCCATGAAAAGTGTCCTGAGACAAACAAAACAAAGCTGCTGCCAGTTAGCTTCTGAAAACTCCCTCCTCGTCAATCACTGGAAAGTACAGCTGGCCAGTGATTGGCAGGTAACATTAGCTGAAACACTAAGGCCCCAGTTACACGAATACGTTTCAAGTGAAAACACATTATCTATGCTATTTTAGACGGCAGCATTTTCAAAACAATGTCTGTTCACACAGAAACGGCAGAAAGGTTGAAAACAATGTAATTTTCATCGAAGGCCACTAGTGGGCGTCTTTGTATGCACAAAGAACAGTACACTGTAAACGTTGAAGCTCATTTAAACGGTCTTTCTCCGTTGTTTTGGTCCACTCACTATATGTATGTAAGAAAAGAAAATATGATCCAGATGGTGGTTTACTAAATTAAACTTTATTACAGAATAATTTCAAGAGTAAACAGCACACACCGCATTCTTTGTTATGAATGAATCCGTGTTGTGCATGTGTAGAACGATTTACTATGACCATGTTATGTTTTCCCCCATTTCCACAGAGACATTTAGAGATGTTCTTGTTTTAACCAACTTCATTTAAACTATTTGATGGTTTTTTGAATTTTCTATCTTTCATATGCTCTCTATGTCTGACCTTTTATTGTATTTCATGTACTTATCTTTTTGCTGTTTAATTGTATTTAAGAACATTCTAGTACTATTGACAATGTAAATATATTTTACGCATTCCTACCAGGACACACTTGCAAAAGAGATTATTAATCTCAATGTGTTTCTCCTGAATAAATAAAGGCAAATGAATGAATGAATGAATTTACTGGTACTGTCAGTAACAGTAAGTTATATTAATAAGTATATATAATAAGTTATTAAACCTGCCCACAGCTTAATTGATGATCGGATCTATCTGACACGCAATTCTCATGTTAAGTTGTAATCTTATTTAGTCTAATTTAAAGGTATTGGTGACCTGAATGACTTTATCACTGAGTTATTGACCTGCTATGTCTCCTCTCATCTGTTAAAATGGGATGAGATGTTTACCATCTGTTAAAATTTGCTCGTCACCCTGAGATCACTTCGTGTTGAGCTGAACTTTAGTGGTTACAGTCCCCACATTGTGAGAAATGCCGGTCACGAATAGTAAAACCCTTCACGGGTCAAGTAACCATATATGTACAATCACTTTCAGCCTTTCATTGTTTCTTGAAATCAAGACATTGACACAACAGGATTGTAGTTTTCAGAAGACATCCGGTGACAATTTTTGCCTTTAGAGACTTTTTGAGACGACAAATTGTGAAGAATGAATTGATTTTGTTCGGTTTTACACTTTCCAACAGATTGAGTGTTGAAATTCTTCCACGACAAGAGTCAATGTGCCCCCACCAGAGTTTCTGGATACTTGCCGAACCGAGAAATTAGCTGCCAGCTCCGGAGCGTCTCTATGGCAATAGACGCTGATCTCCTTTGATCTCCTTTGATCTCATTTGATCTCCTTTGATCTCATTTGATCTCATTTGATCTCCTTTGATCTCCTTTGATCTCCTTTGATCTCCTCCATCAATTTGGGGGGGTAGTTTTTGCAGAAAGTTGGAAAAAATACATACATACATACATACATACATACATACATACATACATACATACAAATCAATAAATAAATAAAAGTGCGTGCAGCCAAAAACATAACCTTCTTGCCCAACTGTAATGAGTCATCTCCATATTTCATGGGTCATTTGTTACTAATTGTTTAACGACCTACATTACTGTCTCAAAGTGTGATAAAACTTCTTTTGTACACTGGTTACATTAATATTGTAGATATATCTCTACAATATCCTATATGTATAATATTGTACAATGTTGAATTCCTTATAAATCATGTAATTATTATGGAAAAGTAGAAACATCTGTAAAGTGTAAAAACAACAAAGAACATTAAACATTATTTATAAAATAAAACTTTCTAAGTCATTGAATTTGTGTAGGACTGTTTTTATAAAAGTAGCACAGTAGCATTAGCATCCAACGCAAGCTGAAGGCTGCAGAGATTGTGAAGACTTCAAAAATACGATCTAACTGAACAAAGGAAACATTCTGAGTTAATATCTAGAGATTAATATGCTGTAATTTCATTGATCGAGCTAAATTAGGGTTGAAGTTGCTTGTATTTCGCTCCTGAATGAAAGAAATCACAATTTCTTTACAGGAAGAAGAACAAGGAAACAA
Source organism: Lipophrys pholis (assembly GCF_963383615.2). Taxonomy (NCBI): domain Eukaryota; kingdom Metazoa; phylum Chordata; class Actinopteri; order Blenniiformes; family Blenniidae; genus Lipophrys; species Lipophrys pholis. The sequence continues at coordinate 2,026,988 of NC_137644.1, read as the reverse complement.
GATGTTTTGCTCGGTTAAACTGAATTGCAAAGAGATAAAACATCAGTAACGGAGGTCAAATATAAAAGAATGTTTAAGTATAGATAAAGTATATTAAACCTGACTTAAACCCTGATTTTTACCTTATTTTATACTCTTAACATATTATTTTTCTTCATGGTACATCCTGCTGCGATATCGGTCAGTTCCTCTCCAGCTTTCTCTCACTCTTTAATCAGTGTGTTGGTTTCCTGTACCCCCCCGAGCCCCCACCCCCTCCCCGAGCCCCCCCGAGCCTCCACCCCCATCCCCCCATCTCTCTCCTCTCCTCACCCCCCTCCCTCTCTGCAGTACTGTCATGCTCTCACACCGCTGCTGCCTCTCCTGCGTCACTTCCCTCTGCTGGTCGACTGTCATGTAAACACACGCGCACGCACACACACACACACACACACACACACACACACACACACGGGAGCTGCTCATTATGACCACATGAACCCAGCAGAAATACAACTTTCACAGCTGCGCTCGGCACATCGTTTTCACATTAAAAGAGGAAAAAAAGCCACATTTACTTCAATTACGAGAGAGAGAGAGAGAGAGAGAGAGAGAGAGAGAGAGAGAGAGAGAGAGAGAGAGAGTAATGGGCTCATTTCTCAGATCAGCCACGATGCCGGGCTGTAAATAGCTGAGCAGAAAGCACTGAGCTGGAGGTTTGCTGAGGGGAATGAAGGAAGAAGGAAGGTATGGCTGCACGGTCCGGCCATTAAGCGGCGGGAGCGCCGGGCACAAAGTGCACCGATTAATACCAAAATGAAAATGGAGACAAAAGCTATTTGTTGAGCACAAACATTTGACAGACGTCACACGCAGGCTGTGACGCAGGTCGGAAAGTCTGTCTTCAGTCAGCACATGCGTGCACCGGCGGAAACACACACTCAGAGATAAACACAAAAACAAGGGCAGGCCACATTATCCCGACTCCTCCGACGCTCTGCGGCCATCTGAAGCTGCTGCTGGATCCCGGCTGCAGCTGGTCGGAGGGCGCCTGCACATGGCGGCTCACCCGGCGACGCTTCCCCGGGAGCTCAGAGCCGCCAGAGGTTTCCTCAGAAAGCTGATGGATTTGTTCTCGGCTAATGAGGCCAAACACAGCCAGGTAATGGCTAATCCGGCTGGATTATTGCAAATTTCATTATCATGCAAGTTGCTTGAGGAGCGCGGAGCAAACGTTCCCTCCTGCACCGACATGTCGGAGCATTGATGTCGGCTTTGTTCATCCAGAGAGGACAGATCCCTCCTCCACCCAGAGAGGACAGATCACTCCTCCACCCAGAGAGGACAGATCACTCCTCCATCCAGAGAGAACAGATCACTCCTCCACCCAGAGAGGACAGAT